>NC_142289.1:32956990-34156990 GCF_965620075.1 Prunus avium | reverse complement strand
ACACAGGAAGATGATATATATATATTTATATATAAATGAAATAAAAGAGGGGAGATAGCTTAATTTCTAGCACTAACACAATAATGGATTAATTTGGGAAATCCCATCAAGATTATAATTAATCACCATGCTTATGCCAACAAACAAGCATAGCAACACATCTTCTCATGATGTAGAATCTAGCCTTCTGTTCCTTGGCAAGGCTGCTACACTTTCTGCTGATTTTAGAGCTTTTCTGTGACGTACTTCTGGGAAGTGGACACTTGGAATTAGAGGCATTGCTCTTCTGTGAATAGGTCCTCATCAGAAGAGGAGCATTTGAAGACTGGCTTCTTGTTGATGAACTCCTTGTGAATGCAAACTTGGAAGAAGAAGAAGAAGAAGACGAAGTGCCTTCTTGGTGCTTCTTCTGCAGCTTCCATTTCTCATCCATAATAGTATGTAAATTTGCAATGCTCAAATTTGTGAGGTTGATCTTTGATCTCTTCTGGCCTCTGGTAGCTGGCACTTAACTTCTCATCAACTTGTTTGCTTTATAATGTCAATGTGTGTTTCTGAAGAGAGAGAGAGAGAGAGAGAGAGAGAGAGAGAGATGGGAGTATGGCCCTGTGGGTCGGTGGGTACAGTGGGGGTGTTGGTGTTATTATATAGGGAGTGTTTTGTGAGTGCTTACGTATAGTGATGATATTACTGACCACATATGTTATATATATAAGTAGAACTTACTAGAAATTTTATTATTGAGCCCTTAGATTTTCATCCATTATTAAGATTAAGAAGGTTTATTTATTTTTACTAAACCCAAGTAATTAATCAGATTTGCTGCTCTTCTCTAACTTGTTAGTTTTGTGATACAATTAAAGGTGAGCATGTTTTAAATTCGACAACTGACACTCGTTAAATTAACATTTCATCATTACTAGGCAAACAAATTTAGTTTATTTGATTTTGATCATTATGATTAGGTACATTATTATGATTATACTCTAGGTGTAATATATACTGAAATTCTAAAATTAAGATTTATTTTATGTTGTAATATGAAAATTTGATGGGTAAATATTGGACAAGTAATTTTGTTGGTGCAGCATGTGTGCATGATCATTTATTGATGACTGTCAGATGGCTCTATGTCATTGACCAATTGGCTGCTTTCTCCGCAGACTCAAAGTCTTTTTCCCATTGCATATCAATCACCTCCTAATTCTGAAGGAGGAGAAGATCCACTCTTTTTCGTTTTTATTTATTTTGTTTTTTTTAATGTATATTTTTCTTTTGAGACCACCATTATTGTACGGTGATGCAACGTTAAAATATATGGAGATCCACGCAAACCTTGGTCATTGGACAATTCTTACTTCTGTTCTTCATGTGAAAGGTTTGCACCAATTATTTTCCATAACACATACAGTACTCTGCAGATTTTGAAATTTCAAATTTCTTTTCCTTTTGTTTTTTGGTTACCCTGAGAATATCTTTTTGAAAATTTACAGGGCCCATCTGGCTTACTTCCCCACCAGAACCAGAAAATTTTGTATATCACAGCGATAACACTATTTTGTTATTCTCAATCGGTTATGTTCCGCCACACGTGATAATTACATTATATTGAAGAGAAAAAAAACAAACCCCCTCTTACCAATTAGTTTATGTAAGCAATCTTGTGATTAAATGCATGCGCTTAAATTTGTTACTGTTTGACCATGCAATGCATGCTATTCTTCTTCTTTAAATTTCCTCAGCTTTATCTTGGATTCTTTTTCACGACGACTGTGAAAAGGAATTCATTAATTACAAACATCTAGGCCCCTAATTATCTAATTAATCAAAGATACCTTCTATGTAATTGTAAAACATTGTACTAAGATAATCTTAACGGACCTAACTAAATGCTACTATATATATATATATATATATATATATATATATATATATACCAATTGTAGCATGCATATGCAAGTTTAAATAATTATGTACATATGTAAGAGGTTAGGATTCTCATGCACATGCACCCTTTGGATCAACAGTCAGAGAGAGTTTGAAATCTTATGCAGTATTCTATCAAAATTTTCAAGTATGTGGTTTCCGTTAACTATTAAAATAAATGGTGCTGATCCCTGCATGTGCATGATGAAATTGATCTGGTTTATGTTTCCTGTGTGTGTTGGCCAGCCTGCTGCAAGATTAATTGTTACACTCATCTGGAAAATAAATCTGAAACCATTTTATAACTTCTAAAAACGTACGTTTATTGTTATAAGAGGTTTATAGCTCAAATAATTAAGAGCAGTTATTCTTGTACTCGAACTCTTGTGTTCGAATGCGCTCTACTCCAATAGATCGCTTGTATTAAAAAATACAGTTTACAACCCAAATAACCCCCAATATAAGAGAAAAATAAAAGAGGGGGAATCTTATGATTGGGAATGTAATTAGCTAAACAAATTATGTTTGCCTGAAGGTTTGACTAGTCAAAAGGTCTATTCTAAACTTTTTTGGTGCTTGCAGTTCCAGTTTAATTTAATTTGCTGGGAGAAAGAAGACTTAATATACAAAACTCTGAATTAGTCTAGTTTAATTATAAATTAAAATGTGAACATATTAGCAATTAAAGGCTTTTTCTCTCTGGAAAAAGAATAGTATTCCCATGTGACCTTCACAGAAGATTTGAATCATTGTTAGAGGAATATTGACCACAAAGCAGAATCAACTTCAGCTTAATAAAATTAGTAAAAGTACACATTAACGCAAACCAGTCCTTCAAAGAAATGGGTAAATAAACAGGTGCACGTGCTTTAGACACAGGCGGTGCCTTGTATGGTCATCTTGTGGTGTGGGCTCTTATTTAGATACTAATGTTTATAAACGTCCCCATTTTAGAGTTGAATTTTAGTATTCAATAGTTTTTCTTTTTAAAATCATTTGGGGAGAGATGGGTTCGGACTTAGGATATCTTATACTATTGAGAAGAGAAGTGCGTCACTAAATTAAGAGCTAGTTGATCAGAATTGAATAGTCTGAGTGGATATTGACACGGTCGTTAAATCAAAATTCAAATACCATATTTATCATCTCACATGTCTTGAATTTAGATTAATAAATCAAGTCATTTAGTTGCATGGGTATGATTATATCTAGGTAGTTAAATCAAAATTCAAATACCATGATGATCATGTCTTGAATTTAGATCAATGAATCAAGTTATTTAGTTGCATGGATATGGGTATGATTATATCTAAGTAATAGGGTTTAACCACTGGATCTAGGGAATTAATGACAAAACTGAATTGGTCAATCGAACCAAAGTTTTGATGATGGGTCAAAATAGAGTCACATGGTATGTTGTGGTTGGTATACAATGCACCTTTTAAGAGAGTGTTTTTTTTTTTTTTTGGGTTTGTGATAAACGAAGTAATTGTTAAATTCTGGTTCATGATCATGTGGGTTTAAGAATATGAGCATTTGGGACATGAGAGAGCCCACATGCATACATGTGAGCAGCACAAGGGTGGCCAGGAGGACGTGGAAGTGGAACCATGGAAGGCGTGGACCCTGTCTACTACACTCGAAAGAAAACTGTGTGTGCATGAAAAAGACTTGCTATTTTCTTTCAATCATATTTTGTCATTTGAAATTTTTATCACGCGTGACAGAATATGATTGATTGAGATAATAAAACAGTGTTATCCCGGTGATATACAATTTTTTCTCGTGAGAGAGAGAGGTCTGAAAGAAACAAAAGGGTCCTCACGTTTCACATTGTTGGCTTCATATAAACTCCAAATAATAATAATAATAATGGTTTCCAAGAGACAAAAATGTCAGAAGGACGTTTGAAATCGGGCTGTATAATTTGTGTATTATTATTCTTGGGGCGGAATTTACATTCCTCAAGCAAGCAAAGCATCATCAGTCATAAATGGCTTCGGTTCTGTCCACAATTTCAATGGATACACACTTGCCTAAGCAATAAGCACACATAACATGACCGACTAAAAGTAGTTCCTTCTTGTTTAAGTATGTATCTTGATCAGAGATATGTATAAATATAAGACAATTTTTTTTGTTTTTTGCCATAAGACTCATAATTTGCAGAAGCACAACAGATTCAATATTAAGTATTTATATTATTAATTGGTCATATTAAAATTTTGAAATATAAAATACATATTGAATTAGTTTTGTGGCATAATAAAAAGTAGAGGGACCATTTGAACGAAGAATTTAGTTAAAGGATCAAAATACAACTCGTCGTTGTCAAATTCAGAGACCATCTGAATCGAAAACCAATTAATTTATGTACTGAGATTATTATGCATAGCTTTGGATCCAACTTACAATAGGACTACGGCTTGGGTCCATTGCTTTGATGTCACTGCTAGAAATGGACCCAACAAAAACCCACTAAGAGATGCTGCAGGCTGTACGTACTTTGACTAGTCCCCAACCCCCTCTTCCATATTGTCCTTTATGTTTTTCGTTTTGCTATCCATTTTGTCCTTCTTTCTCACTTCACTTATTAGTATTCAAACGTTCTTGTTGGTGGTGTTGTTGGGTTAGATTTGAATAAACCATCATCCATAATGTTGGCTGGAATGGACGTTTGGAGGGATAGGGAGCGCTAGCTTGGAGCTAAGTTATCTCTAATCGCTTTCAGCAAGAAGAGGGTACGTGCATATACGTAGGTTGCTTTGATAATTCGATAATTGGATCCTAGTGTGTAGTTGTGCTCGTCTAATCCTCAACTACCTCCCCCGAGTTCACTAATATTGAAGTTCAAGTAATAAGCACATGAAGGAACTTAAGTCAAACTGACATGTAGACATTTAGAGTAATTTTGTAGCAAAGTGTGATATAAAATTAAATTGACTTAGTCACTCACTGCCATAAGCATGAACATTTAGATAAATGCATATGTTTGTCTAGCAGCATCTATCTGATTCTTGAAGGCGAATGAGTATGACTACATAATCCAAAGTTGAAGCTTGAAGTTAACAACAAGATTTGAGAGCAAAACAATATTTAATCTATTATAATTAACGAAAGATTCAAAATGCTGTCAATGCCAGCAATGCCAATTAAGCTTGTTTCTTTATTCTTTTCCACAACGCAGGCCAAGGAATTCATAGAAAGTTGGAACTTTGGCATTGCTGTAAAAAGTTATTCCCATGCACAAACTCCTTATTGCTTAATAAGGTATCAACTTTTGAAGAACTCCTTATATACTAAGCTGAATATCAACTTTTGAAGAACTCCTTCAACTTGAAGTAGTGTAAGATAGCATCACAGTAAGTCAAGTGCATATATCCATCTAAATAAGAATGTTTTGCGGCAAAAAAATGATGAAGAGGGTACTTATATTATTAATTGTACATTAGACAATCACTCGCTTCAAAAGATTAAACTATTAGAGAATGAGTCAACTATGTGTATCAAACTGACACTCTTCCTCACACACTGCAAAACAACAAAGAAGTTGGAAACGAGGATTGAACTCAAGATGACTTGCAAACAAGACTATGGTATCATGTTAGACACTCGCCCTAAAATTTTAAGCTATCAAGAAATGAGCCAACAATGTATATCAAGCTTAGACTGACCACTTAAAAACATAGATATAAACGGGCTTTAATTGCTTCAAAGAGAGTGATCGGCTAGTACCATCCATTGCATATCCTTATACTGATAATAAAAATTTAAAAAAAAAAACCATAAAGTCAGTTTTCACCTTCTGTAAAAGTGAAGGCTCAACTAGCTTCTTACTAGTATCTGTTTGAGATGATCAAAAGTTACTCTGTTTTCTTTAGCAAAAGTTGTTATTTTCCTTCCAAACAAGCCAGAAAACAGCATCTTTCGCGCTTAGAAAACGTGTTGCAATTGGATCACAAAATTAATGATCTTTGGTAATTTGGTCATTCAAAGCTTTCACAAGTAATAATACCAATCCAAAAATAATACAACACACACACACACATATATATGTATATATTATTAAGCATATGTCATGAATCCGCATAGGACAGGACAGACTTAAAACTAAAAGCTGATTCCGATGTAAAACATAAAACATCAGATTCCTGACATTCTTGGGTAACCCGACCCCTTATCAATAAAGGGTTTTTTGAAGCAAAGAGAATCAAACAAACATCAGAGCTCCAATTCCTAAACTACAGAAAAATATGTGATAACAGCAAAATGATAAGCCTCATGAATTAGACAAAAATAAGGATTAAAAAAGAGACAGTGAAGTATATATGAAGTCGGTTGGTTGAAGAAAAATTTGTGAACAAAAACCATGGATTTCATGCATAATTAACTTTAATCCCTCAAGAAAAAAAAAGGCTGAAGAGAATGACAATCATCGAATTATATATATGAAGCAGTATTTATCATAAAATATTACCTTGGCCTCTTGCATTTCTGGTGGCCAATCAGAAGATCCATCAGGTGCTCTGACTGTTTTTGGGTGGTGTTAAAATGCATAGAAAATTAATACATACAGCAAATAACTGAACAAAGATGGTGCTTTGGATCATATCATCTCATGTTATACCAGTCTTTTGAATCAAGGTAGCACTAGCAACACTTGAGCAAGGGCTAAAGTAAACAACCTATAACAATAATAAGGGTAATCTTCTCTTACCAGACTTATATATTGCCGGCGAGATGCTTGATGTCAGATTGTGAATCTGAATATACGGTTAGCAAGACAAGATAACAAAAAATGAGATCATCAAAATTCATATTCAAATTGAAATTGAAAGAACCCCAGAAATCATATGTTCTTCAAGAATGGGCAACCTGTCATGTTTGAAATCGGAGAATTGGCGCCGGTTCCGAATAGTCATGTACTTGCTGATGCAGCATCATCAAGATTCCCACTTCAAAGTTCAAAGGAACTACCTTTCGAGTACTAAGGAAGTTCAAGTACTAAAATCAATTGGTGGTGTTAGTACTACCAATTAACTCGATCGATAAAGGTAGACCCCTCACTAAAGTATGTGAATCTTGATGATGCCGCACCCGCAAATACCGACTCACTACTGCCTGATGATCATGACGGTCTTGAGATCTCCCCATGCAAATTTGCAGATAAAAGCAGAAACCCTAACCCTAAAGGGAAGACAATTAACCCATGGATGAAGTACTAGCTAGACTCTAAAAAGTTGGAGGAAAAGCGAAAAATAACCAACCCATCTTATGGATATCATTATAGGAACTACAGAAGCTAATTAAGACACATCCACCTGATTTAACAGAAAAAAATCAGAAAAGGAAAATTATTTCAAAAACTACAAAATATCTATAAAGAAGGCCATCAGAGCCACTTAGCTTGTGTGGATCACAGCAAACCAATAAGAATTGATAGCAAGATCTTTGACGAGTCCCATCTAAGGGGAAGAGAAACGTGCCTAAGGTTGAAGAATAGAAAGAGAGAGCAATCAAAGACGCAGTTGCAGAAGAACATCCTGATTTATCAAGACCAGAATGACAACTCCTGAGAGAAGTACACAGGAGAAGCCACTGATGATACTTACAGGTATCCCATCCCATATAAGGAGAAACTAAGTAGCTATCTTTTTATACTAAAAGATTTCGCTCCATTCTATCTATACAAAGCCAGATCCTCAGGCTTTTTTCATGTGGGAGGAATGGACATGCCTGACCCCAGATCGCATAAGCTTCCCAACTTTTCATGCTACACCACAGCCACCTAATATAATTTAGGAGAGGACCTTTGGCTCAAGAAAGTCACTAATTACGGGTAAATTAGTCCTCTTATAAGGAAGCCTTTTATTTTATTTTTCTATTCCTTTTCTTTTGAGGTTGGGAAAACCTCATTTTAAGTGTTTGGATTTTCTCTATTAGGATATGCTTGACTTCTCCTCTCCATATGCCACATCATTTAAATTTCATCTAAGGGCCTTGAGAGCTAACACATCACAATTTTTTTATATATATATATATATATATTTGCCAAGTTGCCGAAATAGGGTCTGATGTGGCATGTTGAGAGGAGGAGTCAAGCAAAATCCTAGAAGAGAATGTCCAAGCAAAAGATCCAAATTGTTTGGAACCATTCTAAAATAGGGTATGATGAACAGAAGTATTCATTATTTGGAGTATCATTTAAAAACTTTCATGGAAAAAAAAATTACAAAAATTACAAAAACATTAATAATTTTGATTATCATAATCATCATTTATTTTAGATTAGTAAAAAAGCCAAATGTGACGATAATTAGATGATTAAATAGTTTTCAATTTTATTGATTTTGTAGTGAAAACTATTGAAACCGAACGGAAAAACTAAGGGCTTATTTGTTAATCATTGCAGTTTTTAGTTTTTATTTTTTTAAAAAGAAAGAAACATTTTTTTGGGTAATTATATTAATTTTCAAATGAAAATAAAATTGAGAATTGAGTCTAACAAACACATAATATATGCACATGTTTTTGTATTATTTTTGTATTTGTTACAGTATATAGAAGATATCAAACCCATATCACATATGTACATTAACTAATGATGTCGTGCAATCTAGCAAGCCTCGGAGGCAGTTGCAACCCAAATATACAATTCCTTGCGTTCTGCTTTATTACATTGATTATGCAAAATAACATTAGGCACTATCAGTCCAACTAGAGAAAAAGAATCGCGCGGCTGCTTTAACTTTGATATATGAGCAAGTGCCATGTGACATACTCATCTTTTATAGTACAACAAATCATCATGATTGTAATTTGCAGCATTTAGCTAATTGTAATTGTACGAGTAATGTTAATAGACAGTGCCACGTGTTGTCACGTGTAAAGGCGCCACTCCGCACATCGGAAGTGATGGCCGGCATTTGCTAAGTCTATATTAATCAACAAGGGAAATGCTAGCAACCTTTTCTCTAACTTTCTCCTTTGGACCTTCTTCTTTTTACAGTTTACTCAAGACATGTGTCACTTTCCATGCACTTAAAATAATGTCATAAATGCATTACAACAGTTTATCCTTATCAAATGTATTGATCTTTTGTTTACAACTTTCTTACCATCTTATTAAAAATAAATAAAAAAGAAAAAATGTTAGTTTATTTTTTTAAAAAAAGGGGTGTTTTTTTTTTAGTGAAAATGTTACAAAAGAAGTCGATACTATGCTAGCTAGGACAACAATTTAATTTATTATTACAGTCTGTATCCTTTGGAAAAACGAAAAGCATACTTTTTTTTATATATAGAAAAACCTACGTTTTTTCTTATTTAATTTTTTTATATGTTGGAAAGAAAGTTATGCGAGGACTGAAGGTTTTATTAGCGACATATGTATTTTTTGGAAAAACAAAAATCAAACAGTTTTTTTATATATAAAAACCTATTTTTTTAATAAGGTGGAAAGAAAGTTGTTAAAATACTAGCTTGTTGTAATATATATATATATATATAATAAGGGTTAATTTGGAAATGAAAAATTAGCTTGTGTGATGATTGATGACATTGTTTTAAGTGTAAGGAAAATGACATATATCATGAGGAAAAAAGAGAAGGTCCAAAAGAGAAGGCTAGAGAGAAGATTACTAACATTCCCCTAATCAACAATCAATGGGATCGAACCACCTTAACTTGCGTTTGAGAATTATTTTACATATATATCAATAGTTCGGTGGAGGTCTCGATCATATTCAACTCACGTGAATGTAAGAACGATACATATTTATAATGAGTTTGCTACCTAATTGTGACTAACCTGTTATAATGACCCAGTTTTGTAATAAGTAAGTTATTCCAAATATAAAAATAACTTTTATCTTATTGTTTGTCAAATGAAAACCCTATTTGTAATGTTATTTTATGTACTTAAGTTGAAGACAATATTAACGTAAGTTGAAACTGAAAGATATCACAAAATGACAAAATAATTGGGTTCTTTTTATCTAATCAATAATTATACTTTTAAGATTAGTGCCCTCATAAAGAACAAAAAGAAAAAGAAGGAAAACAGTTAATGGGAATATGACGCGTAGTGGTGACTTTTAGAATCACATTTTCTGTTCAACTTTTAAAGTCATATTAAAATTTGAAAGAAATCTTTTTAGTATCATATAATAAAAGAATAATATTATTAGTTCATAGATTCCGCCGCTCCCAGTGAGCTTTAGTGCGTAGGAGGATTATACCTTTGGCCTTTTGGCTTGTATTGCAGCCCTTATCTGTCAAAGAAACCTTTTTACTTTAAATATTAAAACGTCTTATCCATCAACTACAATGTTTAGCTTAAAATATGTGTGTCAATCGGGTTAGTCTAATGAAAAAAGGACTTCAAGGTGCCTATCTAAGATTCTATCATGTTTTTTATTTTTCTTTTTAACAAGAAGAGATGCTACATGTTTAAGTATATAAAGTTTTACATCGAAAACTTGATTAAAATAAATTATAACTTATAATAAGTGATTCCACTCTCGATAACACTGAAGTCTTTTGTAATAAAACCTCATACATTTTGAGCTTTATAAATGATTAAATTGAAGATCACTATTAGTGGGTCACATGCCCTCGTCTTTCTGAAATTTAACACAATAATAAAGCATGTTGCCGTCCTTACAACCTAATTTTTTCACTTTTGATTTATCTTTATCTGCTATGGATTGGGGCATTGATTTTGGAAGTCTTGTTCGTTCACGCTCTAAACATGAATCTTTTAATAAAATATAGGAAGCATCGTGATCCAGAGATTTAACTAGCTATGCTATGGATGGGACGCTTAACTAGCTAGCTGTTTTAACTTTGGGACAATCATACGTTAATTTCCATTGTGATTCTTCATGTGGGGACTCAAATGAATATTTTTATAAGCTACAACAAACAAATCAAGATACTGAAAGGAGTTGGAGTGGGAAAATCAGCAAATCAGCTCTCTTAATAGGCAACTGCCGTATTCTATTGCTACCATAAATTTCAAATATTCGATTTTTTTAAATTAGCACCGGCCCAATTAGCAAATATTGGAATGGTAAAGCCCAACTTGGTTTGGGATTAGTGGACTGCATCTGCATGCACTGGCTAATTACTATTCATTCAAAAAGTGCAAAATTCAAACTCCAAATCAAAGCCGAGATTATGTCATGTGTATGTTAGCTATGTTTGCAGCAGAGCAGTTCTTCTCCGGAAGACGATGAAGATGGACTGTGCACATGATGTCGATATCATTATCCATAACCAAAGTACAAACCCTACGCTTCAAGTTCAGGTGTACAAGAAAACAGAGCCCAAAACAGAGTAGTTATCTTATGTTACAATAAAATTTACAAATAACCGCTTTTCTTGTCCCAAATAAAACATGTCAATCAGGCAACACCTACCACATATTTTCAAAAATCCTAAATTAAGAAAAAAAACCCCAAGGAATTAATCCCAAGCTTGGCATGTTGGAGTTATTGCAAACAGCAGCTCAAGCTCAGGCGGGTTGAAATACCCGTTCTTCGGCGGCTGCGGCTTCTTCTTCCCCGCCCAATACGCCTTCTTTTTCGGCGCGGGAGGCGGCGCAACCGACTCCGGTATCCGAAACTCGCAGCGTTTCGGCGTACAGCAACCATCGTTTTCTTCTTTAATCTCCATCGTCATCATGTTCATCACCATCTTCACCAAATCTCGAACAGCAACAACAAAAATAATAAAAAGAAATTTAGTCGGTTTCAAGGCCGGCCTGCAGTAAATTGAAGATGTGGGAAACAGAGGATATATAGGGTTTTGTTTTTTAAGTGGCGGGAGACTTGGCTTCTTCTGGAAGCACTGTTTTGGTAAAGCTTGTTCTGGAAGTCGCTACTCACTACTCGGTCGTTTTGGTGCCGCGTTTAATTGAACTTGTTGTGGCAGCCCTTGGGACAGCTAGGCACGGTGGTGACGTCTACGTGTCGCGAATTCGACGAGCTTTACTCTCCGTGGCGGTGACAAGTGGCTCGATTACGACCGTGCGTAATGCGCTCTTTTGTGTCTTCTAATGCAAGGCGCGAAATGTAGGTCGGTGGTGGAAAGCGCGGGAAACTATATTATAAACCGAAAACGATATTGGGCCCACGAGAAGTAGTTGGAGGCCCAAATTAATTTTTGGGTTTTGGGCTTGTCCCGAAGTCTAGCAATTAATTTTTGTGTTTCATTAACATTAATACAAGCTTTATACACAGCTTAAGAAGCCAATTGAGTGTAACCTACTTGAATTCCCATGACATCTACCAGATAGTGTGTGTGTGCGAGAAACCTTCTTTCCTCCTTGTAGTTTAGATTATCGTTTATTTGAAAAAAACACAAAGTTAAGAAAAAGTACAAGCACAAACAATGTCACACATTAAGTGAGAGCATCGTCTTTCAAACCATTATATATTTATGTGCATCTCTTTGTCCATCCCGTTGTGATTAAGTAATCTTCAACGTACACATGTTAGTTGATTTCTAAATCATATCTATTTAATCATTCATACGTATGGATAGCACTATTACTCGTCAATTGGTTCAATGTATATGGATCATTAAAAAATCTCCAATTTGAGATGACCCAAGAACTCTACGAAATGTTTGAAAAGAATCTATTGAATTAACAATGGAATAGCACTATGTACCAATCATGCTGCAAGCAAACTGACAACGTTTACACTTCCAAAAATATCTCTGATTTTTTTTAAGGACTTTGGATATATAATATATATATCACTTAAGGAAAGTCATGAGTTGGCAAAGAAATAGTCAAGCATTGTTGATTTTTTGGGTCGAAGTTGCAATTCATTGTAAATCCCTAAAAGGGTAGAGAACAGTACAAATAAAATCGGGCAAAAGCACCAATCAGAAAATTAACAGAAAACAAAAATGAACAAATCTAGCTAAAACTAGTACAGTATAGCATGAAGATCATATTTCTGAGCCAAAAATTAAAACGTCAAAAACCAACAAAAAGGCATTTATATTCTACCACCCTTGTTTTTCTCTCTCTTTCTCTTTCTCACTCACACAACACACATATATTCTAGTGTTCCAAACAACCGATGCTCTAATAATAAGAATGAAACAGGGAGCATGGAAGGCAATATGAGTGAGACTATAAGTAAAGCGAGAGCTGAAGCTGCGAAAAATAATGCAGAACCACCACTCTTCAATTTAAAAAGAGTTTTAGCTGCAACACAAACAACTTCAATGTAGCAAATAAACTGGGAGAAGGAGGATTTGGCCCTGTTTATAAGGTGACACTTTCTAAACTGCTTGATAAATACTTATGTACAGTTTATCTAATATATGATAACTTGGACAGGCCAAAGACATAACAGATTTAGGTTCCTTGAAGGAGGCAGCAAAAATCTTCATTCCAGGTATATTGTAGCATGATTTCTGTTTTCTCAGCCTCTCTGATTCTGTAAACCAAAAACTTCAATATATATTTTCTATAAGAGTTGATCTAAATTTACATTCTCTTTGTCTTGACAACTCAATCAAACATTTTTTGGAAGCAACCAAATCAGAGGAGATCTATTCCCATGGGATAAGGAAACATATATGAGTGTTAGCGGTGGTCTACTTTCTAATTTGATAGCCAAATTATTTTCTCTATTTAAGTGATACAATAGCCAAGTGGGAAGAGAAGTAGCTTGTAATGAATTAAATAAAGTGGTGGTTCGATCTGTATAACCAATAAATAAAACTTAGTTGTGATTTTCAATTATGTGCAGGTGTCAGAGTAGGGTTATTGATTCTACTTGGGGGCAATTCTTTTGAACATAAATCAAACACAACCTAAAACAATAAAATAAAAAAAAGATGAAAAACAATCACTATATTAATCAACAAAAATAATTAAAAAGGAAGATCAAAAGAGAATTTCAGTCCCAAAGAATGTTGACTTAAAGCAAATTTCAGATTTTTACTTAATATTTAGACCTCTTTATCAATCCCAAATGATGTTGAAAGAAGCTGTCAGCCTACTCCCAATCGGCTCAAATAATAAATATAACCAACAATTGAAATATTCATCAATTTTAATCTTCTTTTTTTTTTTCTTTTCAAAACCTAGCTAAACAATCAAAAGTCACCCTAAACAATTAAAATCACAAAAGAACTATATTTACATGATTGTTGTCATCAAAGATTTGAAAATTCTCAGCTAAACTCAAAGAATTTCAATTCTCTGCTAAACTCCAAAAATTTCAATTCTCAAAATATGTTTGTTAATTGATGAAATAAAGACCAAAAGATGCGCTAAAAAGGTGAGCTGATGCATACCCGAAGACAAATGATGCAAGAATTCGCAGCCAAGAGAGATAGAAGATGCCTGAAGGTTGTAGAAGAATCTGTGAAAAATATCACAACGAACAGACAATTTCATAAATCGAAAGAGCCGCTGGATTCGCAGCTCGCCTCCCCAAACGAAAATCAACGGCCACCAAAGCATCTCCAAGAGAGAACAGAAATCTTTCATCGTTGCCCCCCAACCAGCTAGTTCGAAATCAACGATGAACTCCTGCTCTGAGTGAACGCATCGTTCGTTGGGGAAGAAATGCTGAAGGAGAAGGGGCAAAAAGGTAAGAGCAGAAAAGATTAAGTGGAGGGCATGTTCGGAAATTCACTGTGAGGAAGAGAAAACAAAACGTGTAACAACAATAAAATGAAGGGCAAAATCGTCACTTCACTATCCCTAAGCTACAGTCTTGGAACAGTGAAATCATGGATTCAATTTTAGTATATATATAATTTTTGTGTTTCATTAACATTAATACAAGCTTTATACACAGCTTAAGAAGCCAATGGAGTGTAACCTACTCGAATTCCCATGACATCTCGGTAGTGTGTGTGTGTGAGAAACCTTCTTTCCTCCTTATAGTTTAGACTATCGTTTGTTAAAAAAACACACAAATTAAGAAAAAGTACAAGCACAAGCAATGTCACACATTAAGTGAGAGCATTGTCTTTAAAATCATTATATATTTATGTGCATCTCTTTGTCCATCCCGTTGTGATTAAGGAATCTTCAACGTACACATGTCAGTTGATTTCTAAATCATATCTATTTAATCATTCATACGTATGGATAGCACTATTACTCGTCAATTGGTTCAATGTATATATGGATCATTAAAAAATCTCCAATTTGAGATGACCCAAGAACTCTACGAAATGTTTGAAAAGAATCTATTGAATTAACATTGGAATAGCACTATGTACCAATCATGCTGCAAGCAAACTGATAACGTTTACACTTCCAAAAATATCTCTGATTTTTTTTAAGGACTTTGGATATATATATATATATACCACTTAAGGAAAGTCATGAGTTGGCAAAGAAATAATCAAGCATTGTTGTTTTTTTTTTTGTCGAAGTTGCAATTCATTGCAAATCCCTAAAAGGGTAGAGAACAGTATAAATAAAGCCGGGCAAAAGTATCGCCCAGAAAACTAACAGAAAACAAATATGAACAAATCTAGCTAAAATCAATACAGTATAATATAAAAATAATGTTCTTGAACCACAAATTAAAACATCAAAAACCAACAAAAAGGCATTTAACCCGCATAAAACAATTTTCAATGCCTTTTTCATTGATATGAACAATCAGAAATCCACATGGGAAATGTGGATGACATTTAAGAACGAAGATAACAAGTCATTGATTTATTCAATATGAATGAAAGAAAAATCCCTATATTCTCCGACAAGCTAATGACTAAGTCCACATGAAAAATATCCCGTTGGTAAAATAGTCAAATTCGATTAATATATACAAATATATTGATGTCCAGATACAAAATAGAAACTATTCAAAGAGAGACAATCGAATACAAGTCCAAAAAGCAACTTCCATTTTTCATCATGAGAAACAATCATAACGTCAGCTACTTGCGTACGTGTAAGCGTTATGTACTTTCTTTAACTTTTTCTTATGTAAAACAAAATGTTGGATTCAGGTAATTCAACAATTGTCATGCATTTATTGGCAACTTACTTACTCACAGCAAAACCAATATTTACTTTGTCGGACAAATACTGACCAAGAATTCATAATCACCCACATGCATGTGAACGTTATATATTTTTTGTTACTTTTGACAATGTGAAACGGACTGTTCGGTCCACACAAATTATACCCATAATCGCTCACGTTGGCAAGATGGCAAAGTCTAACAACAACTCTATCGATACCGCCGAATCATGATGACTATATATGTAATAGATCAATGAGAATTAGACTTGCCTTAAAAGCAGTGGTAGAGCTAGAAAATTTTCACATAAGAGACACATCATATATTGAAATGTATTTTTCTTTAGGGTGACAACGAAACTAATTTTTCACTTGATACAAAATCCGCTAACCCGAGAGAGAGAGAGAGAGAGAGAGAGAGAGAGAGAGAGAGAGAGAGAGAGAGAGAGAGAGAGAGAGAGAGAGAGAGAGAGAGAGAGAGAGAGAGAGCTTCATAACTAGGAGGTTTCCACCATATCCCATTGAATCCTTAGTGTTCTCCAATTTTTGGTTGACCTATATCAATCTATTCTTCCTTTGACAAATCTATTGTCTCGTATCTGGGTTAGCTTTGGTTGTCTCTCATCTTGCGGGGTTGCTCTTTGAAGTGTTGTCGCTTGATCATGATAGATCTGCTTCTTATTAGTTTGTTGGTCATAGAGTAACTAGTTGGCGCTCTCTATGTAATGTTCAGGAGGAAGATACGGCAGTTCTTCTTTCTTTTGAGTTTTGGTCTAGTTTGTTCAATAAACTCTAGAAACTTTATAACTATTATTAAAGAAAAACAACACATGACATGACAAATGCTTCTAGCAAAAACTCCTTTAATTCTACCATCTTAATGACTACATATGTGGTAGGTCAATAAGGAGCACACCATTTTGAATTTTGGAGCTTTGAACATTGAGGCTTTACTATAAAACTATATTTCAATGATTATGACAGATCATGGCCGTCCAGTCTGATGACTGAACTATCAAAGACGATCTAACAGATATTGTGGTCCCACCCAATACCCTAAGGTTTTTTTTTTTTGGGTCCCAATACCCTAAGTTGACACTTGTAAACAGTGCATTTACAAATGCCCAGATCCTCAAAAAACAAGCCTGCACGATTCAAAACGCATAGCTTAATGGTATATTTATTTGTGATTCTGTTGACAAAGGTGCGCATATCATCTCAATCTCAAATCAATGGTGAGGGAAAAGAAATGGGACCCACAAACGCGGCTTCGCCGTTAATGCCGGCCGCGAGTGCATTGACATTTACGGTGCAATCGAGGGAAAAACCCGACAAGCAGCCACCGAGATTTAGACACGTAAAGGGAGCAGAGAATCAAATCTGGGCGATGATCTCAAGGAGTGGGGCAGGTGGGTAAATCATAGCCGTCGAGATGCTTGGAGAATTGAGGTCCTTTGGATAGTCCATCTTGGAGTAATGACGTGTTGGGATTTTCTTGCGGCCACCCGCCCGCCGCATTTAATTTCCATGCATCCATTCCAATTTCCATCCCATGATATTTTATGAGTTGAACAAACAAGAGTCAAAAAGTCACATAAAAACTAAATAGTAAGGTGAACCCAAAAGAGTGGTTAAATTTGTGTAAACTATATAAGTATGCAAAATAAAATGGTTTTTTATTTTGTGTGTGAAAATTATATACATATAAACTCAACTTTAAAACTTTTTCTCTACATAAGTTTACATAAAAGACATTAAATTAAATTATAGCTTCTCGTGCATCAATATGTCAAGGGTGGTTAGCATTTATCCCACCACTCGAGGTCTTAAGTTCTATTTCTCTCTCTCTTAATAATAATATTGGTTGTATAAAAAATAAAATAAATGAATTAAGAGTCAATGTCCAACAAAAATTCTCTATAAATAAGGATAAAACCTATTGCCATCACGTATGTATATCTTGTGTTTCTAGTGCCACTTAAAAGATGGAAAAAAATGGATTTTGGTAAACTCACTCCTCCTGAAATATGAGGTAATATTTATTTTGTTTATATCAGAAAATATAAACTTTTATTTTTAATTTTATATGAATGTGGAGTGGAGGTGATGGTACACGTTTGGGGAGAGTAGCTGAGGCCAGCTGTGACGTGGGGGTAGACACGTGCGAACAGTGTCAAATTTTTGGAACAAGACTAACGTGAGCAATGAGGGCGGCACCCACAGCACAGAGGAGAGGGCCACAGCCCACAGCCCACAGCCATCTCTCTCTCTCTCTCTCTCTCTCTCTGTGTGACTGTGGTTACAAGGCAAGGCAGGCACTTGGTTTAAGGAAAACTGAAAACCAGACACCACCCACGTGTATTGCTTTGCTTGGATTAATTAGGTTACAAAACTTATCATCTCATACCTTTTCTTTTTACTTAATAACTTTCTTTTTATCAACTTAATCACCACCGCAATTCCATCAAAATTAATATATAATTAGTGAAACGGTCAAATTCTGATTTATCTGCACTGTGAAATAACACGGAATTATCAACGGCCGACGGTTACTTACGAAATTCACTAACAATTAAAAAGTATTCTTTTTCTTTTTTAAAATCTCTTTGCCGTTTCTCTCTGTTTTTTCAGGTTCAAGTCTTTTGCCTTTTCTGACGAGGAATGGAAATCGTGAGTTTTTGAATTGAGGTATAGAAAAAGGAAATGTTGGGTATCCTGTCAGCATGCCCATGTGTTGAAAGCTGTGCTTCATTACATGCACAAAATGGGTGTGTTTGTTGGTGTACGTGGAAGGCAAACAATGACTTGTCAATCGAGCGAGAGTGCAAGCAAATTAGCTTAGAGAAGGGTTTTGCCTAAAATGGCATGAGATGAGAGAAAAATAGAAACCCAGAAAAACAAAGAAGTGGGGAGGGCAAAGAGCCAAACATACACTTAGAGGAGGAAGAGAGAGAGAAAAAGAGGACGGTGGCCCGCAGTTGGTGCTAAAATTTGTACGGACTGATGGCTCAGTCGCACAAACCAACCTGAGATTCTTCCACGTATGAGGCCACGAGTTGGCTAAACAAGATTTGTGGCTGCAACTTGGATCAGCTATTGTAGGTCTAGGCCTGTCCATTTGAAAATTACGAAGGTAAAAAAAAATTGCTTGGTTTTCAAGCGATATTAGAGAAACAAATTTTTTATCAAAATCATGTGTTACATATATTGTAAATTGATAGTCGGTACCCTATTTATATGTGTCCCATCGATACGAATAGACAAGGTGGGGGTAAAGGAGGGTGGGGATGACCCTAAAAGAGAAAAAAAAAAAAACAGGGGCCATAGTAAGGTGTTCCCATAAAACTAGTGACGCCTGTCCCAAAAACCTCCCCACCTACAACTCTCTCTCCATACACCATTATAAAAACCAACCCACCATTCCATTTATTCACCCTTCTTGCTTCACTGTCACCCCCGCTATAGCTACTTGTTCAACCCACCCAACGCCACCTCTTCATTTCCCTCTCAAACCCATCGCCACTTCACAACCATGCAACTTTTCTGCTCATCATTATTAACACCACCTTTTTCACAGTCTGATTTTGTTCTTCTTTTGATTCCAGCCCTTCTGCTCTTAGGCCTGGTCCTCCAATGGCGCCACCCCAAACACAAGCGCCTGCCCCCTGGCTCAATGGGCTGGCCTTATATTGGAGAGACTCTCAGGCTTTACACTGAAAACCCAAATTCATTCTTCTCCAGCAGGCAAAAACGGTACTCAATTCAACCACCAGAAACCCCACCCCCACTTTGCCTTGCAATTTTCTTCATTTCCTAGTTCATCCTAGCTAGCTTTTTTCTATTTTTATTTTTATTTTTTATCAAACACGTTTCTTATTTTAATTGTATCATAGTTAGTGCATATATAATTCTTATATACAACAGTTGTATATAATCTCGCTACATGATTGACATGTAATGAGTTTATGTGAGAGAGGAATGGAAATATAGTTCATTGATTTATTTTTCATTTTATTTTTGTAGGTATGGAAATATATTTAAGACCCATGTTTTGGGGTGCCCCTGTGTGATGATTACAAGCCCAGTAGCAGCAAGAATGGTTCTTGTGAGCCGGGCGCATCTGTTTAAACCAACTTATCCAAGAAGCAAAGAGAGAATGATAGGACCAGAAGCCATATTTTTCCACCAAGGGGCCTACCATGCAAGTCTGAAGAAGCTGGTTCAGGCTGCCCTTTTGCCCTGTGCAATAAAAGGGTCAGTTTCAGAGATTGAGCAAATTGTTCTGAGGCTTCTACCCACTTGGGAAAACAGCAGCATCAACACTTTGCAAGAGATGAAGAGGGTAAAATATATATGTATCTGTCAGTTTTGTTGGTATAATTTATTTTGACTTTTCTTGCATGACTCTGAGTCATTTGGAATCTTAGAGTTTGTTCCTTTTCTTGGCTTGGCCTGCCAGTTTGCTTTTGATGTGGCAATGATTTCAGCCTTCGGCAACAATAGGGACTTTGAAATGGAAGGAATTAAACATCTGTATCAATGCCTTGAGAAGGGCTATAATTCTATGCCTCTTGATCTACCTGGAACTCCTTTTCACAAAGCCATGAAGGTGATATATAAAAAAATATATGTATATATTTTATTTTTGTGGTCCACCCAATTTTCCAAATTCAATCAATTTCATTGGACATTGGACGTTTTTAATTTCTTTACAACAGCATTGGAATTTAAGACATGTCATAAGCTCACCTTAATTTGGTCTTAAAGCACATACAGTGGATTGGACCTGAGCATACATGCTATGTATTGATTATCAACGGGCCCTAAATAATTGAACTTTTAAATATGTTTTTGTGAATTTCGTGTTTTTATGGAGTAGGCAAGGAAGCTTCTCAATGAGACATTGAGGGGATTGATAGCGAAGAGAAGGAAGAGTGATGAGGAAGAAAGTGGTGGCTTGCTGAGAGTACTGTTGGGAAAGGACCAGAATAAGCCTAACCTGCAGCTTAGTGATTCTCAAATTGCTGACAATATCATTGGGGTTATCTTTGCCGCTCATGACACTACTGCAAGTATCCTAACATGGCTCATCAAATATCTGCACGATAATGCCGATCTCCTAGAAGCTGTCACTGTAATATTAATTTTCTCTTCTTAATTCTTTGAAAAAAGAAAAACACACAGAGACTGACAAGTTGATCTTTTAGAGAGAACAAGAAGGAATTCGACGCAAATTATTCGCTGAGAATCGTGGGCTTACGTGGGATGATACTAGACACATGCCTTTAACAAGTCGGGTATGTTGTTGTACGTGTTATGTTATGTTGTTACACTATCAACTCGAATCACATATGCAAATTAAAATTTATTTGATTAAAGATATTCAGATTGATACGACAGTCTAATAAACTAACATCCTGAAAAGATTTATGTTACAACTTACAAGTCAAATGCTTTATATTGCCGGTGAATTATGTTAATGAATTGAATTAACAAAATATTCTGACAAGAAATATATATAGGGCAGAATGATTGAAGTGAACTGATAAATATCTCAGGTGATTCAAGAAACTCTAAGAACAGCAAGTATACTGTCGTTCACATTCAGAGAAGCAATGGAAGACGTGGAGTTTGAGGGTTATTTTATCCCTAAAGGTTGGAAGGTGCTGCCTCTATTCAGAAGCATTCATCACTGTGCAGATTTCTTCCCTCATCCCGAAAAATTTGACCCTTCAAGATTTGAGGTAAAACCTTAGCCAAAGAAATTATAATATTATTCATGGTATGATATTATTAATAATATCCTCCCTTTCTCTCATCTCTCTCATCTCTGTGTGTGACCAGTACTGTGTCACTGGGCAAGATTCAACAAGTGGGTCATGCAGCACTGTTATATTTTATCTTGTTTTGGCAGAAACATAAGGTTATCAATCGCTGGATTATCTTGGTCCTGTCATTTTCATTGTTATATATGAATCTTCCTCTACTTAAGAGGATCTGAGTCATGAATATCTTTCTAAGTATCAAGTCATGTGACCTGGTTTTTTTTTTTTTTTGGTAGGCTAGTAATTTATTTATTTATTTATCAATAACTATCGTCCATAAATTACATATTTCAACCAACAACAAAAAGGCGACTTTCTGTCATTAGACTAAATGATAATTTGTCTTAAGATATTGACACTAATATGTAACATATACATATATTTAATTGGTTGGTTTTTCTTAGCTAGAAAGTCTATAGAATTATACATATGTGGCAGAAGAAACTCATGAGAAAATAATCAAGGTTTTGTATAAATTAGTGATGGATGGTTGAAGTGATTCTTTAGCTGGGTTTGGTGACTAATTGTGTGATAGTGCAGGTGCCACCAAAACCAAACACTTTCATGCCGTTCGGGAATGGCGTGCATTCTTGTCCAGGCAATGAACTGGCCAAGCTTGAGATGCTCATCCTCCTCCACCATCTCACCATTGCTTACAGGTTCTCTCTCTCTCTCTCTCTCTCTCTCTCTCTCTCAAATAAAATATGCTATTAAGGGTGTAGTTCAGTGGAAAAGGACCTTAATTTGCAGATTAGTAGTCTTAAGTTCGAATCTCCATGACACCTTTTTGTAGTTTAGACTATTGCTTGTATTTAAATAAAAATAAAAACTATTAATTACTGAAATTAAAGCACATTGTCAACAAAATTCATTGGGTTACATTCCTGTTGATATTTATGCAATTATTTCTTTTCTTTTTGGGTTTTGGGTAAAAGTCATTTGTCCCCCTCTTAGTTGACTAGAGGGTAGCGGGAAGTGGCCGGGGAATGATTGGTGGTCCAATGGTCCTTCCCTTAGGCTGTGGAAGTGGTCCTCAGTATCATCGACAGGGCGAGTGGGCATTTTATAGTGTTTTTTTTCCTTATTCTCAGTGAGTGTGCTGAGTAGAAAACTGGGTCACCATATGTCATATACACCCAAATATAGATTTTCATTTGCGTGCTAAAACACGTGGCATGCATGCGCCTACCATTATTCAAGCATTATTTAATCCTGACTTCTCAAGTTTGCATGAGATATATGCTACTAATCTCCAACATGGACCTCTATTATCTTTACAAGTTCTCAAATTCAATGTGTCAAAATTGAAGCAAGCTTTAAAAATAAAAAGCCACCCAACAGCCCTCCTCCAGCGGCTCCTCCCTCCATTGCCAGTCGCGCGAGTCGCACTCATGCGATTGGCATTAATCTGTGCATGCGTATTCACGTATATATGCGTATATACAGACATACATACATATATGTACGTAGTCTTTTGATTAAGATTTCAACCAGTAGATTAAAATATTTTTCTTTATACCAATTTACGCATGTAAACCTTGCACAAAGGGATATCTAGACAGTTCATTTTATGTCATGAGTAACAAACTCAACAGAATCAATAATACGTATACAGTTTTGTGTAAAGCCTATACAATTTTGTCTGTACGAGGATCAAAAGCCTTTTTCTTTGGTCAACTTTCTAGTACACATCCATCAATTTTTTTCGTACATGTAGGACCTGCCCTTAACCCTAATCAACTATCATCAAGACAGACAGAGACAACCCTTTTAGTGATATTAGATTGTGAGACGGCTCTCCCAATCCCACCCTTTTTTCCCAAATCTCTAGTCTCATCAGCTGGCTAGGCCTTACATGAGTCATTAGCCTCTACAATTTTACCAATTCTATTCATAATATTTCACATCGAGAGTTTAATTGCATGTAATCAATCAAACTTGGAGAGTTTAGTTAATCTGACTGCCGAATAAGAGAATATTTCCGTATATGCTATTCCATTCGAAAACATCATACTGAGACAGACAATTAGCCAGCTGTGTGCTCAGTCTAGACGGAATGGCTATGAAACATATTTGGTTTGCCAGCTGTAGACATGGTGGTCACCACAGCTCTCTCTTCTGCATGTTTTACACCACAACTCTCTCTTCTGCATGTTTTACACCACAACATCACAAGTTGTCTACATCAACTACATATATATATATATCCTTATAGCCTCATGCTTTTGTTAGCATCATTAGCTACTACACTACTTTTGTTGGGTTCTGGCTAAGCAAACTAAAAGTTTGACATTGTTATTGATTATAACCGTGATATTTGGCAATGTGATTGCTACCAACCAAGTGGTTGATGGCTTCTGTAGATTTTTCTTTTTGGTATCAGAATGAGGAATGCTAAGCTCAGTTGCCCATGTATATGGATGATCTATAATCTGTTGATGCATGTGAGTCTCATAGTGTACGAACGACTCATAGTCACATGCGTGCCTCGGATGACTGACCCTGGCAAAATTGATAGCGGTATATACATATAAGCTTTTATTTTGGCTAATTTTTGTATGATTGGCATTGATCAGGTGGCACGTGACAGGAGATGAGGATGGGATACAATATGGCCCCTTCCCAGTACCCAAACAGGGATTACCAATAACAGTAGTCCCAAGGAGCAAGATTGTGAGTTGAACATGAAGCTAAGCGAAGCTAATTTCTGGGTTCTTGACGACGACACAAACTTCTCCAATGGGGCCAAAAGCAAGCATACCCCATCGAGTTCTTTTCTCTTTTAAATTTCGTTCCATGGTGTTTTTCTTTTCGAATTTGTCGTTGGGAATCCTATGTATCTTCTACGTCTCTTGGGTACGTGGATTTTGTCCAGTTTGTTAGCGTAGGATCAAAATGTCAGTGTCAAACTGTGAATGTAATGTGTGATAGAAATGAAATGGGTTTTGTGCAGAAACTAGCAATGCAAGGAAATGAAAATTTTCAAGATGAAATGAAGATGCCGATTTTTCTTTTTCTTCTGTGGAATGTGTGAATAACAAAGGATCAGAAAGGAAGATCAAATGTGTGTGGTTTTGAATATTAATGAAGTAACTTTCAGCTTCTTAGATTTTTCTTCTGCTGCTCTCTCTGCTGTGGAAGAGGTATGGCCAGCGGCAGAGTCAGAAATTGATGTTAGAGGGGGCCCTTTTGCAAAATATATATAAAAATAAAGGAATACTACAGGTTCTCGTAGAGCTTCTTGAAAATTTTCAGACCTCTAGACCAATATCTCCTAAAGTAAAAATCAAGAAATAAGCTTTAAATTACAACTTTTACGCATCACATTCTGATTGGTGTATATAAAAAAACCCTTGTATCCTCGTTCAATATTCTATTCAATTCATACACATAATATTAAATTATTTAGAGATAGAGAGGGGGAGAGAGGGAGAAAAAAAGAAGAGTAAAATGGCTTGAGAGAGAGAGACAGAGTTGAGTAGGGGCCTAGGACCCCTCTTGTCCTGCCATTAGGTCTGGCCCCATTTAACCTAACAAGTCACAAGGCAAGGCAAGGCAAACTGTGTGCATGGATAAATAGGGTGTGCACACTAGAAATCCACGTGGGGCAGTGCCAAAGCACAACATTGTGGCCTACGTGGATGCGTTTAATAGGAACCACTGCTGGGAAAATGTTAGAAATTTAAGGGTCTGTTTGGTATTCAACTTGAATCCAACTTTTTAAACTCAAAAGTAGAATTTAAGTCCAAACAAAGAAAACCTGTTTGATAGCTCTATTTTTAAAAACTCAAACTCAATAACAACTAAAAAACACCCCAATTATTAAAAACAAAAAATATATGTTTTTTCAGTTTTTTTTCTAACAACTCACAAGTTCTCTAATTTTTAAGATTTGAAAACAGTTTTCAAGTTGCATACCAAACAAGTTTTTGAATATTAAAAATAGATTTAAGAACTCCTTATTTTTCAAAAAAATCAAAGATTTTGCAAATAGGATACCAAACGGTTCCTAAGGAACTCTAGAGCTTGAGAGACAATGATGTTTAACCTAATTGAGTTGTTTTTCTGGTGATGTTGTCTTATGGCTTGCGTGAGACTTTTGCTTTTTTAAATATACACAATAAAATGTGTGTACCAACAAGATACTGATTTGACCAATCTTCTCCAAACTAGTCACATCAAAAAGGTTTGAACATTTAAACCCCAGATTTTGGATAAAATAATTAAAATTTCAAAACTTGTAATTTCTTTTATCGGATTACCCTATGTAAAGTAATGAGGCTGAATTGTTTGTATAAGTAAGGGGGATGACAGTTACAACCACCATGGTGGTAGTGACGGTGGCTGATGAGCACAAAATTAATACAAGTTTTATCCTTAAATTTATATTTGTTAGTATTTTCTTTTGTATTATGTAAATCTATTAGAGTATTTATATTGTTTTCTTTCCAATCTTGTTTTATATTTAATGAGTGGTTATTTGTAGATATTAAGTGTTTTCCACCAATGCCAAATGAAAAGAAGAAGCAATCAATTTCATCTATGCTCTAGGACATGCATGCAAGCTTCCATCATTGAAAAAATAAAGAAAGAATGAATAAACAATGAAGGAGAAGTTCAAATTGACTACTTGCAACCAATGAATGCAAAGAAGAATGATGATGCTTGAGTTGTTATCTAGCTACAATTTGAACTAAGTTGCTGCAGTTTTTTTATAAGATACGAGAGATGAGATGGAGCAAGTGGAGCAAGTGGAGCAATTGATAAGAAGACTCAAAGATCTTTGTGAAACCAAAGTAAAGGAAGTAGGCTAAAGATGAGAAAGATATTTGGAAAAGTAAGCTACTTGATTATTATATAATTCAAGACTCCCTTTCTTTGGCTATAAATACAAGTTTTGAGCAAAGATCAAAAGATATAGAGATATAGAGGAAGAAACACACGGCAAGAGATAGAGAGAAAGAGTGGGGAAGAAAGAGAACAATGATGGAAAGGAAAGAACCAAGAGCTAATAACTCTTTTAAACTTGTTCTTCCTTTCCTAGTTCTCATTTAATTTATGTATTTTAGTTTCTTTGTTTTGTTTTAAATATTATTTATGTCTATTTAAATTACCTAACTAAGGTTGGATGAAACACCATTATTAAATAAAGTTCTAGTTTTTATTTTCAATTCTCAATTATTGTGGTGTTCAATGATTATAATTTTCACTTCACATGATTAATAGATTAAAATTCTTTTCACCACTTCTATCATGTATTGTGAGATATAACATGTATTTGTGGTAGTTAAGAGTTTGGATTAATCTATTAATTCATCCTTGGTTTATATTTCTAATTTACAAATTTCTTTGATATTTTGTTATTCAAATGAACTTTTTCACATAGGACGCTTAGGAAACTTTGATCCTTTGTAGTTAAATAATTTTGTTTACATATTATGCTTAGAATTTGTACTTATGAAGGGAAGGAAAATTTACTTATGATCTAAATTACAAGCTTAAATGATAAATCTTGAGAAAGCATTAGATTGATTTCTAGATTGCTACTCCATGGGAATTGAAAGATAAATAATTAGAATCTTATGGAATGATGGTGTGGATTCTAATACCTCATGGTTCCGTAGGCTAGCTTTTAATATAAGTGTGTAATTTTTATTAGTTTGATCCAAACTTAAGCTTTAATGTGAATTTGTAGTATTTGTTCAAATGGAATTTGTAGTTTTCTTTTTAATTAATTGATGAAAGTTTGATAATCTATTTCATGGGTTCAATCATGTTTTTCCCATAGTGTAGTAAAAACTTTCATGCTTTTAAAAGAGAAGAGAATTACTAAAGATTAATAGAATTTTGATGAAGATTATTTTTTGATAGTTTGTTGCCAATGGTACAAGTTATGCTTAGAATACTTCTAAAGGAAATTAAAAAGAGCTTTAATTATTTTGAACAACTACAATGGAAAATATTTTGTGGATCAAATTATTAAGAGTTGCATGTTTATGTTAAAAGTGGAAACCTAATACCTTAGTTATTTTTCTCATAAATGTAAATCTTAATTTCAGTTTATTGTCATTTCTATATTTGTTTTATGCTTTATCTTATTTTATTTTATTTTTGAACAAACAAATCACCATATGAATCAACTAGGTTGGCAATGAAATTAACTTGGGTGAAATTGGTTTTCTATCTTTACATGCAATCCCTTGGGTACGATCTTGCTCTTACACGCTTATGCTATATTCGATTCGTGCGCTTGCGAGTTTATAAATTTTAAAACACCTCTTTTGAGGCACAACAAGTTTTTGGCGCCGTTGCCGGGGATTGCAACGGAAAACTAATCAAATTTTGGTTAATTAAATTCTTCCACTAGTTATAATTTAGTTTTGTAATATAAAAAAAAAAAAATTAAAAAAAAAATCGAAATTAAAAAAAAAATAATAATCAGATTTTGTTGATTCTCTTGTTTTCTATTGTAATATCATTGTGTATTAATTTTTCATTTCTTTGTTTCAGTTATATCATCAAAGCTTCTTTTGGTGCAACTTTGGACTTGGAAGAAGTTTTATATTTTATTTTATTTTAAGAAAGTTCATTTCTTTTTCTTTATGTCAATTTGTGTGCTTATTGCTTGAACTTTATGTGCTTGTTTGTACAGGTATCAATAAAAAAAAAGAGGAAAAGAAGACAACTCTAATCATAAGGAGGAGAAGTGTGGAGTAGTAGGAGAAGTCGCGACCTCCAAATGCATCCATGCTCGACCTAATTGCTTCAAGGGGGATAATTCCAATCCTTTCTCTTTTCTTGTTTTTTATTATTGTTATAAAAAAAAAACAAAAAAAAAACAAAAAAAAACTCATAACTGTTGGTAACTCCAGTGAGCGTCTTCGTTAATACAGTGTCTAGGAGTTCTTTAGGCGACACCTTCGGTGTTTAAGAAGTTTGGGTTTTAAGCGGGACCATTGTGACCCCTCCAACCTTCCCGGATCCCCTGGCTGTTTTTTCTGAGGCCCTTAACTGGTCATCCGTGAGTTGCTTGTATATTTGTGTTTTTAAAATAAGTTATTTTTTTACAAAGTGTTAAAAATAAAAAAATAAAAATTATAATTTTAAAAAAAAAAAAAAAAACAATATAATTTTTGCTTATTTCTTTGTGTGGTTATTTTTGTATTTTTTTATGACTGTTTATTTTGTGTTCGTATAGATTTTAGTTTTCTTTTTGTTTATTTTATTTTTGTCTTTATTTCTTTTTGCTTGGATTTTATTTATTTATTATTTTTGTCTTTCATTCTGTACGGGATAAATACCAAAGGGATTGACACGCATATTTTCCAGGTATTATCTTTCTATTTAAGTACTGTAAAAAAAAAAAAATAATAAATAAATAAATAAACAGATCGGAACCCGATCTCCAACTAAGGAAATTCCGAATTTCTTGTTTCTCTTTGTTTTTATTATTGTAATTCTTTCTTCATTTTACTTGTTTATACATATATTTTGTTGCTCGGTTTGGGAAGTAGATTGCTTCTTGATTGCACACACGGAAATTTGGCTCAAATACTTATTCATTTCATAAACATGTGATTACATACACAGAGGTGAAAATGCATACATATATTTAAAAATCACATGTTTCTTCCCAGATATTGAGCCACCTGAGGCATCATACTAATTGCCTCTATTTTCTCTTATTTGTAGAATCTGCAAAAGCTCTGCATGATCATTGTTTCTCTTCCACAGTGCTTCTACTTGCTGGTTGGCACAGTAGAGCCGCTTTTGCAAATCCGCCACCTGAGCCTTCAAAGAGGCTACTTCCTCGGTCAGAACTGCGCACTCTCGCGTCCTCGCCAGTAATCTTATGCCCAGATTTGTGGAGGAGGTTGCGTGGAGAACAGTTAAATCATGAGACTCCTCCACCGCGGCCTTGTCTGACCTCTGTGTCATGTACAGATGATCTGCCGGTGTGAGTCTCCTAACAGTCATCCCTCCTGGCAGCACTACTCTTCTCGGCATTGCCTCAGCAAAGTTTGAGGCCGAGCCATGATGATATGTGGAGTTTGGGAAGACGGATTGAGGAGGAGCACTTACTTGAGCCACTGATGGCGCAAGGGCCAACTCTAGATTCAAATCATCGAGGGAAGTGGGTGAGGTTGCCATTGTGATTTATGTTTCTTGCTTATTGATGTTTTACTCTGAGTTTTCAGGATGAAACACAGACGCAAGCTCAACTCCACAGAGACGGGTTAAATAGACTTCGGCTTCTGCGTTTGTTTCTCTCGGATTCCCTAACGTTTTGCAGCCGCGTGTTTTTAGAGGGGAGAAATTTTTTTTTTCTTTTACCTTCACTTTCACTTTTACTTTCGCTTTCACTTTTACTTTCACTTTCACTCTCCGTGTTTTCTGCTTAAATATTGAACGCTGTCTCTGCACGCCGACACGTCCCTTCCTTCTTTTATCCGTGACCTTCCCTTTCCAGTTTTTGTTTTTTTTTTTTCTATATATATATATTTTTAAAATTTTGGAAATGTGTTTATTTTTCTTTTTCTTTTATAACTTAATTTATTTTCTTTCCGAAAAAAAAAAAAAAAAAAAACAAAAATTTGGGCTTTCGTTTGGATCGGGTTCTCAATTGATTTGGAGGTTCCAATGGGCTGGACTTCTTCGTCTTTTGGGTTTCGGTTTGCGTAGGACTGTTTTTAGGGTTTACTGTTTTATTTGGTTATTTTTATTTTTATTTTTTTGTTTTTGCAATTAAATTATAGTTTTAATTCTTTTTTTTTATTATTATTTAAATTACTTTACTCCATTTCATTTCTTGTTATAACTTTGTTGATACCTACATTCTTCAACATTGGGGACAATGTTTGATTTAGGTTTGGGGGTAAGGTTTAGAAGTTTTGTTTTTAAATTTTTAGGGTAGTTTTGTTTTTATTATTATTTTATTCCCAAAAATTAAAAAAAAAAAATGGTGTTATCTCTAGATTTTTATGCTTACTATCATCAAATCAGATTTAACACTCATGAATGATTTTTACGATTGGAAACATATGATTAAATTTTAAACCCATAATTTTAGTTTTTTTTCACTTATTTCTATTTAGTGGATAATTCATGAGTTATACTTTGAACTCTCACATGCACATCAACACTTTTGTGAGAATGAAAGAAAAGATCAATTATAGTTAACTTTGTTGTTTTAAGTAGAGTTAGAAGACATTGCTCTTGATTGACCTTGGCGCAAAAAAAAAACACAAATAAGTAAATAAATAAAATAATAATAATGATGTTAATTTATCCAGAGTTTTACTTAGTAACCGGGCCTCTTGCCTAAACAGCAGCGAGTGTTCGCGTCAAACGGTAAAGTTTTGAGGTAAATACATTTTGTGACTAGTTTAGTTCTGTAGCCTTTTTAACTCGAGTTAATAAGCCCTTAGGGGTGTTTCTACACCTAATGCCTTAAAACCTTTGGTTTGAGAGTCGTTGGCCTAAATCTCGCTACATGGGTTAATTAGAAAGCTTAATGGAACTAAACATTGCACAGTCAATTTATTAAAATTAAAAATTTAAATAAAAAAAAATTGTATATATATGCCTTGGTTAGTTATTTGCACTGAATTTTGATAATGATTGAAATAATGAGGTTACTGTGATTGAAATTGACTTTTGTCTCTAAAATGTGTTGGTTCACTTAAACACCAAAGGAAACAAATGAAAAATTTACTAAATAATTATAAGTGATCGAGACTTTATGTGGGGATTAATTTGAAGCATGTTTGCTCTTTTAAAAATTGTTCATGAATTTTCAATCCAGATAGCTTTTGATGATGGTTAAGCATTTGTTTTCAAATTTTGTTGTAGCATAAATTTTTAAACTCTCATTTCGATGTTTGTGGGTATCATCACTGAAAGCCCTCACGAGACTATACTCGTCCACTAGGGTAACCTAGGGGTTTAAAGGCTTGTTGCATATGCTAAATGCAATCGAGATCCCTGCGAAAGTGGCTTAGTTCTCTTTTCTACTTAGTTTTTATTTTCTTTTGCTCGAGGACTAGCAAAATATAGGTTTGGGGGTATTTGATGAGCACAAAATTAATACAAGTTTTATCCTTAAATTTATATTTGTTAGTATTTTCTTTTGTATTATGTAAATCTATTAGAGTATTTATATTGTTTTCTTTCCAATCTTGTTTTATATTTAATGAGTGGTTATTTGTAGATATTAAGTGTTTTCCACCAATGCCAAATGAAAAGAAGAAGCAATCAATTTCATCTATGCTCTAGGACATGCATGCAAGCTTCCATCATTGAAAAAATAAAGAAAGAATGAATAAACAATGAAGGAGAAGTTCAAATTGACTACTTGCAACCAATGAATGCAAAGAAGAATGATGATGCTTGAGTTGTTATCTAGCTACAATTTGAACTAAGTTGCTGCAGTTTTTTTATAAGATACGAGAGATGAGATGGAGCAAGTGGAGCAAGTGGAGCAAGTGGAGCAATTGATAAGAAGACTCAAAGATCTTTGTGAAACCAAAGTAAAGGAAGTAGGCTAAAGATGAGAAAGATATTTGGAAAAGTAAGCTACTTGATTATTATATAATTCAAGACTCCCTTTCTTTGGCTATAAATACAAGTTTTGAGCAAAGATCAAAAGATATAGAGATATAGAGGAAGAAACACACGGCAAGAGATAGAGAGAAAGAGTGGGGAAGAAAGAGAACAATGATGGAAAGGAAAGAACCAAGAGCTAATAACTCTTTTAAACTTGTTCTTCCTTTCCTAGTTCTCATTTAATTTATGTATTTTAGTTTCTTTGTTTTGTTTTAAATATTATTTATGTCTATTTAAATTACCTAACTAAGGTTGGATGAAACACCATTATTAAATAAAGTTCTAGTTTTTATTTTCAATTCTCAATTATTGTGGTGTTCAATGATTATAATTTTCACTTCACATGATTAATAGATTAAAATTCTTTTCACCACTTCTATCATGTATTGTGAGATATAACATGTATTTGTGGTAGTTAAGAGTTTGGATTAATCTATTAATTCATCCTTGGTTTATATTTCTAATTTACAAATTTCTTTGATATTTTGTTATTCAAATGAACTTTTTCACATAGGACGCTTAGGAAACTTTGATCCTTTGTAGTTAAATAATTTTGTTTACATATTATGCTTAGAATTTGTACTTATGAAGGGAAGGAAAATTTACTTATGATCTAAATTACAAGCTTAAATGATAAATCTTGAGAAAGCATTAGATTGATTTCTAGATTGCTACTCCATGGGAATTGAAAGATAAATAATTAGAATCTTATGGAATGATGGTGTGGATTCTAATACCTCATGGTTCCGTAGGCTAGCTTTTAATATAAGTGTGTAATTTTTATTAGTTTGATCCAAACTTAAGCTTTAATGTGAATTTGTAGTATTTGTTCAAATGGAATTTGTAGTTTTCTTTTTAATTAATTGATGAAAGTTTGATAATCTATTTCATGGGTTCAATCATGTTTTTCCCATAGTGTAGTAAAAACTTTCATGCTTTTAAAAGAGAAGAGAATTACTAAAGATTAATAGAATTTTGATGAAGATTATTTTTTGATAGTTTGTTGCCAATGGTACAAGTTATGCTTAGAATACTTCTAAAGGAAATTAAAAAGAGCTTTAATTATTTTGAACAACTACAATGGAAAATATTTTGTGGATCAAATTATTAAGAGTTGCATGTTTATGTTAAAAGTGGAAACCTAATACCTTAGTTATTTTTCTCATAAATGTAAATCTTAATTTCAGTTTATTGTCATTTCTATATTTGTTTTATGCTTTATCTTATTTTATTTTCTTTTTGAACAAACAAATCACCATATGAATCAACTAGGTTGGCAATGAAATTAACTTGGGTGAAATTGGTTTTCTATCTTTACATGCAATCCCTTGGGTACGATCTTGCTCTTACACGCTTATGCTATATTCGATTCGTGCGCTTGCGAGTTTATAAATTTTAAAACACCTCTTTTGAGGCACAACAGTGGCAACGAAAGCGATGGCGGTGGTGGGAGTGGTAAGTGGTTGTGACGTATAACAGTGGTGTGGCAATGACAATGACGATTGTAAGGAGGTGTTAGTGGTGGAGCGGTGGCAGCGACAATGACGGTGTTGGTAATGTTGGGGGGTCGTGTTGGAGGTGATGTTGACGATAATGGTAGCGATGGCCACTTGCATCTAAAAATTTCATTGGTTTGGAATTTGAAAATAGTACCTACATAAGGTGTAATTCTTGTAGAGGGCTGCCCCAAGAATCACTCGTATGTAAAGGGGTATTTTATGATATTTGTAAGATCTCTCTTTTAATTGATAATCATTTCTTATGTTTTTTCTACAATAGTATGCGATTTTAAGTCCCTCACCAACCCCAAATTCCACCTTCAAACTCTCATCCAAATGCTCCAAGAAGAGAGTACTTTACAAATAATGTAATTTTCACCGTAGCCAAGAAATAATATACCTCTTGTTTGATATGATAGTTCAATTCTATTCCAAGACATGAAGAGGAACCAGAACAACACACTTTTGTTCCTACTACAAACAAAAAACATGCTTTAACATGTGATATTTGCAAGATTTCATCAGCCATTCAATAATCAAATCAAATAAAAATTTCGATCACCCAAAATTCAGCATTGCAAAGGACAAGCATGTCCACTGGCCACATGATGTCGATTTCTCTTTGAAAAATGTGCCAAGAAATGCCAAAGAGTGTCTATCTAACATATGAACACAATGGTCAGATCTTAACTTGGCAACCATGACCTTTCAAGGAATAATAAAAATGAGTTAACTCTGTTCCATATCCTAAACATGAAAAACGTCAAACAGCAAGTTTCAAAAACCTTAGTTAAAATTAGACGTGTAAAATGGGAAGCTGATTTCCTGACCAGACCAAACACATGGACGCAGATTTTTCATCTAGAAGGATAGGGCAATAGATTGTAAATTTACAACTAACATGAAACACAAGAGTAACATTATTCATACTAAGTGGCCCCCGCAAACATAAACTTACATGAATAAAAGACGGGGGAAGAAAGCAAAGAGGAAACTGGACATTGTACACGAAAAACACAAGACACAAGAGTCAGAAAAAGGTCCAAGAATCTATCTTCTCATGTGCATGAAATTGGAAATAGCATAGAAAGGACGTAAAATACAGTTGTTTGATTGCCAACAGAAGAAACAACCCGTACTAATTTTTCAGGTGTTGAAATGCCAGATACTCGGCGGTTTTCCTGTGCACCTGAGAAATCTGTGGTGCAAATCAAAGATGAGTTGATATATCTCACATTTAATGAGGTGTCCCTCATGTTCATGAGGTGGAGTTCCACAATGCCAGTCTATAGAACTTGTCAAACATTATAAGTTTGGCTCACCAGAGGGTCACAGAGACAGTGGGTGAATACCACAAAACTAGCTTATGTATGTGCTGATCTAGAAGTAAGACCACATGTTATTGATGTCTCATGGAAAGCTAGGCTATTCTGGATTATAGCAGGATAACGCTCATACAGATCAGCATCTGTTTTCAAATAGTTTACTCTTGCATTAGTTATTGAAAAACTGAAAAAGGTAACTGAATTTCTTAATTTGAAAATTCAGCCTCTTTGTTGGGAGACAAAGACATGACTTTGTCATAATTTCAGAGATAAGGCTTCAATTCAATCTCAGAGAAGATTTGTCCCCTGCTTATCTAATTTATACTGATCATCAGACACTCTCGAAGGAAGAAAGCATGCCAATTCAAGCACGCAAATCAGAATATTTCAAGCTCAAAGAGTCAAATGGTATTTAGAACATACCCGAAGAGATCAGCTGAGTAACATGGCATATCAAACGAAGCAGTAAACCTACCTAATTAAGAAAGTCTTGGCATCTCACATGCATGCACATGGATGAGCATGGTAACAAAGAGCACTAATGGATAATCTTAATTCCATTATTGAAACCTATAATTGAAAGAAACTCTATTTCCAAAAAGACTAAATAGATTAAACACATGACTGAGTTAGGCTTCACCTACCCACATTGATTCCAAACATGTGTACCCAAAAAAAAAGTTATTTACAAATTGGATAAAAGACCAACATTCATTGCAGATATGTTCAAGCTCAATATCAATGCTTTCTTTCTTGAATTTTAAACTGGAGAAGAGCAACTATGCAAGAGCGAAGTTGGCGTTTCCTCATGCCCTTGCAATGTCTTCAGTTATGCTATCACCTGCTAAAGCCGTTTTAAGTTTCCACATGGATTCGCTTCTAGTGACCTTTATTTTAGCTTTCTTCTTCAGATTGGTACATTTTAACAATCTTGCAACATGCTCAACTTAATTTCCACTTCAGTTGCCCTAACTCTACACAGGTTGCAGAGTGTCTGCAATCTCTCAATTAAATATAGTGGCAAAATAACTTTATAACTTTATGATAAATTTTATAGTGGATTCTGTTCCTATGAACCAAAATGCGTACCAAAAAAGAGAATTATTGTGGAGTGTATAATCCTCCTGGGGTTAGATTTCTACCCAAATTTAGCAGTCATTAACTTTTGACTCTTTCAATCAACTACCAGTTTAGATGGATTATCTGCAAGCCCAAGCCCTTCTGAGCACAGCATGATTCAGTGCAGTTAAATCATGCCAACATGTTTGGTGGAGAATGGTACAAATCAGGGTGGAGATTGAGCAAAGTGATTGCAGCAGCGTGTTCACCATATTTCTCCAACATTATTTCAGCACACACACATCATAGATACTTCAAGAAATCAGAAATCATTGTCATTTTTACCAATAACAACTAAGAGCAAGTCCAGCAGAGGGTTTTGGACTGAGGCTAGGGGGGGTTTGGGAGAAAAAGGGCCTCCAGCAGCAAGGGTTAGCTCGAGTTGCTTGTGGGGGCCACGAAGTCAGGCTGGCCCGAGGGCAGGTCCAGCCCCAGATCCAAAACTCGGGGGGCTGACATCAGCGATGACGTCAGCAACAAAAATAAAAAATAAAAAAAATCGAAAAAAAAAAAAATTTCAGATTTTAAAAAAAATAAATACTTAGTCATATTTTTCACTTCCCACACCAAAAATCTTTTAAAAAAATATTGTCCAAATTAATTGTTTAGGTAAACAAATATGTGAAAAAAACAAAAAAATGAATAGTGTTTGCCCTAGCCCCACCCCCCCTTGCCATGGCTAAGGCCAACTGGTGGAATTGCTCTAAGACCTTGAGACTAACATAAAGTAGAGAACAAATTGTTTCTGCTCTATATATCGTAGCATGCACAGTTTTCCAACACATCATAGTGAAACAAAACCTCACCATTAAAGCCTACATGGAAAACCACCAAGACAAGTGAACAAAAGGTGTTAGAATTTGGAGAGATTGGGGAGTCGAACCAAATGGATCATAACATACATGAACTGAACTTGATCCAAAAGCTTAAATTTGTTATGTTCTGGGTCTATCCATGTATATACAAATCAACAATTTGATGTTGACTTGCAATGAAAGATAACAAATCACACTTGTTTCTCCACAAATCTCCCTCTCAAGTGCGAATTTATCACATTTCTTCCCACACCTTTATTTGAACTCTTGGGTATTTCTGTGGTCTGGTACCTGCTCCCATACTCTATATTTCTGGGAGGGGGGGTGGAGGGAGGGTGTGGTTTCAATGATCTGATACCAACTCCCATACTTTGCTCAAAAGAGTTGGCCAACCCAAGATCACTCAACAGACTAGGTACATACTTCAAGGAACAATGTCCTACCCGAAATCTTCAACTAAAAGGGCCTTAACATACATGTGGAACTCAACTTGACTCAAAAGTGAAACCATTAGGTTTTGGATTCATCCCTGCATACTAATCCATATTCCATGTTAACTTTCCTATGGGTACAACCAGACTTTTTCCCCAACAGAAGACATAAAACAAATGAAACAAAAACAATAGCAAAAAAAAAAGAAAAAAAGAAAAAAAGAAAAGAGCTCAACAGAAATCACTCAAACACAGATGCTGAACTTGTCTATAAATCTAACATTCTCATATTGATTTCAAAACTCAAGTACTCAAGTACAACACATTATATCCTTCAGAATACAGAATTAATAACTGCATACCTTGTGACCAACTAATAGATAAAAGGAATGAACTTGTACCTAACTTTACTCGCATACTCCACATACCTCTCCCCAAAAGTCTCAACCATCAAAGCCTCCTCCAGTTTTGCCTTCTGATCATAGTACAACGAACAAACTGCTACGATGAATAGCAAGCTCAAAGGTGCTCGAAGTGCAATGAAATATGTGGCGAACAGAAGCATCGTGGATGAATATATTGGATGGCGTACCCACCGGTAAGGCCCAAACTGTACAACAGCAGTTGGCACCACCACCTTTTCTGAATACTTCGCAAGATACAATGTTGAGTTATATTGCATTAGCAGAGTCACCAATATTAAAACCCAAATGCCTACATTGCTCCACCCGCCAGGAATGCGGTGAAGCTCTGGCCCTTCAAATGCAGCCAGCCAGTGACCAGCCATGACTCCGGCACAGAACAAAAGGCGTAACCACTTTGGTGGGCTCACATCCCACTTGGGGTCATGCGGGCGAGCATAGTAATCTCCATATAACCGTTTCCTCACACTAACATTGAAGAAAAAGAAGTAATGGTACACAAAGAAGAACACATAAGGCCAACCTTCAAGGAAACCATTGAAATGGGCAGGTGGGACTAGTGTGAGCCAAGAAAACACTGAGGTGACAATGGCAAGTTGCTCAAAGATGCTGGCTTCACCTTGTAAATGCTTCCGAAAGCAGTATAACCCGTAAACCCCGATTGATAGAGCCAGAAACCAAGGCCAAAACATCCAAGTCCAGCTAAAGTACATCCAGAAAAAGGGGCTCAAGAGCAAATTGACAGTCCCTTTTGTGGCTGCAATTGCAATGGAAAAGATTCCAGACCACTTGATGACATCAAAAGGGGTTAATTTAAAAAGGGTAGCTTTGAATGAATCAAAGGATATATTTTTGAGGAGTTTTAGCAATGGGGTTTGAGATTCTGAGCTTGAGGTACTGGAGTATGAGCATTTGAGCGGAGGTAACAAATGGGTGCTTCTTCTTGTTCTTGTTGGTGATGATGAGAATGGGTTTTGTGAAAGACATAAATTTGATGGGTTCTTGAGGGGTTTAAGGCTATGGTGCAAGTGAGAGCTGTGGTTTATTGAATTGCCCTGTAGGTGTTTACGAAAAGGTCCGAGAGAGAAGTTGGGTCTATCAGTGAAAGCAGAACAGAATGGGATTGTTTTGGAATGTAGGAACATTGACTTGGCTTCCATGGTTGAGTGTGAGAGGAAAGCAACGATTTTCGAGTCTACAAGAATTGGCTAATTCAAGCCAACGTTGGTCAACAGACTATCCAAAGAGACAGACATGGGAAAAATAGGGTTCTTCTGTCATTCTGTGTTTTCTGTCATGAAAACGTATTTACTAGGACGGAGCCGAGTGTCTTATCTTATGAATTACTTTGCGGGTTAATTGGGCCTACCCTGCTCTTGGAATGGCCCAAATATCATTTCATAAAAGATGGGCCAAAGTTAAATTTAAATTTTTGGGTTGGGAAGCGGGTTATGTGGTATATACAAAGTAAACATCCAAGGTCTTTAGGCCTCGTTTGGTTTACATAACGGATTTGATGTGATTTCCCAATGGATGTGTAATGAAAAATTCATTTCCCACATTTGGTAAAGTTGATAAAATAACTAGGAGATATCACTTTAATTCCTTTCCCATGTTTGTTTTGAGTAGGAATGGAAAACAAAGTTTGTAAGATTTTTCCAATTATACCCATATTAAATCAAATAAAAAAAGAAAGCATTAATGATATATTGTAATTCTAAATTGTTAATAGCGACAAAATGGTCATGAAAATGTGTATTTAATGTTGGCTTATTTTCCCAAACTTTTCCATGAGGAGGGAAAACAAAACCCAAGTAAGGAGGAGGGCTTCACTTTCCCCCTACTTTCCCATGTGCCAGATAATGATTTCTCATGCCTGAACTTACTAAACATGGGAAAAAAATTGATTTCTCATCCCCAAGCCTCATTTCCCACAAACTAAATGGGGCCTTAGAGCATTTCTACCCATTTGCCATGACAAAAGGCAAGGGGAGACAAGTGTTGTTACTATTCACATGAATAGTGCATACCATAGCAATTTTTTTTATTGGTTTTCACCCATTGCCATGGCAACTACTATTCACATGAGATATGAGGAGAGGGATTTGTATAGAGTTTTGGTGTGGGAAGGAAAAATATGGCTAGGTATTTATATTAAAAAAATATGAAAATTTTTGTCTTTTTTGTCTTCTTTTTTTTTTCAATTTTTTTGTTATTTAAATTGGTTGTTGATGTCACAGTGACATCAACATTAAGTCATCTTGCCCAAGTAGCAACCCAGGCAAGCCTTGACCGCTTGAAACATAATTGAGGGCCTATGGGTCTTTTGCTTGGGCTAGCCCCTCTCGCTAGAAATGCTCTTAGGTGCTTTTGCAACATTCAAGGGGAATAAAAGAAAACTAATTCTTTTATCTAAAATTTACAAGTATTAGAGACACACGTGAATGACTGTGAGTCGTCAATGAGTATGTATTATATTGTATTATTTATAAAAATATACAGTTATCTCACACACATATAAATGACTATTCCTAAAATTTATCAATTTACAAACTTGCATGCTTTGAGCATGAAAAGAACAAGTTGAACTTGGTTTGTGAATCAATATTTTGAGTCAAGTACTTTCATTTAGTAATAGTGTCACTATTTGGTTGAAATAGGAGTCGTGCGTTCGTTATCATGTTGTAAAAATATATTTGTAAATATCATTTTGTTTACATGACCAAAAGAAGTATCAAACCACATTCCGAAAAACCGAAGTCGAAAGCGGTGGGCGTGTATGGCTTGTTTGCCAAGCCAATTATTGAAATAAATAATAAATCTACGTAACGCATTTGGTGACCTCAAGGCTCCTCAACCTACATATTATACACCAAGTTGTGTGACACAACACAGACCACCAAATATCTACAACCCAAAATCACCTTTCATATTTCTCTCTCTCTCTCTCTCTCTCAAGTGCCCTTTCTCAAGCACGCAGCTGAAAATAGCCCCCAAAGTTATTTATAAAAGAAAGAGGCAAACAAACAAACAAACAAAAAAAAAAATCTCATTTTCCCAAATGGGTTCTTTGAATCAGCTTCAAAAATAAGGTGGTTTTCCATTGGCTCGCACCAATTCTCAGAAACGAAATTTCAATCTCATTTTCTGCCTGAGACAGAAAAGTTATGATTTTTTCTCGGATTGGTCGCTCCTTTTCTCGATCTTCTCGCTCCAGAGTAAGTTTCCCAATCTTGTTCTTCCCCTTTTCTAATTTAATTTGTATGCTAAATTTCTGGGTTTTTGGTGTTAGAATTCGATATATGGAAGTGGGCGATCGGCGGCTCTGAATGGGAATGAAGCGATTTTAGGTGTACCACGTCTTGGTTCGTATCTGGGTCGGGTAGATGGGGATTTAGGGTTTTTGAGGTCTTATTTTGCTTCATCAATAGCAGCCCACAAGGCCTGCGTTTCTGATTTCAGTTACATTCTTGGAAACCCTAAGCTTCGCAGACATTTTTCTAGTGAAGCCCCAAAGAAAAAGAGTAAGCAAGTTACAAAATTTGGTTGGTTAATCTTTTATGGTTTGGTTAGCAATTGGTATTTCAGCTAAATGAATCAAAATGTGGACAAGAGAGTGATTGCGCTAAGCATGTGTTTGTGTGTGTCTTGCTGTTGCAGATTATGAGAACTTCTATCCCAAGGAAAAGAAGGAAATTCCCAAAGGAGATGAGCAGAAATCAGAGTCCAAAGGTTAAATTTCCATCTTTTCAGCTGGAACAATGCTTATTCTCTATGCTATTTTTCCATTGAATTACATATGGTTCTATCAGGAATTGCCATTAGTATTTGTTTTAATTGAATGTTTATCATAGAAGTGGACAAAAGTAGGATTTTGTTATTACCAATTTATTTTAGATTAGTGTTTTTAAGTCATCAGAACTTATTAATGCTGGAATGTTGGATTAGTTCAAGTTGCCACTTTATGACTACAAAACTCAGGTTGTCAAGAAAAAAAGTGATGTGGTTTTTAAGAGTTGGAGTTTGCAGTGGCACCTCTGTGATATTTTAGTTGTTGATTTAAATAAGTATTTTCAAGGGACACATGGCTCTAGTGATAGAGCACATACCTGGCACTCATTGTCAGAGTTTGACTCTTGCTCTTCCCTCCGCCAGGGAAGAGACATGTTTCGTTGTAAAGTGGATGTTTTATGTAGGGGGTGCGTGAACTTACATTTAGATAAATTACTACAGTTGTATATGTCTTGACTTGATCATATAAGACTCAAGTAGGTTTGATAGAAAGTAGTGTCAAATTAAGAATGCTAGGTTCTGTGTTAATATTTGATAGTGAAAACTTTTGTGACTTAAGGCTGTCCAGTCTTCAGCGGGTGGGGTGAAGGGGAGGAGGTGTTAGAGAATATAAAATCCCTTGTGGGGGCTTGTATTAGGTCAGGGCTTAGAATTTTTGGATTGATTATTTACTTACGATCATTTATATTTATTTATGGCTAATTATATTTTGGTTTTTGTATTCTGTTAATTTTTATTGTTATTATGGATTGCCTGCATATAGGCCTTTTTAGTAGGTTTTGGAGATTTTGTCATATTGAGTAAGAATATTGGTTCATCTTATTTTCTCCTTTTTCTATTTCTTCTCTTTCTCTCTCTTTTTTCTCTACCCGTCCTAGATCATATGCTCCTTCATCACCCAGAATTTCAGGAATACGCTTTTAAGTCAATTCCTTGTTGAGTTTTGTATTTAAAATCTTTAACATTTATACTAACTTGAATGTTCATTCAATTTCAGATGACTCAAAGGCAGATGATCAGGGAAGTTTTCAGGAAACTTTCTTGAGGCAGTTTCAAAATTTAATCACCCCATTATTGATCATTGGGCTATTTCTTTCCTCCTTCTCCTTTGGTTCTCCTGATCAGCAACAGGTAAGTGCATCCATAAATATGTGATATATATATATATTTTGGATAGATTTATGCAATTAGAGTCGCATATTTTATCATTTATTTTTTTCTTATGATATAAAGCCAAGCCAATTTTAGTTTATGCAATTAGAGTCGCATATTATATCATTTCGTTTTCCTTTTTTTTTTATAATGATATAAAGCCAAGTCAATTCTACTTACAACTCACAAGTTTAAATTGTGCACATTACTAAGGAAAATTCTTTGGAGTCCAACAATTATTATTTTTTTTTTCTTTCCAGTTCTATTACATGAGGTGGCTGGGACCTCGACCACATGAGAGGATAGAGTTGCAAAAGTAGTTTTGCTCTTTAACATCTTCTATAAAATAGTAATGTAAAAGTAAAAGAAGTTTGTCTCATTTTGATTTAGATTAGATTTGGCATGGGCAACGTCCTTGACTGAACTAAAGTTGGTCTTCAGCTAGATTCAGGCTACATGCTTTGTGACCCTAAGTACTGAAAAATTATCCGTTCACTTTCATCAGTAAATTCGTTGAATTGGATCTGTAATATGTCAGGTTAAAGATCTGAGTCCTGCTCTTAATCTTTTGTGGTGATATTTATAAAATAAATTAATTTGCATGACCAGCGTAAATTATTATTTTCTATATCATTCTGTTTTATCTTGAAGGTAAGTTCTCCATTCCAGTGAAGAAAAAAAAAGTTCTTTACTCATTTGCTATGCAATTTTGTTCTCTCTGCAGATAAGTTTCCAAGAGTTCAAAAACAAACTTCTGGAACCAGGCTTAGTGGATCATATAGTTGTTTCTAACAAATCAGTTGCAAAAGTATATGTGCGTAGTTCACCACACAGCCAAACAAGCGATGAAGTTGTCCAAGGTAACCCTGCTCGTGCAAATGGGGGCCAGTACAAATACTATTTCAATATTGGAAGTGTTGAATCTTTTGAGGAGAAGTTGGAGGATGCACAGGAAGCATTGGGAATAGACCCTCATGATTATGTTCCTGTTACATATGTCTCCGAAATGGTTTGGTACCAAGAATTGATGAGATTTGCACCAACACTACTGCTTCTGGCATCCCTCTTGTTTATGGGGCGTAGAATGCAGGGTGGACTAGGCATTGGTGGTTCTGGTGGACGAGGTGGCCGTGGAATCTTCAACATAGGAAAGGCTCAAGTTACAAAAGTAGATAAAAATGCAAAGAATAAGGTTGGCTTTCTGTTTCCCAAGTCCATACTGGTGCTTGTTTGGTTTTCGTGTGCATTCAAAATGTTTTCTTACCAGTTTTCTTTCCAATAGTTATAATACCTTTTCTTAAGCACTCTGTTGCAAGGTTTCATCAGTAACTTACGTATTTAATTGGTCCAGATCCACTTTAAAGATGTTGCCGGGTGTGATGAAGCAAAGCAGGAAATCATGGAATTTGTTCACTTCCTCAAGAACCCTAAGAAATATGAGGACTTGGGAGCCAAAATTCCCAAAGGCGCTCTATTAGTAGGCCCTCCAGGCACTGGAAAGACTCTTCTAGCCAAAGCAACTGCAGGGGAATCTGGTGTTCCGTTTCTATCTATATCTGGTTCAGACTTCATGGAGATGTTTGTTGGTGTCGGACCGTCTAGAGTTAGAAACTTGTTTCAGGAAGCACGGCAATGTGCTCCTAGTATTATATTTATTGATGAGATTGATGCAATTGGTCGAGCAAGGGGGCGTGGGGGCTTCTCAGGTTCCAATGATGAGCGTGAAAGTACTCTAAATCAGTTGCTGGTAGAAATGGATGGCTTTGGAACAACTGCTGGAGTAGTTGTGCTTGCTGGCACCAATAGGCCTGATATTTTGGACAAAGCCTTATTAAGGCCCGGTCGATTTGATCGCCAAATTTCTATTGATAAACCTGATATTAAAGGTCGCGACCAGATATTTCAGATATACCTGAAAAAAATCAAACTTGATCATGAACCATCATACTACTCTCAAAGGCTTGCAGCCCTGACTCCAGGGTTTGCTGGAGCAGACATTGCAAATGTTTGCAACGAAGGTGCTCTAATTGCTGCAAGGAATGAGAGTGCACTGGTCACGATGCAGCATTTTGAGGCGGCTATAGATAGGATTATTGGTGGTTTGGAGAAGAAGAACAAGGTAACTCATTTTTGGCCAGCTCCTTGTTAATTTCATGGTAAATGATAACTTTGTTTCATTTCCTAGTATTTTTTACCATTCCCTCCCCTCTCCTCATCTTCCAGAAAAGAAAGACTGATGCTGCATAACATGGGGTTGGGACAACACTGTGCCCGCCCCTACTTAGGAGTCAGGTCATTTCTGTTACAGCTCTGATGATATGCACTATGTCTAGAGAGTTGATTGGAAATAATCATTACATACCGTGGAAGAAAATACACTCCTGCTATCCATCTTCCTAAACATTAGTGTTGGGGTTGGAATTGCTTATCTTATATGACTCTTTGGGTGCTCCTTATGATGGGTTAGAGAGCATTTTTTCTTTTGATCTGGACCTTGTAGAACCCATTTTGACCTTCCACTAGGGAGGCAGCAATTGTTAATAAAGGTCCAGATCAAACTTTCAGGTAGCTAGAAGGAATTTATGCTTTAGCAGGGATTTATACTTTATAAGAAAATGTTTCGACTTTGAACCTTCAGTGTGTTTCTTTGTCTTTGTTCTTTTTAGAATGGAATTTTTGACATCTTTGCTTGTCAAACAGGTTATAAGCAAGCTTGAACGCCGCACAGTTGCCTACCATGAGTCAGGGCATGCTGTTACAGGCTGGTTCTTAGAATATGCAGAACCATTGTTGAAAGTGACCATTGTTCCTCGAGGTACTGCTGCACTTGGGTTCGCCCAGTATGTTCCGAACGAAAACCTCCTCATGACCAAGGAGCAGCTTTTTGATATGACCTGCATGACCCTTGGTGGTAGGGCAGCTGAACAGGTAGCTATCTATAAAACTTATTCTTATTTTTTGGATGAGGCTTATAATGCAAATTGTTTATAATACTTCTAGTAATTCTTCATTCTCGAGTCTGGGAACATTATTAGTCGTGTTATGATAGTGATGGTGAGCATATTCTGTGGTGCAGGTTCTGTTGGGAAAAATCTCGACGGGAGCCCAAAATGACTTGGAGAAAGTGACAAAGATGACCTATGCCCAAGTTGCAGTCTATGGTTTTAGTGACAAGGTGGGTCTCCTTTCTTTCCCTCAAAGGGACGATGGGTTTGAGATGGCAAAGCCCTACAGCAGCAAGACTGGGGCCATTATTGATAGTGAAGTGCGAGAATGGGTGGGTAAGGCGTATACACGCACAGTTGAAATCATAGAGGAACATAAAGAGCAAGTAGCTCAAATTGCAGAACTGTTGCTTGAAAAGGAAGTTCTTCACCAAGATGACCTTCTCCGGGTGTTGGGGGAGCGACCATTTAAATCAAGCGAAGTCACCAACTATGATAGATTTAAGGAAGGTTTTGAAGACGATGAGAAAACAGTGGAGATTCCACTAGTTGGGTCCGAGGAAGATGGCTCTTCGCCCCTTGAGCCCCAGGTTCTGCCTACTTAGTAGTTATTGAGGAGGAAGTTGTTTGTAATTGTACATTAAAAAGGAAAATTTTCTTCAACCCTTGTGCTAACTATTTCACATATTTCTTGTACGGACGAAATCTGTATTATACGTTGATTGCTATTTTATGACTACAGCATTTTCTATGATGTCATAAACTAGTCTTGATTTTTCAGATTCTCAACTCACAGTGCGATGTTGATTGTTTCCAAATACGTTATTTGTTGGTGACCATGCGTTTTATAAGCATCATTATAGGATTAAGAAATTGGCACCAAAATGCTTGCATGCTTTTGCTTTTATGATTGTAAATTGTACTTTAGTTGGTCAAAGATTGATGATATAAACAAGATTTTGATGTTATGTTACCAACAAATCAATCATAATGTACCAGAGTAAGCTAATCTACCACCTTATGAAAGCTGAAATAGATAAAAAGAAATGCACTTTGTTAAAAAGATTTCTCACAATTACTTAAAAGAATCGTTTGTTTATGAGTGTGGGGGTTAAGTTTCTGTACTTAAGCGCCTGTGATATCCCTCATGTGTTTTTTGGCTTTCTTTTTCTTGTGAAAGGGAATCCAACCTTTGACCTAATTTTCGCTACGCGTCTGACCACTTGAGCTAATCCCAAGGGCTTGTAGCTTGAAGGCTTGAAACGTTTTCAGATATGTCCTTTGCTATTTTTATAATATATGGTCAGGCACTGATGTTCCTCATGAGCGGCATATAAAAAGAAAGTCAAAAAGATGTAGTTTGTGTTTTTGTTAATTTCTTTTCGCTGTTAATTTTTGAATTGTGAAGGGGTGGCTAGTCGCATAACATATGTTTCTAGACGTTGAGTCTGGCTGGACCAATATCAAAGAGGGTGGCAGCTTTGACCTTCCTGCGGATTTCATTATTATACTTCAAGCCTCCTATATATATAGAGTTCTCTCAATTTAAGCCTGTCATCTGTATCCTCTTCTCTGCACACAACTTCTTCCTCATTCATTCAGTCCTTATTTACATCTCTCTCTCTCTCTGAGGTACTTTTTCTTCCCCATAATAGCTCTCAAATGTTGCATATTCATTGATGGTTTGGTGTTGAAAAAAAAATTAAGTTGGGATAATTGGTTTCTCTCTCTCTCTCTCTCTCTCTCTCTGATAATGAATGAGAATCTGAAATGAATCCCCACATTGTGATGCTTCAACTAATTCCACTTTTTTAGCTTTCTTTTTCATATCTATGAACTGATGATGCTCCTTGCTTTTGAAGCTTTTAATTTGTAGAGTAGAATGGATTTCCAAAACCAGTATCAGCAGGCTCATCAGATGCCAAAATATGAGTGTCTTCTCTTTGGTAAGTCTTTTTTCCTTCATTTTTTATCCTTCTTTAAGTCATTATAACTAATAACTTGTGTCAGATTTCAATCAACATATTTTTGTGTCGTTCTTTGCATCTGCTACCTAGCTAGCCACTTTTCATTAGTACCAACAATAACATAATATATTTGTGTTGCAGATCTAGATGATACCCTTTATCCCTCGAGTTCTGGAATGTCTAAACAATGCACCAAGAATATTGAAGGTACAGTATATAATTCATCACCCTTCCATCCAAAACCATTTTCATCCATTATCTAATAATTACAAGAAAAGATCAATCTGATTATTCTTGTATCTCTTTTCTCAGAATACATGGTTAAAAAACTAGGCATAGAGGAAACAACAGTCACTCAGCTTAATCAAGTGTTATACAAGAATTATGGGACATCAATGGCTGGTCTAAGGGTATGGCCACAGATTATAATATCTTAATTTTTTTAAAATTTTTATATCAATAAACTTTCTTACAATTTTTTCTCCTGTCCAGGCCATTGGTTATAACTTTGACAATGATGACTACCACAGGTACCAAATTTCCTCCTCCCTTTAACCTCTTTTATTTATCATTATATGATGATCTGGTGCATATCAGGAAGTATGAAATTATCTCACAAATTCCCCTTTTACAGTTTTGTTCATGGAAGATTGCCCTATGAGGTACTAAGACCTGACCATGTCCTTAGGACTCTGCTGCTGAGCCTGCCGTATCGAAAACTCGTAAGCTGCAAGTTACATATAGAAGCAAGTTGATGGTAACTAAAAAAAATTGCTTCAAGATTTTATTTCTCTGATGATGTTTTGGCTTCACGATATGAAACAGATTTTCTCAAATGGGGACAAGGTCCATGTGGCAAAAACTCTTAGCAAGCTTGGATTGAAGGACTGTTTTGAAGGAGTTATATGCTTTGAGACTCTGAATCCCATCGGTGATAATGAAGACTCAAAGTCCACAGGCAGCCGAAAGGTTTTTGACCAGTCTTGTTTATTTGATGCTGGATCAGCACTTCCAGTGACTCCAGTTGTTTGCAAGCCATTTGCAAATGCATATGAACAAGCCTTTCAGAAAGCCAATATTAACCCTCAAAGAACTGTAAGACAACTAATCTGGCACTTCTAAATAACCCTTCTTAATTGTTTTTAATTTTCTGTGAACTTTTACTTTTCCCCCTTCTTCGAACATCTCCAATGAACTAGGCAAATGCGTCATTTGACAACGACACTTTACTCCAAAGGATGAGGGAAATAGTTAATATAAAAATAATGTGTCCCCAAATTGGCCCACGACTTTTCAACAAGGTATTTTGCCTTGGCCAAGAGGTGAGGAAAATTTTCCTTTGCTTCTAACCTTTGACCCTTCGGAGCTTAAGAATGTGGCAAGGCAATTTGAATTTGCCTTACTAGATACCTAACCCTTTGAACGCGTTCTTGTTTCTTATCATGCATTCCTCAACCAAAAAAGCTTCAAAATGACCCTTTTTTTATTTGTTTATTTTATACATTTCATGTATAATCCAATTGATGTAACAGTGAATTTACCACTTATTGCAGCTCTTCTTTGATGATAGCATCCGCAACATACAGGCTGGAAAGGATATGGGTCTTCATACTGTATTGGTAAGTTATAAAAAAAATGGATTTTTCATTTCTTGTTAAATACGGATCTTGAGTTCAAATCTTATAAACGAAAGTTTGTTGTATTGTTGAATAATTTTTTTAATAGTAAATTGAGCTTAGACCCATAAAATTAATTTGTAATCACCTACAACCCTTTCTTTTATTTTTCTATTTAAAATACCCAACTATTTTTCAGATTCCAAAACTACCCCTATTTACAAGTTAACGTGTTATGTGGGGTGTACCTAATGGCACACGTTGAATTTGAAAAGATCTTCAAATGGTTGTAATGGATGTAAGAATTAATTTAGAAACTTATTTGAAATTAAATATTAAATTCAACATTAAAGTATTAGTAATGTTTTGGTTTGTTTTATGACAAAAAAAAAAAAAACGTTTTGGTTTATTTAATAATTTTTTGTTGTTGTTTTCCTTTTATGAATTATACTACTAGACTAGTAATCTATTTTATTATAGTTTTATGAATAATAGTGTACATTCTAATTATGTTGAAAAATATTTTGATAATCTATTTATTGTTTGTTTTATGGAAAACATTTTTTTAAATGTACCTATTTTTTTTCTCAAAATAATGTACCCTTTTTTCTCTGAATAAAGTACCTATTATTTGTTTTATGAAAAACAATTTTTTTAAATGAACCTATTTTCTTTCTTCAAATAATGTACCTATTTCTTTCCTCTAATAATGTACCTAGTAAAACAATGTACGTATTTTTTTAAATGAACCTATTTTTCCTCTCCAAATAATGTACCTATACACATTTATAGGTATATTGTAAAATAATTTACCTATGGGTAAATAATGTACCTATATTTTCTATAAATTATTGTGTACCTATTTTTAATTTATGAAAAATGTATGGAAATTTCAATTACAAAGTAATTGACTTAGTTTTTTTAAATTTTTTTTTTGGTAAATAATATACCTATATTTTATTTAAATAATATATTTATATTTATATTTTTCATAGGTACATTATCGGATATGTAATTTACAGATATATTTTTTGGTTTGCAATTTTAGGGGGCGGTATGTGAGAGGGAATGACAATAAAGAGAAATGGGGTGATTGATATGCTATTAATAGGGAGTGTGAATTACAATTATGACAGTTAATGAAATGCTTGAAATAAATTATAAATAAAATATGAAGTTTGGTGGCAACGATGTAAAAACATAGGAATACTACGACCTCTTATATCCTACTGGTCATTTAAATTTGAAATTGAGGTTTACACATAGATTTATAGAGTGATGGGTATATGTTTAGGGAATAGAAAATGTAGAGATCTATATTGAACAAGCCCTTTTTTTAATAACGCCTTGGCACCAAAATGAACAAATGCTGTATGTATGTATGTATAGGTGGGCACTTCCAACAGAACAAAGGGTGTGGATTATGCAATAGAGAGCATCCACAATATCAGAGAAGCACTGCCAGAGCTTTGGGAAATCAATCATAAGAAAGACATAAGCAGAAGCTTTTCTGGTAAGCTGGCAATGGAGACATCAGTGACTGCCTAACTATAGATAGCTTCAAAGTACTTTGAGTAAAACAAGCAGCATGCAGGCCGGAAGTCGGAGAAAATCTTAAGTGTAACCAGTTTGTATGCAATCATGTGTTTATGGCTTCAAATCTTTTCCTCCAACAATTGGCTTAGTATATATATTTACATGTTTCTTATAATAAATGTATGACCAATGAAAAAGAAATCTGCTTTTCTGATTTGTGATGATCAATCAGACCCCTCTATTCCCCACAACCTATCTTGATCTTTACAAGAAAAGTACAAAAGATTAACTCCGACGAACTACAAATAATTGGAGCAAATTAAAATCCAGGAAGGGAAAAATGACAATTATACTGAAAATTATTAATTGTACAAGATAAAAAAATGGTGCCTATTATTGATGAAAATTATTGCAAAGTTTGCTAATATCTACCATGCTGTCACTCAATTATTGGACAGATGTGCTTGAGCCCTTGAGGGTACCACAATGGATAACAACATGCACCGACGAAATTTAATCTCAAAATTCTAGATAGCAATTGATATGATTTGTTCATAATATCGACCCTTTCACCCCCTTCATTTCTAACAATCAAAGTATTCACACGAGCAATTGCTGTCTGATGTGACAACTTTGGGTTTTCGTAATATCAATCTCATACTGAAAAAATTGTCCTAACCTAAACAATGAATAAATAAACATCATGATAAGATATCATTTTTTGAGTACTAACTAATGGGATCATTGGTTTTTTTTGTTGTTGAGAGAAACTCGACGGTATGAGGGAAACTTTATTGATAAAATGAAGAATTACAATGGAAGACAACACGCCTAATCCTGACTCAACAAATCACATAATAGGACGTCCTGAATAAGATTAGAGGCACCTCAAACCAAATAAAGTTGTTCACATTATGCAGACTGAATCGAACAAGTCGGTGTGCAACACTATTTGCTCTCCTATAAGTAAATTGAAAAAGAAAACCAAGAATCTATTTTTGAAGATGCTTTACATCTTCAAAAACGAGTCGGTCTAATAATGGGACCGTTGTTTTATTTGTTCATGGTTCGTTGCATTCTGAACCCTATGTCATGTCATCTACTATATCAATTAAATATCTTCGTAAAAGAAAAGTTCTCCACATGAAGGATTGACAATGATACCACCCAAAATCAAAATGTTTCGCTGTACGTAAATAGTAAGTAAGATAAATATCCAAGAAATAGGATATCAAGATAGTTTCGTTCGATGGAAGCGTAAATGAACAACATAAACGCTAAGATCACCATATTACTATTTATATGTTTCAAAATAGGATGTATTAAAATTTAGGTAAATGAACGGAAAATACGATATATTTATAGAAAGTTGTTGGAGTGTTTTTAAGTTTTAAATTGTAATGAGGAGAAATTCTTGAATCCGACTGTCAGACTGGTCACCCATATAATCACAAACAAAACAACACAAGTCTCTGTATTTTGGCTCGGTCTTATTTTACGTTGATCTTACATCTTTGGTTTCCATATACAGCAGACGAAGACAAGAACTTATACTGAAAAGGAAGAATCCTAGGAAGAGAAAGCCTTGTATTGTTGGAGGATTTTTGAGCTTGATAAGGTGTTGCAACTTGCAATACCTAAATAAGAAAAAGATTATTTGAGTAACAACTCTCCCATAAAAAAGGGGCAAAAAGTTGCTTTGTCATGAAGATTTTTTATGTTACTCAAAAAAGCATAAAATCAAAGTGAATTTCAGGGACGTGGCTAACCGGGTACGTATAACGTATGCCACAAAAATAAAATACCAAAGTCTCCTGGCGATAACGACACGTGTGTAATCAAATTCGATTTTTTGGCAGGCATCTCGCGTAAATCAGGCACGTGTCAGGCTCGCATAGGGCCACGTAATGTGGTCAAAAAAGGGGTTATGACTTTGACGTTAAGAAATTGAAATCCAATAGGCATCTCGCGTAAAGCAGGCACGTTTCACTCTCGCATAGGGCCACGTAATGCGGTCAAAATGGGGTTATCACTTTGACCGTTTGACGTTCGAAGAAATTGAAATCCTATATTAAAATGAAGGGTGTGTGTGGCTATTTAAAAACTTTCACGCTTCCGATTATTTTTTCTCTCTCTCGTTTCCCTTCTGAAAATCCTCCCTTTTTCTCTCCATCTCTCTCTCTCTCTCTAGTATCTACAACTGCGGCCATTTGGATCTGGTAACGCTCATTTTCTAGTCTTTGAATGCTTTTTGTTACTTTAGAAGTTTGGATCCTTTTCTTTATATTTTCAATCACAATGGTTAGCGTGTGAGATATCAAATACTGGGTTTTCTTTGTTCATTGTGATGGAGCATTGTTTTCTGATTTCTCGTTCACAATTTTTGAAGTTGTAGAAATCAAATATTGGGTTTTATTTTGTCCATTGTAATGTTTCTTCAATGTCTATACTTTCTGGGATTTGAGTGATCTTCTTGCTTTAATCGGGTGTGGGGTGTGAATGTTTTTGCATCTGTGATAACAGAAATGTAATGTGTAAGTTTGTTACCTTTTCTTTTGTGATATAGGGCCTTTTAGTTTTTGATTTTTTTGATGGTTTGGAAATAAAAGATTGAATTTTTTGTGAGGTTTGGGTTTGAAGGCATTGTGATTTTCCATCAAAATTAAGTTTTAAAATGTAAAACATTGGAAGTTCTATTACTACTTGTAGCATTTAGGATTTTGTGGTTGAAGTTGTTTATATGCTTAATGCTTTTTTTCAATTCCTCTGGTTTTAAGCCTTCTAGATCAAGATGGAAAACGAGGATCAATATCAGCAATATGACTGCCTTCTTTTTGGTAAGCCTTAATACACAGGTTTTGTCGATTTGAAATTTATGGTTCTCGAAGGCGGAATAACAACTATCTGTTTTGATTTCCAGATCTAGATGACACCCTATATCCTCTGAGTTCAGGGATTTCAGTACAAATCACTAAGAATATTCAAGGTGAGGAATGCTTTATGATTGTGGATTTTAAAGTTTTTATATGAAATGTTCATTGTTTGAATAAAATTTCTATGAATTTTTCGCTGTAGAATTTATGCTCCAAAAGCTTGGCATGAAGGAAAGTGAAGTTCCTGAATTGTGTATTTCATTATACAAGGATTACGGGACGACGATGGCTGGTCTTAAGGTAGGGTGATTATGATCCCTCAACTTTTAATTTTTGTTTGTAAAAGTATTTAAGGCAGAACAGAATGATAAATGAACTTGGTTTTGCGCGTTTCCTTATTTCCAGGCTCAGGGCTATAACTTCGAGTATGATGACTTTCATAGGTACCAAATGCTTAACCTTAATTTGTGCTCCTATTGTTTACGACAATCATGTGATCTTGGTTTGTCACAATAATCATTTTTGCAGTTTTGTTCATGGGAGGTTGCCCTACGATTCACTTAATCCTGACCCTATTCTCAGGGGTCTTTTACTTAGTCTACCTATCCGGAAAGTAGTAAGTTTTATTGATCAATCTACTCTCAGATGTGGTCTTTAAAAAAAAAGGGGGATGTTTTAACAACAATGCTTTCTTCTCATGTTATGTTGGTCATTGTGTGTAGATTTTCACAAATTCAGACAAGGCACATGCCGCTAGTGTGCTCGGGAAGCTTGGAATAGAGGACTGCTTTGAGACGATTATATGCTTCGAGACTCTGAATCCCACTGACAATGCTGATGATTCTGTTGGTGCCGAAGAAACTGAAAATATTGAACAACCAAATACTGGTTCTGTTATTCCAAAGACCCCAGTTGTGTGCAAACCGTTTGAGCATGCGTATGAAGAAACTTTCAAGATTGCAAACATCAACCCCAAAAGAACGGTAAGAATTTTTTTTATATTTTAACTACGGCAATTGACTTTGCCATAGGTCTCATAATTGGCAGGGTACTGTTTGAATAATAGGGTGTATACTATTTCTTAGCACTGTTCAATTCATTTTGTATACTTTTACTTGTCTTCAACATTCTTCAATTCGTTTTGTGATTTCATTTTCGTTTCCAGTTATTCTTCGACGATAGCATTCGCAATTTGCAAACTGCAAAGGAGTTGGGGCTCCATACAGTAATGGTAAGTTACTAATACCAAGTTTGTGCAATTAAAATTTTGCTGTATCTGAGAAATGATCTAAGGATATCATTCTCACCAATATGGTTTATGAAATTGTTGTGTAGATTGGCACATCTCACCGAACTAAAGGTGCGGATCATGCATTTGAGAGCATCCATAATATCAAGGAAGCATTGCCAGAACTCTGGGAAACCACTGAACAGTGTGAAAATGTTCGATATTCGCGAGAGATTGCAATCGAACAGCCAGTACAAGCTTAGGCCATTTTTAAGTTATCTGAAATGTTGCTGCATTCATTACAGGCAACCATATGGCTGATGAGTTTTCTTATTTGTTTATGTGATTTTCTCGTACATTGGAATTGTAGAATTGTATTATATATGTAAGCTTAATCAAGCAATACTGTTTCTACCATGCTGGAAAGCCCCTTCTTTTCATGACAGTAAAACTGTTTCTACCATATTTATTTTTCACAAAGTCATGTCCATGTTCAGTTTTCTCGTACAGATTGGGTGACGGTTAAGATATGTCACATTCTACAAATGGCTTGTTCTACGTTGCCTAGGCTTTTATGTTCCTTCTCTTCCAATTTATTTATTTTATATTAACTTCCAATTGGTATTTCTGAAGATAGGCTACTCATTTATTTGCTAGGAATATGATATTATTTGAGACCTAAGAGCATCAACAGTGGCATCCTAAATCACTTCCTTAGACAAATTTTAGGGAGGAATTGGAAAATTACAACTTCAATTATGCCCCCTATCCACCTACTAAGAGCATCTACAATGGGCTTCCTAAACCACATCCTTAGACAAATTTTAGGGAGGATTTGAAAAAATACAACTCCAATCGTCCTCCCTATCCAATGCTAGCAACCCTCTCTCTAACCTTCTCCTTTGGACCTTCTCTATTTTTTGCTTGACATGTGTTATTTTCCTTACACTTAAAACAATGCCATTAATATATTATACAAGCTAACTTTTGTTTTCTAAGTTTATACTTATTAAATGTATTCAATTTATCCAAAAAAAATTCACAACTTTCTTACCATCTTATTAATTTTTTTTTTAACGTCAATTATTTTTTTTAAAGAAAATGTCTGCTTTTTAAAAAAAAAGAGAAAATGCCCTTTTTTTAACTTCAAGTTTAGCCTTTTTTTTTTTTTTTTCTATCTAAACCCTTTGTGTTTAAAAAAAAAAAAAAGGGAGGGGGGGAGGGGGGGATTTCCTCTTTTTTTAAAAAGCAAACATTTTCTTTTAAAAAAAATAATTGACGTGAAAAAAAATAATAATAAGATTGTAAGAAAGTTGTGAGTTTTTTTTGGATAAATTGAATACATTTAATAAGAGTAAACTTGGAAAGCAAAAGTTAGCTTGTATAATATATTAATGACATTGCTTTAAGTGTAAGGAGAATAACACATGTCAAGCAAAAAATGGAGATGGTCCAAAGGAGAAGGTTAGAGAGAAGGTTGCTAGCATTCCCCCCTCCTAAAATAGAGAGACCTCTAGGAGCTCCTAAATCTGAGGAGAGAAATAACTCCAGTGGCTCCTTATAATTTAATGAGTATTTTAAACCTTTAATTAGTGCTAATTATTTTTTTAGATTATTTTTTAATAGAGATGGACCAATTAAAAAATAGTTATAGCATTTATGACTCCCTAAACTAGAGAGCATGATTGGAGTTTAAATTTTATAGAGAGCTCCTAAAATAATTTTTATATTTTTTTAGTTAAAAATTAACTAAAAAATATAGAGAATGATTATGGATGCTCTAAAATAGGGAGACCTCTAGGAGCTCCTAAATATGAAGAGAGAGAAAGGACTCATAGTGGCCCCCTATAATTTAGTGCTGCTTTATTTAATGAGTATTTCAAACCTTTAATTAATGCTAATTATTTTTTATATTATTTTTTAATATACATTGACCAATTAAAAAAGAGTTATATCATTTATGACTCCATAAACTAGAGAGCATGATTGGAGTTTAAATTTTATAGAGAGCTCCTAAAATAACTTTTATATGTTTTTAGCTAAAATTTAATAAAAAAAATAGAGAGCATGATTGTGGACCACAATCATGCTCCCTAATTTTTTTAGTTAAAATTTAGCTAAAAGCACACAAAAGCTATTTTAGGAGCTTTGTATAAAATTTGAACTCCAATCATACTCCCTAGTTTAGGGAGTCACAACTACTATAGTTATTTTTTAATTCAATATGATTGGTCCATCTCTATAAAAAAAAGAGTGTTACTAAACGAACCATAATATTAACTTAGTACACCCTATTATCAAATTATTTATTGAATTACTAATTTACCCTAGTATAAAATGACCAAAAATGATATATTGAATTGTGAAACACCGTCGACGACTCCTCCACCGAACATAGCAACGCCTCCTTCATAATATCGTTTCCTCCACCGTCACACTAACACCGTCGTCATACCATCCACTTCTCCACCGTTACAATAACGCCGTTGTCGTACCAATATACTAGCACCATGGTTGTCTAGTCTAGTATTGGTAAATCTCATTTTGATTTTGTTATCAAATGGGTTATACTGTCTTGATTTGTTCTTTACGGGCTAAAATGTTTAGTAACCTTCCTCTAGAAATTGGTTTCAATTTGTTCTTCAAAGGGAGAAGTTTATGGGTTGTTTAATATTGATTATCTGAAGAGATCCATGACCATGTGGGTATGCTGTAGTCTTGTTGCAAACATCGGAAATGCCTTCATAGCTTTTCTGGTTTAGATTCAAATAATATGTTAAGGGCCCATGAAAATCCCTTCATATAACTTGTGAAACCAAATAATAAGTTCAATGTTTGTGTCTGTAGTTCAATTCAATACATTTATAAATATGAAAAGAGGGCACGAATTCATGTAAAAAGAGAAACTTGGTTTAGGATTGGTATTAGAGTGTTGTGTGGTAGAGTGTATTAGGGTGTAACATGAGTATTTTTGGTAGTTAAATAGAGTGTACTTAATTAATTTTATATTTTAATTAAAATATTAGGGTGTACTTAGATCATAGGGTGTACTAAGTTAATTTAGGGTTCGTTTAGTAGCACTCTAAAAAAATAAGATAAAAAACTAGTTAGCGTTAATTAAAGGTTTAAACTATGCATAAAACAAAGCAACATTAAATTATAGGGAGCCACTAGGAGTTCTATCTCTCTTCAAATTTAGGAGCTTCTAGAGGTCTCTCTATTTTAAGAGGTGGATAGAGAGCATGGTTGGGGTTGTATTTTTCCAATTCCTCCCTAAAATTTGTCTAAGAAGGTGGTTTAGGAAGCCCATTGTTGATGCTCTAATTATTTGATATCAGCAGCTTATCCTTTTTTAAAATTAGCTACTCCTCCAAAAAAGCAAAAAGAAAAATGAAAATCGATTGGAATTTTTTTTTCATGAAGGACCTGAACCAACCTTGCACTGAGAGAATATTGAAAGCCTTCTTGAAAGCCCTCGATCCTCTTCTCTATAATTTAGAAAAGTCTAGACCACCACTAGTATAAAAATTTATATAAAAAAAATCCCGAAATGATTTAAATCTTCTAAGTTATGAAAACGTGACTGTCTGTCATTTATAGCCTAAACTTTTTTTTTTTATAAATAACACTAACCTCCCTTCTCATATAATAGATTTCAAATTACAACGAGTGTTGTTTCTCAAAATAAGAGGAAGGTTAATGTAAAGCTTACTGAACCTCAAGGAAGGTTTGCATAACTTGCTCTATTTAAATTGATTGGCGCATAAATTTTGAGTTGAAGCAAAGCCCGATGAAGAGCAGGAAAGCACTCAGGACAATATCCAACAATTCAAGAAAATAAAGATATATTATAAATATATGAACAAAATTCCACATAATCTGTACGACATGGAAGGTATGTTTGAATTGTCATTTCATACCAACTTCTAGTTCATATGGATATTTACACAAAGACAAAAAGCATCATTCATGTGCATAACACTTTCTGGGGTTGGAACTTCCATTGCCACAATCACTTGACTGTTTCATCTAAAAAAGAATTGATGGAATAAATGCCTTCTCTTTTTTTTTTTTTCGCTTTGGATGAAGGATATGCCTTTAACTTCACCCCTTCAGTGAATACTTCTTCCCCGTGAATGCTTGGAACTTTGGCTCATCTGTCTTCTGAGAAGGATCTTCTGCCTTCTGAGAAGGCTCTTGCCTGCTGTTCTTTGGGGCAACCTGGGTTTACAAGTTCAAACCAAACAGATGAGATAGTTTAAAGTTAATAAGAACAGATAATCAGTTAAATTAGAAAAAAAAAGGGCGTACTTTTGGGGTTTCATTTGTGCGCTGGTTGACATTCGAACCAAACACAAGCTTTCCAGAGTGTTGACGTGCAGCACAAGTTGACGACTTCGAACCCTTGGTTCCATTTTCACTCTTCAGTTGGTGCTGCTTGAGTATGGGAGAGGAAACTGGTGCAACTGATTGTGTCAAGGGTTTCCCATCCAGTCGTTTTCCTGAACCAGTAAAGGGACTGAATTTTGCTATCTTTTCAGGTGGTTCTTCTTCGGCTGAAAGATACATGTTAAAAATGGAAAATTGATGTCATCCGTTAAAAAGGAATTCTATCATCTTATAAGCTAAAATATTAAGGTCAATAGTTAGAACTGAACCATCTTTCAAAATTATTTAAACAGAATAACATAACTACCTTCTAGTAGTCTCTTCTTTGACGAAGTAGTAGGTGCTGGTTTCTCTGGTTCCACATAATCAAGAGGAGGGGCAAAATCAACCTCACAGTCCGTCTCAATTATACTGATTGCAGAGGAGGGTTTTGTTTCAACTATGTTGATGTAATACTTCTTATTGTTATAAGGAACCATGATAGTGTCACCAGTGGTTAAACAAGAGTAGCTCCTCAATGTAGTCTCCAAACTGAAGGAAGAAAAGTGAGGATATAAATATTTTATTATTACACTCAAAGTGCAATGCAATTACCCAAATGAAGATATCAAAGTGATTAACTAACATGGCTTTGGGATTTGAGATATCAAGAAAGTCCTTGGTGTGGGGCTGCAACTTCACATATGTTCCCTTTACAAGGCTTTTGTTTTTCACTTGACAAATGTCTCCCTCTTGAAGGAGCATGTTCTCCATCATCTACAAAGAAACAAAAGAACATAAATGAGTAAGCATCACCATATCTGGAATGCTGCTGCAACAAATTCCAAGAGAGACATGTGTACCCAGTAAGGTAAATAGATTAGGCCCTCATCAGCAACAAATTCCAAAACCCCACAATGAGTAACTCGGTCAACAGTAGGATTGTTAAGTTCAAACAACATAGGGTAGTCGATCTGTAAAGATGCTGGAGAAGAAAAGCTCGTATTTAGTTGGCACATCATATTTATCAGGACCCAGGGTTACATAAGTTGAAAATCCAATTGGCAACAGCAGGACAAATAAGAGAGAAAATTATCAATTTACCGAGGCGGTCAAGAGCTGAGGGAGGCATTATAACTGGAAGGACAAAGAAAACAAACAAATAATTAAGTATTTAACACTATCAAGCAAATGAGCATAGAGGATGCCATGGATAGTATAAAAGAACCAGTCAGGCAGATAAACATACTTTTATCACCCTTTTCCAGATGTGACTGCAAAAGATCAAGAGTAAGAGGAATCAGTGTTAAGAATTAGGAAGCTGGCCAAAGAATAAGTTCACTTATAACTTGGAGGGCATAGGGAAAACTTTCAACTTAATTAGAGAAATTTTTTTGTGAGAAATTAATTAGTAAATTTTCCAGGTTCACAATTCAAACCTTGTCAATAAACGAGACAGGGTAACAACGATAACTCTGCTCAAAAGCAGAAATGCGATAGTTTTCATGAGCCTGTAACACAAAAATAATCAGAATAGTGAATAACATTTATCAGCCAAACAAGTTCAAAACAATTAGATCAATGGATACAATGTGAAATAGAAGCAAGCAACACTCAAAATAGCAATCTAAGCTCATTAACTGATACCCATCACTGTTTTAAACAGTCAGATTGTCAAAATCTGATGCCAAGTTGGGTTTACTCCCAAACTAAAACCTCCTCTATCCTACAGACATGCATTAAACCGTTCCTCCTTATCCCATGATTTCCATTCAAGCTAACCCATTAGAAACTATACTGCCAACACAATCAAGTCCTTAACTTTATTTTGAATTTCAATTTAAGAAAACACAAAATACAAGGAAAATAAAAGAACGTACCATTTTCACTCGGTCCCAGAACTGATTGCCTGTCAAATAAGCCAACAATGAGAAAACATAAAAAAAATAAACTAAAAAACCCAATTATCAATCTAAATCCAAACTTAAGAATATTAGTCAACCCATATAGATTCTATATATACAGATACAAGCAAAAGAAACCCACTGTCTGTTTAAAAAATGAAACAAAGAGAACAAGAAGAAACCCACTATCAGACTACCAACAAAAGCATTTGAAGATAGAAGACCCAGAAGAAAATAGGCACCAAAAGTTATTGAATTTTGATGCTGTTAAAACAGAAAGCAGGGATTTTGATGAAGAGCTGGGCACCTTTTTGTTTGTAATGGATGATGGTTGAGTTGAGGTGCTGGGTTTTCTTGCTGCTTAAGGAGAGCCAGCTGGGTCTGAGACTCTGAGTCTCTGAGCCTGAGCAGTGAATTTTGTGAGATGGTGGGTTCCGAGGTTTTTATAGGTTAAGAGAGAGTCTTGGATTCGGATGGAAAAACTAAAGCGGGTCCTCGTGGGTTTGTGGCTCGTGTAATACGAGGAGTGGTTCAATTTCTTTTTTTCTTTTTACTATTTTTGTTTTCTTCTTCTTCAATTTTTTTTGTAATGCATTTTCTTTTCTTTTATTTCAATTTGCAAGCAATCACATCACCACAAAATTCCTCCGTTTTTGTTTTTTAACAAAAGATATGATATATACAAGATACTTTGATAACAGGTTAATACACCACACAATAACTCTTCACAAATATTTGTCATTAATATCTATGTGAGTCAAATTTAACACATCTTTCAATTAATTGGAGACAAATACCACTAAATTAAAATTAATTACCATAGAATTGTAATCCAAAAGAAACGAAAAGTTATGAAAAATAGCCCAATTTGAGCTTTTTAAAGAATTTTGCCTCTTTTAACTTTTTAAATTTAACCAAACCGCAAGGTATGAACAATATATGACAGAGTTCGAGCATTATTCTATGGGACCCATATGATACTTTAAAAACAAAGTTATTTAGGGTGTTCGTGGATTCAAATATTTTAATATTTAGAATATAATCCAATGTACATTAGATTTCAAATATTACAATTTAATTAAATCCAATCCAATTTGTTTTAATTCACATGGGTGATGGTTGGTTCTTTATAAGGGAAAATAATCGTTGTCAGATTTGCTGTAAGAGAAAGCATTTTGGCGTTTGATAAATTTTTTGTTAAAAATGTTGTTGGTACTGATTCCTGCATAATTAGAAAATGATTCATGTATAATCATTAAATCTCGCACATCTTCGAAACTAATTCCAGCATAATCAGAAAATGAAAGAACCTCTTTAGCTGTTTTCCCTTATAATTTTCTCTCAAATAAATTTTTAACAACAAGTGATTTTCTCATAGTTTACCAAACAAGCTGGGCTTCCCAAATTTTTTTAAAAATCACTTATTACCCAAAATAAGCAATGCTAAACTGGCACTTAAAAACCAAAAGGAACTATTAAATCATTAAACAATTATCTCAGACTTTATCAAATCACAACCTTAAAAATTTAGGGTGTAAGTTTGTAATTAACCTTTCAACAACAAAAAAACCTTACTTGAATTCAACTCTCTCTCTTACACAAGTATTTTGAGGCGAAATTCTATAGTGATGGTGCCATATATGGATCCCTCATATAGACCTTCATATTAGCCACATGATTATTTCATTAAAATTAAGTGAAGTTAGAGCATCCACAATGATGCTCTCTATTTCTTAGCTAAAATTTAGCTAAAAATATAAGAAAGCTATTTTAGGAGCTCTCTAAAAAATTTCAACTCCAACCATACTCTCTAATTTGGAGAGTCATAAATGCTATAACTCTTTTTCGATTGGTCCATCTCTATTAAAAAAATAAAATAAAAAATAATTAGCATTAAATAAAGGTTTGAAATACTCATTAAATAAAGCAACATTAAATTATAGGGAGCCACTAGGAGTCCTTTCTCTCTCCTCATATTTAGGAGCTCTTAGAGGACTCCCTATTTTAGGAGGTGGATAGGGAGCATGGTTGGAGTTGCATTTTTACAATTCCTCCCTAAAATTTGTCTAAGGAGGTGGTTTAGGGAGCCCATTGCGGATGCTCTTACTATTCGGATGATTGATTTGGGCTTTTGCAGTCCAGATCTGAGCCAGTAACATTTGGTACTCTGATTGGCCCAGAGGCTAGCCTGAAGGAAGCCCATCACTAGCGAGGGACAAATTTGTCTTTTTGTTCTGTAATTTACCATTCTTCCCCAAAACAAAACCCTTGTTCCTCCTCTTAGTCCCCTCCGGAAGTTGGAGAACAAATAAAGGAAGCTTCTTTCCTTCACGGCGAGACAAAACTGAGGCTTCACGGAGAAATCAAGCTTAAAGTTACAGCCTTGAGCTTTCAATTGGATTTCAGAGGAAAAACTCCGACGCTGATATGGCGAAGCGAGAGCTTTCCAGCACGCTTAGGAACTTAAAGGTAACAGAATTGAAGAAAACAGCTACACGAAACACACTCCTTTTCCTTTTTGTTGTTTAAAAAAAAAAATTAATGGTCAGTATAGTTTCTGTTTGAAGTATTTTTTTGATAAACCCACGTGAAATTTGATCAGGGGCTTGCTTAAATTCATCTTGGCGTTCTTTAATTTTGAATTTTTTAACTTTCTGGTAAACCCATAATTAGCTTTTCAAATACATTAATGCATATGGTTTTTTGTTTTGTTTTGGGTTATTACCGTAGTTCATGCAAAGAGCAACTCAGAGAGAGGAGAAGAAAGAAGAAGATGTCAAACCTGCTGGCGATTTTATTTTCCCTGCCAGCCAAATAAGGAAGTGGTAGCTTTTCTTTCTGTTTATTCCTTGTTCTGATATTTCTCAAACTATTTGAGCTGTTTTACTTCTTGGGTTACATTAATGAAAGAATATATAATTTTAAGGTTCAGTGTGCATTATTAGAATTTCATTATAGTTTTGTGCCCACCTCCGGCATAAGCATATATTGTCTTTTGCAGTACTTCGCTTCTTGAACTTTTTTTGTTGAATTGCCAAAGGGAAAAATTCATAAGGTTACCCTTTGAAGGGCTAATTTTACATAATTAGCTTTCATAAGGTTACCCTTTTCAGAAGCGTTTAGTATGTTGATGCAAAGGCATTAATGACTCAAAATAGATGCCCTAAGGCGTCAATTAAGATAACTCTGTGCATTGAACCAGAAATGATTGCCATTACCTGCTATAGTTATTCATTAGTTACATTAATCCACCTTCTTTCTTCAAATTTGACTTACTTCATGTGGACGGCTGTGCTCATGCTGCAGTATGGTCATAATGGAAGGTGACCCCCATCCTGGAGCAATTAGAGGGCGGATGTCATTTCAAAGTTTCAATCCATCGATTGATGTGAGTATAAGGTTCATGGACCTTAAGATTTCCAATGACTATTAATTTCTTGTGTACTTCTTGATTGGCTTTTGTTCACCTTACATAAAAGTGTTTCCATGGTAGAAACTGAATGAAGCATCGGCAAACCCTTGTCAGCCTGCTGCCACTTCTTCTGGTATCCAAAATGAAAAAGGGTCATTTAGGTGGGTGATTGGACATTTCAGTCCTTTAATTATTTGTTTTATTTATAAGAATTTATTGTCTCTGTAAAAGAATTTTTTTGCTCCAATGGGTTGAGACTAAGAAATATACGTTGCCTAAATTTCTTCCAAAAACTTTGGTTTCTGCTCTCCTATCTTCTTTCTCCTATTTGCATTTCCACAGAGAAAATGGGTCCTCAACGGATGAAGCAGAGTGCTCAAATACTGATAAGTCGAATTGTGAGCGTGATGGAGACCATAAAAGAAAACCGTCTGAAGTAGTTTCTGGAAAACAATATCCGAACAAGTCTCCCAAAGTTGATCAAGGTGATCAGCTGTCATCACCAAATAAAAGTAAAGGCTCGTTCAAGAAACCAAAGGGTGAAAAGCTGGACTGGAACATTCTTAGACCGACAAAAAATCAAAACAAAAGAGGTTGAACATAACTAGGTGATTCACTTGCAGTTGTGTGAATTTTATTTTTGAATGGCTTTCAGGCCCTAAAATTTGTATCTGTAATCTTGCTGTCCAATTATTGACGCTCAGTTTTCATAACTGCCATTTAAAGTTGTTAGCTTTCAAGCTGAACTAATTTCTCTATTTCCGACCCAAAAAAACATAAAGACTTCTAGCTAGTGCTGCTAGGATAATTCAAACTGGGTTATGTTTGAAAGTTGTGGTTATTTGTTACCCTCTAGTGCCAAAGGCTATTTTTCCCGAACTTCTTGCACTAGCTGGAAAAGATGAATGCATAAAGTTGTACTAGTTTTTACATTATTTATTCCAATCAAGCTTAGAAAACATTGATTACATTATTATGAGCTACACTTTTGGCATATATGTTGCTTTGAACATCACAAGACCCATCCTGAAGTATGATTTTTCCTAAAGAAAATTTTGAATGTCAAGGCCACTGATTTATGTGCCTTTCTGGGTTCTGTATAAACATGAAGGAATTTTCAGGATGCCGTAGTTGTAAAAATATGCACGGATCTAAAAGAGTGGCCCTTGCCCAGCCCTCTTTGTCTGTGTCACTGTCCAAAATAGGGATTGTGCCTTACATTTATCTGTTAGTATTTGGATTGTGAATGTTGGTTAGTTATGATTTACTGGCACACTAGTATAAAGGGAAAGGTATATTTTGCAATGACCTATGCTGATATTATGTTTCAAATTCCTAATTGTTCTTGATATAAGACATGTATCATCCTTTCTAGTAAATTGAAATTTAGCCAGTTGATTGATGAGAAATAATCCCTTATTTGTTTCACTCCTCATTTCCAACCCATCTTTGATGATTTGAAAGGCCAAGATTCCTTGCAAGGTGCAAATACTTGCTTGGATAATTAGTTCTGGAAGATGTATTATCTGTGATGTAATTCAAACTACGAGGCTGAACATTAGCTTATCACCTCATTAGTGCAGTATGTGTAAAGTTGCATTTGAAAGTGTTGACCATTTATTTTTCACTGCCCCATTGCTTTGAGGTTGTGGAATATGTTGTTCTGGAGAGCAACATTGGCTTGGGTGATCCTGTATTCTTGTGCATCAGCAGTCGAATTTTGTGCTTTTGGACAAGGAAAAAAGAGGCTAATTTGTGGAGTTGTAGTATGTTGCCAAATTTTTGGGTTGTTTGGTTGGAGGAGAGGAATGGTAGCATTTTCTAGGGAAAAAAAAAAGTAGGGAGGGGATATTTTGTTGAATAGGGTCAATTTTTGGGCACCCCTATGGGGTTCATCAGTCTAATGAAGGTAGAGATATTCCATTATTTATTTAATGCTTGATTAGAGGATGCATTATTACAAAAACTCAGCAGTGGCACCGCATCTCTTGATGAAGAACGGCAACAACATGGTTCTCAGTAAAGCTGGATGCAAAAGAACAATACAACACATGGTATCCAAGTCGTTGAAGTGGGATGCCCAGTTTTGACATCCTTAAGATATGTTTTAAAGGTTCTGGGTTTGTTGACGTGTGCGAGACCTAGTAGATCAGTGTTTGATAAGCGTGTGTGAGATTGTAAATCAATGACTTTGAACATTGATATTCTCTTTATTGTTCTGGCTGGAGCCTGCAAGATGAGTATCTCGATTTGAGGTGATGAAGTGTTGCACGGCTTGAAAGAGAGATGAATTGATAGAATTTTGATCCAAAGTGTATGCTGTTGGATATTATGATTCAAATTCTGAATTTGTCTACATTAATACTGTTAAGGACGTTAGTATTTTTCAAGCAGTCATTTGGATAATAAAATATTTGTTTTCTTTTTAAGTAACAAATCATGACGATGTTATAAATATGCTGTTAAGCAGCAATTAGTGCTATGAGACAGATCATGATACCAAGATATTTAAGAACTATGAGAGTCAATTATAGACTACATAACTCTCTGTTTATTAGAAAAAACTTTCATTAAGCTGAATTATGTAGTACATGCAAATCAGTTTGTAATAGAGGACACAGCTAACCTTGACCCCCTTATAGCTAGTACATATACATCATGCTCTAAGCAGCTCTAGCTAATCTCTGCCAGGCTGAATGCTAGCACGAAACACATCGTGCAACGCTTTCGATTCGATGCCAGAGAAGCCAAAGAAGAATGTAACATGGATAGCAACCCTTGAAAGTTCTTGTTACATTGATTATAACTGTGGGAACAAAGATGAAAGAGAAATTTCTCATGGTATGAGGTCTCCTTCTGTAAGTCTCAAACAGGTTTCCAGTAAGATATAGCATGAATTATTCTGCCTTTCCATCCCTGCAAGACCCACATGCCATCCTCGTCAACAACGAAATCTTTATGGTATTCTGACGTTACCATACTCCTGACTTTCTTCAAGATCTCCTGGTCCAGTGGTAACTGCCTAAACCCAGCCCTCTTGTTTCTGAACTGCCACTGCTTGTATGTCTCAGGCCTTTCAAACCTCCTTGAACCCTCACATGCTATTACATTGATAACATCCCTACCAAATACTTCTTTTTCAAAGAGTAGCCTCTGTTGATCTTCTCGGGGCAGAGTCTCCTCGAACATGTCGAACAGTGAAGAGAAATGGAAGAGTGCTTCCCGGAAGCGTGTGTCAAAGAAGGGTGCATTATAGGACCCATTGACTACACCATGGATAAATATATCTGGGTTAATTCTCCTGATCAACTTCAAAACTGTATCCCTCGGACTGTCTGTCACTGTTTCATCGGGTAGGTTCTTCAACCGGTACAAGCAGTTCACAACAATCAACTCATCTCTGTCAATTTTGATATCCTCATACTGAATAGTTTCCCAATTCTTTGCTATGACATTATACTCAAATGGGACTTTAAATCTCTTGCAGTAATTTGCCAGGCGTCGCCCTGTCGCTTCAACCCTTTCTGAAGGCCGAAAACCTGGTTGGGGAAACTCAACTCCAGTAATGCGAAGTGTGGGAGGTCCACCATGTCTGTTGGAGAGGCCTTGGATCAAGCAAGGCCATTGGTATCCATAGAGAACGCCAAAATCAATGATGTGAAGCCTTGTTGCTTTCTCTGCTAGTTTTGCAATTGTTCGGTTAGCATAGAAATTTGACATCTTCTGGAAGGGGCATGCTGTAATGTAAGTCTGGTAAGCTCTCAAGAGATCAGCAGCTGACATCTCTGGGTTCAAGGGAACTCCTGCAGCCAAGCGTAGTTCAAGGCCATTGGCTAAGTAATGAGCTAATCTCTGGGTTCCATCACCATAGGGAGAAGAGTGCTGCCTTATCTGCCTGAGTTGCTCATTTGCAGTCCTTATGTCATAGCTTGCAACAGCTTGTGCACATTGAGTTAGCAGTGTCCATAAATCAACCCCTCCTGTATTGTCATCCGGTTTTTTCTTGTGTGTTTTTTTGCCTTTGGATCCTCTTGACTTCCTGTTAAGCTGCAACTTTCCGCTCCCCTCTTTGTGCTCAGATTCCTGAGGAGAACATGATTGAGACTCTTGCTTTTCACCTTGACAGAGCAGTACCTTATCAAACAGTTCAGGTAGCTCAGATTCATCATCATAAACAGCTGATTGCTTGTTGCTCCTCCCTTCATCAAGATCATCGTCGTCTTCCCGCTGACGATTTTTCTTGCTCCTTGATCCACTTGGTGAGCTACTCCCATCTTGGACTGAATTGAAACTCACATCCTTAGCCAGCTCCCTTGGTTCTATAGGAAATGATGAGCCGCTTTCTACATCTATGATTTCACCCTTTCCATTTGAAAGTAAAGGATTTGGAACTAAAAGGGTATATGCAGGAGATTCAGTAGCAGAAATTTGGATATGAGAGGATTGGAAAACATCTTGAACACAATCCCAATCTGAGCCAACCCAGTTGCTAGCAGCAACAGAGCCATTACTGCTGTGGTTACTGCCCTCATCTGGGTTCTCAAAATTTTGGTAAACTGAAGTAAGAAGTGAATTGGCTGAAGAGGGATACTCTTGAACCAGGGCATCATGTAAGGATTTTTCAGCAGCTTGGAGGGCCAAACAGTCCTGCAGCATGCAGGGCTTATTCTCCAACTCTTCCTCCATAAGCATCTCACTTATGTACTTGAGAATAGCATTGGAGGATTGACTGTCTGGAGAATCCACCTCTGAGCTGACGCCCGACAGTGAGGAGAAATCACTAGAAGGGTCTGGATTGACTAGAAAGAAACTGGGATCTGTGAAATCATGATCGGCTTCAAACTCAGTAACAATATTCTGATTCGAATAGGCCGGGACGGAGCCTTGATCAAATATGAATTTGTTCATGGAACTGGGAATTTCATCCACAAAGGTATCCATCAAGGCCACCAATCTAACAGGATTCAAGAAAAGTTAAATCTTACAAGAGGTGCAAATGGAAAAAAAAACAAGATTCAGGTGAACATGTACAATATCAAACCTTAGATATCACTATGAGAATAGGTAATAACCGAAGTGTGCAGACAAAATGTTCAGATATGAAAAGCTTAGACTTGCAGGGTGCGTATGAGAAATCACAGTCAATGAAGAGAGTAGGGAAGTGTCTATGAAAGCTTATATGTTACTGGATATTTTTAGTTCAAATAGCCGCCAACTTAGAATAATTCAGGGCTACAAAACCAGTCAAGTTGGACTTCAGTGCTCAATATCTTAAACTATTAAAACAATAATGGTGATGATTCTGATGAGTAGAGAAGTTTGACCCTCAGTTTTAACAGACCACACCTTCCAGGAAATGAGAATGCAATCTTTATCCTGAAAATGGATCAATGTTGTTGGAGGAAATTTTATAAAAAAAGAAAATATAAAGCATCACATTCTCTTTCCAACATTGAATAATTCTTTAATACATGCATTAATATAAAAGGCAATTAATTATCAGATTACTTGAATCTGCCTCATAAGTCAGCCAACTTAGTGCCAAATCTACCCTCAATTGCTTGTATTTTATGGTCATTATCTCCACCCCCTTTACCTTTTGCTTTCATTATTGTATAACCTTTGGATTGTCATTACTGGAAACAACGGCTAATTTGCTGCCGCCATTGTTTATTACTAAATGAATCAATAATGTAGTCTCCATCATCATGAGCATAGAGAGCTTATAGTAAACAATGAACAAGAGAAGAATCTTGGACTGTTCTGATAAGATATTTTCGCCCCCTGGGAACCAAAAGCACCACATCCATCTGTATGTGAAGTGCAAAAGGGAAGGGGACCAAAGATTGCATGATACTCTTCTTCTTTTTATGTCTGTTGGATTCTTGTATAAGTCAGCCCTCTCACTCTCACGGAGTGGGGTGGGACTCACATGTTGGGTTTGCATGTGAGTCCCATTATTTTATGAGAGGGCTGCCCTATACGACTGCCCTATCGAAGAGCAGAAGACAAGAATCAAACACTTAAATGAGTATCTGACATTAATATAGAGTAAGTACTTTACCACTAGAGCTAAAGGCTCACTAAGTGCATGAGACACATTACACAACCTGAAACAACACAAACAAATGAAGTTCTAAACTTTCTGCATTATATTTAAGGAAAGAAAAACCCTGGAATGGTGCAGTGGGCTGCTGCCTTTAATCTATTCAAATCGTTCAATCATAAAAGGAGAAAAGTATTATTCAAGGGGATCCAATTTTGTCTGACATTTTATGATGATGGGTCAGATTCATCCAATTCGATATGTATCTCTACCTAGACACATTAAATTATTTGATTCCCACCCAACTTTAGTTATATCATTTATCAATAAGATATGGTGGGGTTTTTCAACTAAAACAGTCCTTTGAATTTCCCAGAGAAAGGCTTTGACTTTTGATTGTTTCTCCATCTGGTTTGACTCATGCATTGAGGTTTCTTATGTGGCACACAAAATGATGTCATTTGCTTCCTTATTCATTTTCATATTTATTTGCCTCTCTGTTTCTTTGTTTGCTCAACAAGACAAGGGAAACAAACAAGAATGACATAGAGAAGGAACAATACAACAGAGCAAGGCAAACCAGACAAGACTATTGAAGCATTGCACCAGCATACCTAGCACTCACTCGCCAGTATTGACTGAGTCCAGTCCACCTTGTTCCTCATGCATTTAACCCACATTCCAACCAAATTCCGAAAAAAAAAAAAAAAAAATCTCATTTGAATGGAATTCATATGTATATATTTTTTTTCAGTCCCCTTTTATTGAGGGATCTCTAAAATAATATTTGAGGAACACCCTTTAGGGTACCTTACGATTTTTTTTCAACGATCCAAACCGTCTATTTTTCAAGTCTTCATTCATAGATTATCTTTGCAAAAAATCAGACAAATTGAAAATCATTAAGGCATCTAATTGAGACTAACAAAATCAATGAACATGGTGCTTCAAGAAAGTACTTAAATTTCAATAATTTAATTGAATGGTCAAATGATATCGGATTCAAGTGATTTTTTGTATAGATGATCTTTGAATAAATATTTACAAACTAGACGGTTTGGATTAGTGAAATACAATGCGTAATGGGCCCTACAAGAGTGTCCCTCAATAGAAGCTATATATATAATAGAAGCTATATATATATATATTGTCTGACTGCCATGGTTTACCCACTAATTATTGGTGGAGGACGAAATCTTAATAGGTGCTCTGGTGTCAGAATATAAAATGATTGTTGGTCCATATTCTCAGTCATTACTATTAGGTAGTGAACTAGTAAACTTTATCAAGAATATCTGAATATTACTATATTAGAGTAAGAGAATTCTGACTTTGAGTCCTTGAATAGATGAATGTCAATGAGGCCTAGCAGTTAAATGGCACTGTAAATCTTTGGATATTTTGGCCTTTGGATATCCTAGTCGAACAAGTAAGAGGCAAGAGAGTGTGTAACTAGAGAAGCATAGAAATTAACTTGTTTATGAAAACAGAGTAAGTATCAAGATGAAAAGACACACTCATCATCATTAACCTAATGGTTAAGCAATTTTGCTGTTTAGATTAACCCTCATTTCGATTATTTCTTTTACTGCGTAAATTTCAATTTCGATTTCATTGCTGTGATTTTGATTGATCCGTTTAAGTCATTAAATCTGTTAAGCAATAGCAAAAATATACCATTCAGTTTATTCCCCATTACCTAGAGTTATATTTGCGCATACAATCTGCGCTGAGGGTCCGGGAGCCAAGTGACTGCACTTAAAGACCATAGTATTGCAGAAGTTTCCATGCTAAAATATTTTGGCCACATTTTAATCATCCAAGAGTTTCGTTTGTCAAGAAGCTGAGATGAATAAATGCACATTTACAATCAACTCATAAACCATAGCTACATTTTACATATAATACAAAGGATACGACACAAAACATCAAGAACAAAATGAATACAGCTTGTAATAGTTGTATATTATTCTTAAAAACTCCCTCCTAGGACAGCCTGACACAGAAGGCCATTGTGAAACTCTTAAGCAGGCTTCCAAAAAGCAAGACCCATGATAATTCTTCCTTTCCATCCCTGCAGCATCCAGTGGCCATCTTCATCGATTCTAAAATCATTGTGATAACCCATCACCTTCAACATAGTTTTCACTTTCTTCAAGAGCTCCTGGTCTAATGGGAGCTGCTTGAAGCCAGCCCTCTGATACCTAACCTGCCACTGCTTGTATGTCTCAGGCCTTTCAACTCTTTCCAGTCCCTCACACGCTATGACATTCATTATGTCTTTACCAAATACCGCCTTTTCAAACATCAGCCGCTGTTCATCTTCGCGAGGAATGGTGGCCTCAAACATATCAAACTGTGCAGAGAAGTGAAAGAGTGCCTCTCTGAACCGTGTGAGAAAGAAGGGTGAATTGTATGCCCCATTGATAACTCCATGAATGTACAGGTCTGGATTAATTCTCTTGATCAACTTTAGGACAGTATCTCTCGGACTGCTGGCCATCACTGTTTCATCAGGTATGTGCTTTAACCGGTGCATACAATTAACCACAATCAGCTCATCCCTGTCAATTTTAAGATCCTCAAACTGGATAGTTTCCCATTTCTGAGCAATGACTTTGTACTGAAATGGGACATTGAATCTCTTAGCATATTTATCCAAGCGGCGCCCCGTCTCTTCAACCCTCTCTGTAGGTCGAAAACCTGGTTGGGGAAGCTCAATTGCTGTCATCCGAATATTAGGAGGTCCACCAGGTCTCTTGGAGAGACGTTGGATAAAGCAGGGCCATTGGAAACCATAAGAAATACCAAAATCAATAATGTGAAGCCTTGTTGCCTTTTCTGCTAGTTTCATAATTGTTCTGTTGGAAAAGAAGTGTAACATCTTCTTGAAAGGGCAGTGAGTAACATACAACTGGTAAGCTTTTAAGATTTCAGCAGCCGGTGTCTGTATACTTAAAAGAGGCGAATACGATGGGGTTCTTGTGCCAGCCAAGCGTGCCTCTAGGCCATCAGCGAAGTAGTGAGCTAATCTCTCAGTTGCATCACCATAAGGGGAAGAGTGCTTCCTTATCTGCTTGAGTAGTTCACTTGCAGTTCGTTGGTCATAGCTTGCAACAGCTTGTGCACATTGAGTTAGCAGAGTGCTAAAATCTACTACTTCCCGTTTGTTATTCTGTTTCTTTGAACGCGCTGTTTTAGACCCTTTTGACTGCTTGTTAGGCTTCAACTTCCCACTTCCCTCATTTTTCAAAGGTTCATCATGAGAACAAGACTCAGACTCATGATTCACAGGACAGAGTAGCACCTTATCAAACATTTCTTGTGGCTCAGAGTCATCAGCAGAAGCAGCTGACTGCTTATTGCTTCTCCCTTCTTCTGCATAATCACCATCCTCCCTTTGATGATTTTTCTTTCCCTTCGATCTATTTGTTGAGTTGTAGCCATCATTTTCTGTCTTAGATGCTAAATTCCTGAACAGTGTGTTAGGACCTTGGGACATGAATTGGTACTTCTCCAAGTCAATAATTCCAAAATTTTCATTTGGAAGGAGCTTTCTAGCTTCCCCTACCCCTCCAAAATTCTCATAAAGTGAATCTGAAGCCAAAAGGGTATCAGGTGGAGACTCAACAAGAGAAGATTGGACATGAGAGGTTTCTGAAGAATCAAAAACCCAGTCTGTTTTTTCAGCCCTATAATCATTACTCCTGTGACAACTATGTGTTGAATCATCATCTGAGTTCTCAAAGCTTTGGTGGTCAGAGAGAGGGGGTTGGTTGGGTGAAGGAGGATCCTTCTGGTTAAGGACATCATAAAAAGATTTTTCAGCAGCTTGGAGGGCCAAACAGTCCTGCAACATACAGGGTTTACCCTCCAGGTCTTCTTCCAGAAGAATATCACTTATGTACTTGAGCACAGGCATACTACAGTCACTAATGTCAAAAGTATCTCCATCTGAACCAGAGCTCAAAGAAGTACTTGAATCACTTGGATGGTCTGAGTTGGTTGGAAGGAAAGGTGGATTGGTGGGTTCATGATTTACTTGGAACCCATTTACAAGATTTTGATTAGAATGGACTGGAATTGAGCCATGGCCAAAGTGGAATTTTTCCATGGGGACAGACGATCTTTCAAGAAGGGTATCCATAAAAACCACCACTTGAGCAGAAACTGTCAAGAAACTCAACTGTGATATTGAAATTTTGGAAATGAAGTGAAATTAAAGTTTGAATCTTATCCTATAATTCACAAACCAAATAAGAACTGGAGCCAATTGGTTAAGTGAGAAATACCCAGAAAATTGGAGAGAGAGAGAGAGAGATTCAGATCTGAAGAATATCAGCAAACATGTTATGAACAGAAACAAGATTGAACAAACAAAAAGTTGAATGAAAGCTGAAACTCCTTAAAGAAAAGAATAACTAGCAAATATAGCACCGTACCTCTGTGTCTGTGATGCATCAGAGTTACCTCATACGGTACCTGAGGAGAAAAAATAATGATCAGACAAACTGACAGGATATTTATAAAATAAATTATATATCTACTCCTTTTGTTTTTCGTTTTTAAACCAGCTATATACATGAACCTGCTTTCTGGGGAGGTCTTAACCCTTAAAGTAGGACAAAAGTCAGCCGCCACCTTCTGGTAAAAATTGCAAACCAAAATATAGGATGGCCAATCAGTTTTGGACATCAGCATCTTAGTGTGTGTGGGAATGAAGAGGACGTAAACGTAATTATGAACTGCACATGGGCTAACCAACAAAATGTCTAAATCCACGCGTGATTAATTTGGTTTTTCTGGCTGTGGTTGGTCCATTCCAATTTTGGCAGAAGCGAAGATTCACCATGTTAATTTTTTAAGCTAACCACAATTTTTTTATAACATTATTTCTAGTGTAGACTTGTAACTCAAGGGATTAAATTACATTTGAGTATTGTAGGATGTGTACATGTCACATCAATTAATAAATCAGTCTTATTAGATGTTGATTGTATGCATCACTTGTCATATTATGTGTTACTTAAATATGGTCTCCCTAGCATTACTCGAGCATTTAACCATGCATTCGAATTCACCCGAAGCTCATTAAGCCATCATTTTTAAGTCTTCTCTTCAAAAGGGAAAAGGTGACAAATGAATCTCGTTAAGCCATCTTCTTTGAGTCTTCTCTTTGAAATGTTTTATCTTTTATCTTCCTTTTTTTTTTCTTTTTTTTCTTCTTTTTCCTCTTAAGATAATCATATGTCACAGGTCCATTAGAGTACAATTACCTAACATGTTACCCTATTTTTTATATATAAAAAAAAGAAAAAGAAAAGAAAAGGAAAAGGATTGAATCATGAAGTTACAAGCCTAGCAGTGGAAGAAGCGGTTTTAGGTGACTTCTAAATTTATTCATGGAACTATAATGAACATTGCACCAAGTGCATTCCATTCCTCATATATTTGAGGTTAAATGAAGTCATTGCTGGAGGCAGAATAGGACATTCATCATCATCATCATCATCATCATCAAATTTAACAATGGAATAATAATCTTAAATTTTAGGTTGCATTATTCTTCATTGCTCTCACAAGATTTAGGTTTGTTCCTCATTTGCAGTTAAATAGAATTGAAAATTTCTTTTACTGCGTATCGTTCTTTTGATTTCAAGTTCATCTGCTTGCATTTTGATTGCTTGCTTCAAAAGATACATATCATAGATCAAGCTCCAATTGGCAGATTGAAAGAAATTGAAAATTTAAGATAAAAAGGGTACAGGAAACATTGAAGATCAAAGAGAATACAAATTGTGAAATTTTCTCTTAAAAACGTTCTCCTAGGACATGACGCTGCAGTTAGGCATCAAATTGTGAAACTCCTATGCAGGCTTCAAAGCAGAAAGAGCTATGATAATCCTTCCTTTCCATCCCTGCAGCATCCACTCACCATCATCTTCAATTCCAAAATCCTTATGATACCCCATCATCTTCGACATAGTCTTCACTTTCTTCAAGAGCTCCCGGTCTAATGGGAGCTGCTTGAACCCAGCCCTCACATACCTAGCCTGCCACTGCTTGTATGTCTCAGGCCTTTCAACTCTTTCCAGTCCCTCACACGCTATGACATTCATTATGTCCTTACCAAATATTGCTCTTTCGAACAACAACCGATGTTCATTGTCGCGAGGGACAGTGGCCTCATACATATCGAAGAACGCATGGAAGTGGAAGAGCAACTGTTTGAACCGTGTGACAAAGGCAGGTGCATTGTATGCCCCATTGACAACTCCATGCATGAAAAGGTCTGGATTAATTCTCTTAATCAAATTTAAGACAGCGTCTCTTGGATTGTTCATCATTACTGTTTCATCAGGAATTTGCTTTAACCGGAACATACAGTTAACCACGATCACTTCACTTCTGTCAATTTGAAGTTCCTCCAGTCGGATGGTTTCCCATTTCTTAGCAATGACATTGTACTCAAATGGGACATTATACCTCTTAGAATATTTAGCTAAGCGGCGCCCTGTCTCTTCAATTTTTTCGGCAGGTCGAAAACCTGGTTGGGGAAGCTCAATTGCTGTGATACGAAGATTAGGAGGTCCACCAGTTTTCTCTGAGAGACTTTGGATAAGGCAGGGCCATTGTAAACCATAAGAAATACCAATATCAATAATGTGAAGCCTTGTTGCCTTCTCTGTTTGTTTCATAATTGTTCTGTTGGCAAAGAAGTGTAACATCTTCTTGAAAGGGCATACAGAAACATACACCTGATACGCTTTTAAGATTTCGGTAGTTGATGCGGGCAAAAATAGATCAGGTGAATATGCTAGGGATCTCGCACCAGCCAAGCGTGCCTCTAGGCCTTCGGCAAAGTAATGAGCTAATCTCTGGGTTGCATAACCATAGGGGGAAGAATGCTGTCTTATCTGCTTGAGAAGTTCACTTGCAGATTGTTGGTCATAGCTTCCCACAGCTTGTGCACATTCAGTTAGCAGCTTGCACAAGTCTACTACTGGCCGGTTGCTGTTCGGTTTCTTTGAACACGTTGTCTTAGATCCCTTTGACTGCTTGTTGTGCTGCAACTTCCTAGTTCCCTCAGCGTTTAAAGATTCATCATGAAAACAGGACTCAGATTTAGGATTCACACCCTGTAATACCTTATCAAACATTTCTTGGAGATCAGAATCGTCAGCAAAAGCAGCTGACTGCTTGTTGCTTCTCCCTTCTTCTGTGTAATGACCGTCCTCCCTTTGATGATTCTTCTTTCCCTTTGATCCATTTGTTGAGTTGTAGCCATAATTCTCTGGCACGGATGCCAAATTCCTGCACAGTGTGTTAGGACCAGGAGGCATACACTGGTACCCCTCAAGGTCAATGATTTCATTTCCTTTCCCTACACCTCTAAAATTCCCAAGACTTTGCATCCCAGAAAATGAATCTGAAACCAAAGTGGTATCAGATAGAGACTCAACAGGAGAAGTTTGGACATGAGATGTTTCTGAAAAATCCCAAACGCTGCCTGTCTTAGCAGCAATAGAGCCATTACTGCTTTGAAAGCCAGAAATAGAGCCATTACTGCTCTGAAAACCACCATCTGAGTTCTCAAAGCTTTGGTAAACAGAGAAAGAGGGTTGGTTGGGTAAAGGAGGATCCTTCTGATTAAGGGCATCATAGAAAGATTTTTCAGCAGCTTGGAGGCCCAAAATGTCCTCCAACATGCAGGGCTTATCCTCCAGGTCTTCTTCTAGAAGAATATCACTTATGTACTTGAGCACAGGAAGATTGCAGTCACTACTGTCAACAGTATCACCCTCTGAAGAAGTGCCTGAATCACTAGGACGGTCTAAGTTGGCTGGAAGGAGAAGTTTATTGGTGGGTTCATGATTTACGTGGAGCCCATTTACAAGGTTTTGATCAGAAGAGACTGAATTTGAGCCATGGCCAAAATTAAGTTCTTCCATGAGAAGAGAAAAAACAACCTAACTAGCAGGATTTGGTCACAATTTTTATTTTTCAAGAAACTCAACTGTGATATGAAATTTTGGAGCTGATGACCAAGAAGCTTTGGAAAAAAAGAAAAGAAAAAGCAAAGTATGAAACTTAAGATAAAACTGGAGCCAGTGGAACAGTGAGAAATAGCCAGAAAGAGAGTGCAAGATTCAGCAAAAAACAGAAAACAGCTTATGAACAGGAATAAGATTGATCAGACAATAATGGAATAAAATCTGAAACTCATTCAAGAAGGAAACTAAGAAATATTGCAGAGTACCTGATATTTCTGGGACATTAAAATTATCAGACAGATGCTTGGTTTCTTTTTTTTGTGAATAAAATCTGGAGAACCATCTTCAAAGCAATGAACCTTCTGAGAAAGTCTTAACTAAAAAGTATGACAAAGTCAGTCGTCGACTTATAAGAAAAAAGCAGTCCATATAGGAAGGCAATTTTAGAATTCAGTGTCTTGGTGTGGGGACGTCAAAAGAGCCAATATTTCTTGGGTTCCCACCATATATGGCCATCTATTGAAATTTTTGGCAGCAGTGAAATCTGATAATGTTAATTTTTAAGGTAACAAAAGAATAAAAGTTAGCACTCCCAACTGATCATCTCTTTTATAAAAAAAAAAAAAGTAAAACATCAAATTCAAAAAAGCCGTTTTGTCTTTTTCTGCTTGTTTCAAATGCGTGGGCTGCTGGAATTGCCCTAAAGATATGAAAAGGGTCTTGTGGGTGAGAACAATGCTTGGCTCCTTTACAAAACAACACGGTTTTTTTTTTTTTTTTCCCCAACTCCTTTAACCCAAGCCTTTTTGTTGGTTTTCTTTAACTTGGGTTAGTTTCTTTTCCCCTTCTTCTTCTTCCTCTCTCTGGCTGTTTCTTCTTTCTTTCTTCTTCCTTCTTATAATTTAGGAATTTGGGTGAAATAAAGACCACCTTTTTTCCTTTTTTTTTTTTCCACGATCCTCATATCAACTGAAGATAGACCTTCATTTTATTTCCATTTTGGCTGACTTAGTATGGTGTCTCCGGCCTTTTTTTTTTTTTTTTTTTTTTCCAGTTTCGCCTGACTTGGTGTGGCTAGAATGGCACCGGCAAATTTTTTTGGTTTCACCTCTATTTAGCATGTAAGTTTTCTCCTCCTTCCCCCTCTCCCTCTCCTCCTCCTTTCTTCAACAACCATGAAAAATCTTTTTTTTAAACAAAGAAAAAAACCTGCAAGTCACCCTCCCCTCCCCTGCCTTCGTCTCTTCCTCCTTAACTTACCCAAGTTAAAAAACCAGCAAAAGACTTGAGTTAAAGGAGTTGGAAAAAAAACAAAACAAAACACACGTGTTGTTTTGCAAAGAAGCCACGTTACGTGTTCAGGAGGAATGGCAAGCATTGTCCTGGAAGGAAATGAAGTTGGAATCAAGAGCGGAACCACACTAAGGGCTACAGTGGGCTGTAGCCCAGTGTGGTTTTTTAAGAAAAAAATATAAAACTTATGTATTTAACTTATTTTCAATATTATCAGTGATTGTGTACAGATTACCTTATTTCCACTTTCAACATTTAAGTAAATGTCTTTGTCATTTTACTTTTATTTATTTTTATATTACTCCATTTACTTAAGTTTACAATGTAAATAAGGAAGTACCCCTTATTTGGATTCAAATAAAAATACTAAAAAATCAAATTCCCACCAAATCAAAAAATGAAAATTCGGTTTTAGTGCAAAATACGATTTATGCTAAAAATGATGGCTCATTAAGTCAATATATACTTCATACTAAAATCCCATAAAATCAAGTTTTCTTATTTGATGTGTGAGGAATAAAAGCCGCCAAATATTACCTTCAGAAAATGATTATTCTGAAAACCCTTTTTTCATACTTAGTCAATGTTTTTACATAAAACAATTTTTCATATATGACATGAATGCATGAAGGAACTAAGGTCAATCTAAGTAAAAAGCCTTAGATGTTCAATCCACTATGGTGTTAAACCCTATTTGGTTTATGTTAAAACTTATTGAAAATTAGTTTATGGAGCTATGAACTAGCGTGGTTTATATGATTTAATGTTTACTTTTATTTCTACAAAGACTATAGAAATTGTAAGTACAAAAAAAAAATAATCATTAAATTTTAAGTTAACAACTTTAGCTAGCCCACCCGTTGAAAATTTCCTGGTTCCGCCCTTGGTTGGAATTATATGTTTTCCTCACAATCAACCGCGTCTGAAAAACAACCAAACAAGACACAAATGAAAGAATCATAAAAGCAAATTTACCAACAAAAGAAAGAATCATAAAAGCAAAGCCTCTAGAAATGGAGTAATTTTCCAATACAGATGAGACATGCGGAATTATTCTCCAATACACATAGGACATAAAAATAAAATATTTCCACATGTTCGATGTATATTTGATGGTACACCACCGGAACATACAAAAATTTATCCTAGAAATGAAATTGGAATTATGTGCCCCGACATGCGGGAGGCACTATATGAACAATGCAGTCTTCCACAACCTTGTTGACCATCTTCAATTGTTTATTCTTCATTGCTCTCAAAGATTTGAGGTTGTTAAGCATCTTCTAGCTTAACTACATAGCTCTTTTATTTTGAGTTCATAGCTTGAATTTTGATTAACTGTTTCAAGTCCTTAGTCTTTTAAGGAATAACAAGATTTAGAAGTTAAATATGTGCATTAGCCAAGAAACCCTACTTAGAACCCCTAATAGTGTAAATGTATGTGGACTACAACAAATTGCATTTGAGCTTCCTCAAATAGTGCTCTGCTCCAGCTTAGATCAAAATATTGCAAATCCAAGATCAAGCTCCCATTGGAAGAGATGAATAAATAAAATTAACAATGAACTCATTACAACATGACAAAACGGTAAACACAACTTCGTCAATGGAAGGAAGATTAAAGGAAAAATTCAAGAGCAAAGAGACTAAAGATTTTATAGTGGTCTAGGCTTTTTTCCAAAAGGAAAGAGCCATAATGGTTCTTCCTTTCCATCCCTGCAGAATCCAATGGCCATCTTCATCAATCCTAAAATCATTATGATAACCCATAAACTTCAACATTCTCTTCACTTTCTTCAAAATCTCTTGGTCTAGTGGGAGTTGCTTGAACCCAGCCCTCACATTCCTAACCTGCCACTGCTTGTATGTCTCAGGCCTTTCAACTCTTTCCAGTCCCTCACACGCTACGACATTCAATATATCCTTACCATATCCATATTTTTCGAACATCAGCCGCCGTTCATCTTCACGAGGAACACTGGCCTCAAACACATCAAACAGTGCAGAGAAGTGGAAGAGTGCCTCTCTGAACCTTGTGACAAAGAAGGGTGAATTGTATGTCCCATTGACAACCCCATGAAAGAATAGGTCTGGATTAATTTTCTTGATCAATTTTAGGACAATGTCTCTAGGACTGTTCACCATCACTGTCTCATCAGGTATGTGCCTTAGCCGGTTCATACAATTCACAACAATCACCTCATTTCTGTCAATCTTAAGATCCTCAAATTGGATTGTTTCCCACTTCTGAGCAATGACATTGTACTCAAATGGGACATTAAATCTCTCAGCATATTTTTTCAGGCGACACCCCGTCTCTTCAACCCTTTCTGTAGGTCGGAAACCTGGTTGGGGAAGCTCAATTGCTGTGATACGAAGCTTAGGAGGTCCACCCGGTCTCTTGGAGAGACGTTGGATAAAGCAGGGCCATTGGAAACCATAAGAAATGCCAAAATCAATAACGTGAAGCCTTGTTGCTTTTTCTGCTAATTTCAGAATTGTTCTGTTTGCCAAGAAATTTGACACCGTCCTGAAAGGGGATGAAGTAACAAATACCTCGTAAGCTTTTAAGATTTCAGCAGCTGATATCTGCATACTAACAAGGGGAGAGTATGATGGAGTTCTGGCTCCAGCCAAGCGTGCCTCTAGGCCATCCGCAAAGTAATGAGCTAATCTCTGTGTAGCATCACCATACGGGGAAGAATGCTGCCTTATCCGCTTGAGTAGTTCACTTGCAGTTCTTTGGTCATAGCTTGCAACAGCTTGTGCACATTGAGTTAACAGTGTGCTCAAATCCACCAGTTCCCTGTTGTTATTCTGCTCCTTTGAACCAGCTGTTTTAGACCCTTTTGACTGCTTGTTGCGCTGCAACTTCCCACTTCCCTCAGTTATCAAAGATTCATCATTAGAACACGATTCAAACTCATGATACCCAAGACAAAGTAAAACTTCATCAAACATTTCTTGCGGCTCAGAGTCGTCAGCAAAAGCAACTGGCTGCTTGTTGCTTCTGCCTTCTTCTGGATAATCACCATTGTCCCTTTGATGATTTTTCTTTCCCTTTGATCTATTTGTTGAACTGTAGTCATCATTGTCTGGCCTCCTCATCAGTGTGTTAGTAGCTGGAGGCCACTGATCAAGACCCGGAGGCATTAACTGGCACCCCTTCAGATCAATAGTTTCAAATTTTACCTTTGGAAGAAACTTGCTTGCTTCCCTTAACCCTCCAAAATACTCGAGCCTTTGCATCTCAGAAAGTGAATCTGAATCCAAACCAGCATCTGGTAGAGACTGAACAGGAGAAGATTGGACATGTGAGGTTTCAGAAGGATCAAAAACCCAGTTTGTCTTTGCAGCAATAGAGGCATTACTGCTATGACAACTATGTGGGAAATCATCATCTGAGTTCTCAAAGCTTTGGTAAACAGAAAGAGGGGGTTGGTTGGGTGAAAGAGGGTCCTTCTGATTAAGGACATCATAGAAAGATTTTTCAGCAGCTTGGAGGGCCAAACAGTCCTGCAACATGCAGGGCTTACCCTCCAGGTCTTCTTCTAGAAGAATATCAGTTATGTACTTAATCACAGGGCGATTGTAATCACTAATGTCAGTAGTATCTCCATCTGAACCAGAGCTCAAAGAAGTATTTGAATCACTAGGGTGGTCCAAATTGGTTGAAAGGCAAATTGGACTGGTGGATTCTTGATTTACTTGGAACCCATTCACAAAATTGAATCTTTCCACGGAAAGAGAATATCTTTCAAGAAGGGTATCCATAAAAACAATCTATCAACCAATTTACCTGGTTAGATTTTTTATTTTTCAAGAAACCTAACTGTGATATGAAATTTTGGAATAGAAAGGAATTGAAATGAATATTGGAATCTCAAGTTATGAGACTCACCAAATAAGAACTTGACCCAATTGGGCAAGTGAGAGATACCCAGAACACAGACAGATAGCAAGATTCAAATTTGCACAATATCAGCAAACTGGTTTATATTATGAACAGGATAAAGATTGAACAAACAAAAATTGAATAAAATGATGAAACTTCTGGAATAACTAAGAAATATAGCAGAGGACCTCACGCCTGAAGAAAATCATAATTACCAGACAGCTATAATGGACTCTGGACGTGTATATATACATGGGAGAATATGCTTATCCTCCGAGAAAAACAGAAGCTGGAAGATGCATCTTCATAGCAATGAACCTTCTGGGAAGGCCTCGTTGAACCAACCGCCACTTTTCTATATTATTACCAGTCTACAGAACCACAAAGGATAGCCGATGAGGTTTTGACATAAAGTGTTTTCAAGCTTGTGGAAGAGTCAAGAGGACCATCCATGAAAGTACACAGAGCAAATCGACAAAGTTCTAAAAGTCGAATCCAGGCGTGATTGACAATTAACAAAGTTTTTGACTTCTAATTATAGTTTTCTGTTCAAACTAATAGAATAGAAAAATAGAAGATTGACTATGTGAATTTTAAAGGTAACTGATGGATCACGGTCTGGAAATAGGTCACTAACAACACACACGAACACTCAAGTTTATGACTAGTGTACACTCATATATATCATAGTAAATTTATGCCACAAAATAAACTATTTCATTAATCAATCAACCAAAACTTCTCTACAACTATTACGTTAGTCTTATTTATAGGCTTTACAAGATTTGGGCACCAAGGCTACTTTGTCCAAAAGTAAACTAATTAATTATAAAATCACACATAAATAATGAAAGATATCCTAAAACTACCTAAATAAGAAAATAATAATACCTCATGAAATAACTAATTAAATGGTAAATATATGTCTTGATCCACCCCTTATGCTCCTACATCAAACTCCCCCGGTTGGAAAGAATTCATCCTCGAACTAAAGCCCTTCATTGAGGAAAAATCCGAATAAAATCTTCAATTGCTTCATATTGATTCTAGATCTTTTAGCACCCAATTAAAACCTTCCTTCCCAAATAAAAAGATATTTAGAATATTTCGTTATTCTTGGCTTCTTTTTACTTCCTTTAACAATGCAAATGTTTCTCTTTAGAACCTTCAACCGATTGACAAAATCAACCAGATTCTTGGCAACCTTCCAAGTGAAAACATTAATGCCCATAAAATCAATAATATCTTTGGAAATTTTATCAATTCTCATTTCTTCATTGTCCTGTTTAATAAATTGCTTATCAAATTGCTTTGAATGCCCAAACAATTTTAATTGCAATTTTCACACTTGCAATGATCAAATATTGGAGGCAAATCTAAATTTAATAAATTTGGTGAAGAACAAGATGCACCAAAATTACTAAATCTATTTGTACCTTCAAATACACAATGAGAATCAATGTGCCCATATTCACTTGACTCACACAACAGAGCGCAACAATAAGAAGGGCTAGTACTCTCCATCGAGACTCTCACATCTTAGAGTGTCAATGCGAGTTACTCAGTTCAGATAAGGGTTAATCCCTCCCCATTAGAACTCTTACCTATCCGGGTTGGAGCTTTGATGCGAGTGATGCATTCCATAAGTTGATGTAGCATCCTCCTAATTTCCTCCATGTCGTTGTAGTTGTCGACACGACTCTCCATCCAAAAACCTCCCCGAGAACGCAGATCTTGAGTTGTAGCTCTTATATCAATTTATGGGGATCGAGATTTGGACATAGGTCACCAACAACACACACGAACACCCAAGTCTAGGGCTAGTCCAAACTCACATATATCATAGCAAATTCATGCCACAAATAAACTATTTCATTAATCATCAACCTAGCATAAGACTTAGGCACCAAGGCTACTTGTTTTTTTTTTTTGGGTGAAAAGGCTACTTGTTTTAAAAATAAACTAATTAATTATAAATTCACACATAAATAATAAAAGATACTATAAAACTACCTAAATAAGAAAATAACAATATCTCATAAAATAACTAATTAGATGGTAAATATATGTCCTGATCCACCCCTATGCTCCAATATCAATAACAAAAGAATAAAAGTTGGTTTATGTGAAATGGAAAATATATAACAAAAACACAATCGAGTGTGAACCAAATGAAGTTTCCCCAGTCTAAGAAACAAAACAACCAAAATCACCAATTCATAAAAGTGTGACCTATAAGGATATTCACTAAAAACTTGTACCAAACCTAGCACTTAACAATAATAACACCAAACAAAATAGCTTCAAGTATTTCGTTTTAAAACTAGCCTATTTAAATCAATAATTAGTTCTCATCGCAAACTCATACTATAACTAGACCTAGTTGCATTTTATTGGAATTGGAAGAATAACAAAAATAAATTTTATTTTACTTTTTTTTGTTTCTGAAGTAACTCTCATCAACTAGCACTATAGATCCGGCTTTACCCAAACGTTTCTAGTTTACCTCAACATTCCCCACTTGCGCAACTGTTGCTCAGCAGTTTTTGGATATCAAACGGACCTCTCCAGAATGTCTTGGAACGAGCATGAAGAAATTAATGATACTTCTTTTTCTTTTGAGTTGGCCTGACGGATCATTCACTCAAGACCTTTGGTCTCTACCCCAACTCGATGAAAAAAATAGAATCACTTCTTATGGACTCGAGGAGAATGATTATGATCTAGTTCATGGCCTAGTAGAAGTAGAAGGCGATTTGGGCTTTTATGAGCCTCTAAAATATCTTTTATACCATGACCAATGCCCAATTGGTTCTATACATGTGAGTCGTTGTTGTTGTCAAATTCAGCTGCACCAAAATTGATTCAGCTGCATCCTCAACTTGTGATACTCACAAGTGCAGGAGCCGTGCGGTAGTATAGCATATGTAAGTGCGAGGTCGATCCCACGAGGATTGATGATAGATTGATGCAATTTGATTTCCTATACAAAACTGAAATGGAAACAAGATTTAAAGAAAGTAAATAACTAACTCAAGCAAATAAGTTACCAAGTTCAATTTAGATAAGATTGATTCTAGCTAAAGTATGATTAAGCCATGGTGTTTGGTCCTAACCTTGTATTCCTAATTCCCTAATTAGATCCTTGTTGTCGAACCTAAATTAAGCAATAGAAATCCATTAAGCATAGAAGAATGTTTTAAACAACCAAGCATGTAGCTAATCCCTGTTGTCGAATGTCCATACATACTCTTCCTATTCATAGTTCAATTTGAATTAAAGCATATGGTGTCTACTTTTAGTTCCAACCAAGATATTTAACATACAAGTTTTAATGGTGATCAATCATTCAAACAAGCATATTAACCTATAAGCATGATGAATAAGAACAAGAACCGTAATTAAAACTTGAAAACTAATCAAACTTGAAAACTTAAAATAAGAAATTACATTACAATGAAAAATAAAGTACAACTTAGAAAAACATAAAGGAAAATTTATTAAAAGGGTTTTGTTACAACAATTGAGAACTTAAAAGAAAAACTAAGAGAATTTGAAGAAGAGAAGGGAGAGGAGCTCTAAAGAGATGTTTGAAAGCTCCCCCCTTGGGGTGTGTTTGAAAGCTTAGAGAACTTCACTATTTATAGGCCTAAGGGAAGTACAAATCTGATTTGAGTATTGTCTCTACCTACAACACCCACTTCACCAACTTTATCTAACTTCTCCACTAAAAACAATTAGCTCATGCATGACAATGCACTGCAGTTAGCTTGTAGGCTCATTTTAGGCTTGTTCCTCCATTTAGAAAAATATGAAAAAATATGGATCTTGAAGCTCTTTGTCTTATCTTTCCAACCATATGTATCCTAGCTCAAGGAAAAATTGGAAAGAGCTTCAAATATCATTTTTGGCACGGTAATGCAGATGCTGCAAATTTCACCTTTAGTTGCCAAAACTTGCATAACTTCCTCTAGAAGACTCGGAATTATGAACCATAAAATGCTTCAGAAACTGGACGTCCACATCTTTCCAATGATGTATGGCTCATTAGCTGGTTCTTCTTGAGCACCTACAATCTAATCTGTGAAGTTGGCTGATCTGCAGACACAATTTTGAGCTAACTTAACTCCAAAATGCATTAAATGAGTCCCAAAGTTTAATACACTGAAACAAAGATAAAAGAGGGTAAAAAAACACAAGTTTAGCTAAAAAAACATAACCAAATCATAAACTAGAAAGGTACAAAATGATATGTAATTATGCATTGATTACTCTCTACTAGGAAAAGAATTGCAATACCTAAATGATAGTGTGCAATATCTATCAGCCATAGGCCTTCAATTTTGCGGAGGTAGCAAACCCATGTTTCACCTTGAATTTGTCAAAATATGCGGAATCATATATATTTTTCTTTTTATATTATAATAGTATATTTAGATTTTTTATTTTTCTTAGAAGATAGAAAGGGTACGCTTTCTAGAAGATTTGCTCGAGGCTGCTTCGATTTGAGAAGAAATACGTTTAAGTGCTTAGCTTGCTGATGGAACTCCTTTCTCGGAGAAAGATGAAAATACCAACTTGCGACTCCGGAGAGCACAATCTCACAAAATGTTCAATAGCAAAACAAGTTAAATTGATCGGTTTTTTTTTTTTTGGGTCAAGTAAATTGATCGGTTAATTCAATAAGAAATGGGCTTTAGCGCTTGATTTCATTGGTACCATCCAACTGAATCCAATTCAATTGTTTACTTATTCAATTTCAGTGAATTATTCTGCCAATTAACTCTAGATTTTTGCATCCACAATAACTCATCTTAATCCATGATTTCGCAGAATTCATCTTGCATATCCCTCTTAAGATTCACTAAAAATGGGTTAGCAATTAAGAATGCAATCCCTCTTAATGGTCATTGAATTGCATGTCTGTTGCATATTAAATCTACCAACACATCTAATGAATGCAATCCAACAATTAAGATTAGAAATATATAACTAATCCTTAACATGCTTATCTCCTACATCAAACTACTGATTAGGTACTAAATAAAAGTAAAACCTAACACTACATAGTGATGTAACGGTCAAACCCAAATCCTGCTGCGTGATCATCATTTATTTGAAATCATAGTCTTCCTCTTAATCTACTTTTGTCATTTTCATCACATAAGGATGAGCATATATTATAGAATTTACCTGCTGGGTGTTGTGCGGAAGCGTCAACCAATTGTGAGTGAAAAATAAACAACAACTAGCAGGAGATAAATGGAACACAAAACAACACCAACAAGAACACCAAGATTTATACTGGTTCGGCAATGCCTACATCCAGTTTGGAGACGACGGAGTAATTCACTATAATCAAAGAGAGTATACAAAGTGTTTATCACTCAAGAAAACCCAAAGCCCCAAATACACCCAAGTCTCACTCTCACAACAATTGAAGAGAAAACAATAATACAAAGCAAAGAACAACTAGAGAGAAATGTTTCTCTCTTTGGCAAGATGCCTTCTTTGCTATTTTCCTCTTCTACTCAACACTTGGTGGGATGCTTCAAATGGAACCATTTGCTTCCAATTTATAGCCAAAGATGCAAGAGTGTGAATGCAAGCTTCAACTATTCATTTGTTGGCTACCAAACTTACCAATGGATGGCTACCAAACAATCCACCCTTTTTGACCTCATAGTAAGCCAACATTTACTCACATGGGCAACTAACTTTGACTCACATGGGCAACTCCAAAATTCTTTTACATTTGAGCCAATTTCCAACAATCTCCACCTTGGCTCAACATGTACGTCGACATCTCATAGTAACACTCCCAATGGTCGTCTCCCAATCCCCCCAAGGGGCAATCAACAAATTTTACGAATTCCAATCAAGTCCAAGCAATGCTTAAACTTGAACAACGAAACTGGCTTCTCCAACTTATCAAATTGCTTGTACCATTGTCTTGGAGATTGCTTCAAGCCATACAATGATTTCTGCAATTTGCAAACCCAATTTTCCTTTCCAGCAACACTAAAACCTTCTGGCTGAGACATATAGATCTCCAAATCACCATGTAAGAAAACAGTCTTGACATCAAGTTGAGCCAACTCCAGGTCAAACTGCGCAACCAAAGCCAACAAAATATGAATAGAAGAATGTTTTACTACCGGAGAAAGTACCTCATTGTAGTCAATGCCTTCCTTCTGAGCATAGCATTTAGCTACCAATCTGGCTTCGAATCTTACATTATCCTTTTCCAAGGATTCCATCTTCTTGGCATACACCCAATTTTGTTGCTGTGGAGGCTCTTGGGTAGGTGCCTCCTCTTCATCAAACCTTACTGGAACAACTGGAGTCTTTAGTAACTCCACCTGCTTTGAACTACTCATGGTCTTGGTAGCTTCAATTTCACCTTCATGCTTGTTCTGGTTAATCATAGTAGTCTCATCAAAAGTCACATCTCTGCTTACAACAAATTTCTTCTCATCTGGACACCAGAGTCGGTATCCCTTCATGCCAGTGCTAAAGCCCATAAACAGAGCTTTCTTTGCTCTTGGATCCAACTTGCTTTCCCTGACATGGTAGTAAGCAGAACAACCAAATATGTGTAAATACTTGTAATCAGTACAAGGTTTACCAGACCATACCTCCATGGGCGTTTTGCCCTCGTTCGCAGCAGCCGGCAACCGATTAATGAGATGGCTTGCATAACTAATTGCCTCAGCCCAAAACGCCTTGCCTAATCCAGCATTAGACAACATACACCGAACTTTCTCAAGCAAAGTACGGTTCATGCGCTCCGCCACCCCATTTTGTTGCAGTGTCTCCCTAACCGTGAAGTGCCTCACAATACCCTCATCTTGACAACCTTTCAAGAAAGGATCAGACCTATATTCACCACCATTGTCTGATCTGAGAGTCTTGATCTTTCGATCGCTTTGCGTTTCAATCATCTTTTTACACTTCAGGAATATCTTCAAGACTTCATCTTTACGCTTCATGGTGTACACCCATACTCTTCTAGAGAAGTCATCAACAACGGAGACCAAATAATGGCAACCTCCCCAAGGTGCATTCTTGGAAGGTCCCCAAACATCAGTGTGAACATAATCTAGAGTGCCATTAGTGTGGTGAATAACGGTATCAAATTTCACTCTAGTTTGCTTACCAAGCACATAGTGTTCACAAAATTCCAATTTGCATGCCTTTGCACCCTTCAATAAGCCTTGCTTCACCAATCCTTGCAACGCTTTTTCACCAGCATGCCCAAGACGCATATGCCATAACTCCGTGGTGTCTGTGCTATCTGCGTCAGCAGCTTTGGTGATAGCTGCTCCACCAAAAACTGTACTCCCCTGCAAGAAATACAAGTTATTTCGTCTTGTACCTTTCATCACCACCAATGCCCCGTACACAGCGTTAAGAACTCCACCATCCATGGTGATCTTGAGACCCTTGGATTCCAAAGCTCCCAATGAGATGAGATTCTTCTTCATATCCGGTACATACCGAACATCACTCAATTCTCTGACTGTTCCATCATGCATCTTCAAACAGATTTTGCCTATCCCTTGTGTTTTGCAAGCATTATTATTGCCCATCAAAACAACTCCACCATCCAGCTCCTCGAAGCTAGAAAACCATTCCCGTATGGGACACATATGATAGGTGCAACCTGAATCCAAAATCCACTCCTCGGAGTGACCATCAGCATATGAACTAGCCAAAGCAAACTCGAAATCATCATCTCCAGATTTTGCAACATTTGCTTCAGAATCCGCTTTCTCCTTCTCTTTGTTCTTCAATTTGGGGCAGTCTTTCTTCCAATGACCCTTTTGGCGACAAAAGGCACATTCGTCTATGGCAGGAAACTTTCCCCGCTTCCCAGATTTTCTTTCCTCTGTTCGACCCCTTGCAACTAGTGCCTCGGTTTGTGAATTGTGAGTCATCTGGTCCTTCTTACGACACTCATGATTCACCAATGCCGCAGACACCTCCTCAAGTTTCACCTCGGATTTTCCATACAACAAAGTAGTTGTCAAATGATCATAATCATCGGGCAATGAATTTAACAAACATAGTGCCTTATCCTCGTCAGGAATTTTCACATCAAGGTTTGCTAAATCAGCAAGTATTTTATTATAATCATTGAGGTGTTCGTGCATAGAAATACCTGAACGATATTGAAATCGGAAGAGTCGCTTCTTCAAGAAGAGCCGATTTTCTGCGCTCTTGGTCATATACTTCTCCTCCAATTTTGTCCATAACTCCTTAGCAGAAGTTTCCTTCATATACGGGTATTTCAACTCCTTATCAAGGAATGATCGAATAGAGCCACAAGCATGAAGATTAAGTCTCTTCCACTGCTTATCATCAATTTCTTTGGGTTTATCCTCCAAAACAATATCCAACTCTTGTTGATACAACACATCCATAACTTCACATTGCCACATGCCAAAATTATTAGAGCCATTAAATTTATCAACCTCTAACCTCGTAGTAGCAATTGGATGTCTATTGGATGCAGATGTCGACGATGACGATGCCGACTCCTTCTCCTTCACAAGTTCGTCTTTATCCCCAGCCATCTACTCCGGCACTGTTCACAAATACAGCACTGTTCACGACTGTAGCAGTTCACTGTTCACGGGAACTGTAGCACCAGCACTATTCACGGAACTGTAGCTCCGACGAATTTTTCACTCCTACGAAACCCCAGTCGAAAACTGGAGCTCTGATACCACTTGTTGTGCGGAAGCGTCAACCAATTGTGAGTGAAAAATAAACAACAACTAGCAGGAGATAAATGGAACACAAAACAACACCAACAAGAACACCAAGATTTATACTGGTTCGGCAATGCCTACATCCAGTTTGGAGACGACGGAGTAATTCACTATAATCAAAGAGAGTATACAAAGTGTTTATCACTCAAGAAAACCCAAAGCCCCAAATACACCCAAGTCTCACTCTCACAACAATTGAAGAGAAAACAATAATACAAAGCAAAGAACAACTAGAGAGAAATGTTTCTCTCTTTGGCAAGATGCCTTCTTTGCTATTTTCCTCTTCTACTCAACACTTGGTGGGATGCTTCAAATGGAACCATTTGCTTCCAATTTATAGCCAAAGATGCAAGAGTGTGAATGCAAGCTTCAACTATTCATTTGTTGGCTACCAAACTTACCAATGGATGGCTACCAAACAATCCACCCTTTTTGACCTCATAGTAAGCCAACATTTACTCACATGGGCAACTAACTTTGACTCACATGGGCAACTCCAAAATTCTTTTACATTTGAGCCAATTTCCAACACTGGGAGGTCCAAATAAGACCATCTTTAAGACTGAGACGGTTACCCAAATTTGTTGTCCAAGGAAGTTGGTTTTATACAGAGAGCATGGCCATTGAAATTCTCAAAGGACAAGAGCACCAGTTTATTCACTTGTACATAAAGATAAAAGATAAAGCATCCCGAAGAACAAAGACAAAAGCAGAAGCAGCTCTCAGATGGCAATACACAAATCAATTGAAATCAAGTTTAATAAAATTCTCATAGAGGATAGGAGTTGATATTTTGTATCAAATATATATTGATAGCAAAAAAAATGTGTGATGTTGTTTCGACAGTGACTGGCGGCTCAATTCGGAATACATATCAACAAACCTTAGCTTCAATTAAATACATAAAAGTTTATATATGCCTTGTTTTTTTCTTTTTGGTCAATACACAAAATTTTGAGGCCTCCCAAATTTGAGGGCCATGGCCGTCACCCTCAGGGCCATGCCCACTGATCATCTCTTTGATCAAAACTACTATCAGATTCAAAAAATATAAAAGTAAAACATCAAATTCAAAAAAGCCGTCTTGTTTGCTCTTTTCTTTTGCACTGTTTTGTTTTGTCTTTTTTTGTTTGTTTGTTCAAATGTGTAAAGATACGAAAAGGGTCTTGTGGGCGAGAGATGAAGTTGGATATATAAATTTTCATTATAAACACATGAAAAACAACCAAACCAAACACAAGTCAGAGAATCGTAAAAGCAAATTTACCAACAAAGAGATAGAACCATAAAAGCAAAGCCTTTAGAAATGAATGTACAACAAGATTTAGAAGCTAAATATAGGCATTAGCCAAGAAACCCTGAGCCGCTAATAGTATAAATGTATGTAAAACAAACTGCATTTGATCATCCATATCAATTAGTGCTCTGTTTCAACTTGGATCAAAATACAGCAAATCCCAGATCAAGCTCCCATTGGAAAGATGAACGAATAAAATTAACAATGAACTCATTACAACATGACAAAACAGTAAACACAACTTCGTCAATTGAAGTAAGATTAAAGGACAAATTCAAAAGCAAAGAGACTAAAGATTTAATAGTGGTCTAGGCTTTTTTCCAAAAGGAAAGAGCCAAAATGGTTCTTCCTTTCCATCCCTGCAGAATCCAATGGCCATCTTCATCAATCCTAAAATCATTATGATAACCCATAAACTTCAACATTCTCTTCACTTTCTTCAAAAGCTTTTGGTCTACTGGGAGTTGCTTGAACCCAGCCCTCACATTCCTAACCTGCCACTGCTTGTATGTCTCAGGCCTTTCAACTCTTTCCAGTCCCTCACACGCTACGACATTCAATATGTCCTTACCATATACATATTTTTCGTACATCAGCCGCCGTTCATCTTCACGAGGAACACTAGCCTCAAACACATCAAACAGTGCAGAGAAGTGGAAGAGTGCCTCTCTGAACCTTGTGACAAAGAAGGGTGAATTGTATGTCCCATTGACAACCCCATGAATGAATAGGTCTGGATTAATTTTCTTGATCAACTTTAGGACAATGTCTCTTGGACCGTTCACCATCACTGTCTCATCAGGTATGTGCTTTAGCCGGTTCATACAATTGACCACAATCACCTCATTTCTGTCAATTTTAAGATCCTCAAATTGGATTGTTTCCCACTTCTGAGCAATGACATTGTACTCAAATGGGACATTAAATCTCTCAGCATATTTTTTCAGGCGACGCCCCGTCTCTTCAACCCTTTCTGTAGGTCGGAAACCTGGTTGGGGAAGCTCAATTGCTGTGATACGAAGCTTAGGAGGTCCACCCGGTCTCTTGGAGAGATGTTGGATAAAGCAGGGCCATTGGAAACCATACGAAATGCCAAAATCAATAACGTGAAGCCTTGTTGCTTTTTCTGCTAGTTTCAGAATTGTTCTGTTCGCCAAGAAATGTGACACCATCTTGAAAGGGGATGAAGTAACAAATACCTCATAAGCTTTTAAGATTTCAGCAGCTGATATCTGCATACTAACAAGGAAAGAGTATGATGGAGTTCTGGCCCCAGCCAAGCGTGCCTCTAGGCCATCCGCAAAGTAATGAGCTAATCTCTGGGTAGCATCACCATACGGGGAAGAATGCTGCCTTATCTGCTTGAGTAGTTCACTTGCAGTTCTTTGGTCATAGCTTGCCACAGCTTGTGCACATTGAGTTAACAGTGTGCTCAAATCTACTAGTTCCCAGTTGTTATTCTGTTTCTTTGAACGCGCTGTTTTAGACCCTTTTTGCTTGCTGCGCTGCAACTTCCCACTTCCCTCAGTTATCAAAGATTCATCAGGAGAACAAGACTCAAACTCATGATTCCCATGACAAAGTAATACCTCATCAAACATTTCTTGCGGCTCCGAGTCATCAGCAAAAGCAACTGGCTGCTTGTTGCTTCTGCCTTCTTCTGGATAATCAGCATCCTCCCTTTGATGATTTTTCTTTCCCTTTGATCCATTTGTTGACTTGTAGCCATCATTGTCTGGCGTTGTCATCAGTATGTTAGTACTTGAAGGCCACTGATCAAGACCCGGAGGCATTAACCGGTACCCCTCAAGTTTTACATTTGGAAGGAACTTGCTTGCTTCCCCTAACCCTCCAAAATGCCCAAGACTTTGCATCTCAGAAAGTGAATCTGAAACCAAACCAGCATCTGAGAGAGACTGAACAAGAGAAGATTGGACATGTGAAGTTTCTGAAGGATCAAAAACCCAGTCTGTCTTTGCAGCAATAGAGCCATTACTGCTATGACAACTATGTGGGGAATCATCATCTGAGTTCTCAAAGCTTTGGTGCACAGAAAGAGGGGGTTGCTTGGGTGAAGGAGGGTCATTCTGATTAAGGACATCATAGAAAGATTTTTCAGCAGCTTGGAGGGCCAAACAGTCCTGCAACATGCAGGTCTTACCCTCCAGGTCTTCTTCTAGAAGAATATCACTAATGTACTTAATCACAGGGCGATTGTACTCACTAATGTCAATAGTATCTCCATCTGAACCAGAGCTCAAAGAAGTATTTGAATCACTAGGGTGGTCCAAATTGGTTGAAAGGCAAATTGGACTGGTGGATTCTTGATTTACTTGGAACCCATTTACCAGATTCTGATTAGAATAGAATGAAGCTGAGCCATGCCCAAAATTGAATCTTTCCATGGAAAGAGAATATCTTTCAAGAAGGGTATCCATAAAAGCAATCTATCAACCAATTTAGCTGGTCAGATTTTTAATTTTTAAAGAAACCCAACTGTGATATGAAATTTTGGAATAGAAAGGAAATTGAAATGAATATTGGAATCTCAAGTGATGAGACTCACCAAATAAGAACTTGACCCAATTGGACGAGTGAGAGATACCCAGAACACAAACAGATAACAAGATTCAGATTTGCACAATATCAGCAAACTGGTTTATGTTATGAACAGGAAAATGATTGAACAAACAAAAATTGAATAAAATGCAGAAACTTCTGGAATAATTAAGAAATATAGCAGAGTACCTCACACCTGAAGAAAATCATAATTACCAGACAGCTTTAATGGACTCTAGACGTGTATATATATACATAGGAGAATATGCTTATCCTCTGCGAAAAAACAGAAGCTGGAAGATCCATCTTCATAGCAATGAACCTTCTGGGAAGGCCCCGTTGAACCAGCCGCCACTTTTCTATATTATTACAGTTGTAGACCACATAGGATAGCCAATGAGGTTTTGACATCAAGTGTTTTCAAGTTTCTGGGAGAGTCGAGGACCATACACCAAAGTCAAATCCATGCGTGATTATTGACAATTAACAAATTAACGTTGGAAAGACTGAAGATTGACTATGTGAATTTTTTAAGGAGTTGGTTTATGTGAAATGGAAAAATATATAATATATAATATATAATATAATTATAGTAGTTCCTCCCTTCTCATGCTTATCTCCTAAATCAACTACTGTTTAGGTACTAAATTTGTTGAAGAATACTAGCAACCTTCTCTTTAATCTTTTCCTTTTTTTGCTTGACATGTGTTATTCTCCTTACACTTAAAACAATGTCATTAATATATTATACAAGCTAACTTTTGCTTTCCAAGTTTACCCTTATTAAATATATTCAATTTATCCAAAAAAAAATTCACAACTTTCTTACAATCTTATTAAATTTTTTTTTAATGTCAATTATTTTTTTTAAAGAAAATGTCTGCTTTTAAAAAAAAGAGGAAATGTCTTCTTTTTTTTCTTTTTTTTAACACAAAGGGTTTAGATAGATTAAAAAAGTCATTCACATCCGTAAGCACCCCAATGGTAGTTAATATTGTCATATATGATTTATTTGTGTTTATTACTAATATATTTGTATTAATTAAGGTGCATATCTACTATATGTAATAGGGAAATTATAATTTGTGGACCTCAGACATGCATGAATATTTTGTTGATCAAGCTACACAAGATGGTATTGTTGTAAGAAGGACTTTGTTTTTTCCTATCTAAACCCTTTGTGTTAAAAAAAAAAAAAAAAAATTAAAAAAGGGACATTTCTTCTTTTTTTTAAAAGCAGACATTTTCTTTATTAAAAAAAAAGTAATAAGATGGTAAGAAAGTTCTGAAATTTTTTTGGATAAATTGAATACATTTAATAAGGGTAAACTTGGAAAGCAAAAATTAGTTTTTATAATATATTAATGACATTATTTTAAGTGTAAGGAGAATGACACATGTCAAGCAAAAAATAGAGAAAATCCAAAGAAGAAGGTTAGAGAGAAAATTGCTAGCATACATCACATGTTGGTTCTAAGACAACTTTGATAAGTCCCCACCTTGTTTTAGTCTTCCCTTTGCAATTTCTTTTTCTTTTTTTTAAATTCTTGTTAAGATACACTGACCAATGTTATTTTATACGACAAGTATGTTTTATTATACTTAATTAACATTTTAGCTTTAGATTAATTAGTTGTTGTTGGTTGATGAAAATTTTCGGTGTGATGTTAATTACATAATATTTCAAGGTCAACTCAACTCATTCTCTTTTTATTTTATTTTTTTTATTTTATAAAATACTAGTGATAGTCTAAATTAAAGGAGAGGGAGATTTTTCACACACGCATAACTATGATGTTGTGGGAATTCGAACCTGAGACCTCTGATATGCAAGTCAATGTCATTTTCCACTAAGTTAGTCTCCTTGAAAGAGAGATGTCCTGAACCTGTTGGCAATCTCGTTTTCATCATCACATAAGGATGAGCATATATTTTTTGTTGACCCAAAAATATATATTATAGAATTTTCCCGCTGGGAGGTCCAAATGAGACCATCTTTAAGATTGAGACGGTTACCCACATTTGTTGTCCAGGGAAGTTGATTTTATACACAGAGCGTGGTCGTTGAAACTCTCAAAGGACAAGAGCACCAATTTACTTATTTTTTTGGTTACATTGGAGAAAGAAATCCACCAACACAGTGGTGGGAACGCATTGGTAGAGCACTGGGGACGGTCCTTAGAAGGGACTAACATGTGCTATGCCCAAGTGAGTTGTTATTTTATCAGCCTAAAATTTAATTTAGCCCACCCATACCTACTAATGACAATCATGCCACGCTCACATCCAAAGACTCACAGGTTCATCACTCATCCAACAATACACTCAAGGACAAGAAGATGAGACAAACTAATTAATTGAATTCTCTTCGACTATTCCAGAACATTCTTGTGTAGGACATCTCTATAAAGTTCTCTCTAAAATGAAAAGTATTTTTCTTGTTATTACTTTTTTAGCCTACTGCCAACTTCTCTTTATATATATTTATAATTTTTTTTTTACGAACACTTTATTGCTAATTTTCCTTTCATCGATAACCCTCTTCACACATAAATCCTTTTAAGTGAAAAAAAAATTAACTAAATAAAAGAATGACTTGGTACATTGCAGTAGCTACACCTTTATGTTCCACCCTCTGGTGCATATATAAGATAAATTTAGCCCATCCCATTTTAAAATCCTAGATCCTTCCCAGAAGAGCACCAGTTTATTTACTTGTACATAAAGCATCAATTAAAATCAAATTTTATTAAACTCTCATATAGGATAGGAATTGATATTTTATATCAAATGTATAATGACAGCAAACAAAAATGTGTGATGTTGTCTGGACAGTGACTGGCGGCTCAATTAGTCAAAAGTGACCAAAATATATAGAACTATGAAACTAACTAAAACATTATAATTCTCCAACTCCAACAACAATAAAAAGAATCCATATGTTGGAGAATTGTCTTATAGTGGACCAAGATTCATCCAACTTTTAGATTTATCAAACTTTACAATTTTAAACAACAAAAGTTGGTTTCCATCACAACATTGATGAGACTTTCTATATTGGGGTCTATTTGTTCTTTTTCTTATGGGAGGAAATTTAAAGTCATCACCTTTTTTTTTTTGGGAAATAATATAAACTCATTAGAGCATCTACCCTCAATATTTTAATCCATGTGTACTCTCATCATCCTTCTTAATACTTGACACGTGTTCATGAGCATAACTATAGTTAACTCCTTGCTTCGTATTTGTAGAACCATGGTTAAGCCTATGGACACATGTTAAGTGTTGAGAAGGGTGGTGATTGTACACCTTGGGTTAAAGTGATCAGCCAATATTATTTTTTTTAGTTAAAATTTAGCTAAAAACACACATAAGTCATTTTAGGAGCTCTCTATAAGTTTTCAACTTCCTCCCTAAATTTTATTTAAGAAAGTGGTTTAGGGAGTCCATTGCGGATGCTCTTACTAAACTTGGGATTTTGACAAAAGTCATAATTTCTAAATTAACAGGATCTAATTCCCATGTTTGGATGAAAAAACAAAGAAATCTAGAAATTTCGTGTGGGAAAAAAAAAAAGGAATTTGGAGGTCATAAATCTCAACTTTAAATTCTATCTAAATAGTTGTCATCTCTAAAATTCCAAGATTATAAGCATTAAATTCCGTGTTTAAATTTGTTAGCCAAACAAGGAACTTTACAAATTCTAGAACATTAATTTCCGTTATTTTAAATTCCATCATTTATGAATTCCTTAGTATTTTTAAATTTCCTCATCCAAATGCAACAATAGTTATATATTGGGGGTATTAATTCTGTTTTTCTTATGACTAAAAGGATCAACAATGCTCAAAGGCAAAAAATACTAACATTTGCTACTAACACTACAAGAAAACAACATTATAGTTCCTGACATCCGTGGTATAGGAAAGGTGGGTAAAAGCACTATTAATACCTAATAGCACAATGTACACGAATAAACGTGGTTGTTAACTATTAGGGTTTGAGGCTTGCGAAAGGTTTGACACTTGGATTTAGGGTTTGCGGGGTCAAATTATAAAACCCCGTCCCAACTAATTATTTTATTTTGCAAAGTGACATTTTTTTTTTCCCTTGAAGTAAGGTATTTTTTGTCACTTTTTGTTCAGAATTAGTTTTGGGAGTTAGAGTTGCACCATTGCGTAAAGCTCACTCTCATAAGTTTGTAGACACGTAGTGGGCTCAAATCAGATTTTAACGAGGAAGTTGTGATCTACGAAAGTGCAATAGCACAATCATAATTTTGGAGAAGTCAAAATTTAAAAACCCAAGGTCAGACCCTCCCACGCCTGCCTCTTTTAGTTCCTAAGTCTTGGTCAGTTTTATAATTCCCATAGACCAAAGTCTTGACCAGCTCATGTTCTCTTCATTCCCCAAAGACTTCTCTCCTAAACTTATCATAGCTTCCAAACCCGTCAATTCTGTTCCATGCTTCTAAACCCCTCTCTCCTGAACCCAAAAAGAAATACTTCTTCTTCAAACGTGTTCATCTGGTTGTCTAGTAGAACATATCCAAAAATTAGCCCAATCAAAGAAATATAAACACCTTCAAAACCCAGTTTGAGGACGAACATCTCATCTCTGTCTAGTACTGTGTGTTATGTACGAATTTGTCTTTGCATGCAAGTTTCTATTGCGAGTTTCACCTCTATTCCTTCACAAAGGTTGTTGCTGAGGTCGAGAGCTACAACATATCCAAAACAAGGCAATTGGATACGTCTATCTACCTTAAATTGTGTTCAAGGTGAGACTAGTCTTCTCTTACTTCTTGTCTGCTGGTTCCACATTAGTGTGAACTTATTCACTCTTGCATGTAGCCTTCCTCTGTTGCTTGATGACTCGTTGAGGGCTATTATAGCCCACTTGATAAATATAATGTAGTCTTTGTTTTTGCTTTTTGGGGTTTTCACCCCCTTATTTTATCAAGACACAAAAATTGTTTATCTACGTCATGGCTATTATCTGTCAAACGTTGAGCTTCATTCAAGAAGTATAGCCATCTCAAGACGTATCGAGGTGTAACCTGTTCATCCTTGTATGCTCTGTTGATGTAGGCTCGGATTTTGTCTTGCATGTTGATTTCCCTTGCTCAGATGAGAAAGGTTCCTTGATGAAAGTTGTTGAGAATGATGTAATCTACAACATATCCAAAATTCGTAGTCATCCAACAAGTTTAGCCCTCTCAGAAGTGGTACAAACTGAAATAAGCTTCTTTGTTTCCAAGTGGTGTTTTGGTGGTTGTTCACATTGGGAGGGTGAATTGAGGTTTTCAGACCAATTCAGAGGAGTAAGGTAAATATTTAAGATGTTTGATTTCTGGAAATCTATTTTCGAGGTTATATTCTTGAGGTTTTGTGGATTGTTGAGTTGTTTCAAAGTTAAGTAGAATTGTGAACCTATAGGAATGTACGGATCTAAAATCGGAGTTCTTGGGCCCCGTGGGCCCAATGGGCCCAATTGACTGGATGTCTTTCTAAAATCTTCTTGGCCCTTAAAACACGTGACACGACCTTGAAACGTTTTCCTTAGGGTTGTGCACACACATTGAATACCGAGAACTAGGGTTTTGAATTAAAGTTCGTGGTTGGGTACTTTTATTGATTACATCCCTATGTTATATCAAATAGGTACTCAAGCTCCATGTACTCCACATGAGGTACCCTCTTAGGGTCGGTCAGCTCTGGACTTGTTGTGAGTGGACATTGTTTTAAATGAGCATTATTTTTCGAATATGGAATTGTATGTGTAAATGAGATTTGATTTAGAACTTGGTTTATTTGGTTTATTGGGATTATGAGATTTGATATATGTTTTAATTATGGCTTTATAGTATCTTATGGGATTACTAGAACTTATTGTTAGTTATAAATTATATGGATTTTGGGCTTTGGATTATGATTTTATCGGGATGTGTATGGATTTGATTATTGCGAATTTGAGAATATGGATTTCGGAGATGATTATTAGAAATTGGATTTTTTTTTGGAATTGGTACATATTGTTGGGCTATGATTTTGGAATATTGGTTTTGGCATATCGGGTATTGATTGCACTGTTATATGTACCTTCCTTGTTACTGGATACCTGGATACATTTGACACGCAGTAACTCTTTGGAGGTGTGTCGGGACCTCAGCACCCTTGGCAGGGTATGCCATAGGCCCTTGGCTGGGCAGTCTGCACGCGTATGAAGGGATTCAACCTCACGGTAATGCGATTCTGCCATATGTGCTGGGGAGCAATAGTCTCTTGGTTGGACTGCTCGTCCTTAGTCATAGGGTAATGCATTTTTACCATATGTCTAGTCAAAACAGTCCCCGTGTTGGATTGTTTCCCCTCGGTACTTGTTGATGGTGTAGTAATTACATATATATACGTTTTTATACTTATATATTTATAATGATCTTTCTTTGCATATTGTGTTTTTACAAGCATATGTCTCGGAAAGGGGTTGGTTAAAGGAAAAAGGTCCAATTTGATTATTATATTATGCTATATCGGGTTTATGGGATTACTATGGTTTAAAAATTTAATGGATTTCATTGCATGATTTGGTATTGTTTTTCTAAAATGGTGGGGTTAGTACGTTCGATTATCACTATGTTCAAACTTTATTTTTGTCCACTCACAATTTCTGTTTTGCGCCCTCCCAAGCCGTAGCTTGACGTGACTCGTGAATCCAAGCCAAGCCACTCTTCCCGCTCTTCCGACTTTAATAGTAGGACTTTTATGTTGTTTATTTCCTTTGAAAACTATTTTGGTTGTGTAACTAAAGAATTTCCTAGATTGCTTTGATATTGCCCATGAAGGATTGAAATTGAGGTTGGATGCCTATTTTGTGAATTGTGTACTTTAGCATTGTGTGCGCTGCTAGTTGGGATGTTTAATGTGTTGTTTTAAGAGGTGGAAAATATTGGGATTTATTCATTTTTCAGGGGAAACTTTGTTGAAATTTGGGTAGAACTCTCGGGCCTTTTTCCGTTATTGTTCAAGGAAGAGTGTTATTTTAATAAATGGGCCCATCATCAGTTGAACGTCGGATGGTAACATGGTTTGTCACGGATTCCAATGAGGAATCTGGGGCGGGTCCTGTCACAAATCTATTTTTGGAATACTAAAATAATTTTCTAATAATTGAAACTATTTTAAAAATATATTCAAAAATTAAAAATACTTTTAATCAAACCCATTTTTGGAATACTAAAAACAATTTCTAATAATTCAAACTATTTAAAAAATATATTTGGAAAATAAAAATAATTTTAAAGTCCACAAAATTATTTAAGATAAGTAAATATAATTAATTATGATTGATTAAGTAATTTATGAAATTAATTAAATACTTAAATAATAAATATTCAAATATATTTAAAGCGTATAGCCAGGCGGCTATACTTTTAAAATATTTGTTTATATTTAAAGAGTATACCTGCGCGGCTATACTCTTTAAATATATATATATATATATATATATATATATATATATATATATATATAAAGTATAGCCCCGCAATTATGCTTTCAAAATATTCATTTAAATATTAATATATTTTAGAGGTATAGCCGCACAGCTATACCATTAAAATATTCGAATATATTTAACAAGTGTAGCCGCCCAGCTATACTCTTAAAATATTTGAATATATTTAACGAGTATAGCGGTGCGGCTATATGCTTTAAATATTAATATATTTTAAAAGTATAGTGCGGCTATACTCTTTAAATAAAAATAAGGAGGAATTGCAACCCCTATAATAACAAGAGAATGGTAAATAATGAAGAAGATGAACCAAATTCATATGCAGATCAATAAGCAAAACAAAGAGATCACTTAACCAATAGGTCGTTCGAAAACAAACCACTTGTTAAAATCTACCTCAAGGCACACTCAACTAACTAGGTTTAGGTTCGGTTCTGTCGTACTAACTGTATATTAAGATCAAAACTCTAATCGTAAAACATACATTTTGAAAATATATTAATATTTAAAGAGTATAGCCGTGCGGCGGTACTCGTGACATATATTCGAATATTTTAAGGGTATAGCCCCGTGGCTATACTGTTTGAATATACGAATATTTTAAGGATATAGCCCCCCAAGTTGAAGAAACCCACTCCACAGCACAAATCCAGCCCTGGCAGATGGTGGGCTCCACGAAGACTGGGCAGGCCCAAAGGCAAGAACAAACCGAGCTGTTGCTTGAGGGCGCTGACATCAGCGAAGAAATTTTTTATAAAAAAAATCAAAACAAATTATGAAAAACTACCAAAAAAATTCATAATCCTTTTTTATACAGACCTAGCAATTTTTATTTATTATTAATCTCATACATAAAATAAAATAAAACAAAAAAATTAATCTCATGTGAAGAGTAATTGCCCTTGGTTTGCCATGACAAGGGGTTAAAAAACCAAAAAATATTGCTAGATCCGGTACTATTCATATGAATAGTGCTTGCCCTTACTTGCCTTTGCCATTTGTCATGGCACCATGGGTGGAAGTGCTATTATATTTATGTACGTGGTTGCATCCCTCTAGCTAGGCTGAGGGATTTACAGCCCAAAAAGTGGGCTATTCGAGACAGATTTTTGGCTTAGGTTGCTACGTCTTGGAGTCCCACGATGGTTCAGCCTGCTTTAAACCGGAAAGGCTAGAATGATGAGCTAATTTGAGGAGTTTATTTGAGGAGGTGAAATCTCACCATCAATAACCAAAAACAAAGTACAGGGGGGGTGCATTGGGGGGTCCACACCCCTTTTGATGGTGAGATGGGCCTCCTCACATAACCTCCTCAAATTAGCTCCTCCCTATAGAAGCTCCCTGCTTTAAACCCCCCATTGGGCTTGCTCTCTTAGTCGCTAATAGTGTACATGCATGTACAGCAAACTGCATTTGATCATCCATATCAATTAGTGCTCTGTTTCAACTTGGATCAAAATATTACAAATCCTAGATCAAGCTCCCATTGGAAAGATGAATGAATAAAATTTACAATCAACTCAGTACAACATGACAATACGGTAAACACAACTTCGCCACTGGAAGGAAGATTAAAGGAAAAATTCAAGAGCAAACACACTAAAGATTTAATAGTGGTCTAGGCTTTTTTCCAAAAGGAAAGAGCCCTAGTGGTTTTTCCTTTCCAGCCCTGCAGCATCCAATGGCCATCTTCATCAATCCTAAAATCATTATGATAACCCATAAACTTCAACATTCTCTTCACTCTCTTCAAAAGCTCTTGGTCTAGTGGGAGCTGCTTGAACCCAGCCCTCACATTCCTAACCTGCCACTGCTTGTATGTCTCAGGCCTTTCAACTCTTTCCAGTCCCTCACACGCTACGACATTCAATATGTCCCTACCATATACAGCTTTTTCGAACAACAGCCGCCGTTCATCTTCACGAAGAACACTGGCCTCGAACATATCAAACAGTGCAGAGAAGTGGAAGAGTGCCTCTCTGAACCGTGTGACAAAGAAGGGTGAATTGTATGTCCCATTGACAACCCCATGAATGAATAGGTCTGGATTAATTTTCTTGATCAACTTTAGGACAATGTCTCTTGGACTGTTCACCATCACTGTCTCATCAGGTATGTGCTTTAGCCGGTTCATACAATTGACCACAATTACCTCATTTCTGTCAATTTTAAGATCCACAAATTGGATTGTTTCCCACTTCTGAGCAATGACATTGTACTCAAATGGGACATTAAATCTCTCAGCATATTTTTTAAGGCGACGCCCCGTCTCTTCAACCCTTTCTGTAGGTCGGAAACCTGGTTGGGGAAGCTCAATTGCTGTGATACGAAGCTTAGGAGGTCCACCTGGTCTCTCAGAGAGACGGTGGATAAAGCAGGGCCATTGGAAACCATACGAAATGCCAAAATCAATAACGTGAAGCCTTGTTGCTTTTTCTGCTAGTTTCAGAATTGTTCTGTTCGCCATGAAATTAGACAGCTTCTTGAAAGGGGATGTAGTAACATATACCTCATGAGCTTTTAAGATTTCAGCAGCTGATATCTGCATACTAACAAGGGGAGAGTATGATGGTGTTCTGGCTCCAGCCAAGCGTGCCTCTAGGCCATCCGCAAAGTAATGAGCTAATCTCTGGGTAGCATCACCATATGGGGAAGAATGCTGCCTTATCTGCTTGAGTAGTTCACTTGCAGTTCTTTGGTCATAGCTTGCCACAGCTTGTGCACATTGAGTTAACAGTGTGCTCAAATCTACTAGTTCCCAGTTGTTATTCTGTTTCTTTGAACGCGCTGTTTTAGACCCTTTTTGCTTGTTGCGCTGCAACTTCCCATTTCCCTCAGTTATCAAAGATTCATCAGTAGAACAAGACTCAAACTCATGATTCCCCTGACAAAGTAATACCTCATCAAACATTTCTTGCGGCTCCGAGTCGTCAGCAAAAGCAACTGGCTGCTTGTTGCTTCTGCCTTCTTCTGGATAATCAGCATCCTCTCTTTGATGATTTTTCTTTCCCTTTGATCCATTTGTTGAGTTGTAGCCATCATTGTCTGGCGTTGTCATCAGTATGTTAGTACTTGAAGGCCACTGATCAAGACCCGGAGGCATTAACCGGTACCCCTCAAGTTTTACATTTGGAAGGAACTTGCTGGCTTCCCCTAACCCTCCAGAATGCCCAAGACTATGCATCTCAGAGAGTGAATCTGAAACCAAACCAGCATCTGATAGAGACTGAACAAGAGAAGATTGGACATTTGAGGTTTCTGAAGGATCAAAAACCCAGTCTGTCTTTGCAGCAATAGAGCCATTACTTCTATGACAACTATGTGGGGAATCATCATCTGAGTTCTCAAAGCTTTGGTGCACAGAAAGAGGGAGTTGGTTAGGTGAAGGAGGGTCGTCCTGATTAAGCACATCATAGAAAGATTTTTCAGCAGCTTGGAGGGCCAAACAGTCCTGCAACATGCAGGTCTTACCCTCCAGGTCTTCTTCTAGAAGAATATCACTTACGTACTTAAGCACAGGGTGATTGCAATCACTAATGTCAATAGTATCTCCATCTGAAACAGAGCTCAAAGAAGTACTTGATTCACTAGGGTGGTCCAAATTGGTTGAAAGGCGAACTGGACTGGTGGATTCTTGATTTACTTGGAACCCATTTACAAGATTCTGATTAGAATAGAGTGAAGCTGAGCCATGGCCAAAATTAAATCTTTCCATGGAAAGATAATATCTTTCACGACGGGTATCCATAGAAACAATCTATCAACCAATTTACCTGGTCAGATTCTTAATTTTTCAAGAAACCCAACTGTGATATGAAATTTTGGAATAGAAAGCAAATTGAAATGAATATTGGAATCTCATGTGATGACTATTGAAAATGATTGAATAAAATGCAGAAACGTCTGGAATAATTAAGAAATATAGCAGAGTACCTCAGACCTGAAGAAAATCATAATTACCAGACAGCTTTAATGGACTCTGGGCGTGTATATGCATGGGATAATATGCTTTTCCTCTGAGAAAAACGGAAGCTGGAGGAGATCCATCTTCATAGCATTGAACCTTCTGGGAAGGCCTTGTTGAAGCGGGACAAAGCCAGCCGCCACTTTCCTGTTACAAAACACGTAGGATTATGACAAAAAGAAAAACTACATAGGATAACCAATGAAGTTTTGACATCTAGTGTTTTCAAGTTTGTGGAAGATTCAAGAGGACCATCCATTCAAGATGTACACCACAAACAAACCGACAAAGTTCTCAAATCAATTAACTATTTTTTTTTTGAGTTCCCATTATAGTTGTCATAGTTGTCTGTTCAAATTGATGTCGGTAAGACTGTATATTGACTATGTGAATATATATATATATATATATAATTATAGCATTTCCTCTCTTCTCATGCTTATCCCCTAAATCAAACTACTGTTTAGGTACTAAATAAAAGTAAAACATCACATGTTGGTTCTATTATAACTTTGACAAGTCCCCAGCTTGTTTTAGTCTTCCCCTTGCAATTGTGGTTTTCTTTTTCTTTTTCTTTTTATTCTTGCTAAGATACACTGACCAATATTATTCTGTACGACTTGTTTATTTGATTATAATTAATTAACATTTTAGCTATAAATTAGTTGTTTTGCTTGATGAAATTCTTTTCAATGTGATGTTAATTACATAGAATTTCAAGGTCAACTCAACTCTTTCTCAAACCCAAATCTTTTTTCTAGATTACTAGTTTTTAGTGAACGTGTGAAGATCATTTATTTGAAATCATAGTCTTCCTCTTAATTTAAATTTGTAACCAGATTTCGATCCTGGGTGCCATGAGGGGAAGGGGAAGGGGAAGCCGCCACCACTACTGTGGTGGTGTGGTAGACGTGGAACCCATTGACAGGATGAGCATATATATATATATATATTAAATCACCTTCCATTTGAATTTTCCTGCTGGGAGGTCCAAATAAGACCATCTTTAAGATTGAGACGTTCACCGAAAATTGTTGTCCAAGGAAGTTGGTTTTATACAGAGAGCATGGTCATTCAAATTCTCGAAGGACAAGACACCAGGTTAATTACTTGTACAGAAAGCATCCGGTGGACAAAGACAAAAGCAGAAGCAGCTCTCTAAATTAAATGTAAACAAGTCAAAAACAAAAATGGGTGATGTAGTTTGGACAGTGACTAGCGGCTCAATTAGTCAAAAAAGTGAATTGTATTTCTCCAACAACAATAAAAAGAGAATTGTCTTATAGTGGACCAAGATTCATCAAACTCTAAAATTTTAAACAACAAAAGTTGGTTTCCACCGCAACATTGATGAGACTTTCTATATTGGGGGCTATTTGTTCTGTTTTTCTTATGGAAGGAAATTTAAACTCATCACTTTTTTGTGTGGAAATAATCTAAATTCATTAGAGCATCTACCATCACTACTTTAACCCTCACCATCCTTTTTAAAATATATTCAGAAATTAAAAGTAATTTTAATCAAATCTATTTTTGGAATACTAAAAAAAATCTAATAATTGATATTATTTTTAAGGAAATTGAAAATAATTTTAAAGTCCACAAATTTATTTAAGATAAGTAAATATAATTAATTATGATTTATTAATTAATTTATGAAATTAATTAAAATACTTAATTATTTATTATTTATTAAATAAAAACTCATTAATATAATTAAATAAGGCTAAGATATTACTTAATTTCAAATATTAAACTAAACAAACTAATTTTTCATATAAATTTTTTTTTTTTAAAAGTCCACAAAATAATTTAAAATACTTAATTACTATTTAAATACTAATTATTCACTAAAGCAATAATAATTACTAATTAAAGTAATTAAAAAAGGCTTAAATATAAATATATTTAGTATAGCCGCACTGCTATATACTTTAATAGTATAGTCGCTCGGCTATACTAAATATATTAATATTTAAATAGTATAGCTGCGCGGCTATACTTGTTAAATATTAATATATTTTTAAAAGAATAGGTTTTATAATTAGAATTTCGATCTCAATATACAGTTAATGCGACATAACCGGATCTAAACCTAGCTAGTTGAGTGTACCTTGAGGTAGATTTTAACATGTGGTTTGTTGTCAGAAGACCTATTGGTTAAGTGATCTCCTTGTTTTGCTTATTGATCCACATATGAATTTGGTTCATCTTCTCCATTATCTATCATTCTCCTGTTATTATAGGAGTTGCAATTCCTCCTTGTTTTTCTTCATATATATTTCAGTAGTATAGCTGCGTTACACTTTCAAAATATATTAATATATACGAATATTTAAGTATAGCTGCTCGGCTATACTACACAAAATGGTTTTTACTTATAGCCTTTTTATAATTACTTTAATTAGTAATTATATTTTATTTATTATTTCTTTAGTAAGTAATTAGTATTTAAATATTTTACTAATTTCATAAATTACTTAATAAATAGTAATTAATTATTTTAAATTATTTTGTGGAGTTTTTTATCATACAAAATTAGTTTGTTTAGTTAAATATTTGAAATTAAGTAATATCTTAGTCTTATTTAATTATATTAATTATTAATTATATTTTAATTATACTTTATGGAATGAATAATTAGTATTTAAGTATTTTAATTAATTTCATAAATTACTTAATAAATTATAATTAATTATATTTACTTATCTTAAATAATTTTGTGGACTTAATCTTGGGTTGTATATTAATTAAACACCTCTAGAAGGCAGTGGAGAACATGCATGCAGAGTATTCTGCAAGAGCCATTAACGGGAAAGTATTGTTACATGCAATTTTTATAGAAAGCACCTGTCATTTCCATGCAAGTCATTTTCTGAGAAAATGGAAGCTGAATTAGGCATCAGCATTCATATTCTAGCAATAATCTTTACTTATATATTTACTTATTTTCCTTCTAAGAAACTAATGAGCTAGAAGTTTAGAAAGTTACCTGTTGAGGGAACCCACCGGTCTCCATCCGAGACGAGATTAACAGCTTCGCAGCGCGGTATAGCGGCACAGGGTCTCTTTCTGCCTACTACATTTTTTTCTTTTAAGAAAGAAGTGAGAATGCAAGATGAATGAAATTAGCTAAGAAAGTTTTATATCATGAACTGACCTGTTGAGCATGTATTAAACCCATTAAAGCCCATGCAGTTTGGACTAAGTTTGATCTTCCTTCAAGTGGTGTATATTTCTTGTTTACACCATAATTAACCGAGCATGTCCAGCCTTAAAACAACTAGCACCAAGGCAGACTTGCCTTCTCCCCTGCCGAAGGAAGACACTCTTCCAAGATGCCAGACACCTGCCAAGGCTCCCGACTGCTGAAGGTCCCAATTGCTGAACCTAATCTCAAGGACACGTGTCGCCACCACAGCGCTTGGACATAGTCCCACATCGGAAATCTACACAAACCTCTCATTTTCACTTCCTTATAAGTAGGGAACAATACCCTGGTAACTGGGGGGGACAAAATTCTCACTCTTACTGTTACTCTGTCAAAATTACCACTTACAGCTGACTTAAGCATCGGAGAGCCTTCGGCCGGCACCACACCGGTGTCCGAAGCTTAACGACTGTTTCTTCCACTTTGTCTTTTGCAGGGTATCTAGATACTGAAGGTCCCAGCCACCTAAACTGCTGAAGACCCAAGTCTTTACCTAAGTTGACCCTCTCCAAAGACCCAAGTCTTTACCTAAGTTGACCCTCTCCCAAAAAGAGCATCAACAGTTTGGCGCCGTCTGTGGGAACCGACTTCTGAATCCCAACTCCCTCTACCAGCCCAGCTGGCTCCTTCCCCTATCAGGCCCCGTCGCCTCTTCCACACCCCACACTCCACTATGGTGAGCGAGGCTAGCCATGCTACCCAGCGCCCCACACCCCGTGGGGATTCCTCCCGAAAGAAACCTTCGGCAGAGGGGGATCTCCAGGCAGAGGTGGAACGCCTCCGCGCTAGTGTAGTCAAGATGTCAGAAAACTACGAACATCTTCGCACTAAGAATGTTGAGCTGGAGCACGATTGCCGAGCCCTAAAGCGCAATGTGGAGAACACTCGCCATCGATTTATCCAGCAAGACCTCACCCAGGATGTCGAGCACACCCTGCCGAACCAACATGCCATCTCCCGTCATAGCGCCCCCATCCAGTCGAGGCCTGACAAAGGCAAAGGCCATCTTCATCCGGAGATGACCAAGTCGCGACCCCTCCACATCTCCCCACCAAGAGATCGGCCCCATAGCCCAACCAAAATCTACAAAGATTGCCGGGACCGTATCTCAGAGAAGCGGAAGAAGCCTATCCCCATCAATGTCGACCTCAGTGACCCAAGGGTGACGCACCTCGGTCCCCTACCAAAGCCAACCCGCGTGCTTACCCAAGAAGGAGTGGGGGACTCGGACGACTGGGAACCTCGCAACCCCGAAGACTGGGAGACCTACCATTCCGAAGACTTCGAACAATGGGAGGATTACCCTCCCCAACCCACCCAACACTTCAGGTCTTCGGCACCCAATGCTCTTCCGCATGCTGACCCAGCCATGCGCCTCCTCTTTGAGAAGGTCCGGCGCCTGGAGAGTGAGCAACACCGCAGCCACCAGCCTCTCTGGGCTAAACCTCGCCCTGGGCCCTTTACCGAACGCATCCTCAATTATCATCAAGAGAAGGACATTCAGCCACTTCGTATTGCCTCTTACGCAGGCACAGAGGACCCCCTTACCCATATCCATTCCTTCCAGTCCGCCCTCGGATGCAAGGGCCTTAGTGATGAGGGCATGTGTCTCCTTTTCCCTTCCACCCTCAGTGGCGCAGCTCTGAATTGGTTTTACCGGCTGAACCCCCGCACTATCAACTCCTTCGACAGTCTGAAGCAGACCTTCCTGGACCATTTCATGATCCAGACCGATCGCCTCTACTCCGCTGACGATCTGTACATGCTTCGGCAGGGTGAGGACGAACCCCTTCGGGAGTATGCTGCCCGCTTCAGCCACGAGTACTCTCGTTGCCCAGACACCGACGATCGAGCTGCATTCGGCGCTTTCAAAAGTGGCCTTAGAGAATCCAACTTCCGCTACCTAGTCCACAGCAACCCATGGAACACATATGCGGAGCTGATGAAGCAAGCAGCTATTCACGCCAAGGCCGAGTACTTTAACACCAAACGTGGCCCAGCCAACCAGTCGAGGAGCACCTTCGGTAATTCCCCATCTGCTTCAGCACCCACCCCGGCCAAACCTCACCATTCAACTCCCGTTCCTGACCACCAGGGTACCTAGTACCCTAAGAGGAAAGACAGCCACCAGCATACCTTCAACAACGAGAAGCGTAGCAGACACGACAACCGCCATCAGCCCCGCGGAGGCCACCCTCCCAGGCCAAGTGGTCGTGCCCCACTCCCTTTTGAGCCGAAGCCCAGGTTCGAGGTATTCACCACGTTGAACACTACTTATGAGAATGTTCTGGTCCAGGAAGCCCCCATTATACCCAAACCTCCCCCTCGGAGACTGCCCAACAAGCCTATGCCGAACACAGGCGTCTTCTGCCGATTCCACCAGTTCACTGGCCATGATACCGAATCTTGTATCACATTGCGCAACATCATTGAAGGCCTCATCCGGGAAGGGAAGCTAGACAAGTACGTGCAGAACCAATTTGGAAGTGCTCACTTGCCTAGCACTTGGCTGACCTAACCCTCAAAAAAAAAAAAAAAAAAAAAAAAAAAAAAAATTGAACCTGCCGAACGGTAGGTGACATGCAGAACCAATTTGGAAGTGCTCACTTGCCTAGCACTTGGCTGACCTAACCCTCAAAAAAAAAAAAATAATAAAAAAAATAAAAATTTGCACCTGCCGAACGGTAGGCAACGTGCAGAAGCAATTTGGGAAGTGAGGGAGCACTTGGCTGACCCAGCCATCACAACCAAAAAAAAAAAAATAAAATAAATAAAAAAAAAAATTGAACCTGCCGAACGGTAGGTGACATGCAGAACCAATTTGGAAGTGCTCACTTGGCTGACCTAACCCTCAAAAAAAAAAAAAAAAAAAAAAAAAAAAGTTTTTGAACCTGCCGAAGGTGTCATGCAGAATCAACTTGAGGAGGACTTGGCTCCTTGGCTCCAGCCAAAAAAAAAAAAAAAAGAGTTTTTGAACCTGCCGAAGGTGTCATGCAGAATCAACTTGAGGAGGACTTGGCTCCTTGGCTCCAGCCAAAAAAAAAAAAAAAAAAAAAAAAAAGGTACTAACCTTGTTTAAACCACCACGGAGTAAACCACCTTTTCTCCTCTTCACTTCCTTTTCCTCAAAGCTCAAGTGTGAGTCCTTCTCCAGTCCAAACTCTTATTTATAGATCCTCAAAAGGTACCAGCCTTGGGCCATGAGAGTACCCTAGCACCTTTTTCATTTTCCCTCCCAAATCTCCTACACAGTTTGAACTTCCAAAAAAAAAAAAAAAACCTGCCGAACGGTAGGTAGCATGCAGAAGCAATTTGAGGGGTGATTGTTGGCTGACCTAGCCACAAAAAAAAAAAAAAAAAAAAAAAAAAAAAAGAATAAGCCAAAACATCTAGGCCATACTTTTGAAGCTTGACGCAACTTCTGGGTTGCCAACTTGGGGGACTAGGGAATGCCCTACGACTCATACTAACCTAGGAATGCTCGGTCATAATTATGCAAAAAACTTACAAGTTCCCAACCCAGAAGCTACTTCTTGACCGCGAACTTGGGGGACTACTGTTTACACCATAATTAACCGAGCATGTCCAGCCTTAAAACAACTAGCACCAAGGCAGACTTGCCTTCTCCCCTGCCGAAGGAAGACACTCTTCCAAGATGCCAGACACCTGCCAAGGCTCCCGACTGCTGAAGGTCCCAATTGCTGAACCTAATCTCAAGGACACGTGTCGCCACCACAGCGCTTGGACATAGTCCCACATCGGAAATCTACACAAACCTCTCATTTTCACTTCCTTATAAGTAGGGAACAATACCCTGGTAACTGGGGGGGACAAAATTCTCACTCTTACTGTTACTCTGTCAAAATTACCACTTACAGCTGACTTAAGCATCGGAGAGCCTTCGGCCGGCACCACACCGGTGTCCGAAGCTTAACGACTGTTTCTTCCACTTTGTCTTTTGCAGGGTATCTAGATACTGAAGGTCCCAGCCACCTAAACTGCTGAAGACCCAAGTCTTTACCTAAGTTGACCCTCTCCAAAGACCCAAGTCTTTACCTAAGTTGACCCTCTCCCAAAAAGAGCATCAACATTTCTGCATAACGAAAGACCAGCTGCTTAGAGAAGAAACAAATTCCTATGCCAAGAGACTTTTTTAGACAAAACTATATCTTGGAGGAGAAAGCTCTTTCATGGACCAATTAATACCAGTTCCATTTTCTCCATAAGTAAAGGGGTTAATTACTTGTTTCAACAACAAAGATTGGCTATACAGGTTTCATATTAATGTGTGGCTAACAGATATATCTACGAAAACCAACATGATTTTAGTTAAAGAGCATCATTTAGCTGGTCCTTTGAAAATGTTATTAGCAATGCACAAGAAGAGTTTTACACTGTTATTAGAACAAAAGAGAACGTTTTGAATGGAAGTCTCCCACTGCACAAGCAAATAAACGTGCGTTGGTGAACACTGAACATCATCATCTCCGTAGGTGTGGGTCATCTCAGTTCTCTCTCAGAAAAAATTGCTTTCTCAGAAAATATATAGCTTTTTCTTCATCTTCTGTTGAGCTTGAATTAATTGTCAATCAGAAAATACAACATGCCAAGAAAATATATTGTTTCACCAACTTTATAGTACAGGTGGGGGCAACCTATCTCCAAGTTGCCAAGAAAATATTTCCCATAACTAACAACAAATGACAGAAAATGACAGTCTGGGCTCCTACGGAGGAGGGCCTAAATCTCTCACACATATCTTATCTAGAGCAACCAATGCACCTGCGGCATCCATTAAAACTAGACGAGAGGAGGAAGACAATAAGTGGAGTGACAAAATTACCCCCTTCAAAATCGCACGACATGAATTTTGACAAAATTGACGGTACGCCTAATGTTGCAACATTTTGAGACAATGACCAAAAGGTTCAAAGAAAAGAGTGGCAAATGCTCAGTGAGTTTCAGTGAGAAGATTTTAGTATGAGAGTGAAAACAAGAACAGAGACCAATAAATCAGAACCACAACTGTCTGTAACAAACATCCGAGAAAATTTCACAAGGATTACGAACCCCCTTTCAAAGATAGTCAGAGAGTCAGTAGCTTTGGAAGTAAATTCAGAAATTCTGGAAGTAATTTTATGCAATAGCACAATAAAGTAGAGATGCTATTCATACCCAAAAAAAAAAAACTATGAGCAACACAACAGAAAACTTGAGAACAAAACAACTGATCAATAGAAGACAAATGAACATGCAATATATAATGAATTCCGTAATGCCACTTCTTGAAACATCTGATACAACAAACACAAGACTTCGCAAAAGACTGTACAAGATTCAGAATGAAAATTTCCCCCTATTACAACTACTGATGGAAAGCAAATCAAGAAAGGCGGAATTTCATTTGATTACAAATCCAACAAGAAAGGCGGAATGTCATTTTATCAGACACCCTTGCATCACAATTCTCAAAGAAATTCAAACAGGCATGCTTTACAAGATTCCTATGCTGGAACCCAACAAGAAGAAGCATAGACAATTCGACCCTTCCATCCTTGAAGCATCCAATCACTGTCTTGATCAATTACAAAATCTTTGTGGTACCATGCCTTCACCTTACCCTTAAAGATCTTCAGCAGATCTTGGTCCAATGGCAGCGGCCGCAAACCAGCCCTTGTACAACGAACCTGCCACTGCTTGTATGTCTCAGGCCTCTCAACCCTTTCTAAGCCCTCACATGCTATTGCATTCATAGCCTCCCGGCCATAGAACTCTCTCTCAAACATCAACCTCTCTTCATTGTCACGGGCTATATTAATATCAAACGCATCATACAGGGCAGAGAAGTGGAAGAGAGCCTCCCGAAATCGAGTGACAAAGAAAGGGGCATTGTAGGAACCATTGACAATGGTATGGACAAAAATATCTGGTTTCATCCTTCTGATTAGTTTTAGAACGGAATCCCTTGGACAGTTCACTTCAACTGTGTCTTCAAGTAGGTTCTTGAACCGTAACATACAATTCACAGCAAGTACCTCATTCCTTTCAGTCTTGAGATCCTCTAGTTTGATAGATTCCCAATTCTGTGATGCTATGGCATTATACTCAAAAGGTACATTAAAACGCTCACAATATTTCGCCAGGCGGCGTCCAGTCTCTTCAATCCAATCTGCTGGACGAAACCCAGGTTCGGGAATCTCTATCCCCGTTATGCGTAGCTTGGGAGGTCCACCAGGTCTCTTCGAAAGATGCTGGATAAGGATTGGCCACTGAAAACCATAGAGGATACCAAAATCCACAATATGAAGGGTTGTTGCTTTCTCAGCCATCTTCAAAATCATCTTGTTTTTGAAGAAAATTGATATTTTCTTGAAAGGGCAAGCTGAAAGATGAACTTGGTAAGCTTTCAAAGTATCAACCACTGCTGTCCTTTTGGAAGCAAGGGAAGCATAAAAAATCTGTGTTCCAGTGCCAGTACCAGCCATACGAGCCTCTAGAGCATTTGCAAAAAAGTGAGCCACCCTTTGAGATCCATCGCCATTAGGAGAAGAGTGCTGCCTAACCTGCTTTAGTAGTTCACTAGTGGTCCTAAAATCATTGCTAGACACAGCCTGTGCACATAAAATCAGGAGATTCCTTAAATCGACAGTTTCCTTCTTCTTTCCCTGTTTCTTAGCACGAGCTTTCCCACCATTACCATTAGACTCTTGTGGATGTCCATTTGGCTGCAAAGCCTGGCTTGCTTCATTCTGAAAAGCAACATTGTCACATGGAGACTCATTATTTCCTCCAGTGCAAAGCAACACCTTGTCGAACATCTCAGATAATTCACTCTCTTGTATATAAACTGCAGACTGCTTGCTACTCCTCTCTTCTTCAGGGGCAACATCTCCCCGCTCATGATTCTTCCTTCCCCTTGACCCATTAGGTGAGTTCTTCCTCTCACTCTTTTCCTTCTTGACAATAACTGTCGGAGCATGTCGTTTCACTTCTGGATACGTTGTGTTGCTTTCCAGATTAATAATCAACTGATTATCTTTTGGAAGGAACTTACTAGCTTCCTCTAACCCTCTATTGAACTGCAAGATAGATTCACTATCTGTAAATATATTCTGAGCCAGAAACTCATTTACAGAAGAGCCCTGCAGTGCATTGTCAACATGCAGCTCGTCTCCAAAACTAGTCAGGTCGTTTGTCGGAGGAACAGACAACTGTGAATTGGGATGTGAATTAAACTGGAAAGTGTGGTCATTGGGAAGGGAAGTTTGTGACAAAAAGGGTTTTTGGTCTACCGGATATCCAAGCCATGGAGGATCAACCGAGTTGCTAGTACCAGGACTAGCACTACTATTACTACCACTACAATCACTACAGTTTCCAGAAAAATTACCATCGGGACTCTCAACATTTTGATCAATATAAAGGGGTTGCTGATTAGGTGAAGAAGGGTACTTTTGACCAAGGGCATCATAGAACGATTTCTCAGTCACACGAAGACCCAATGGATCATAGAACATGCAGGGTTTTTTCTCTATGTTCTCTTCCATAAGAATCTGATTTATGAACTTGAAAACAGTTTCAGAGAAGTCAGTGTCATCAGAGGAAGAGTCTCCTCCGGGGCTCACAGTAGTCATGGGAGGAGCAAATGAGTCTCCATCTGGACTCAAACTAGTATATGGAACAAATGACTCTCCATCTGAGCTCACACTAATTGAAGGAACAAAATTACCAGGTTCTAAATCAGGTGATGGAAGTGAAAAATGATTATCCAAAAAGTTAAGATCCGGAGAGAGCTGGTTAAATTGGTATTCATTTGTGAGATTTGGGAATTGAGTTGAATTGGGTAAGAAGGGATGGGCATCAATATTGAAACCATTCGTGTAATCAGGGACTCCATTGATAGTTGGATCCATAATCACAAGGAAACTCTTAACTCTAAAAAGTCTAAACCCCTCTTAAACTTAAAAACACCACCAAAAAAGAAAGGGAGTGATGAAAATTCAAGCTAAAATCTCAGACACAACATGAGAAGGAAAGAATTAAACAAAGTAGATTGAAGAAGCTCAAAAACCCATCAGATTTTTGCTCAGGAAGAAGCAAAGGGTTTTAAGTTCAAGCTACAAGATTAAGCAAAGAACGAACCTTTACTGAAAAGGAAGACAAAGAAGTTGAAGAGAGGGGGTGTAGCGTACCTTGAAGAAGAGCGTAGAGATTTGGTTTGGGACTGAAAAGGGACAACCTTGGGGAAAACTAGACCTTGGAGGGGGAGTTTTGTGCCTTATATAATAAGCAAGGCAGAGAGAGAGTCACGAACTTTCTGGGAACGCCGCTTTATGAGATGAAATGGGACTTGGGCATGTGTCAGTCAGGGAGTCCTGAGGTTCTTTTGTTACCGGGTAAACCAATCTGCTGTCTGCCATCTGGTCTTGCACGTGTTTGACTATGCAACCGTCGATTTTGTCCCATTCTTTCTCTGTTACATTTTCATCTTTTCTTTTCATACGTAATGATACAGATGAAGAAAAACGAAAAAGAATTACAATCTGTCGACAACGGCGTCCAGCCATAGTGGGAAACCCCCTTTTCTCTTAGTTGATAAGGCTATAATTTGTTTTTTTTTATTTAAAAAGAGTGATGTTAACCGAATCTTAAAATTAACTGAATACATGTTATTATTAAATTATTTATTAAATTACTAATGTTATAAAATAATTAAAATATATATATTGAATTGTAAAATAAATATAATATTTTAATAAATACACCCTACTCTCAGAATATTCAACACACAACCTTATTATTCCCAATAGCACTGAACATACATTAATTAACAGGTACTCCAAGGATTCAGCACAGGGGAAAAGCTTGTAAATATGGAACTGTTTTGGTGCCATCCTCCTTGCTCTTGCTTGTATCTTGTTGGTTGTTTTGAGAGTCTTCCACAGCTGAGTGGTCGTTTGATGTTGCCGTGCCATGCTCCTTGATTACGTCTCCATCTGCAGGATTTTCCTCAGCTATGTTTTTCACCACAATAGTAAAGCTGCTCGATTTTGGTTCTTTGCTTTGCTAAATTCTTAACGGATTTTCAAATAAAAGTAAGTTTAATGATCGTTATTGGGACAGTAAATTGAAAATTGTTAACTAACTTTAGAGGAATTTTTTTATTATTAATAACTTAATTTCGATGGATTAGTGTTGTGTGATAGAGTTTATTAAGGTGTATCAGGGGTATTTTTGGTAGTTAAGTAGGGTGTACTTAGTTAATTTTACATTTTAATTTAAATATTAGGGTGTATTCAGTTAATTTTAAGATTCGTTTAATAACACCCAAAAGAATTTACAATTAGTCAATCAATACATCTTAAATAATCATATATAAAAAATTTACATCTTGAATAATATCGAGCGATTTTTCAAATTAAGTACAAGAGTCACGAATATGAAGAACAAAAACCATGCAATGATCAATTATGTTAGTATGGTTTTCATATCATGGTAATCGGGCTCATTGAGAAAATTTACCCGGTCTTGCTCCGCCAAAGATGATTTAGTAGAAATCAAACCTAAATTATGAAACTGATGAGCATTTAGTTTAGTGACAATCCATGTTCATTTTGGGTGTAACACTTGAACAAATCTTCCAGACTCCAGACACCCGGAGAGGCTGAGGTTGACTTTCACGCAGTTGAAGAATATCCAACATGAGATTTTTGATTTCAGGTTGGGACGACTTTGCCAAATTGACAAGGTCAAACAAGCTCAAGTCTACCGGGCATCTGAAAGCCACCGGTTGCTCAACATAACTTGAGAACCAAGCCTCTTATCTCTAAAAGTCCATGGGGATGTGGTTGGTATTCTTGAAGAGCAAGAATCTAATAGTCCACTTAATTAAGTAATCAATTTTCTTAAATAACATTAAAATTAGTGATCAGTGTGAGCTAATCAAGTGGAAAACAGAGCTGGATCAATAATACAAAACAGTGGGGGTCCACATCATGCATTGATTAACGTTGCCACTAATTATTTTAAGATAAGAAAAAACAGATTTCGCTTCTTTACCCATCTATCTGCTCATGTTTTGGTTTGGGCCACAAGAATTTGATCAGAATTCGTGCCACCTGATTCCTTTTTTATTCACAAATGTGGTTTTTATTTGTTCCTTCTTCAGCCAGTAACACTAATAGAATAGCATGGTGGACCGGAAACCTCGGAAGTTATGAGCACGTCTGGATTGGATGTACCGTCACATAATTGAAAGTTTAATATTGTTCCAGAGTCAATTCGTATTAGGTTTTGTCTGGTAAAGTTTCTATACGTTCATGTCTAAATTAATTCTTGCCTTACATAACGTGCCAAATGTAATTGGCTTCTCTCTTTGTCTTAGCATTACTCGACTTTTAACTGAAATCGCATATTGAGAATCTGATAATATTTTTAATGATTTTGGGTTGAATAATAAAACTAAAGATGTATAAAATATTCCTTTTTGTTGAAATGAGGTTTATTAGTGTCCTCTTGGATTTTCTTTATTTAGGCTAGTTTAGTTTAGTACTACTTAAGGGAAAAGAAAAGATTCAATTAATTTGGTATCTCGTGTGAACTGTGAAGTGATTGGACCTCAAGACAACTTGCAATTTGAAAACAAGAGAGAGGGGACCGCAAGCATTCTAGACGTTCTTGTTTCTTCTCACTGTCACTTTCACTCTCTCGCATTCAAGCACGCGCATTTCAAAAGTATCCCTCTCCCCATCGTTATCTCTTTCACTTATTTCTCAATGCAAACCATGATTAATTAACAAATAGCACAAAATTATTGTGTTAATGACAAATACATTGAACACCGTTCAAACCTTCTCACTAGCATATTTCCTATCAGTTGTCCAGACGCGTCCAAGAACGACTAACATTCATTCAACGCTAGAGTGAGCAGTGGATGCTAGGATAACTCTTATGTCAGAGTCCTTATTGACGGGCATAGGATCTTTGGGAGGGCGGTCTGCGCCTCTTTGTTTTGTTATTGCATTGCTCTGTTTGTATGCAGTCGGGTTGCTTTATTTATCAGAGCTATTCTGCTCAGCCACGTTGTTGGGCTGTGTTGTATCTGTTTTTTCCTATAAAATCTTTCTGTCTTTTAGAAAAGGTTTGTTAGACTATTTTGATGAGATGACCTATTGAGATTATCTCATCATTTTAGTCTGCGTGCAGTGCAGTCCAAAATATGCAGATTTTCTGCTCTGCTGTTCATATACCAGTCAACTTTCTTGGAAAGTTCAAAGGCCTGCGTTCATCATAACTTTCTCTATGTGCCTGAAAGAGAAAGGAGCTGACGGATACAAATTACATTGGTCATCACCTAATCTCTCTTTCCCTTTTATTTTCAAATTTTGTCCTCTTTTTCTCTTTTCAAGTTGATGAAGCTGGCATTGCAAAAAGTAAAAGTTGTGTTCAGACTTCAGTCGAAGGAAAGTTTCAACATGAAAAGAAAACTAGAAAGTTCAACATTACAATAGTTCATGAACCATCTTTCTAATAGAGTTATGGCAATGCAAGATCATTGCATCAACCTTTTTTTTTTTCATCGACTACATATAAGCTTACATAGGAGGCGCCTGCTGATCTACCCCAAATGGTCTATATACAGTGGAGGATTCTGACTCCAGGCAAGTCCAGGTGAAACTAACAGACTAGAAATTACGAAAACCTAGCCAGCACAATGTCACCTAGACAGTGGTGGTGCAAAATGCAATACTATCTACCTATCTAAATAGAACTACAGCAGTTAATTTCCGGTTGTCCAAGCTCCCAAACATACATGGTTACATTTAAGGTTGGACAGTACTGGTACCTGCCTATTTGTGTATGTCAGTTCTAACAAACATGCATTTCAAGTCCTAGATGGTACCCAACAGGAGGAACCGTAGATAATCCTGCCCTTCCATCCTTGCAGCATCCAGTTACCGTCTTCATCAACCACAAAATCACGGTGGTACCCCAGTTTCACTTTCGTCCTTAATTTGTTCATGAGTTCACGGTCCAATGGCAGCTGTTTGAACCCAGCCCTCATGTTCCGAACCTGCCACTGCTTATATGTCTCAGGCCTCACAACTCTCTCAGAACCCTCGCAAGCTATTGTGTTCACAACCTCACGTCCAAGGAACTCTTCCTCAAACATCAATCTCATCGGATCTTCACGAGGTAAATTGGTATCAGACATATCAAACATTGCAGAGAAGTGGAACAGTGCCTCCCTGAAGCGTGTGACGAAGAAGGGGGCATGGTAGGATCCGTTAATAATGCTATGGACAAAAATATCGGGATTCATCCTCCTAATTAAATTTAGAACAGCATCCCTTGGACTATTAACCGCAACTGTCTCATCAAGTAGGTTCTTAAACCGGAACAGACAATTCACAGCAACCACTTCATCTCTTGTAACTTTGAGTTCCTCAATTTGGATGGTTTCCCATTTCTTTGCTATGGCAGTGTACTCAAAAGGAACATTATGTCGCTCACAATACTTTGCTAACCGATGCCCTGTCTCTTGGACTCTTTCTTCAGGCCGAAAACCACTTTGGGGAAGCTCTATTCCAGTAATGCGTAGCTTTGGAGGCCCCCCAGCTCTTCTTGAGAGGCAATGGATGAGAGCAGGCCATTGAAAACCATAAAGGATGCCGAAATCTATAATATGAAGTGCTTCTGCATTCTCAGCTAATTTCGAAATCATATGATTTGCAAAGATTATCGCAACCTTCGTGAAGGGGCAGGCTGCAATATAAGTTTGGTAAGCCTTCAGCATATCAGCAGCTGACGTTCTTTTAGAAGATAGAGCAGTATATATCTGAGTTCCAGTGCCAGCCAACCGTGCTTCAAGGCCATTTGCAAAGCAATGGGCCAACCTCTGAGAGCCATCACCAAATGGGGAAGAGTGCTGCCTAATCTGCTTTAGTAGCTCATTAGCAGTCCTACGATCATCAGCAGAAACAGCTTGCGCACATAAGATCAGAAGAGTCCTTAAGTCAACCACTTCCTTCTTATCGCCCTTTTTCTTGGCACGAGTCTTCCCATTTCCAGTTCCAACATGCAGGGCCTTGTTTGCTTCATCGTGACATATTTCTTCACCTCCACACAAAAAAGGCTCTGCTTTCCCCCCACCACAGAGCAGCACCTTATCAAAAATCTCTGATAGCTCAGCCTCCGTATCCTCCAGATAAACCGCAGATTGCTTGTTGCTCCTCCCATCCTCCAAATCTGTATCCTCCCTCTCATGACTTTTCTTTCCTCTTGAACTTGTAGCCAAAAGCTCGATATCATCCTTCTCGGTCTTAACCACCACATCTTCAGCCTTTCCACTTGCCACTGTATAGGGCTTGTTGTTCTCTATATCAACAATCAACTGACCTCTAGGAAGAAACTTACTGGCCTCCTCTACCCCTCTGTTAAATTGCAAAACCAATTCACTCTCACTAAACAAATTAGAAACCATAAGCTCACTCATGTAAGAACCCACCAACCCATTCGACGACAATTGAGACCTAGGTTTTGAAGTGGACTGGAAAACAAAGTTATCAGGAATTGGGGTTTCCAATATAGAGGGCTTATTCTCAATAACATCAGCATTACTCCACCGAGAATCGACCGAATGGCTAGTACTAGAACTAGAACTGTTAATGGCACTAAAGTCACTGAAAGTTACAGAAAAAGGACAATCTGGGCTCTCAATATTAAGAGGGTGTTGGTCTGGGGAAGGTGGGTACTTTTCACCAAGAACCTCATAAAGAGATTTCTCAGCGGCTTGGACAGCCAAAGGGTCATGGAACATACAAGGTTTTGTCACCATGTCCTCCTCCATAAGCACCTGGTTTATGTACTTGAGCACGCTATCAGAGTAATCACTGTCATCTCCCTCAGGGCTCAAGCTCGGTGACAGAGCAGAGTTACGGGGATTTTGGTCCAAAAAGCTAAGATCTACAAAAGGGTCACTACTTGGGTACTCACTGAAATTGGGTGAAAGGGTCTGGTCACCAGAACTGAGACTTGAACTGGGTAATTGAGAAAAACCCGGATCCATGGTATTGAAATTCAGAATATTGAAGAAACCCAATTGGATTATGGTGAAAATTGAGGAAATAAAGACTGAAACTTCGGGAATTTGAGTTGAAGAATCTGTTTACCTGGGAAAGAATAGAGAAACCCTATTCCATTATTTGGTCGAGGTCTTGCGCAGCAGACATGGGTTTGGAGAGAGAGACGAAGACCAAAGCAAGCAGAGTATGCAGAGAGGTTGTGGAAGTCAAAAGCGGGAGCTGATAAGCAACGACACACTGCGTGGTTTCATGGCATTTTTTCCCAGAGATCACGCAGCTCGGCCAATTAGTAGGCTGTGCAAGTGTTAGAAGTTGGCCAATGATTTTTAACCCAAGCACCTCTCCTTTTGTACTTTATTTTTTAAGATGCCAAATTAAAAATAAATAAATAAGAGAATAATGAGTGATAGTGATGATGGCCAATGACATTTATCAAGTTTTTTTTTTTTTTTAAAAAAAAAAAAAAATCTAATTCAGGATATTTTTCTAATTCAAGTGGCCAATTCATTCTTAAGTGGATATTGGAATTATTTCAATTTTTATTTTTTTCTATATTTTTTTTTTTTGGTGAAAACCAAGGTATCCCCCGCGCGATTGCAGGGACTAACCCTCGAGGTACTGTCGGGCGCAAAGCGGGGACCTCTCCCAACAAAGTCTGCTCTATTCGCAAGCGCCTAGGATCGAACTCAGGACCTCTTGTTTAAAGGATCCAAGCCCCTTCCACTTGGACCAACTCCTGTTGGTATTTTTTTCTATATTTACTAACACATAAGTATTAGTATTTTAAAATTTATGCGATTTTTACGTTAAAATTTATAATCCAATATCCTAAAAAATCATGAATTAAATTGATCATGGAGTAGTTGATCTCATTTTCATTCATCTCTTTTAACTTCTATGATTTATGACTTCCTCCACTCCTAATAACTAAACATGCTAAATGTCAATATACCAAATAGCCGAGTTTAAGTTAATTGAATTTGAATGAATTTACATTATGTTGGTTAAATATTGGATAATCAAACCATATAGCAAGCTGCATATGTTTTTTCTTTCACAATCAGATTTATTTAACACGACGTGAGCATGCACATCATCTAATGAAATCCTCACAGATTTTTTGTGATCAAATCATACTAAGTACCTTTTTTTTTCCTAGATCTCCTAGATCCGGCTTGGCATGTGCTAACATGTTTAAATTGACCGAATCTAATTTGATTTTGCCTAGTTGATTTACTCCATGGTTTTCTTTTCCATCTTCAAGATTTGACTCTATTTTTTTAAAATTCGACCATCCAAATCTTGGATTGTTCATATTTTAGTCCTATGACCTAGTAATAAATGTGTTTCGAAGGCAAAAAAATCTAGCTCAAACACTTTTTTTTTATAATATAAGTAATAATCTAAACTATAAAGGGAGGGAGATTTCTCACACAAACATTACTAACGTGTCGTGAGATTCGAACCTGAAACCACTAACCACTTATTCTAGATAGAAGCTTATAGAACATCAGATTTTAAAAAGAAATAATGAAAATGACTTTTAGGTACCCCGTGACTGTGAACTGTGACTTTTTCCAAGTAAACTACCAGGAAACATCCCTACTAGCCCGAGTTTTCAAAACATATCTTCATCTCTATATATGCTTATCTATTCCAAATTTACTTGCCCGACAAGTATTATTATGGGAGATTCACTTACTTGACCTTAATGGATCGAGCTTAGTCTTCTGTTGGGTAATTAAGTTTTCTTGTTTGGTTGAATAATATTTTAATCATTCAACTTAGCAATTAAGCTTTCTCTCTGTTGTTGGTCTCTTTTTCTTTATAAATATATATATATATATATATATATATATATATATATATATATGTATATGTATTGATTCAAGATTCAAACTTCAAAGCTAGCTATAGGCTATAGCTGAGGAGATGGTTCAAAATTAGGAAACAAAATAATTGTTGATACGGTCAAGGAGAAGAGAATCTTGAAGATAATTTCGTCCCATGTGCAGTGTGCACCAGAAGCAATGTTATAGTGTTATATCAATAAGCACATGCATGACTAACATCAACATCAAATCAACAATAAAATGCATGCATCAAAAAATACAAATTATACAATCTCATTATGTCATGGTGGGTTGGGTTAGGTTGCATTTCCATTTCCCCTTTTTTTCCTCAAACGTGAAATGATGATCATAAAAATGAGACATGTATGACAGTTTAAGGATAAGGGGACAGTAACTCTTCCTTCCTGCAAAATCACGATTTGACAATAATTCATCAAAAACACAAAATAGAAAACTTCTACACGCATATCAAATAAATAAGTCATACTAAATTAATTCGTGCTCGATGCATATCCCAAATAAATTTGACATACCACCCCTATGTTTTTTGAAGGACAATGCAGGCCAAAAATGAATTGCATGGTCCTCATTTTCAACTCCCCACCTTTAAATTTTATCGTCTAGTTTCTTGTCTTGGACTGCTTTTATGAGAATCAATCCTGATTTAAAATGGAAATAATATCCATACACCCTTCTTCTTGTCTCCCTCCAATTCCCAAAAGCAGATTCAAACAATATCTAGACCCCACTACTTGTATTTATCCATTGAATGTAATCAAGTTTTGAGTCATTGGTGTCACCATTAGTCTTTGTCTTTTCTCAGCTCAGTGATATTCTGGGACCTCATCATTTTCTAGTCTAAAATTTCTTTCTTTATTTCCTCCCCTAGGTTTTGATTTTTCTTTCTCTTTTTACTTTTACTTTTTTTTATATTTATTTAAAGGTTTCTAGCACTTGTTAATTGCTATTCCTTTTATATTGTAACGTGGAAAAACTTTTACAATTCCTTGTCTTATCCTAATTTTCGATTCTATGTATTATATCGCTTTCGCTTTAAATTAAGCACGAGGATAAAACTTTTTTCTAATCCGTGCGACAATAATTCCTCTCATTCTTTTCTTTAGTCAAATTATAATATCACATTGTTATCTTGTTGACATTATACCTAAATTTATTTTTCTTTTCTTAAACAACAAGTAAATTAAAAGCTAGGTCTTTTCTGTGACAAAATATGACCTAGAAATGAGTACCAACGGAAAGGGTCCAAATGTCGTTGTGGTATTTGTTAAACTATTGGCTCCAAATATGTTGAACTTGACCCATTCTCTTGGGCTTTTATTGGTCAATATATTTCCTTGGGCTTGATAATTTTGTCCACAAGGTCAAAAAGGTCTTAACTCTTATTATATTATAAGTTATGGTTGGATTAGGCTACTAGATCTTGGGAGTAAAGTCCAGACCAAGAAAAAAAGAAGTTGGATTAAAGTCAACCCAGCCTATATCATGCACAAGGCAGGCCATGGTCCTTAGCTATACTTAGGCTCAAATCTATAAGCCCCTCAACTCAAGTAATTGTTTTTTACTCAGAATATGGACGTAGCATATTAAAAAGTATATATAATAGATATAATCTTGATCTAGATTTTCAATTTTTTTCTACCAAAAATATTTAATTTGCCACATAAATTATTGTGACATTTTCCCTTAAAACGTAAGAAAAATCAAAACAAAAAAGTAAAAAATCATGGTCAATTGGTCTCTCTAACCATATCAATCAAATTGATTTTCACATAAATACTGAGATATCTAAGTCATACGAGTAAAAACATCTATTCATTCATTGATAATAAAAAAAAGAAACGAGCGCAGTTTTCGTGTAGCTAGCGTCCATGATGGTGACCTACCCCAAAAGCGGCCGTGCACGAGAGGCAATTGAGACCGGGCACATTTTTCTCTCGAATTTATTTTATTTTTCAACTTCAAGAAAGAACGAAGAAAAATGAAAATTATTATTAGCCATTTATAGTAAGGATAGTTTCATAGGTTTAAATAGGAAATGACGAGAGAGACAGCCCATTTATTAGTAGCCACCGAAACCTCTTTCAGCTATATTATTATTATCCAATGGTGTCCCGTTTTCAATGAAGACGCTCTGAATTAGAGGAAAGGGATTGATCGATAGGTATGGGCATGGACTGTGGACGTAACAATGACAATGTTTGTGGTGGAAGGGGACCATATTTTCCCAATGTTTTTGAGTGAAATATGAACGAATGAATGAATGAAGAAACTTCAACAATCCAAACTTGATCTTGAAAGGCCTCTCTCGACTCAATTATTAACATGGCATTGGCATATATTATGTTAGGCAAAGCATATTCTCATATTCTTCTCCCTGTGCTGCTTTGCTTTTGCCCAATCTGTTAACTTGTTATTCTATCTTTAGCTTTTCTAAGAAAATAGACACCACCCATGTCTATTTGCTGAGAGGAGAAAACATAAAATAAACGACAAGAAAGCTGCCAACAGTTTAATAAAAGCGATACCGGGGATGTGGGGAATAGAGCACATAACATCAAGTGATTGATTTGATGCTTTAATCACTTGAACTATAAGTTATTTACAAACCCGTAACGTTTTGGTTATGTTTTTTAAATGGTGTGGATTGGAAGAAACCCTCGTTAATCAATCCTACCCTGAAATAATAATAGAAAAGAATTCCTAATAAATCAAATCAAGATTAACCTGGTCGGCAAAGTGGATTGAAAGAAACCCTCATGATGCAAAAAGTAGTTTCAAATTAAAAATTGAAGACTTTTAATCATTGTTCTTCCGCATAGATAAGCAAACTCCAATCTCAAGCCTATAATATTCTACTTCCAATTGATTCCAATCTGACCGCCGCTGGAAGTCCCACAATGACAACCAATGAGGTAATGCCATCTATAATATAATATTATACATGTGGATCTAATTCTGATTCCATAAGAATTCTAAGGGCATATTGGTCCATTCGCATTGACTGAATAACATGGTTTACAGCAGGAAAAGAAAAAGAGCAGACACCATATTTATACTATTCACAGTAAAATTTTGAATTGATGAAGGCCAAGTTGACCTTCGGATGATATTATCTATTGATAAGCAAAATAGAAAATTACAAGAATTGCATTGGCATTAATGCTAAATTTAACTAATGGAACATTACATTAAAGAAAAATAAAAAAGAGCTGCACAACGACCACCAGCTTCAATTTCCCTCTATCTTCTTCTTCAACCACCCAAAACATACAGAATGAAAAAAAAAAAGATCAGGAAACACCAACAACTACTTTGGGTTTCAAAAGAATTCTGTCAGCAATCTCTCTTCTTATTCAGTCAACCATTTACAGGGGCCAGCCTCCCCAAGCAGGGAAAGTACCATGGCCGAGAGCGACAGACTAATATTACATAAACTTTCTTCAACTTGTGCTTCTTGTCATACTTTTTACATCATTAACAAAGATACAAAAAGAAGAAAAAAAAAAAATCAGACATCTAAACATACCCCCTCTAAAAACCAATAAATCTATTTTTGTTCAACATGTGACCGCCTTTTTCGAGCTCTATTTCAGACGAGAAGGCAAGTCTCGGGCTGTTTGAGCTGTTGTTTGGCTTGCTGCTGGGACCAGTATGCATGGGCTGCTAGGACCCTGTCCAAGAGCTCTTGGGGGACAGGCTCTCCCCTCCTTTGTTGAGGAGATATTCTTGCCGTGTGTACGAGTGTTTTCCACTTATCCTATACACCCCAAGAAAACAACACCATCAACAACCAAACCCACATCACATGCCTCACTTTTTAAGCCCACAAACAGAAAACACAAAAGGCAATATAGCAGCAAAAGTTATGAAGATAAGGCAACAGTGGGCACTATTGTATTGTGAAACATGTTGAAGGGTTAGATTTAGAAGAAGCGTGTAAGGTTAGAATATAAGAGATTCCTTGAGACAGTTGTATATAACAAATAAAGTTACGCAGACCAACAAAGCTATAAAGACTGTCTAATCATTTGCCTCTGTTACAAGCAACCAATTTGACAGACAGATCAAAGTAAGTACGCTTGTGGGCCTTAACTATAAAAAGGACTTTCAAATGAGGAAACAAGCAAACAATTACGTGAAAGTAAAACATCCTGTGAAATTCAAATTTGAAAAACTTTACCACCACTAGTTCTACAGGAATTCAATTAGGTAACAAATAAAACAATAAACCCAATTGCACTTGATTTATCATTGCCAAATAGACTCCTTACCTTCAAATCCACATATGTTCGATGCTTAGCATTATCAAAAGCTCGTAGTTTAACATCACGCCACCTGTAAATAACAAAAACTTTTAAAAACTCCACATTGCAGTTAAAGGGGCTGTTTCCTCACCCACAAGGCAAGGCAGATGGGCCTAATAAAAGGTTGGTTTAACTGAGCAAGTCACGGTGGACCAAATAAAACTTTCAAAAATGCAAAATCAAAAGTTATGCTCATAGATCATTAAAGTACCTTCCAGTGCCAAGTTTCTCAACTGCTTGGACAAGTGCTTCCACTTCAGCAACAGAGAATGGTCGACGGATTCGGCGCTGCCCAATATCAAACCGCTTTGATTTCCTGTGCCCAGGAACCACAGCTAGTGCCTCTACACTCATATCTGGCACAGCAACCAGGGCTTTAGAATCTGTTGTGCTTTTCTCAGCAGACATATCAGTTGGAGAGGGTGCTGAATCATGATCGCTTTCGATGAAGTTCCCTAAACTGGCCGGATGAGGCTCAGGTGAGGCTTCACTGGTAGGACCGGATGGATACCTGGTGCAAAATCATTATGAGCTCAATGGAAATCAACTTTCTAGTCTTGCTCTGAAAGCCAACCAAGGAGACTGAGCTGGCATAACAACTATATCAGACTAACATGCATAATCCAGTTCTTACATTATTAAATCTTCAATGAAAGCATTCTAGGACTCACAAATTTTTCAAAAATAAAATAAAAAGGAGCTTGGAAAAGAAGAAGCATCACCATACATATTCAACTAGTATAATGCATTACCTTGTTAAAGGCTGAAGTACATCGCAAGGAAGCATACAGGGAGAATCCCCAGAACATAGAGGTGGAGGGGTTTGGGAAGAGTTAGGCTCCAAGGTAAATCCCAAGGAATCTAGCTGGTTATCTTGAGAAATTCCTGTCTGCAGTAAAGTTTTATTGTCGTCTCTCACTTTCTTTCCCTGAAGAAGTACACCAACACATAATCCACCTCCAAGTACTGCTGTCACTGCGTCCATAACCGTCTTCTGCAGAGCAATCACACATTATCAGAATCCAAACTAAGACCGTGTGAAAGGTGAGTAAGACGGACTGTTTCAGGTAAATTGCAACAGCTTGCTTTGAGGAAGACAAAATATGATCGCTCATGTATATGCATACTCATTTACACCGACACAGTATACTTCATAGCTGAAAATGAGGGAAAAGCACAATCAAAAGAAGTCCCAAAGTACCTTCAATGACCCAACAGTTGCAGTGTCCGGGATCTCTATGAATAGCTCCGGCACCCTAAAAGACTTGATCCTGAGCTTCACTGAGTAAAAGGAACCTCTTGGAATGTTAGACACCAATCAAGTAAAAATTGTACATATTAATCACTCTGTCAAAGTTTCCCATACCATGAGAACTCCTTGATTGGAATGAAGAGTGTTGAACTGCTAGCGAAGAAGATTTCATAGCGGCTGCATAATTTTTTCAAACTGCTTAGTTAAAAACTGAAGTGCATACATCTCAAAACACTTGAGATGATCAAATTCAGATTGAATAGCATGTGGTTTGGAAAATGACCTCCTTGCATCTTTGAACACGAAGCATCTCCAGTGATTCCCTTACCACGCGAGTCAAAGAAGCCCTCTCTACTAATACCTTCATCAATATTCAGAATTGCACTACGGTCAAAAAGCTTCCTCTTCTTAAAAGGAATATTCATTTGAGATCTTTGACGTTTGTAACAATTCTTCCTATTGTGGTAATTTGGTTTCTGATCCCTATCTGAAGATTCCACAAAGAAAAATGCTATTAGAAAACAGATCACCATAATTATGCAGCATTGCTAATAAAACTTTACATGAAGCTCGAGAAACTCACACATTCTTTTAGTACAAGGCAGCCACTTACAGGAATTAGAATGTATATCATCCTTCAACTTCGGAGCCACTTTCCAATATTTTGAAGCCAATATTTTCCTTATTCTTCGGTCTCCAATACGCGATGGCGCTGGCCTTGAATACTTTATTGAGGTAACAGGGTGAGTACACCCAGAGGAGTTTTCGTCATCATCTCTACTAACTACTTTTACATCATCCCGGCTAGTGGGGAAAGATCTCTGAGGAATATGGTCTACATACATAGGCACCTTGGTACTACTATCTGAACTAACTAGTGCAGGAGGTTCCCCTTCCCAGACCACTGGATCCTCTAAACCGCACATATCAGGCCCGGTACCAATTAGCACCTTCGCACTCTTATTGGTCTCATCTTTTACTAATGTTTTAACTTCACCATCTAACTTAAATTCACCAGCCTCCCTGCAGCCAGAAGAGCCTGCTTCTATTTTGCTAGTAAAACTTCCCGTCTCATTCTTGCATTTTCCACTCACCAACATATCAGAAGCAAACCTCTCCGAGCAATTGGAAGTTGTCATAACAGAACTTTCATTCTGATGAACAGGAGACTCCTTGGAGCATGAACTTTGATTCGGACCTTGTGAGATATGATCAGATACAGGGATTCTCCTATCACAGCTGCCTTGATCGCAAGGTTCTACTTTCAATGGTTTGTCACCATCCAGACAATTTTCCTTCGTACCTGCACGCTGATCTTTTGACGTATGACTGGAAGCCGGAGAACTCTCTCCCTCGAGCAATAACTTGCCAGCTATGGTGGCCAACAAGTCAAAGGCACCCATTGAATTGTCGTCAGCTCTCTTTCTAATTGCACCTCTCCTCTGGAAATCATTATGAAAATTAAGCATTTGGATCATAAACATAAAATGCAAATCACAAAGAGTCGCTGGATATATATACCCTTGCTGATCTGGTAGCTCGAGGAGTGGCAGGCACCTGATAGCCATTAAATCCGTAGTCCAACCTCTTCTGCAACACCATATCTCAAAAATCATACCACGATGATTACATAAACCACAAAGAACGAGGAACAATTCCTTTCAACAAATATACACTTCACCAGCTGCCAACTCTCAGAATCCAAGAATAAGAACTCCTGACAACAGATGAACGCAAGCAATTGTTGGATCACAGAAAATAAACTCAGATAATTGACTATGTCATCCAACATTTAGTGAGAAACACAAGTTCCCAAATATTCCTCATACCACACTTTGCACAGGAAAGATAAACCGTTCAATCACCAAATTGTTTATCGACGAAGGCAGTAACAGAAACATTATTAGCTAATAGCCATTGCATTTAGTTTCAAAGAAACCACAATTGGTCAGCAAAAACTCCCAAAACATACAACGAAATATCAGTCATAAATTCATGCCAGTAACTCCCATCAGATCCACATGATCTGACTACAAGAACATTAACATAGCAGCCCGGGAAAGAAGAAGGCACCCAACCCACGTCGCACCCAACCAAAAACTAACGGAAAAATAGAGACTTGATAACATGAAAGACCTTCTCCACAGTTTCTGTAAATTCGGACAGGAGTAGCAAAATTTTCCATTTTTGACGGAGTAAAACAGAAGCGGGAAAAAGGAAAAAGGAGAAAGGAAAATAAAAATAAAAATAAAAAAGGGCCTTAAACCACAGCAAAACCTTACATAAAAAACCCAAGATATAGATCTGAATAAAACTTCCGGCCATCAAAAAGGAAAATTGGGACCAACTGAGGCAATTTGATTATCAGGGAACTATCCAAAAAACTTGAAAATCAAGAGGTCTTAAACCCTCAGCCAAGATCGACCTTGCAAAACACATAATTCAGATTGTGTGTCCGCAACCGACAAAAATAAACAGAGAAACTTCATTTCTCGAAGTTTTGAGAGAATTTAAGATTTTTTGAACCAAAATTACGATGGAAATAATGAATTACCACCAGAACACCCAGATCGAATCCATTAAACCCAAACTTCGGAAACAAAACAGATCATCCATGACAATCAATGAAAAAAAATCAACCCAGGTTTTTTTTAAAGACCCAATTGATTGCTCAGAATTTACGAGCGGAAAAACCCATAATTTGGAGCATAAAAGGCTTTTGGGTTGAATTACACGTGAAAAAAACCCGAACAATTCTCTCCCCTTTCCCGCACTTTCTCATCAACCAAACGTACTGTTCAGGAAAGGCTCATCGAAACCGTAAAACCCACATCACATAAACGGAAGCTTTTGCAATTTTCACGAAACAAAACCACGAAAACACAACATGCTCACCTCTGCACAACGATTTGTCGCTTAAAGTTCAAAGCTTTACTTTACACCGAGAAATCAAATTCTGGAGAACTTTCAGGCGAATGCAAGATCGGTAATTGTCGGAGAATTCAAACAAGAATCTGGAATTTATCTTTCTATCACCACATCCACACTTTTTCCTCTCCCATTTTCTCCTATCCCATATTTTTCCAGGAATTTATTTAAAAAAAATTCTTTTGCTTCAAACAAAACCCATTTTCTCTCTCAGAAAACAAAAACCAAAAACTCGTCTTTCTCTCTCCCTCTGATCGCCAAAACCCTCTGAAAACCACCAACCATTGCTTAAACCCCCGGCTCTTATACCATTGACTCTGCTTACCGAACCTATCGGTAATTCCTGTGGGCTTACCGGCTATAGTAGGTGTGTGGAAACCACTAAAAGGACCGGTTCTTCGCGTTTGGGTGACCCACTTTCCAAGCGCCTAGTGATCGTGACACGTGGAGGGCTCTGGGATTATGTGGCTCCTTGTGGTCCGCCTGATCGAGAAAAACGTTGGGTCACGAAGACAACGAGTCTATGTTTTATATTTTTTTTGTGAGTTATAATTTTGGTAGGCATTCCGGGAAAAAAAATTTGGTTGCCATATATATGGGGTAATTTTTGGTCATCTCACATGAAATTTGAACAGATGGTGTTTGGTTACCAAGAAACAAGATACCAAATGGTATTAACAATTTACATGATTCTTCTTCTTCCTTTTTTTTTTTTTTTTTTCAAATGAGTTAACTACTTCCCAACTTGGGAATATTAACATTAATTGTGTGAAAAAGTGTAATTTCTTAAGTGAGCATTGTGGGAGATGAATGAAATCATTCAATTAAACCCTAACTTCAGTATCGAAAGGATTTTCGCAAGTAAATATCAAACATATTTTGTCAATTGTCAATTGCTTGTGTAACGGTAGATTGGTTCGATTGCGATTACGAATTTTTGATTGGTTTGAAACTCGTAAAAATATTCTCGATCATCGTAATAAACAGATCACGGGCAGTTTTGTGAGAGTGAATTTATTCAAAGTGGATTACATAATGACTAAGATATTCTTCGAATGTGTCAAGAATTGGATCACTTTACAGTGTAATGAAAAATATTCTAAGCTCTTTTAACATTGTGAGAAATAAATACCATTAAACTAAGAGCAAGTTGACGATAATAAAGAAGTATTATTATTTATTATTTTATGGTAGCTAATTTAATTGTGAAAATTGAGATAAATAAAACATGAATATTTGCCACCACAATCACAAGTCATTCTTGGCAGTAATGACGAAAAGTAGTTGACTGTAAAAGGGAGAAGAAAAGAAGAAGAAGAGGAAAAAGGTAGAATCAAGCAGTTACCCAGTTACGTATCGAACTTAAAAAATATTCACGCGGGGTAGACCGTAGACAAGTAGAGATCTAGTCGTCCAGGACACCTCCCATTATTTTATGCCTTGCTTCCTTCCCTCTCTCTCCTCAGCGTCACCCTCAGATCTAACTAAAATCAGTACTTTTTTCTAACACGGATCCGATCGTCCCGACGGGGGCAAACTCGTCACTTCACACGTACGTCAATTGTTAAGTTTACCTTAAACATTTTGTTGTATTCGTCCCAGCAGTTATCCCGATAAGCATGTTGAGCACCTTTTTCAGCGTTGCTCAAATTTAAATAAATAAATTAAATAAAACAGAAGAAAAATAATTTTTTATTTTATTTTATTTTATGTAACGTTTTGCTTTTTTGGTTTTTGGATTTAAGCGGGGGAGTGACGTAAGACGGAGATCGGAATCCGACGTGGCGAAAAAGGGAGGTCCTAATTGGTCGCTTTTTGGTGAGTGTTGTTATCTTTATCAGTAGAGGAGAAGGACGACAAGGAGCATGAGCATATGCAAATAAATTTTAAAATTTTCGAACCTGGTGGGGCACGCGGGTGGGATGTGACGGGGAGGAATCTCCGTTGGAGATAACGGGGGGACGTGAGCGGTGGTGGAGAGACGAGATAGCAAACGCCGTTTAATTCGGGGATAAAGGAGTGGTGGTCCCACTGCCACGTGTTTTTAATTTGTGGGAAAAGCAGTGGGGTAGTGGGGGTGGGGGCGAGTTTGAAGAAGTTTGACGATTGAGAAAGAGGTCGTTTGTGGAGTGGACACGTGTCGGGCGAGAAGAGCGGTTTGCCAGGCAGTGAAGAAGAACATGGAGAGAGAGGCTCGCTTGCTTGCTTGGGAACGTGGGGCTTATCGCTACACGTGGCGATGAGGGAGTGGCTGTCACTAACTCGAAGAGAGAAACAGGGGCTTCTATTTCCTCGCTCTTTGTTTAGAAAGTGGTAGTTACGCACACTAGGTGAAAGAGAGTTTGGTTGCAAAACTATAATGCTTCAAAGATTGTAGCTTTTTTCTTCCTTTTTAAAAAGTTTATAAAGGTGAAGAAGCAATGCCTCCAAACTCATTTCTCAAAATGTTAACTATATATATTTTTTTTTACCCGCAAAAATCCTCGATTGCACTATTATGTTATTCTTGTGTATCGTCTCATGCAACCTATCATGAGAAAATATAAATAGGAAGAGTGGATGATAAATTTGGGAATATTAGTCGTTGTGCCTCCATAGTAAATGACATCATCCATCCAAAATTTACTACATTAAAAAAAGTGAGCTTTAAAAGTGTTTCGGAAAATCTTGGTGGATAAATTAAGTAATATAATTTTGTTTTTCACATTGTAACAAGTGGTGATAAACTATGTTGAAGGAAGGAGCATTTTGTTGTGATAAAGAAAGACAATTGACATTAGAATGCAACATATCAAATGTTGCCCCCCGACCCCTACCCTTCCTCATCTGGCTGCAATCTACCTTTCCCCTCCCTTGTCTCCTTTTGCCCCTTATCCTCTCAGGATTATGGCAATGAAATCTGGCGGGGCCATGGTCTAATATATATATATTTTGTATATTTAAATTTGAATTATAAATTTTTTTTTTTTTTAAAAAAAAAAGGGTGATGATGGTTGATTGAGGATAAAGATAGCAAACGTGATAAGTTTGTGAGCAAGAAGGTTCTAAAACCCTTCCAACCATAAAAATTAGTTTGGACAACAAATAGGTTCAAAATAAGAAAACATTGGAGAGGTCATGCAAAGCAAGAAGCCTTACCTTCTAGCTAGCTGCAATGAATATGGTCCTTCCTTGTGTATAATTTTGTACTTTGCCTTGTGTACTTGTGTGGATATAGTCCCAATTGCAAAAGACAAATTTATCTGTTTAATATATATATTGATGGTCATGAATTCCAATTCAAGTGGCATGGAGATAGAGTGGATAAACATATACAGGATTCCCAATCATAGCAAGAAAAGGAGGAAACAAATACTCAATTTAAAATGAGTAAACATAATTTCATACTCGATCTCATAGATGCATATAGAATTCTATGGAATCCTAAGCAGCTGAAATTCTTAATCCGTACGTTAAAAGAATACTAATTGATGTTTATTGAATAATATAGGGAAACAGCTTTTTTGTTTTTTTGTTTGTGTGACTAATCTGCTGAATGAGGGATTATCAAGACATGTTTTTCACCAATAATTAGTGTTGATTTTATTGAATGATCATGACGTTTGGCTGGATGTTATGTCAACTACTTTATAATCCCACCAAATTTTTATGCAATTAATAATTAATGAAATAAACAAGAAAAAAAAGAAGTTGACATCTCAGATTTCAGTCCAAGTTTGGTGATATTTATAATCGTACGTTATGAACAAAGGAATATATTTATTGATGGTCAATCGAAACAAAACTATAAACCCCTCATAATTACAAAGAAAATATTTTGACTTGAATTTTAACACACTTAAACCGAACGCTAAACTTATTCTAATCTTTTAAGCTATTACCCGACTAAGTAATGACGTAATTAATGTTTGTCTTTTTCTTTTTCCTGTACATCTGTTGGAACAGGAAAGAAAGTACATGTTAATCCAGCTTTTGTGCTCTGAGAGTTCGAGTCACATGAGGGGTGGTGTAAAAGGCACATGACCAGTGAGATGGGGTTGGCTTTGGCAGGTGGCTAAGCTGCCTGGCCCATGCATGAGAGAGAGAGAGAGAGAGAGAGAGAGAGAGAGAGAGAGAGAGAGGGGGTTAAATAAAAATAAATGCAGCCCCAAGAAAGCTGGAAAAAGTGCAGCAATATGTAGATTATTCGATAAAATCTGTGGACAGCAAATAAATGTATGTATATGATTCCATCAAACCACAAGAAAACTAAGCGTCGGGAGATCTGTCTGTCTGTCTGCAGCAGCTACAACTTGCAAGAGAATTAACAGAACCAAACCCAACTCATGCATAGCAGTCTAATCTCATCTATACATGCATGGCATTGGCATATAATCATAATTTGGTAGCCCTTTTATTTTAAAACAAATGCCAACATTGTTCTCAGCCTTGTTCAACTGCTGCCAGCTGCTATTTTGATTGGATTTTGGATTTCCCAACAATGGGACCACAATTTGGTTGTCGGTTTATGCCAATGACTTTATTCTAATTAGTTGTTTTTTTTTTTTTGGTGTGTCAATGTCTTCATAAATTTTAGCTATAGGGTTGAGTATAACGGTGCTAGTAATTTTTTTTAGAAGGTTAATATTTCCTAATCGGGAAATGCTAAAGAGATCATATTTATAAATCATATATTTTTTTAAAGAGGTAAGATTCGTATTCTACATTTTTATTAGAGGCGTGTACATAAGGTGATTTATAAATGTGATCTCCCTAACATTACTTTTTTTGATCACGTTAACACAGTTACAAAATGTTACAGTTATGTATTACTTAATACTTTGTCATGATAATTGATATAATAAGTGAACGAGTGACTCTTTTTTGGTTGACAAAACAAGGGTATTGTTAGTTGATGTGAAAATCGAGCAAGTAATGCTAACATTTGTTTTCTTGGAAATAATGTTAAGAAAAACAGTCAAAAACTCTCATCATCAATATTTTATGGAAACAGAAACAGAGAAAGAAAAAGAAAAGTCTTGTTTATATTTGTCTTTTTAAACCTAAAGTTTGGAGGAAGTTAAATTGAAGTTCACGTAACATGAAGATTTCTTGACGTAAAAGGGACAAACAGATCTCATTCATTGAGGTGTGGTTGTGGCAGTTGAGAAAACTCTTTGCTGCTTTTCTGTTCCATGGAGCCTTTCAACACAGACTTTGTAACCCAACAAACACCCAGTAGAGAGAAATTAAAACGTATATAAATAAAATAAATCAGTGTTAATATATATATATATATATATATGTGGCAGCAGATGCTTATTCGTCAACAGTAAATCAGAAGAATATCATAAAGAATTCTAAACCACTTTTTAAAGATCAATGCATTGGGTTCGGTTCACACGTTACATATAAACTGTTGACTTCATCTTGGTTTTTTTTTTTTTGGCACAACAAGTTGTTGTTGTGAGACTTGAATGACAATTATAGCAAGATAAACTTATGGTAAAATTGATATATATATATATATATATATATATATATATATTTTATTTTCAGTGGAGAGGGAATCAAATTCGAGAGTTATTGTGAGAAAAAATACCACTAGATTAATAGTTAGTTGGTCAACCATGCCATGTTTTACCGTTGGACGATTCATTTTGTTCTCTCATAAAAAATAACATAAAAATCAAACTCATTAATTTGTTGATATTTATAGAAAAATTATTAAGTTTTAGCATGATGATGTGATATAAGTTATAACCGTTGCTTTCTTGTTATGCAGTCGACGGCGTAGACCAAAAAACGAAGAGAAGTAAAAAAGAAAATGAGTTAGCCAAAGACAACAACATGGACGAAATGTCAAGAGAGATATTAATAAGCAAATCTAGTTTAGGACCATTCTTAGCCTTTAAAATAGTGCAGGAGTTAATTACCAATTCCTACCAAGCAAGCATGGCATAATTGACTATGATAAGTCATTGACCTATGACTCATCCAATCCAAGCGAGGGAGAATGGAAGTTTCAAACTTTCTTTTCTTTTCTTTTTCCCTAAAATAATCCCCAATAATTATTCCCACCGACTCACATTCAAAACGAAAATGGAGAACTTATTCGGATTACACTTTAGTTTTCAACAGAATACACTACCCATTAAAGGCAAGGATCATTTGCTGTGGAGGAGATGGAGGTACAACAAGAGCCAAGTTGCCTGTAGAATTTTAACCCAAGTAGGGTGGGTGACCTTAAACTATTTCTTTAAAACTTACTTTCAAAATATAGCGTTACCTTTACTGCCCGCATCCTTGTGAATGCTTAAAATTATTCTTTAATGCTAGTCTAATAGTGAAATTCATGAGAAATTTATTATTATGTGACGGTAACACCACACGATATGCTGATGTGATAGTATTAAATCACTCAAGTTATAATACATGCTTGTGATATGTTCATAGGCCAGAGTGCAGTATTAGTAAATGGAAAATGTTAACACACAATTTATAATTTGGTGGAAATAATGAAATTAATAGAAAGCCTGAAAACCCAAAATATAAGTTATTTTAGGCAGCTAGGCGTGGGCTCATTATAACTGCACTTTGAAAAGAAGTTTTGTTGGGATATTCCATTGGATATATATTATAAGCACAGCAAGCAAAGTAAAGTTCAGGTGGAATTAATATGTTGGAAATTCAATTGTTTTCGAGGAAGAATCTGGTAGGGTATATCTGGAGGAAAGGAAAGAAATCCGTCTTCTCCAAATACCATTTGAAGTTTTAAATTCAAAGAGCGGAAAAGCTTGTTAATCATGAAGCCGTCAAAGTTGTTACATTAGGGAATCTCTTCTTCACCCGGGGTCCATACTGATAGAGACACTACTTGGAACTCTGGGCCATTGATTTCAAGTGGAGGTGGATATTGGGCCCAATTAGCTGGCATTGCAATATTGGATTTGGACAAGCTTTTAAGGTATTTTGAATACAAAAACAGGGCGGTTCGGACCGAATTTGGTTACTATCTCCGTCTCCATGGTAACTATTTTACTTAAATTACTTTCCTTAATAAAATGATTAAAAATTTATAATTTAATGCATGTCAAGTGCGATTACACATAGAAATTCTAAAGGCGAAGCCCGTGGGGCTAGCGGGGATCGAAAAAAATTGTCATCCCTAGATTTGGTAAGTTACATAGAGAGAGGTCATGACTTATGTTGTGGACAAATGGAGCACTTGTTTTCGTAACTTGGATTATCTGTCTGAATTCTTTAGGAGGTTTGTGATGCGAACCGTATATTGAAGACTATCCTGTTCCTCCGTTCATTTGTGGGATTTAAATAGTTGGTTGGAAAAGGACGGTATGATGTATATCAACAAAATGAAGAAAACGCTGAAGATTATCAAAATCATGCAACCATATTTACCGGTCAAGATGATATATACGGTGCCGCACCTGAGATGAAAAGTAACCGCTTATGTATATAAATGGGAAACAAAAAATCCATATTTTGTACAAAAGACTATTTTTTTAAAAATCCCACCTCCGGCAGTGAAGTTATACATCAACTTGATGAAGAGCGAAGAAGAAACATGTCCATGTTTAGAAGGGTGAAACCACTGACCAGTAAGTTTAGCATGACACCATATGGGAAGTCTTTACTCAGAGCAGAGATGTTGCCCTATGCACATAGCTGCTTCTCCCACACGTCCGAGGAGCTGGCAAGGCAAGGCATCACCTGAGTATCATAGCGTTAACCAAAGAGACTTACATAACCTTTCTTCTACTTCTTTCCGTCTCTCTTTCATACACTAGGAGATATCAGTAACAAACAGGAAAACAAAACCAAAATAGGATTATGGAATGGGGGTACAATGTACACATGCCAACGGCCAACAAACTGCTTCCACAAGCTAAAAGTTCCAATGAACTAGCAGCACAATCCAACAAGGTAACACAAAGGTTGGTATACCTCATTCTGCAGACAAATTACCATACTGCCATGGGTTGAATTCAATTAGTTTAACATCAACCTCATCAATAGAGTCAGAGCTATCGACTGCTGCTCGGTGTTCATTGTACTTATTGTTATATTGATAGACTTCCAAGTCACCCCAAGGTGTAGGTGTAACTTCCTCAGTCAAGTCAAACCATCGTGGTGTAAACTGATGATGCTTGGCCTCTCGTTCTCTCTTTTCGGCTCTCTGCCTTGTTGTTAATATTATGTTAACTCGCAATTGTACGGGGCAATTAGTAGTATAGCAAGACAAGTACGAGGTCGTACCCACGAAGACTGAGAAGTTAAAACTAGTTATGTACTTAGATTACCAAATTCAAGAAAGTAGGAGGTTATGTCTAAAACAGAATTTAAAACAAGAGTGGTTGTGATTGTTGAACAAAATAAGCAAAATGAAATTGCAAACAAAAACAAGTAAACAAATGTAACAAAGAGTGGTTTTAAGAGTTGGAAAACAGATTTTGAGACTAGGGCATTCGAATCACCATAACAATTCAATTCTGGGTTATAAAGATTCAAGTAACAAGTCTAATTCAGATTCAAAGATTGATTCTAGCTAAAGTATGATTAGGCCATGGTGTTTGGTCCTAACCTTGTGTTCCTAATTCCCTAATTTGATCATTTGTTGTCTAACCTAAAATTAAGCATTAGGAACCCATTAAGCATAGAAGAACATTTTAAACAACCAAGTATGTATCTAATCCCTGTTGTCGAATGTCCATACATACTCTTCCTATTCATAGTTCAATTCGAATTAAAGCATGGTGTATACTCTTAATTCAAACCAAGATAGTTAACAAACAAGTTCTAATGGTGATCAATCATTCAAACAAGCATGTTAACTTATAAGCATAATGAATAAGAACATGAATCATGAATCAAACTTGAAACTCCAAACTTATAAACCCAGAATATTCATGTTAGGTTACATCGAAGCCCTAGTTATGGATTTAGCTACTCATAATGGAAAAGAGACTTGAACAGAAATGAGAAAACATAATGAATACAATAAGAGTAGAAAAACCCTTTTTCTGAAGTTCTTGTGGTGTCCAAGGCTTCTCCAAGTGCTTCTCCACTTCTAATGCTTCTCCAAGAGCTTCCCCACTTCTAAAAAGATGTATGAAGGATATGGAGGTGATTTGGGATGAGTTTGAGTGAGTGGTGATGGCTAAGGAAGATGAAATTCGTAGGGAAATGGAAGAGAGGTTTGCTGGAGTTGTTTTGGTGATTGTTGGAGTGTTTGGGATTTTGAGAGTGTTTGAGGATGGTTGGAGTGAATTGTGGGGGTTGTGAATCTCAGGATTTGTTGTGTCTTGAATGTGGAATGGATGTGGTATTTATAGGGAGAGGGGAGTGACAAATCTGAATTCAATATGGCTAATGCATACAACACTTGCATTATAAAAGATGAATTGGTTGATGCACTTCACTAATGCATACAACACTTGCATTATAAAATCTGAATTGGTTGATGCACTTCACCAATAGATCCCACCAGCAGCCCTAGCTCATCTTCATGTCACCATGACCAAGCTTCCAACCAGAAATGATAGCTCATACCTAGCTCACCATGACCAAGCATCCAACCAGCACATGCTGAGGTCAGCATAACCAGCAACTTCAAGGGCTTACAACTTGGGCTTCTCTTAATCAAATTAGGACTTTAAGTACTCGAAATTGAAGTTCAGAATGTCTTCTTTCCAGCCATATATCATTTGGGCCAATCCAAGGTCGGAGGAGGAAGTTAAGGCCAAAACAAATTGCTAACTCATTTTGCGCGCTGATAAAATCCATCCTGAGCATGGCTCTGTGTTTGCTAGGTAACAGACTCCATATTTATCCAATGGGGCTGAATTTTGGATATGTTATAGTACACACCCATTGGAACAACGTTCATGAAGAATGCTGCCTCATCCGAGCTGTGTAGGTTGCTGAAACAAAGCTTGCAATATGACCTACGGAACTGGACTGGCAGGGGGCTGTAGCCAAAATGAGTTTGTCTTTTAAGCTCTTCTTCCATTCATCCAAATTAGGCCTTAACATGCTTGAATTGCATGAATTATGCTCTCTTGCTCTATTGGCCTACAAAACACACAAAGGGAGGGAAATAACTTAGAATTATAGGAACTAAGCAAAAGAAGTAAGTAAATTGGGCATGTATATGTATGAAATTATGAGCTTAACACACCCCCAAACTTAGATTTTGCTAGTCCTCGAGCAAAACAAAAGAGAAACAAAGATAAAAACAAAACAAGAAGTTAACTAGACCACTTTCGTAGGTAACTCGATTGCATTGAGCGTATGCAACAAGCCTTTAAACCTCTAGGCATCCCTAGTAGGAGGAGTTGTGTCTCCTGAGGGTTTAACAGATACGATACCCACAAACGTTTTTCTAACTCTACAAAACAAAATGGTTAGAAAAACAACTTTGAAATCAACTAATGAAAATGAAAGAAAGTTTTAGTCATACCTCCAACACCATAGAGTTGCCAAGATAGGTCATCAATCAGTGTGTACAAGTGGAAGCTATAGCTCAAAGGCACACAGTTTCAAAGCAAGCACACTCAAACCTTGAATAGAGAACATGCTTCGACTCTAATTCTCACAGATAACACTCAATCACTCAGAACCTATGTTTTAATTCTCTCAAGAAAGCATAAGTGAGTGTATGAAATAGAAGCACAAATTTGGTTAGATCTCATGAAAGGAATTAAATACTAAGAATAGAGATACACACATACTTACCAGCACCCATGAATACATCCTCAAAGATCAGCTAGGTCTTTCACAATGTTGTAATGAAAGGCTAAGGTTTAGGGGAAATGGAAGAATTGGAAGGAAAAACAAATAACTTAAGAACATACCAAGGTTGCATGCTTCATTAATCTGCAAGGCATCATTGATTTAGATTGGCATGGCAGCAAACTTCATGGTATCTCCTGGCATAGACTTTATTTTTCACACTTAGATCAAATCGAAACACTTTCATCTTCGTTGATTTGATCTGCATCTTCATTAACTTCATTGCAGAGATTCACATAATCTTTATTTAGGTACATGGCTGCAACTTCCTTGCTTCAAACTTTATCTTGGCACACCTTGGTATATTTCTAAGTTATAGGGTATGGCTACAATAGGTCAAGTATCTCAGATTGAGATACAAAGGTAGGGAAATGATGAGGGTGATAGAAGAAAAGGCTTTAAGTGTTTGGCTTCAAGAGGGTTGATGGAACACACATATAGGTAGGGTGAAAAGAAAGCACATAGAATGGTTATGCACACATAGCCTAGCATCACTTCAATGAGTTCATTCATGAATGAGAGCAAGCACATGATATCTGCAAAAGAGAATCATCCTTAGTATTCAATCAAAATGGAATAATGAGATCAATTAGAGTGAATTGAAGAAAATAAGTATGGATGAGAAATAGAACACTTTAAACCCTCTCAAGAAAGCAATTAGGCTCGATATAGCTCACTAGGGTAGTCTCCACTATTTTCCTTCAAGAATTTGAGCGTGGTACTTTAGCCACCAGAATTCTAAAAGCAAAAGCTTTGTGAAGTGCAAAATTCTAATATGAAAACCTCAAATAGCAGCTCCATAGCATTGATTGTATGACATTCTTTAAAAAAAATTAAATAAATTAAAAAAAAAAAAAAAAAATAATAAAAAAATAATAATAAATAAAAAATAGTGACAAGAGAACGAAAATTGAAAACACAAATGGATAAGAAAATTGAAATTGAAAACCTTCCCCCCAGACCTGAATTGAACATTGTCCTCAATGTGAAAGCATACAAAAGATGATTGAGAACAAACAAATGATAAAGGGAAAAGTTTAGAAGAAGGTTTAGGAAAAATAAAAAATAAAAAAAATGAATATATAAGCAACTCATGGATGACCAGTTAAGGGCCTCAGAAAACACAGCCAGGGGATCCGGGAAGGTTGGAGGGGTCACAATGGTCCCGCTTAAAACCCAAACTTCTTAGACACCGAAGGTGTCGCCTAAAGAACTCCTAGACACTGTATTGACGGAAGTGCTCACTGGAGTTACCATAAGTTAGCTCATATGAAAAATCTTTTTAAATTTTTAAATTTTTAAATTTTTTTTAAATTTTTATAAAAAAAAAAAACAGAAATTTAAAATAATAACAAGTAAAGAGAAAGGATTGAAATGCTCCCCCTTGATGCGATTAGGTCGATTGCTACCAAGCACCTTCTTCTTGAACACATGGGTTGCCTCCCAAGAAGCGCCTTAGTTACTGTCTTGGCAAGACATTGTGCAATCAGCTAAGTTGATGGTACGAAGGGAAGTTGATCTACCACATGGCCAGTTTGGATGCCAGCTGAAACTCCCTCATAGAATGGCTTTAAACGTTGTCCATTTACTTTGAAAGTCGAGCCATCTTTAGGGTTTTGAATCTCCACAGCTCCATAGGGAGAAACATTGACCACGGTGAATGGGCCTTGCCATCTAGACTTCAATTTTCCTGGAAAGAGACGCAAACGTGAGTTAAACAAAAGAACTGACATACCTTTGGAGAACTCTTTCCGTTGAATGTTTCTGTCATGGTAACTCTTGGTTCGTTCTTTGTAAAGCTTTGCATTCTCATAAGACTCATGTCTACTTTCTTCCAATTCATTCAGCTGAAACTTTCTTGCATGGCCTGCCTTGTCTAGATCAAAATTTAACTTCTTGATGGCCCAAAAAGCATTGTGTTCAAGCTCCATTGGCAGGTGACAAGCTTTCCCAAACACAAGACGATAAGGGCTCATTCCAATGGGAGTCTTATATGCTGTCCTATAAGCCCATAATGCATCATTGAGCTTGGCTGCCCAATCTTTCCTTGTATTGTTCACCACCTTCTCCAGGATGTGCTTAATTTCTCTATTGCTTATTTCCACTTGACCAGGAGTTTGCGGATGATATGGTGTAGAGACTCGATGGGTGATGTTGTACTTCTTCATGAGTGCTTCGAATGGCTTGTTACAGAAGTGGCTGCCTCCATCACTAATGACAGCCCTTGGAGTACCAAACCTTGTGAAAATATTATCCTTCAAGAACTTCAGCACCACCTTATAATCATTGGTTTTGGTGGCTATGGCTTCCACCCATTTAGACACATAATCAACAGCAACAAGTATGTAAGTATAACCAAAGGAAGATGGGAATGGTCCCATGAAATCAATACCCCACACATCGAAGAGCTCCACAACAAGTATGTTATTCAATGGCATTTCATTCCTGCGACTTATGTTCCCCATCCTTTGGCACCTATCACACTTAACACAAAAATTAAATGCATCTTTAAATAGAGTGGGCCAAAAGAAACCAGATTGCAGAATTTTAAGTGCTGTTTTCTTAGCTCCAAAGTGACCTCCACAGGCCAATTCGTGGCTATGCCTAAGTATGCTTTCTTGCTCTTCTTCTGGAACACATCTTCTGATGAGTTGATCCGGGCAATGCTTGAATAAGAAAGGTTCATCCCATACATAATGTTTCACCATGGAAAAGAACTTCTTCTTATCCTGAGAAGTTAGATCATTTCTAAGAACACCACAAGCAAGATAATTAACAAAATCAGCATACCATGGCTCTTTGACTTGGGCAGCATATAGTTGTTCATCAGGGAAAGTCTCATTCAAGGGTAGCACAGCTCCTCCTTTTTCTTCAACCACAATTCTGCTCAAATGATCAGCTACCACATTCTCACATCCCTTCTTATCTCGAATCTCCAAATCGAATTCTTGCAGCAAGAGAATCCATCTAATCAAGCGTGGTTTGGCATCCTTCTTAGTGAGCAAGTATCTAAGGGCTGCATGGTCAGAATAAACAATTACTTTAGAACCAACAAGGTAAGAACGAAATTTTTCTAAAGCAAAAACCACAGCAAGCAACTCCTTCTCTGTTGTGGAGTAGTTGATTTGAGCATCATTCAAGGTTCGGCTAGCATAATGAATCACATGGGGCAGCTTGTTCTTCTTTTGACCTAAAACTGCACCAATAGCAAAGTCAGAGGCATCACACATTATTTCAAATGGTAAAGACCAATCCGGAGCTATGATAATAGGGGCTGAAGTTAGCTCCCTCTTCAAGGTAGAAAAAGCTTCCATGCAAGCTTCATTAAACTCAAAAACAGCATCCTTAGCAAGGAGATTACACAATGGCCTTGTAATGCTTGAGAAATTTTTGATGAACCTTCTATAGAATCCAGCATGACCTAGAAAGCTTCTAATTCCTTTAACAGAGGTAGGGGGTGGAAGATTTGAGATGAGGTCGATCTTGGCTTTATCCACTTCGATTCCTGACCTACGAAACTGGGCTGGCAGGGGACTGTAGCCAAAATTGAGTTTGTCTTTAAGCTCTTCATCCATTCATCCAAATTAGGCCCTAACATGCATGGATTGCATCATTTACTATCCAAAGCCCTCATTATTACCTAAAGCTCAATGAACTGAAAGATAAACACAAAAAGGATTAAAAGCACAAGTTTAACTCAAAAACATAACCAAATCATAAGCTAGAAGGGTACAAAATGATATGTAAATATGCACCGATCAAATACCCCCAAACCTAGATTTTGCTAGTCCTCGAGCAAAACAAAAGGAAAACAAAGATAAAAACAAACAAGAAGTTAACTAGACCACTTTCGTAGGTAACTCGATTGCATTGAGCATATGCAACAAGCCTTTAAACCTCTAGGCATCCCTAGTAGGAGGAGTTGTGTCTCCTGAGGGTTTAACAGATACGATACCCACAAACGTTTTACTGACTCTGTAAAACAAGGTAATTAGAAAACTTAAAAGATTGTTAGTCCTTAAGCAAAATAAAAAACAAAAAAAAAAAAAAAATAATAATAATTACATTAACAAAAACAAAACAAAACAAAACAAAAAAAAAAATTACAAAAATAAAAAGAACTCAAAACAATCTTTCCGAACATTTTCTGAAGAGAAATGACTCATGCACATGACTCAAAAGTTTTAACAATAAAAGCTCAATTTTAAACATTATTCACAAAGCGGCAAAGTTCAAAACATAATATGCTCAAAGTGTGGTAGTGTGATAGCCAAATGCAACAAATTCCCCAATCTTAGTTTTCACACAATTTCAAAAATCATACAAAGCACAAGTTCAACTTCAAATCTCACCAAAGTTGTCCTCTCACAAATGAATCACTCGGAAGAAGGCTACAATGCAATACTCAGTTATAAACATGAGGTTAGAGTTAAACCATAAGGACTTAACTCGAAATAAAAAGATGAAGGACTTGCATTAATATGATCTCAAGAAGGATGCCAAACACTTAAAAGTAGAAAAATGAATGCAATTCAACCACATGACATTTAAGATCAATTTAGGTCTTTAGCATAGGTTGTAATGGGGCCAAGGGTGTAAGGTGAGTAAGAAATGAAGGGTATGGATAAAACAAAGTCCAAGAAACTCAAAATATAAGAGCATAAAACAATTGTTTACAAGACTTCGAATCATCACGATTAGATTTTTTCTTTTACACGATCAAAACTCCTTATACCTTCATTTACAATGATTCATACTCCTTTCCTTGAATTGAACAAACACCAATTTATTTTGAAGGCCCAAAAATGAAACCCAAAAATGAAATTTCATTCAACCACCACTTAATCACAACTTTTCTCGTTTCTTTCACCAATTGTGTGATTTTTTTTTTTCAAAATGTAACACCAATTCCCAAACTTAGTATGAAAAACACATCCCAATTAAAGCTCATGAGTTCCTTAGAAAGGTAAATATTTGTTTTTCAGGCTAAGGCGAGGAAATATAATTGGTAAAATGAAAGAAAAGGTTTACATGTAGGCTCAAAATGGTTAACAATGGAAAGTCATGCTTAAACATGCATAAGGTTAGCTTGAAAGGCACAAACGATCCAAAGAGGGCCTTAATATAATTTCTTAAATGTCATGAGATCAAATTGCAAAAGAATGAATGACTTTTAAGTGTTCAACCAAATCAATGAATAATGAGATCAAACAACAACTTAGATGACAAGAAATTAAGAGTATGTGTATATAACACTCATGAAATGAAGTACAAGGCTCAAAAGCTCACATTATATGGTTATATAAGTCTAATTTATGATTCATACAATTCTTTAGATCATGCAAATCCTTTAATTGGAAAATTATGAAACAAATGGCAAGTGCAAAGAAGGTTTCGAACATGTCATGCTAGAACGATGCCAAATTAATTAATTAATTAATTATTATTTTTTACAATAAAAATTTACAAGGAAAAAAAATAAATAAAATTCAATTTTTTATTTAAGTCATGCAACATTTATCACAATCTCATCAAATGTGTTCGGAAAGTGACTAAACAAAACAAGATTCAAAACAAGAACGAAATTTAATTTTTTTTTTATTTTTATAATTTTAAGAAAAACCAAGTTTACTTGCTAAACTCCAATACCCCCAAACCTAGAAATGAGCATTGTCCTCAATGTTTAAAAATTAGCCACAAACAATGTCATAACAACAAATGAAAGGTATTAAAGCAAAAAAAAAAAAATCACAAAATCACAAAAGAAAACAAAAACAAAATAATTATAAAATAAAAATTACAACACAAACAAACAAACAAACAAAAAAAATGAAACAGTAAACCCTAATCACACAATTCCGAAACCCAAAAAAATTTTGAAGCCCAAAGCCCACAATTTCGAAACACAAACCACGGTGAATTTAACCCACTTTGAAACCCAAACTAAAGTGAAACCCGACCCACAATTTGTTTTCATTTCCAGCTTTTTATTATTATTTAGTTTTGTAAAAACAAACTATCGAACCATGAATAGCAACACAAAGAGCGGGATTTTAACATGGGTCATGATGTCTCGGTTCAGTGTAAGGGACCAACAGACAGGGTAAGACACGTGTCGACACATAGAGGCGCCGCAGACTCCACAAGCAAAAATTACGGGCTCATGGAAAGGCGCGAAGACTTTACTGAACGCGTTCGTTCAGAAAAGACACGTCGTGATAAATGAGTTGGGTATGGTTGGAAGGCGAGAAGGTTGTGGGACTCAAGGAATGCTGGAGATTCAGAAAATGCTCAGATGCTGTAATGGCTAGGGTTTGTCAAAGACTAAGTCTATAAGAAAGGGTGAAAAAAAAACGCAAACTCAGAAACACACAAAAGAGAAAAGAAAGAAAGAAGAAAAGAGAGTGAGAAATCAAATGGCCTCAAACTACCCATTTTCGTTGGATCTCAACCTAGCTCCACCGACTCAGACACGAGGCCAAGCAGCGGCACCAGTATGGATGCCCTACTTTGCTTCCGCACGGGGGCCTGTGACAGTAACTGACTCAATACTCCTGGACAACGATGTTGCCATTGGAGTGGCTAGAAATCTGGTGACTCCTAAAGATATACGTGTTCTGGGGACAAGGGATGACAACCGGGTCGTGAGCGATGCCCTGGCACTGAGCGTGCAGAGTACGGCAACAGTCGCAAGTTTGGGTCATCGCCTACTTGCGAAGTCCCATGAGGTAGAGGTGCTGAAAGGTCAGTTGGCGGCAGAGCGAAGTATGGTTGAGGAGTGTCAGACTGCTATAAAAAGCTTGAAAAGGGAGAGGTCAAGGATAGTGGAGGTGAATCGACACCAGCTAGAAGTATTGCGGGACGAGAATAAAAACCTATCAAAAATGGTAGAGTTGTACTCTCACGACATGCGAAAACAGCTGGAAGACCTAGACCGACCGGGTAAACGCAAACAAGTAGATCGCGAGAGTAGTTACGCTCAAGCTAAGATTGCGATCTTTGGGAGCTCAAGTGATGAGCCCCAAGAAGCTGTGCGTGAAGCCCCGGAAGAGGACAGCCAGAGGGCCAAACTCAAAGCTCCAATGGTCGAGACACCAAGCACCGAGAAGAAATGATTTCCTACTGCATTATTGTTGTTTTTATTTTATTTTGTTGTTTTTGTATTTTCCTTATTTTGTTTCGGAAATAAAAGAGTAAGGTTGCAGAAAGAAAAAGAAAAAGAAAAAGAAAAAGAAAACAAAGACGACAAACGGAAAAGAAAACACATTTCCCTAACTAAAATAAGATAAAGATGATTGCCGAAAGGGAAAAGCAAAAACACAAAGCTCTAGAAAATGAAAGTAACGGGCAAAAACATTAAACACCAGAAAACACGGAAAAAAGAAAAGTAAAGCGAAAGTAAAGGTGCTCCCCCTTGAAGCGATTAGGTCGAGCATGCCCGGGAAATCCGAAATGGTGTTGGCTCTCTCTCATCAGCATATGTCTATTTAAACCATACCTCTGCAAGCGGATGATACCCAGCATTTCTTCCTGCAAACTCAAGGAAAAACATCAAAAAAATTCAGAAGCAAAACAAATGGCATCCTCATGCACTCACCTTGATGATCTCAACCTTGAGCTCTCACTTGCACCACCGAATGCCCAGACAAGGGCTCCTCCAACTCCTGTCTTCCCAAACTCCACATATCATCACGGCACGGCCTCAAACTTTGCTGAGGCAATACCGAACTTTTCTGAGGCACTATCGAACAGAGCAGTGCGGCTAGGAGGCATGATTAGCAGCAAGCTCACTCCGACAGATCATCTGCATGTGGCACAGAGGTCTGATAAGGCAGCGGTAGAGGAGTCCCACAATTTAACTGTGCTCCACGCGGTCTCCGCTACCAATTTGGGCATGCGATTACTGGCGAGGACAAGGGAGTGTGCCGCGATGAGCGAGGAAATAGCTTCCTTGAAGGCTATGGTGGCGGACTTGCAGAAGCGGCTCTACTGTGCCAATCAGCACGTGGAAGCACTGCAGAGAAAAAATGAGGACCATGTGGAGTTGCTGCAGATTCTACAAGTGCGAGAAAATAGAGGTAAGCCATGATGATGATGGAGATGAAGAAGATGAAGAAGATGATGATGATGATGTTTTTTTTTTTTTTTTTTTGTTTTTTTTTTTTTGTTTGTTTTTGGTTTTATGCAATGTTTGAAATAAAAATGTGTTTTAACACTCAGAAATAAACTAACTAACCATACCACGTAAATAAATAAATAAACTAACATAACAACACAAAAACAGAAACAAAACAAAAACAAAGACTCAACATAAAAGAAAACAAAGAAAATAAAATAAAAAAACTTAATTTAAAAACACACAATATACAAGCAACTCACGGATGACCAGTTAAGGGCCTCAGAAAACACAGCCAGGGGATCCGGGAAGGTTGGAGGGGTCACAATGGTCCCGCTTAAAACCCAAACTTCTTAGACACCGAAGGTGTCGCCTAAAGAACTCCTAGACACTGTATTGACGAAGGTGCTCACTGGAGTTACCATAAGTCAGCTCATATGAAAAATAATTTTTTTTTTTTAAAATTTTTTTTAAAAATATATTCTCGTAAGAAAAAGAATCAAAAACAAATTAAGATAACATGAAAAAACAAACCATAAACGAAAATGAACTAAGTACTCTAAACAAGCTCAAACAAACGATATAAATTATTGTACTAAAAGAAACAAACCAAGAAACCAAAGAAAAAAAACAAACAGCACTTTCTATCACCTATTTATCACCATTTGGACAGATTCGTTTCTATGTTTTTCAGCTTCGACCTCTGTTCAGTTTTTAGGCTATAACTTTCCAACCGTAAGTCCAAATTTTACGTTTTTTATATGGTTGGATTCAGCATAGAAAAACAAAGAACTCAACGCGGACCAAAAGGCAAAACAAACTACGGAAATAAACAGAATTCAAAGAAGAGAAAGGATTGAAATGCTCCCCCTTGAAGCGATTAGGTCGAGCGTGATGCACTTGGAGGTCGTGACTTCTCCTACTGCTCCACACTTCCTATCTTTGAAGTTGCCATCTCTCTCCTATTTTTATTGAGCTATTTACATTGCTAAAACAAACACACACAAAAACTTGAAACGGAATTAAAGGATTACGAAATATAAAAAAAAAAAACTAAAAACTAAAAATGAAAAGGAAAAATCAACACAAGTCCAATTCCATGCTTCAAAGCAACAAGCACCAATGGGTTGTGTAAGCTGGGATTTAAACCCAGTTCTCTTGCTTGTTGGGCAATTGTCCTTTTCTGTTGGACTACAAACACAACTGGTCCATTAACATCATTAACTTTAAAACTTGAAATTGTTTAGAAGAACATGAAAATGAAAAATAAAAATAAAACAAGTAGGGAAAAGAAATAGAACCAAACTATGTTGCCAATCCCCGGCAAGAAATAATAGCTCATCCTGAGGTCAGCATGACCAGCAACTTCAAGGGCTTACGAATTGGGCTTCCCTTAAGCAAATTAAGACTTTAAGCACTCAAACTTGAAGTTCAGAATGTCTTCTTTCCAGCCATATATCATTTGGGCCAATCCAAGGTCGGAGGAGGAAGTTAAGGCCAAAACAAATTTCTAACTCATTTTGCGCGCTGATAAAATCCATCCTGAGCATGGCTCTGTGTTTGCTAGGTAACAGACTCCATATTTATCCAATGGGGCTGAATTTTGGATATGTTATATTACACACCCATTGGAACAACTTTCATGAAGAATGTGGCCTCATCCGAGCTATGTAGGTTGCTGAAACAAAGCTTGCAATATGACCTACGAAACTGGGCTGGCAGGGGACTGTAGCCAAAATTGAGTTTGTCTTTAAGCTCTTCATCCATTCATCCAAATTAGGCCCTAACATGCATGGATTGCATCATTTACTATCCAAAGCCCTCATTATTACCTAAAGCTCAATGAACTGAAAGATAAACACAAAAAGGATTAAAAGCACAAGTTTAACTCAAAAACATAACCAAATCATAAGCTAGAAGGGTACAAAATGATATGTAAATATGCACCGATCAATTCCCTTGCTTGAAATCACATGGCCTAGTACAATGCCTTGTCTCACCATGAAGTGACACTTCTCCCAATTCAAAATCAGATTTGTTTCCTGGCATCTTTTAAGCACTAGAGACAAGTGGTGAAGACAATTATCAAAAGAGGAACCAAAAACTGAAAAATCATCCATAAATACCTCAATGAATCGTTCCACCATATCTGAAAAGATTGACATCATGCATCTTTGGAAAGTTGCTGGGGCATTGCATAAACCGAATGGCATCCTTCTATAAGCAAACGTACCAAATGGGCATGTGAATGTGGTTTTCTCTTGGTCTTCCGGAGCAATGGGAATTTGATTATAACCTGAAAAACCATCAAGAAAACAATAGTAAGCATGGCCAGATAAACGTTCAAGCATTTGATCAATAAAAGGTAAGGGGAAATGATCTTTTCTAGTGGATGTGTTCAACTTCCTGTAATCAATGCAAACTCTCCAACCAGTGACAGTTCGTGTAGGAACTAGCTCATTCTTCTCATTCTTCACAACGGTGATTCCGGACTTCTTTGGAACAACTTGCACAGGGCTCACCCACTTAGAATCTGAAATTGGGTAGATGATTCCTACATCGAGTAGCTTTAAAACTTCAGCTCTAACCACCTCTTTCATGTTGGGATTTAGCCTCCTTTGGGCATCACGAGATGGTTTGCTGTCTTCTTCCATTAAAATCCGGTGCATGCACATGCTTGGACTAATTCCTTTGATGTCTGCTATGGTCCACCCAATGGCTGTTTTATGCTCTTTTAGAACTTTAATTAAGCTATCTTCTTCATGTGAGGAGAGACCTGCAGCAATTATAACAGGGAGAGTTTCGTTAGCACCCAAATATGTATATTTAAGATTATTGGGAAGAGGTTTAAGTTCTAGCTTTGGTGGTATGACAATGGATGGCTCCAATTTCGTGGATGATGGTCCAAGAGGCTCGATTGGTGGCCTAAAGGATGGTGGGTATGGCGGAAACACTTCTAAGGCAGCCACCACTTCTTGGAACTCCGGTTCACAAAGATCTTCCTCTTCTTGTGTTAAGACAGCTTCTAGAGCATCATTAGACTTTCTCTGCAAAATTTTGGAAGAAACCTCATGATCCACAACATCAATTGAAAAGCAAGAATCAAGAGAGATAGAAGGTTGAGATAGAGCATTAAGCATTTTAAATTCAACAGTTTCACCCAAAACAGTCATGGAGAGAGTGCTATCTTTCACTTTGATGATTGTGTCTGCAGTGGCCATGAATGGCCTGCCTAGGAGAATGGGATCAACACGATCTCCATTTGGATTGTCTTCCATGTCCATCACTACAAAATCAGCAGGGAGAATTAGTGTATTAACTTGAACTAGAATATCTTCTACAATACCTTTTGGATATTTTATAGAATGATCAGCTAGTTCAAGTCGCATTGAAGTCTTCTTCATCCCTTCTAAGCCAAGCTCTTGATAAACTGAATATGGCAAAACATTGATGCTTGCTCCCAAGTCCAACATGGCTCTTCCAACCTTCTTGCCTCCAATGTTAATGGGAATGTCAAAGCTGCCAGGATCATCTAGTTTTGGTGGAAGCTTCCTTTGCAATACAGCACTTACATTCTGGTCGAGCTTTACTCCTTCATTTGGAGCGAAATTGAGCTTGTGAGTTTTCAAGTCCTTGATGAATTTTCCATATGCAGGAATCTGTTCAATAAGATCAAGCAAAGGCAAATTGATATTAACTTTACTCAAAATATCATAAATCTCTTTAAAAGCCTTATCTTGCTTTGCTTTCTTAAGACGGCCTGGAAATGGAATCTGTGGAACATATGGAGCGGGTGGCACGTATCTATCTTCTTGAAGATGTGGTGGCACAAATTTGTCATCCCTTTTATGCAATTGGAATTGATCGGATTTCTGAGAATCTGATTTGGCCTTAGGAGCAGATTGAGAAGTTTTGAGTTGTTCTCCTTCCGTGGCCATGGTCTCCTCCTCTTCATTTTCTACAATCACAACATCATTTGAAAGATTAGAATCATCTTTATTATCAATGATCTTACCTGATCTGAGCACATGAATGGCCTTGGCTTCTGGGTTCTTTGGATTGATCTCAGTTTGGCTTGGCCATTTCCCAGGCACTCTTTGAGTTATTTCAGCAGCTATTTGGCCTAATTGGACTTCCAATTTGGAGATGGCAGCTTGTGTAGTTTGCTGAAAATTGGATTGGTTGATTGCCATCTGCTTCACTATATCTTCCAATGATGATGATGATTGTTGTGGCCTTTGGAATGAAGGGGGATTTGCTTGATTCTGGGTATTTCTCCATGAAAAGTTTGGATGATTCCTCCAACCTGGATTATAACTTTGAGAGTATGGATCATTTCTTGGACCTTGGTTGTAGGAATTTACCAACTTAGCTTGCTCTTGCACAAATTCTGGATATCCAGCCCCAAGTGGACAAGCTGTGGTAGCATGGTCATGAGATTCACAAATGCTACACACTTCCTTCGGAGGGCTTCTTGAGTTTAATGCAAGAAGAGCATCTAGCTTTTGTTCCAGTTTTGAAATCTGCACACTAGAAGCATCATTAGAACCACTAATAACACGTTTACCTCTTGTATCCGTATGTTGGGTCTCCATTGCTATCTCCTCAAAGAGTTCGTACGTTTCTTCTGGAGTTTTGGTTTTAAAAGAACCACCTGCAAAATTGGTGACTATATTATGACTAGAAGGGGTTAGTCCTTTATAAAACATACGCATTTGAAGCTTCAATGGAATCCCATGATGAGGACATTGGTTGAGCAACCCATTGAATTTCTCCCATGCTTCACAAAACGATTCATCATCTTGCTGTGCAAATAACAAGATCTTGTCCCTAAGCATGTCGGTCTTTTGCGTGGAGAAGTATTTTTCCAGGAACTTCTTTTGAATGGCAGACCATGTAGTGAGTGAACCAGGCTTCAAAGAATTCAACCAATACTTCGCCTTATCCTTTAAAGTGTATGGAAACACTCTCATTCGAAGTTGATCTTCTGTCACACCTGTCAAGGGAAAAGAACTCACAACATTAAAAATATCCTTTATATGAGTCAATGGATCTTCATTAGGTAAACCATAAAAGGAAGGCAGCATATTAAGATGAGAAGATTTAAGCTCATAATTTCGAGCTACAGTGGGCAGCAAAATGCTTGAAGGAGATGCTGGAATTGTTGGGATATCAAGTTCTCCCATGAACTCAATGGCAGCCATCATTTCTTCTTCTTCTTGGTCTGAACTTGCTTCCGAATTTGAAAGTGAAGAACCGGGAAGTTCAGTGTGGAGAGCAAGACTTGTAAATGTAGCAAGAGCTTGCTCTTTTGCAGTTGACAACTCCCTTTCTAGACGATTCTGAATTTCAGAGGTCACTCGTCTGGGTTGCAATGATGGTCCTGCGTTCAAAGATCTAGAACGTTGGAACGAAGACCTCACTTGTTCAAGTAATGGATTTTTAGACATAAACTACCTGAAACAGAAAATTAGATTAATTAGAAACACTAAAAAGAATAGGGTAACCTTGGGCACATAACCAGGGAAGAACTTTCGTTCAGTCCCCGGCAACGGCGCCAAAATTTGTTGTTAATATTATGTTAACTCGCAATTGTACGGGGCAATTAGTAGTATAGCAAGACAAGTACGAGGTCGTACCCACGAAGACTGAGAAGTTAAAACTAGTTATGTACTTAGATTACCAAATTCAAGAAAGTAGGAGGTTATGTCTAAAACAGAATTTAAAACAAGAGTGGTTGTGATTGTTGAACAAAATAAGCAAAATGAAATTGCAAACAAAAACAAGTAAACAAATGTAACAAAGAGTGGTTTTAAGAGTTGGAAAACAGATTTTGAGACTAGGGCATTCGAATCACCATAACAATTCAATTCTGGGTTATAAAGATTCAAGTAACAAGTCTAATTCAGATTCAAAGATTGATTCTAGCTAAAGTATGATTAGGCCATGGTGTTTGGTCCTAACCTTGTGTTCCTAATTCCCTAATTTGATCATTTGTTGTCTAACCTAAAATTAAGCATTAGGAACCCATTAAGCATAGAAGAACATTTTAAACAACCAAGTATGTATCTAATCCCTGTTGTCGAATGTCCATACATACTCTTCCTATTCATAGTTCAATTCGAATTAAAGCATGGTGTATACTCTTAATTCAAACCAAGATAGTTAACAAACAAGTTCTAATGGTGATCAATCATTCAAACAAGCATGTTAACTTATAAGCATAATGAATAAGAACATGAATCATGAATCAAACTTGAAACTCCAAACTTATAAACCCAGAATATTCATGTTAGGTTACATCGAAGCCCTAGTTATGGATTTAGCTACTCATAATGGAAAAGAGACTTGAACAGAAATGAGAAAACATAATGAATACAATAAGAGTAGAAAAATCCTTTTTCTGAAGTTCTTGTGGTGTCCAAGGCTTCTCCAAGTGCTTCTCCACTTCTAATGCTTCTCCAAGAGCTTCCCCACTTCTAGAAAGATGTATGAAGGATATGGAGGTGATTTGGGATGAGTTTGAGTGAGTGGTGATGGCTAAGGAAGATGAAATTCGTAGGGAAATGGAAGAGAGGTTTGCTGGAGTTGTTTTGGTGATTGTTGGAGTGTTTGGGATTTTGAGAGTGTTTGAGGATGGTTGGAGTGAATTGTGGGGGTTGTGAATCTCAGGATTTGTTGTGTCTTGAATGTGGAATGGATGTGGTATTTATAGGGAGAGGGGAGTGACAAATCTGAATTCAATATGGCTAATGCATACAACACTTGCATTATAAAAGATGAATTGGTTGATGCACTTCACTAATGCATACAACACTTGCATTATAAAATCTGAATTGGTTGATGCACTTCACCAATAGATCCCACCAGCAGCCCTAGCTCATCTTCATGTCACCATGACCAAGCTTCCAACCAGAAATGATAGCTCATACCTAGCTCACCATGACCAAGCATCCAACCAGCACATGCTGAGGTCAGCATAACCAGCAACTTCAAGGGCTTACAACTTGGGCTTCTCTTAATCAAATTAGGACTTTAAGTACTCGAAATTGAAGTTCAGAATGTCTTCTTTCCAGCCATATATCATTTGGGCCAATCCAAGGTCGGAGGAGGAAGTTAAGGCCAAAACAAATTGCTAACTCATTTTGCGCGCTGATAAAATCCATCCTGAGCATGGCTCTGTGTTTGCTAGGTAACAGACTCCATATTTATCCAATGGGGCTGAATTTTGGATATGTTATAGTACACACCCATTGGAACAACGTTCATGAAGAATGCTGCCTCATCCGAGCTGTGTAGGTTGCTGAAACAAAGCTTGCAATATGACCTACGGAACTGGACTGGCAGGGGGCTGTAGCCAAAATGAGTTTGTCTTTTAAGCTCTTCTTCCATTCATCCAAATTAGGCCTTAACATGCTTGAATTGCATGAATTATGCTCTCTTGCTCTATTGGCCTACAAAACACACAAAGGGAGGGAAATAACTTAGAATTATAGGAACTAAGCAAAAGAAGTAAGTAAATTGGGCATGTATATGTATGAAATTATGAGCTTAACATGCCTCTCCTCCAATCTGAAAGAAAGAAAGGGTAATTAAAGGAACAATCATCTTTGTGAGGGGACAAAGACTCAATGCAAGCATGAACTTAATGCCTTTACGACAGCTAAGAAACCTCAATCTGTACCTAAATCATCACAAGGACATCGTAACAGAAAAAAAACCAATTATTTAAATATAAAAAAGATGCAAGTCTGTTAGAAATTTCCAACGAATTCAGCAATTTGGTTCCCTATTGAAAACAATACAAATTACTTGAGAAAGAGACAGATACCTGCTCTTTTCTGCACCTGATTTGGATAGATCTCCTTTCTCAAGTGCACATCTATCAGGCCGCAAACGAGAGTCTGACGCCAACAACCTTTTAGGAGCAGTGCCAAAGCTATTTATTTTATGTGCAAAATATGTGTACTGAAATTTGTCATTTTTTGGAGCATCAGCAATATGCCAAACCTGCAGCAGAGATTATCTTTCGTAAATGTAAGGAGCCAGACTATTGTTGAGTATCTTTGCCCAGCAAATATAATGGAAATCAATGTCATACAACGTGTGATCCAGTTAAAACAATGTGCCAGAAACAGAGAGACTAGCAAATAAACTATTCATCATCTTCTTGAAACTTTTGTTTCTGTAGCAAAGAAAGCAGCTGAATCCTGACAAATACTAATGAAGAGTTCCACTAGGCAGGAGTAAATAAGTTAAAGTAACAAGCCATTACCACACTCTGGTGGGACACTATTTGTCTTTAATTAATCACGCACTATAATGGGTTCATCAAAGAAACTAATCCCATAAAAATTCTCTTAAATTAAAATCATATATGTGATTTAACTCCATGAAAGTAAATGCAAATATTGTATATTAAACTTGACTGACTGTATAAAAATATATAATTGTCAAGCTCACAGATTCTACCCTTTTCACAGCACCAACTAGAAATATTAGAGCAACATTTCAATAACATACAAAATTATACAAGAAAGATTCTATGAGTAACCTCTTTTAATTCTGTGCCTGGAAGGGGTTCCCCTTCCATATCACATGGTTGATAACTCATTGACTCATTCCATTTCCCAGTCATCAATATCTGAGGTTCCTCAGCAGCATTGTAAACATATCCATCCACTTCATAGCGGCCAGCTCTGCAACCAAATACAGCTTTTAATTGGACACCAGTACGATGTGGCAAGTAGCATAAAAGAACACGTATAACTACTACGATGGTTGTATAAACTAATTGTGGAACTACCAAGAGAAATTATAAAAGAGTAACAAATCTTTTCAAAACTCAGTTTATAGTACTGGAATAGTTTATTTACAGCAGGATCCAGTGAACCATTTAGAAGGAAGCACTCTTCTTGACTTTTTATATTTATAGAGACACTTTAGCCATATATTAAGAAAGAAACATGGGGTCAGGAATCTATTCAGCATATACCCAATGAGATCAAACAGTCAAATGTAAAGAGTTCTAATCTCATTATACCACAAAATCCACCAGTAAAAACTAACAAGGCTCACAATTGAGGAATTCATAGACAGGAGTAGATGTTTCATGGAATTGAAATAAGAAGAAAAGATACCCAAACCAGCCACATGGCTGAAAATATAGCACAGCTTTGTCCCCAGTCGTCAGATTGGTCATGATCATCTCCCCTGGTGAATCAACCCATGTCCGGCCGAATATTAAGTTGTTTACCTTTGTGGGAGGTGGCACTAAGTCTAAGACTACACCATCTCTTTTAAGAGTAACGTGTGTTCTGCAAACAAACCAATAGTACATAAACATAAATGTTCTTTCCAAAATTCCCATCTAAAAAAATGAACAAGAGAAAAAACACGATGATAAATAAAAAAGCACTTGATAGTAATAATATTTTAAAAAGTTAACCCCATACATCAACAAAAGTACAAACCAACAAAATTGAATCGAAATAACAAATATACATAATAGTTCATCTAATCAAAGTAGCCATATAGAGATGCAACTCTTATAAAAATGAAGCAAAAGCAGGTCAAGCCCTCACAAAGGATTAGCTTCAGAATCCACTAAAAACCCAAAAAACCGGAGGGGTTAAAAAAAGACAAAACCTTTCTACTCACACAAGCTAATGGCATCCAAAATAAAATTTATATCGTCGGGAGAACAGAAAATACATACACAACTAAATTTATGATTATAGAAACAAGCAAGCAGTGTATTACCTTCCAACAGGGTAAACATCAAGAGAGTTGCCTAAAAATTTAGTTTTCAGCTTTGATGTCACATCATAAGCAAAATGCTCATTTTCAGCATGCCCAGCACTCATTGGTGGATGATGACTCACCTGGAATAATGATATATGATGAATCATTTCAGCTTACTTACGATTTTAAATGGAAGACAGAAGAACATGAAAGAAAACCTAATGAGGATGCAATTGAAAGACACTACAAGATTACTAGATGTAATATAGCTTTAGAGTCAGTCATTTCTAGAGGCTTCCCCTAAAAGATCTTTTGCAAAGTTCTCAGAGAAAGGATGCTTTTGAAGAAGCTCCAAAATAAAGCTTATCCAAGAAGATGATACTTTTGCTTATTAAGTAGGACAAAAGGTTTAACGACCTCAAAATTGTGAGAAGCATTTTCTGTTTAAAAAAATATTGCATGCCTCTCCAGAAGCAGTGTCAAACGAACACCAGGACAGGTAATCCCTCAAAAACTCTCAAACGCTCATACTCAGGACGGTCATAGCCCTCAAAAGCTCACCTGCTCTGCAATAAATGTAACCCCTGAGTGATTAGCCATTTCATAAGTCTCCCCAAGGATAGGGTTGAATGGCTTCCATGTTCGCTGGTAGGCATAGTAGACGGATATAGCCCACGACGCTGCAATGATTAATATGAATTACATGCTTCAAAAAATGATACTTGCATGTGCATCACAAGAAAACTTCAAAGGAAAGGCATACTCACTGGCAAACACCAACCGCATATAAGGATCCTCACATTCGTCTGCGCGATCCAACAAGTTCGAGTACTCCATTAACTGTCACAGACATTGCACAATTTATACCATAATCAAGTATATATACAATGTGCACAACAACAGTGCACAGATATTAAGTAGCACAAACCTCGGCCATTTTCTGCAGCATTGTCATGGGCTCAAAAATAAGTACAGGAAGAGTCACCATTGATGTTACATCTGAACCTATATACTTCTGCATCATCCTCCAGTAACTATCTCGTTCCTTAAACATAAAAATTGCAGAGAACTCAAAATGTCAGGATGTATAAGCGATGCAGGTTAAGAATGACAAATAAATTTCACATTTGAAGTAGAAAATAAGAAGGTTAAGGGATGCAGTTTATGAGTTAATGTTAGGATGCTATCACAATGGCAAGACCACTTTAGATTCCAAGCATTGCACTTTAATTGCTGGAATTAAACATGAAAAATGTCATATTACAACATCTCCACATATATTAATCAAGAAACAATAAGGACAACATGCCTTTCTGAACACATAGCCATCCCTCATATAAAAACACAGTTGAAACACTACACTAAATATAGACAATACTCTTACTCCTAATAGCCAACTTATCATCAAGCAAATCATAACTAAGAGCAGCACATCCCTTGAAAGATAAAATGTACAAATGGAAAAAACAGCACACCTCCTGCTTCCATCTTCCTCTATGAGCTTCCTCCTCTGCATCTTCTTTGCCTCCCTCTGGATTTATGACTTCCACCCCTTCATAACCAAGCAACCTAAAAGCAACAGGAGAGCCAGATTCTCAACTGACAGATCTCACTCCTTAATAACATATCATAAGGGCCAGGGCATAGTTTTCTCAATAACTGGTACACAAGAAAATGAATGTAGTGCAAGAAAAGTACACCAAAAGTGCCCTTGTATACGGAGTACAAGAACAGTGAACATGCAAGTTATACATAAATGGCCTCAACCAGAGATTCAGCAGACATGAAAATCACCTCCCTAAAGAGAACCAATCTATTTGGGCTGTCTGAAAAATTCTTTATATTTTTTTAACAATTTTTAAAAATAAATAAAAGTAAGGGCAAGTTTACACCAATATCCATATTAAATTAAGAATTGCATTCCAAGTCATAGGCCTGCCTACAAATTACTGGACTACTATCCAAGGCACCATTGCTTAGATGCTAATAAGCATGTCTTTGTTCGAATATTTATAGAAAAATAAAATATTGATGATAATCATATGGCAAGAACCTCTAATATTGATTCCAGACAATCTGCACATTAATTTTCAATTTAAATGACTAAATGATTTATTCAAATCGAAAGTGGTAGGACCGCAATCATCTTCGATAAGTACACACACACACTTGTAAGTGTCCTAATTATAAACACAAACATAATCCGCCTCATCGGCTGATTAAAACACTAGGTCAAGTTAAGAATCCAACTTGCATCGTAATTCAGGAACTGACCTAAAACCCGCATTGTGTCTTACAACTAACCTAAAACCCTTCCAAACCCAAATTCAGCATCCTCATCCTAATAGGGAACTCTAAATTCAGCAATTCACTCACAATGTTGCGCAAAGGAAACCCAAATATCCAACAAATCATAGTCGTTTCAATGCAGTACATAAACGTGTAAGAAAACAGACACATTTCGAGGAGAAAGAGTCTGATAAGAATCCGATCACAAGCAAGATCAAAATGTCACAGCTCAAGGCGAATTACGGAAGCCAAATCAAGAAGTGATTAAGAGTAGTACATCTACAGAGAAAGAGCACAATTAGGGTTCACGATGACGCCAAGAGTTCACCTCCAGAGAAGAAGAAATGAAGTGAAAGATTGAATTATGAGGAAGAGAGAAAAAGCTAACCCGCCAACAGATCGGTGCATGGCGTTGCTGAACACGGAGATGCCAGAATTCATGGCTGCGAAGAAGCCCTTGCTCTGTCCCTTCTTTGGGCTACCCATTTCTCTCTCAGTCTCCGTGAAAGCTAAAAACCCTAATTTGATAATTGCAAGATCAATTCAACACTACGAAAAACAGAGAAAACCGTTTGCCACCAAATAAGAAGGAAATGAAGAAACTAGAAGACGGAAGGAAAGAGAAAATAGTTCGGTGAGGGGTAGGGATTGTAATTTCAGATACCAAAGATGACATGAAGTGGAATTCGTTGGCGGTTGTTTTCTTGCGCTGGCGCGTGTTTTCTTCTGCTTTAATGACGTCCTGGCACGCGTTCATTATTATTTGAAACGTTTTCTTTTTTATATTGTAAAAAGGAAATTCAAGAAGATGGAAGAGTTTAATTATTTTTTCCCACCAAATTTTTTAAATTATTTTTTATTGATGGAGAGGAGTATTCGAATTGATTCTAAGAGCATCATGGTTAGGATCAATGCAATTTTATCATATGAAATTGAACTAAAACAGTAAAATCTCACTTGCAATTGTGTGATTTAGTTCATCACAATAGTTGCAACCCCTTGCAATAGAGGGTGCTATGTGATGAACCCTCTTTTACAATTGCAATAGGCTAACTATGGGACCTACATGCCAATGAAAAATAGAAAAAATACAGCAATTGATGCATTATGCCGTTAAGAGCATCTGCAATGGTTGTTTAATAGTTCAATGCAATAGAAAAAAATATAACAATTAGTTATTATTTTTTCAAATATATTCAAAATTGGTCTCTTTTTAAAGATCTCTCTCTCATTTATTTATTTTTTTATTTATAGAAAAAGCGATAGTAGTTATTGATGAAACATGTCAAAGTACATAGTCACAAAAGAGCCAAAATGGGTACGACATCTCCAATGACCAAACACAACAACATGTTAATTTGATATTGAGAGAATTACGCCTAAACCAACAAATACTCAACCCTTGGTCAAGGGGGCAAAGTTGGTCACTTTAACTTTGAGAGGGTTAAGTGAGAATTGAGCAATGTTTCATGAAATACTGTAGCATTTAAGCCTAATTGTAATCCTTATTATTTCATGTGACATTAGTATAATTTTCCCTTGATTTTATGAGAAAAATATATTTCAAATCACAAAAATGAAATTGGGCCGTCTAAGTCAGTTAAGTCCAAGCCCAACAAAGGTCTTTTATACTGCTTAGAGTTTGGGAGAATCGCGATCGTATTGGCTGCCTTTTGGTTTTGGTTTTTTGGAACAATTTGGACTCTGTGATCACGTGGGAAGCAAAAGAAGCAGCAGCAGCAAAATATTTACAACACAATCACATCTCATACAAATCCAAATTGTCTCAGATCTACAGCGAAGCTCCTTCAGTTTTCTATAGAATAATTTACTGATATACTTTTCAAATTTAATTACTGTCAACCCTCTCTCTCTCTCTCTCTCTCCGCCCAATCCCAAAACCCTAACGAGCTCTGATCTTCACGCAAAAGCCACCTACCACATCACCCTGCAACTCCGGAAGCGCGCACACACTCGATTTAGTTAAGATTTGCGTCGATTATTATTGTTTTGAATACAAATTTGTGATCCTTTAAAGCATGAAAGAAGGGAAATCAGTGAAATTGAACGGTCAACTGCAGCAGCAGCAGCAGCACCACCAGAACGGTCACTTGTCTCCGTTCAAATTCGCCAAGTTGTTGGATCCAGAAGCCTCATGGGACAAGGTACTCCACCTTCCCCTTATTTGATCACTGTGATTTGTTTGGTTGCCGAGAAAGTATAACAACAAATCTTGTGTTCCTTCCGATTGCTTGTTTCTTTGTTTGGGTATATAATGTAGCAGTGGAAGTTGTAATGGGGTGTCGAGATTTTTGGAATTGAAAGGGCAATATTGAAACGGTAAAATTTATTGAGTATAATGAGCAGAAACTGTTACGGTGACTTAGAAGCATCTGATTGGTTCATTAACTCTTTTTTCTTTACTCATTTTATATTTTAGCTGTTGTCTTAGTTGTTCGTTAGTAATTTGGATTTACTTTGTGTATGTGTGTAGGATCAATTGGGAGATGTCTTGCATTGGATTCGACAAGCAATGGCCCTTGTATGTGGGCTACTATGGGGTGCGATACCGTTGGTCGGAGGCATATGGTTCATCATGTAAGTTGATGGTTCGACACCTTTTTCATTGCTTGACACAGTTGCCATTTGCTTGAACCATCATCAGTTCATGTTTCTAATCACTAATCAGCTCATTTAACGAATCTTTGATGCAAATGCTATTACCTGGGTGTAAATTGTTATTGTATTTTTGTTGTCAAAGCTCATAGGCTCAACACCAGAGTTTTTATGTGGCATAGCCTATAAGTTTTCTGTTTGAAGTCTTAGACCCAAAGATTACCCCTTGTTTGATTTCACAGCGGTGTGAGTAATAGTTACCTCAAGTTTTCATTTAAATAGTGGAGGAATTCGTTTGGTGCATTTCTTATGTAGATTTGTTATGTGGTGAGTGAGTCAGAATCTGATTCTAGCTCAAAGCAGAGATGAGGATTGGAATATTGTATTTGGGCATGCACTTTAAGGAGCATCTTTAGAAGATGTTTTAAAAGCTTGTCAAATAAGTTAACAGAAGAGTGTTATGTATTTAAGTATAACTTGAAAAGAGAGTAGAGCATAGTACTCAATCTCCTGTGGAAAGCAGGGCATTGTTGCAAGCCAATATTTGATAACCTAGAAACTTTAAGGTCTGTTTTAGAAAGTCAAAATAATATATGTGAATAAAAGAAGGAAAGCACCAAGCATTCCATTAGGAACTTTCCCCAATAGAATGGACTTTAAAACTCGTTTGGGGATGCCCAGTCTTTGAATTGTCAAAGATATCAGAAATTATGCTGAAACTTATATTCTTTAGGTGCTACTTTCAAACCATAAAACAATTCATTCAAGATTCCTGTTGAATCATAGGGGTGTATAGCTTCAGTTACTTATCATTCTCTGGAATCTTAATAGTCTATATAAACACTGGTGGATTCTGTTTTTGTAAAGTTTCTTTCCAATACATATTAAAAGTGGAACTGATTAACTATTGAAGTCTTACCTGCTTTGGGGATGTCTGAAGAAGGCACATGATGTCACATAGCAGTTACAGCTGCTACTGTATTGAAATAAAGGCTAGGAGAGTTACCTAATTAAACTAAGTTTTAAATTAAAAATCACATTGCTTGACATGGTCTTGACCCTACCGAGTTCAACTGCAAAGATGGATCATTCCTTGATTGCTTCTGTAACATCGTAGTTCTCTAAGAGAAATGGATGCCTATACTTTAAAGGGACTCGGTGCAGACAGTTTTCAATTTACTGTTACCAACTTGATGGCTTTTTGCAGTCATGTAATCATACTATTTAGATTTGTGTGGCAACTAGCGGCTGAGTTTCAGGCCAAGAGAAAAGAACTTATGCCTGAGTTGGATGTCTTTGCTTCCTACCTACTGTTTTTAGAAGTATTATTTGATGGTTTTGTATTTTCATTAGCTATTGCTTCCAATGTCTTATAGCATTACTGTAAAATATTTTGTTCATCTCTAGTGGTGTGGACATTTTTTCACAGTTTTCTGGTCATATCTACCGGAATTATATATGGCTATTACGCAATGATACTAAATGTTGATGAAGAAGACTTTGGTGGCCATGGAGCTCTCCTCCAAGAGGGGCTTTTCGCTTCTATAACTCTTTTTCTGGTAATTTGACATCTTTTTTATTGCCCTCTTTTCCCCTTGAGAAATCACCTTTTCATATAAATCAAGATTTATGGGGTTTCTTTTGGTCTTTGACCTTATACTCATTTCCTCTCTTTCTGTTTTGTAGCTTGCCTGGATTCTAGTATACAGCTTGGGACACTTCTGATTGGCTATTTATTCAATTCCGCTATCATTTCTATCCCCGGTGGTGTTCAGCAATAGGACTTGGTTGCATGAAGAGTGATAACCTTGGATACGATTAAAGTTTCCTTAGAAGTTTGCTTGTTTCTTTATGGTTAACATTATGAATATGAGCATGAACATTCTAGCATCTTATTATGGTGAATAGATGTTTCAGTCAGTGTTCCATCATAAACATCCACGCAATGTAGCAATGTATGGCCTGCAAAACTGATGATAATCAAAATTGTTTTTGGTAGCCTCTAATAAAATTACCTGCAAGCCTTATTCTTGTAGACTAAGCTCCCAATAATTTTTGGCTGTCAAGCATGATATTCTGTTTCCGCAACGCATAATTTAGGGTCCCAGGTGAATTTTTGAGTGTGATACCACATGAATGGAATGTATTATCAATTAATACTCTTCGTTTTAGAGGTTTACAGGATTTTTGAGCTTCCATTAACTGCAGCAAGTTGTGATGTAATAGTGCAAATGGAATGTATTTCTGTTTAAGAATCGGATCAGTCATTTTCTGAATTGCTTCACAAATAGTATGTACTTGTAACACCATTTTGAAATTTGAAAGTCAGGCATGCATATGCCGTTGAACGCATATTTGTGTGTGAAATTTTGGGTCTTTCTTTTGAACATGGAGACTCGTACATGACCTTGTGCCCCAACTGCAACCCTAATTAGATGTAGGGTAATGTTCTCTTATCAAATTATCTATTATGTCATGTTGTTAATTCAGACTACACATCCAAATAAGATTTTAGCTAATCAATAATTCAGATTGACAATTTGACAACAATATTTGAGATTGTACTCAAATAAACATTCCATAATATAGAACTCTATACTTTACTGTCCAATGAAGAATGACAATAACATGTAAGAAATACATTCCTTGACATAGAGAGACAACCTATAGAACTGATCCTATTGAGGTAAGATTGAGCTAGTTTTATTACAATAAAATTTGGAAAAAGGAGGACTGGAAAGAATTGTCCTACTGTACATAAGCTTTGAAATGCATTTGTATTGGGATTTGGGACTTGGGAGACATATTATAGCCGTCTTTGCAATCTGCTTCTGCCTCGTGAAACCAGATAGATACTGCCATATACCCATCTTCTACCTAGTGGTGAAATGGATTTCTGCACAAAAATTACTCCAATGTGAGGCAAAATATGTATTTTAAAAGATTATATTCTATCAAATAGCGACGGAACATGTAACTTTTGATCCTCCTATATTCATTCAGTAATCAGAGAGCCTATAATAATTTCATAAAGTTAAGAAAGAGTACATGTGAACAGAGCAATGGTTTGACTTGAGCAGTTTTAACACCATAACAAGGGAAGGTGACAATTTGCAAAAAATGAGAAAGTGAGGCCATTTACAACAATAGCTCACAACACGTAAAGTACGCGAACATGATAAGAGCAATGCTATATATACCACATTGCTTACATAAGTGGGAAACGTGTCGATCATATTTCACTACAAAGGGTAGTTTCGAATCCAGTTCAACTACCTCTTACAGAACCCATTTCGTAATAAGGTTCTGGAGGAGTAAATCACTGGTACTTCCTTTGGCATTGTAATATTTGCTTCTAGATCTTTATAAAATAAGAACAAATTTAAACATAAGGATTTTATGGTGAGAGAGAGAGAGAGAGAAGAAACTAAGTTACCTCAACCTTGGTACGGAACTCTAACAAGCAATCACATACATGACAATTTGCTCTATGTGGGGAGTTATTAGACTGATTGGATTTCACAAATGCAAACACCTGCAGAGAGATGCTATTGAAATCCGTAAAAATGGATAAATCACAAATTAGAATTAAAAAAACAGCTATTAGAATTCTCAGACTGATAAAATATGTCATGATCAACTGACCTCCTCCCCACAATTTGGGCATGCCCCTTTTAGCGCCACCAAGTCATTCCTCCACAAGCCTCCAAGTACTTTAACTGTGAGAAACATCACTTATAAAAACGCTGACATTTGAACAAATGATAATAACATAGAAAAATTACACATTTTCCTAATGATGATTTTCAATTTCCTAGACTTAACATAGAGAGCTTACAAGAATTTGAGATTATATCCAATATTCCATTTGGAAGAAAAGAAAAAGAAAAAAACCCTCAAAACAATTGAAAATTTTAAAATACTTTAGAGGAGAATGGATGCAGTTTAACTTACCAGAAGCTGATGCAATTGGATAACCGATGACAGAACCCAATGCCATGAAGAGAATCGCATTTAGCATGGAAAAAGCAAACGTTTGGTTTATATAAGAAAATCCTGGATTAAAAGCCTCTTGATAAGCTAGGCTGACAGTGTAAACCATGGGCACAAGACACGCTGAACTGCCAAAAGCAAGAAAGAGGATCCATATGCTTGCTAATGTAAAAACCTGTGATAAATCTTCCTGCCCTACATCCATGTCACTCAATATTCAGGCAGAGAAAGAAAGAAAGAAACCAGTTTTCCTATTCAATAAATAACATAGTATAATAGATGGTAGCATTAAAGACTGCATTTTGGTTTACAAACTAATGCGGCAGTTAATGATTGAGTCGCCTGTCCTATGAACACAGAACACAATGGCGATGCTAGCAAATGTTGCCCATGCATCAGTGGACAGTTGTCAACCATTGATGTATTCGGGTTCCACAGTGGGTCTCGTGGACATACATCAATGCTGACGGTCGTCCAAACACGTGAGCGACTCAAAAAAAAAGGCTCAACTAAAATTCATAGAACTTATTAAAGAAATAGCACAACTCAAGATGGTGAAATACGAACACCCTGAATCCTATAACATATCACTAGCTAACAGATTTTATGCTTATTTAACCAAATGAGTGAGAAACCCAATTACCCAAGCATCAATTAGAGCATAGTTTCACCTCCAATTCCTCTATATTTTCTGGTTTCTAAGCAATAAGCCAGAATTTTGATATGGGTCTCACTGACAAACAGCACTGAAAAGGTCAATAAAAATCAATTACCTCAGCATCGGCATAAGTTGACTGTCGCCTCAGACTGCAACGAGGGTATTTCACAACGCATTTCGATCCATACCATCTTAGCTTCAGCTGTTTTCCAATCAATTGTAAGATTTGCACACAAATTCCGGAAATGAAAACATGTTAAAGATATTGCTATAAACTTATAAGTGCAACATACCTCTACTCTATCAAACATATCATCAACTATCAAAGGGTCACCACTGTAATACGCATCACGTGCCTGCCACATGTACCAACCCAATTTGACATTTTCATTCAAAAAGAAATGATCTTTATTTTTACTGAAGAACAAAGAGGAGAGAGAGAGGGCTTACTTGACGGTAGAGGGCTTCAAGGGTTTCTTTGCTGGCGGTTTCAATTGGGCCGACGTAGATACAGTATGGGCCCTCGGCGAGCTCATCGCGAGTCGTTGGGTAGTTACTGCTCGAAGAGATTCGAACGGAAAATGGAGCTCCGTTTCTAGGGTTTCTGGAAAGTTCAGGTACTGTGGACCTGATTATGTGCGGAGTGAAGGAGGAGCTCGCGGCCGCCATGAAACTCAAGTGTGAAGGGTAAAGCTCAAGTAAGCGGTTAGGAGACACCAAGAGAGAGAGAGAGAGAGAGAGAGAGAGAGAGACTGTGTTTCGTCCACGGAAATGGTTTTGGCGCGTAAATATCTGTCTGGTTGATTGGTTGTGGTTTAAGGTCAGAATGAGGAAGAGAATAACATGATTACCTCTCTTCCTCAGAATATCAGGAGACACGCGACGTCGTTTTCAGACAAGAAAATAACAAATTAAAATTTTAAAGTGTAAAATTGTTTGCGTCAGAATGAGGAAGAGAGAGAATAAAATGATTACCTCTCTCTTCCTCAGAATATCAGGAGTCATGCGACGTCGTTCTTCACACAAGAAAATAACAAATTAAAATTTTAAAATTGAAAATTGTTTGCGTCTGCCGGGAGTCGAACCCGGGTCTATTGCTTGGAAGGAAATTATCCTAACCGTTGGACTACAAACGCTTTCTTGAGAATGTCATTTCAGAAACAATATATTAACAATGCGTGTTGTTACACCACCCTACCCCTTGCATGATCTATATAAAGAATCTTACGTACTAGGGGGTAATATTTTTTTGTGTCTACAACACTCATCTTGTGAATCTTACCTAAAACCGAGAATATACTTTTATGTCCACGACACTCACGTGATGAGTGTTATAGATACAAGAGGTAATACTCTTGATGACACAACAGATTCTCTCATTATCTATTCCATGAAAATCCATTAGATCAAATCATGGATCTGAATATGATGTATGGTCACAGGTAATCATGCGATCAAGGATAATTAGGATCCTTCTCTTATAAGGACTTTGCAAAATGATTCCATCAATGGAGGGTAAACAATAATGAGAATTTCAAAGTTGAAGCCCCACACCAATAATTTTGTGAGAGAGAAAAAATGGCCCTACAAAAGAAAGGAAAAGAAAAAGTCTGTTTGCATAGAACAAACTAGTTTACCTTTTTACTTTTTCTTTGTGTACAACTACAAATTAATCCTGCATCTTTTTTCTGCTGTCTAAGGCATTTACATTTGACCCCTTTCTAAGAAAGGATCCCATTCATGTTCCTCCACTGTCCCAAACAGATTGTATTTCCAGCTCACTTTTTCTGCATAATCAAAACTTGTGTTCTTCCCCTCTCTCATGTCCCTCCTGATTGTGTCCACTCTTTCAAGAACCCCCTTAACTACAATATCAAATGCATCCTCAAGAGTCTCCAATCTAGAACTTGGGTCTGCATATATCACTTTCGGTATCAGTTTTATAACCTCTTCTCTCATTTCCACAACTTTTTGTCTTGGAATTCTTTGCAGGATCCTCTCAATGCTGACCCTCCCATTCTTTATGTCAAATGCCGGTATAAACACAGAGTATTTGGTGTAGTCTCTTGGTAAATGCCACAGATATTGGACGTAGGCTGAACCGGGATGAAAGAACACCGGAATACAGCCAGCCAGAATCGAATCGAAAATTGATCTCCTAGTTAAAGAATCACCAGGAGGCTGTAAGCAGAACACAGAACCTTGAAACATTTTCATCACAAACACCGGCTTGTGGCACTTGTCTGGACCAGAAGTGCATTCTAGCAACTTGCATTTCCTCCTTGCATCCCTACACTGGTCAATGATTTCGTTTCGGATTGAGCTTTGAAGATTAGGCCTGGGGCCACCTGCAAATGAGAACAATATGCGCCTTCTCTGCCTCCTCATTCTGTTCTGCCATTGAAACACCTCATTGTCCTTTGAAGGGTGAAAATATGTTGGATATGGTATGGCAAAGTCATTACTATTCCAAGGGCTTGATTCAATTGTCAACATGGTCATGTTTTTTGATTCAGGCAAGAGCATGAGCTTGTTACCCCACTCCGAATCAGTGTCGGTCCATCTCCTAAAATCCCAAGTAATTCTTCCTGCCACCATAAAATGATCTCTACCCCACATTTTGTTCCACTCTGGTTTTTCTCTCAGCCACTTGACAATTTCAAGTGAACCAGAATCTCTCATAAACATGTTGGAACCCCAGAGGTACCGCGCCACGTCTAGGCCAGCATAGTAAGGTACAAAGATTGCTGAAGCTTGGGATGAGTCTTTTGTCAAACAGTTGTATTGCTTCATTCTGTTGTGGAATATGACCTCTAACAAGAACTGGTTTGTAGAAAACCAACCAGTATTTGAGTAGACTCTCTCAAAATTCGGTAGATGGGGGCCAAGACCAGAGTTTGATGCAAAATCACACATATTAGTCCAATTGCTAAGTGAACCACATTTCTGCAGCAAGTCCTTGTAAAATTTGCTAGGGATGTCATGGACATAAATGTACTTACCTAAGCATGAATCAGAATTAGATTCAACCCTTTCATCTATATGTTCCTCTGGATCAACAGACTCAACCAAATTCTTATCAGATTGAGCTTCATTCTCAATAAGATCACGTGCCTGATCATTATGGTCATGAGGCTCTAATTCCTTCTTAGAAACTGAATGTTGCCCGAAATTTTCAATGCCATGTTCTTGAATACCGAAAACATCTTTGGTTCTCAAATTAAAATCCCCACTTCGGTCATTGAAAACAACATTAATATGATGGCCTTCATCTCTCAATTTGGTGCTACTACTTTCAGTAATTTCTTTAGGCAAAGAAACAGAATCAACAGAACCAGAATCTTTGGCGACATTGTCAGCAATGTCAGGGTTGTGATTGCCTAACAGGGCAATCAGGTTCTTCCCCACCATGAATTGTGAGTGATACACGCAAAGCAATAAAAACCACAATAAAAATGAGGCACATACAAACCAGGATTGGTTGCGGCATGCTGCAATCTTCATGAAAGGCCTTCCCATATTGTCACGAAAGGCCCTCATTCGCAACTTTCTTCGATTAATCGTCGTAATTGTCTCCCTTGTGTTAGTCTTGGATCAATGAGAATTAGAAAAGCTCAATGCAACATGTGACAGAGCAAATAAACGGAACCAACCCATGTTGCTTTGAAGAAAACCCAAGAGAAAAATCAGAACATTTAATCTTGCTTGATTGAAGAAGATGAACATGTTTATTATGGAATCAGAGGCACGAAATTAAAATGCATGGGATTGGAAAAGGTATGCATGGGTTGCTGGAGAAGCAATTAGTCTCAGGATTTCTTTGGAAAATGGATCGAAAGAGAGAGAGAGAGAGAGAAAGAACGAGATCAAATGGAGGAAGTCGTTAAGCAATTCAAAGGCAACTTTGTAACATTCTAAATATTACCTTGCTGTGCTATGTATGTATCTGTTTGGAGAATCACAAAGAGCTTAAATTACTGTCCGTTGGATCCGAACCTTGGGTTGGTAGTAACATCAATCTAGAATCTACAATGCATACATTTTATTTATTTATTTTTATATTTGATCAATCAATACTTTGTATTTTTACTTTCTTTCGGATCAGAATTGGCCGATATCGAAATTTTCTATCCCAACTTCTTCACGTACTTGATATGGAATTCGAATTGGAAGTTGAAAGAGAGGTGTTTTGGGAAGTGAGGTATTCTCTTGCACTTTTCAAACCCAATAATTGAGGTGATATCAAAACAATGCTATCTCCGTATGGAAGTTTTTCTCTTTCGTAGGACCATTAATGTATCATCAATTATGTATATATACATATATCCCGTCTATATATATCTTCGTATTTAGGTCTTGAACAAAAGAATTGCCATTTGATTTCTATGCATTTTGTTTTACAATGTGTTGACACCGTAACTGACCAAGCAACTAGAAGACTAGAAGGAACTCTAAGCAAAGCAAGAGGAGTCCCACATCGGAAAACAACAAGAAGTGAAGGCTCCCTCTCACCTATAAAAGCATACCACTCTCCACTTAAGGGGGGATACGAAACTGAGTTGAGCTCCCTCTTCAGGACTCTCCTGTTAGTCTGGCCTTCGAGTCCTGGGTCTCCAGACCCGGGGACTTGACCTCTGGGCTCCAGACTCCTAACTTTGTACCTTAGGCCCTAGGCCTTCTTCCATTTATCTTTGGGTCTAATCCCCTTGTACAAATGTAAACAATATCATAATGAGAACATATTCTCTGTGGACGTAGCCCATTCATTAAGGGTGAACCACATATATCTTGTCTTTTGTGTATTTATAAATTGGCCAAATCCTCACATACACGCAGAAGGTCCAAACCTTCACCCATCATCCATCACACCTCATCACTAAGTTGGACTCAATCTTGGCCCAACCATTTTGAGCATCAACAGTTTGGCGCCGTCTGTGGGAATCGACACAAAAGGCTTCTGTCATTCTCCCTTCCTTCAGTGCCCTTCGGCACCCCTCCAATCATCATCCTTAACCATTCAACATTATCTGTGCCGAAGTAATCAGGAGTCAAACTCAGACATCACATCAACATGCCGAAGTTTTAGGGCCCAGCTCCAGCCTGTTGACTCTAGAAGCCCAGCTCCACAAACCTGGCAAAGGTCAAGCCAAGACCCACCCAGAAGGCTCATGCCACAAGGCACGACACTTAACTAGCCTAGGCCCAACCTTGGCTCCCCTGTCGAAACTAAGCCCAGACCCCCTTTGGCTCCATTCGGCACACCTTTTCTTGCGACATGCAAGCTTGGCACCTTCGGCACCCCATGCCCTCCGACATTTTATATTGCGACAAGCAAGTCTTATGCCTTCGGCACCCCCGTGCCTAGCCACTTTCTCTTGCGACGTGCAAGCTTGGCACCTTCGGCACCCCATGCCCTCCGGCATTTTATATTGCGACAAGCAAGTCTTATGCCTTCGGCACCCCCGTGCCTAGCCACTTCCTCTTGCGACGTGCAAGCTTGGCACCTTCGGCACCCCATGCCCTCCGGCATTTTATATTGCGACAAGCAAGTCTTATGCCTTCGGCACCCCCGTGCCTAGCCACTTCCTCTTGCGACGTGCAAGCTTGGCACCTTCGGCACCCCATGCCCTCCGACATTTTATATTGCGACATGCAAGTCTTGTGCCTTCGGCATCCTCGTGCCTAGCCCTTCCCCTTGCCACATGCAAGCTTGTTTCGCCTTCGGCACCCCCGTGCCTAGGCCCACCTTTGGCACCTCCATGCTTTGCAACATGCAAGCTTCGGCACCCCTTTGCCTAAGCCCACCTTCGGCACCCCCGTGCCTAAGCCCACCTTTGGCACCCCCGTGCCTAAGCTCACATTTGGTACCCCAGTGCCTAAGCTCCCCTTCGGCACCCCGTGCCTAAGCTCACCTCCGGCACCCCGTGCCTAAGCCCACCTTCGGCACCCTAGTGCCCAAGCTCACCTTCGGTACCCCCGTGCCTGAGCTCACCTTCGGCGCCCCCGTGCCTAAGCCTACCTTTGGCACCTCCATGCCTTGCCACATGCAAGCTTGTTTCGCCTTCAGCATCTTCTTACCTAAGCCCACCTTCGGCACCCCGTGCCCTTCGGCATTTTATATTGCGACAAGCAAGTCTTATGCATTTGGCACCCCCGTGCCTAGCCACTTCCTCTTGCGACATGCAAGCTTGGCACCTTCGGCACCCCATGCCCTCCGGCATTATTGCGACATGCAAGTCTTACACCTTCGGCATCAGCCACTTCCTCTTGCGACATGCAAGCTTGGCACCTTCGGCACCCCGTGCCCTTCGGCATTTTATATTGCGACAAGCAAGTCTCATGCCTTCGGCACCCTCGTGCCTAGCCACTTCCTCTTGCGACATGCAAGCTTGGCACCTTCGGCACCCCGTGCCCTTCGGCATTTTATATTGCGACAAGCAAGTCTCATGCCTTCGGCACCCTCGTGCCTAGCCACTTCCTCTTGCGACATGCAAGCTTGGCACCTTCGGCACCCCGTGCCCTTCGGCATTTTATATTGCGACATGCAAGTCTTGTGCCTTCGGCATCCTCGTGCCTAGCTCTTCCCCTTGCCACATGCAAGCTTGTTTCGCCTTCGGCACTCCCGTGCCTAGGCCCACCTTTGGCACCTCCATGCTTTGCAACATCCAAGCTTTGGCATCCCTTTGCCTAAGCTCACCTTCGGCACCCCTTTGCCTAAGCCCACCTTTGGCACCCCTGTGCCTAAGCTCACCCTCGGCGCCCCCATGCCTAAGCTCACCTTCGGCACCCCCGTGCCTAGGCACAATGCCTTGTGACATGCGAGCTTGTGCGTTTGGCAAACCACTCTGCCTTCGGCACCCTTGTGCCTTTAGCATCCCCTTTGCCTTCGGCACCCCCGTGCCTAAACCCATCTCTTGCAACATGCCTTCAGCACCCCCCATGCCTAAGCCCACATTCGGCACCCCGAGCCTAGGAACATTACCTTGCAACATGCAAAGCTTTGTATCGCCTTCGCCATCCAAACTCCAAAATTATGTCAGTATCCAAGGGACCTAGCCCCCTTCCGAAGGCTCAGCTCCAAAACAAACTCCTAAGGCCAAGCTGAGTACTTAGGCCTAGCCCTTGCCTAGCCCTATCTTGAGCAAAACAGGCTCAATAAAAGCCATAGATGGCCCTTACCGATCGGCACCTTGGTCCCTCGCCTAGCCCAACACTCAGGCCTAGCCAAATCTGCAGCTTGGCTCCTTGCGAAGCCTAGCCTCCTTCCAAATTCCAAAACTCCCAGCTTCTAGATCTCCCAGCCCCTAGACACTCATGCCAGCCCAAACTATAACTAGACTCCTTGCCGAAGCCCTTGCGGCCCAGCCCTTGCTAAATGCCCAGGCTAAACCCACATGACCTGGCCCTTCCTAAAATGCCCAGCTCTCTTGTCGAAACATTAAAAGGCCAGCTCTTGATGTTGGCTCCAATTCCATGCCGAAGCCTCAAAAGCCAAGCCCGTGTGGGACTCTATTTTTCTCTCCACGCTCCCTACCGTTCGGCAAGGAAGCTAAACCCTCAAGCTTTGCTCCCTTACCGAAGCAAATGGCTGACCCAGCCATAAAAAAAAAAAATAATAAATAAATAAATAAATAAATAAATTTGCACCTGCCGAACGGTAGGCAACATGCAGAAGGGATTTGGGAAGTGAGGGAGCACTTGGCTGACCTAGCCACCAAAAAAAAAAAAAAAAAAAAAAATTATTTGCACCTGCCGAACGGTAGGCAACATGCAGAAGGAATTTGGGAAGTGAAAATGCCCACTTGGCTAGCTACTTGGCTGACCTAGCCACAAAAAAAAAAAAAAAAAAAAAAAAAAATTTTGCACCTGCCGAACGGTAGGCATTGTGCAGAAGGAATTTGGGAAGTGAAAGTGCCCAATTGGCTAGCCACTTGGCTGACCTAGCCACAAAAAAAAAAAAAAAAAAAAAAAAAAAATTTGCACCTGCCGAACGGTAGGCATTGTGCAGAAGGAATTTGGGAAGTGAAAGTGCCCAATTGGCTAGCTACTTGGCTGACCTAGCCACAAAAAAAAAAAAAAAAAAAAAAAAAAGCCGAACGGCAGGAAGCATGCAGAAGGTAAAATGGGGACTTGCCAATTTTTTTGCTGACCTAGCTCAAAAAAAAAAAAAAAAACCTTCTCTCCCTCCAAACCACTTTGGTTTTTTGTTGCAACTTCTCTCCCTCCAAAGTTCTTCTTACCCGGGGACTTGGGGGACTGGGGATAGTGCACTATACGACTTGGAAGACAAACTACGGTGTTGCTCGGCCAGTGCACTTAAGATTACAAATCCCCAAGCAAGAAGTTCTTCTTACTCGCGAACTTGGGGGACTACTGTTGACACCGTAACTGACCAAGCAACTAGAAGACTAGAAGGAACTCTAAGCAAAGCAAGAGGAGTCCCACATCGGAAAACAACAAGAAGTGAAGGCTCCCTCTCACCTATAAAAGCATACCACTCTCCACTTAAGGGGGGATACGAAACTGAGCTGGGCTCCCTCTTCAGGACTCTCCTGTTAGTCTGGCCTTCGAGTCCTGGGTCTCCAGACCCGGGGACTTGACCTCTGGGCTCCAGACTCCTAACTTTGTACCTTAGGCCCTAGGCCTTCTTCCATTTATCTTTGGGTCTAATCCCCTTGTACAAATGTAAACAATATCATAATGAGAACATATTCTCTGTGGACGTAGCCCATTCATTAAGGGTGAACCACATATATCTTGTCTTTTGTGTATTTATAAATTGGCCAAATCCTCACATACACGCAGAAGGTCCAAACCTTCACCCATCATCCATCACACCTCATCACTAAGTTGGACTCAATCTTGGCCCAACCATTTTGAGCATCAACACAATGAAAATTAGACTAATATTCCGTCTAAAACTTGATGATGTTATCTAAATTTATTCAACTTACCATAAAATTGATAATGTCAAGAAATTGACTGGAACCAGTATATGCCATGAAGATTAATCCAAATTCATCCAACCACCATGTTTAATATTGGCTGGCAGTTCTGTTTTGTTCTTAAACCTGCAGATATATTTAATTTGAAATGTCAAGGATATATGCATGTCTTAATCTCCAGGCAAAAACAAACAACAAAATGATAGGCTATTAGGCTAGCTCAAGCCTTGGGGAATTTGCTAAGTTGGCGTGATGGGAAGGTTTTGCACATTAGGGTAACCTTTTCCATTATTCAATGTCATTAATTATTTGGGGTGGTTTGTAAAGCTCGTGAGCTCGTTTACAAAAAGTTTATTTGATTTTAAATACAAATTGTTAAATAAATTGATACAGCTCTGAATTAAATAGTAAGATGGCAATCATACTTTGTAGCACACGACAAATACACAAAATTACAAAACTGGCGGTGTAAACAAACAAAGAAAATCAAAGAACAAAGAAAAAAGGTAAAAGTTTGGGCAAAAAAACAAAAACAGAAAAGAGAAAAGGTAAAAGGAAGAAGCAAACACCTGGTGCAAATGTCACGTCTGTGATAATTGAAAGCGGCAACAAAACAGAGAAACAGTCTGTGTCATTTCCAAAATCTTAAAACCAAAGCTAAAACGTTTGTTGTGACTTGTGAGAGCAAACCAACTCAACCATAAAGCATTCACATTCCCTTCCAAACCAAGAAACATACAAGCACAACCCAAAAGAGAAAAGGAAAGAAAAGAAGAAGAAAATATTCAAAACCCATTTCCTTCCAAGTTTGTCCTACATTTTGATCTCTTCGAGATCATAATCGAATCAAAAACCCAAATGGGATTTCTGGGTTTGCATCAATATCTATGATTAAAGAGGAAAAAAAGAAAAAAGGTGAGATTTTTATGGAGAGGGACCAATCTGCTGCAGCGAGCAACTTGGAGATAAAGGTGGTCCGTCCACGGCGGAACGACAACGTGGTGCACCCAGCGGGCCAAGCTCCGAGGACGACGCGAAGGCGGTCGTACAGCAGCAACTACAACCCGTTCAAGAGGTGGGTCTCATGGCTGGTCCCGTCGTTTGTGGTGGCCAACATTGTCGTTTTTGTGGTCACCATGTTCGTGAACGATTGCCCCAAGAACTCGGCCTCTTGCATTGCTCGCTTCTTGGGCCGCCTCTCTTTTCAGCCCCTCAAAGAAAACCCACTTCTTGGGCCATCTTCAGCCACGTAAAGCTTCTCACTTTTTTCAGTATCTCTTTTAAAATATGTTGGTATTTGCAGTTCGGTATGCAATGTGTGTTTTGGCATTTATTTTAAAGAGTTATGTGAATGCATAATTGGGTGTTTGCATGTGGGAACTTCGAAATTTTAGTTGTTGATGGGTATTTGGTGAATTTATGAGGAAGAGGAAGTGGAATTGGTTTTTATATGAAATCAGAATGGGATAAATTTACCTTGAAACTATGAAAGTTTGGAGTTTATGTTGTTATTACAAATGTTTTGGTGAAACATTTGCTATGAGATTTGAAATTTTGGATGTATAGATACATTTTTGAACTGTATGAAACCTTGGTGTATGCTGGAACAAAGAAAAAAGGGTATTAGAAAAGCTGCAAGTAGAGAGTCTTCTTTGTCAGCTTGTAGTGAACTACCCCTTGATTTGATTGTTGAGTTTCTTTGTAATATGTTACAAACTTTTTACATTATTGTATTTTTTTAACAATTTAGTTTCAAAGTTTTTATTTGACTTTCCTTGCTCTGTGAGGCCAATGACAAATGATTATGATAAAATGGATGTATTTTGCCTTCATCTCTCTTGTAAGAGGGGTATGCATTCTTCGAGGATTGGGAGTGATTCTTCTTAAGCTGTTTAATGCGCTAATTCTAATACGCACCATCCTAAATCTATTAACTGCTAAAAGTAGCACTTGAAGGGAGAGCTATCTTCTGTGGGTCAACAGGTCTTAGTTGTATCCACAAGAAAAATGTGCACATCTAACTTCTTTCCCATGTTTTTTTCATCCTTCAGATTAGAAAAGATGGGTGCTCTAGACGTGCAGAGAATGGTTCATAAACACCAGGCATGGCGGATGATCTCATGTATGTGGTTACATGCTGGAGTTTTCCATCTACTGGCCAATATGCTGAGTCTTGTATTCATTGGTATTCGGCTTGAGCAAGAATTTGGATTTGGTATGCATCTGGCTTTGCAGCTTCATGTGTGTTGTCATGGATGTTTAGCCACATTCACAAGTGTTTGTAGTAAAATCGAAAGCACATGACAGATATTACAAGAGAAATATTAGTTACTAAATGAATTTGTTTTTTCAGAACTCTAGAAGCAGCTACCTTGAGATTAATCTGCAGATGATTCCTGTGCATGAATTCATTGAATTGTTATCCTAGAGTAGTGGTCATGCGGTGCTGGTTGCATTATAACTTACATCATTATGTTGATAGGTTTGCATGGAAATAAGAGGAAGTTTTATTCAGCGGTGAGGTGAGCAAAGAGAGTTGATACACCTAAGATGGGTTCCGGAGAAACATTCTTATGATATTGGTTTTTTAGGCTATTCAAACTGTAGTTTAGACATAGTATTCCATTTTACAGAATAAAACTGCTTGATATAAAAACTGAGAGGTTGTTTCGATTTTTCCATCGCTTATGTGGGAATATGGAATGTTTTGACTATCCTATAGGGTAGACACAGTGCCTCAATATTTTAAAATATTTCAAGATGCCGCCTATTTGGAAAATTTGAAAGAAAAGAAAGTTGGAGCTGGGTAATTGAATAGAAGAAGATGGAAAATAATCTACTCATGCACAATTATTTTAATGAACAACAGTTTTTACTTTTTGGTTTGAAAATCTAATGCTTTTCTGATTTGTTCTTCTACAGTTCGAATTGGTTTGCTTTATGTCCTGTCTGGTTTTGGCGGGAGTTTGCTTTCATCTCTTTTTATTCAATATGGTATTTCTGTTGGTGCTTCTGGTGCACTTTTTGGTCTACTTGGAAGCATGCTATCAGAGATCATAGCAAATTGGACAATGTACGAAAATAAGGTAAATAATGTTTCAGTATGCTCAATGATTCCCTTCATAGTATATGCACTACACTTTGATCTTACAGTTCAGATTTTTATGCGCAGTTAGCAGCATTGCTTACTCTCATTGTCATCGTCATTGTAAATTTAGCAGTGGGAATCCTCCCACACGTGGACAACTTTGCTCATATTGGAGGATTTCTTTCTGGATTTCTTCTTGGATTTGTATTTTTGATCCGCCCCCAATTTAAATGGCTTACCCAAAGGAATGCTCCTCCTGGACATGTTTCAACTCCAGTTAAATCTAAACACAAGACTTATCAATATGTATTGTGGGTTCTCGCTCTGATACTATTGATTGTTGGGTAAGCTCCTCCTTGATCCCTGAAATTCAATTATTTGACTTCATATACCTAATTGATTCCCTACATGAGAATTTGAAAGGCACATTTGATGATTGGATGTTTACAATCAAATCAGGGTACTTGATTTCATAGAGATATGTTGTGTCCTGTAATCTGTGTTCATCACTGTCACTGTTGATAATCTCAATATCTGCTTGTTTTCTGTATGTGTAATACTGATTGGTCACGTTGATGATAGTACTATATAATAGTGGGTTCGTCTTCTTTGTTGTTTTGTTATTGGAAATGGAAATTCATTTTCGTCAGTATATGCGGGCATTTTGTCACACAAGTCTTATGTTTTTTTTTTTTACAGGTTTACAATTGGCATGGTTACTCTCCTTCGAGGGGTCAATCTGAATGATTACTGTTCCTGGTGTCATTATTTGAGCTGTGTCCCTACCTCAAAATGGAGCTGCAAGTCACAACAAATGTATTGTTTGGTAATTGATGCTGCACTTTTTCTGTGCATATTAACTTCCACCTTAGTATTTGACAGATAGAAGTAATTGGTTCCTTATATGATGTGCCAACGTAGTGGTAAATAGAAGAGAAATAGTAGACCAGACAGCTGTTTTAGTGCTAGTAAATATATCCTTATATCTTCTCTTCTTTCCCTTGTGGAGTTTTATATGGTTGCACTCAATACTTTAGTCTCAATATGCCATTTTAAGCTAATGTCATCAGGAAACTTAGTTTAAGAAATGAACTCAAGAAATACTCAAGAGTTCTCAGCTCTCGTGTCTGCTTCACTAAAATTATGATGAGATATGTGGGCTCCATGTAGCCAAACTGCATTCCTCAATGTGACTTTTTGTTATACTCCATGATCCATTATGAGTGTTGAAAATGTTTTCTGAATGGAGTTTTTGAGGGTACTGAATTGGAGATCACCTAAATAATTGAAAATCAGGACATATCAGAGTGAGGGAGAGATTATATATAGAGAGCAGGAAAATTAATTATATACTAACTTGTTAGTACTGTAAATTGGTTTTGTACTGATATATTGTTCTGTATATGCATGTGTGCAACAAACCTTGCAGTCCAGCCAGTTAGGAAATCAGCTGAACTTGACGTGCGTAAGCAACGGGAGAAATGGCACTTATTCATTGCTGGATGGCAACCCTACCCGGGCTCAACAGCTATGTGCTGAGCTTTGCAGTTGACATACATGTACACAGCAAGAGATGATAGAATGTTGATTGATATGAGTCATTCTTATATCTGTAGAGAATATTTCTTTTCTTTTTTTTGGTTGGGTAAGAGTAGTCTTGTGTATTCACCAAGTAATGGTTATCGTTATCATTATTCTTTTCATTCTTTTATTGCTTCTGTACTCTTATTTTTACTTGCTGAAAAAGAGGGTTTGTAAATACAGATAGGGATGTACTTATTGATGGCAACTTGGAGTGAAAACAGCCAGTGCTATTTTGTGCTACTTTCTCCCTTTCTCTTTTTCCACCTCTGGCAATTTAAAAAGACTAAAAGAAAAAAAAACATTACTGGACTTCAAGTTAGAACAAGCCCATGGGCCATGGCCCAAGTATGTAGATCTACTCCAAGAAGATTGTAGATGAAAACTTAATTAACGTAGTCCCCTTACAAGTGTTATTGTTAATGAAAATACTGTAAAACTTTATACTAAAAAAAACAGATTCTTTATCTTCTTTTTTTTTTTTTTTGGTACAGAGGGGGGCTAAAGCCCCAAACCAAAAGAAACTAAACTGAAACTAGACGAGGTCTAGCAAGACCTCGAACATCATCACCTAAAATGGGACTAAGAAAGGCTGGAGCCTCCTCAAACACATGGAGGCCCAGACCAAAATCATAACTCTTCGCAGCCAAGGCATCCGCAGCATAGTTTTGTTCACGGAAAATATGCTTCACAGAGCAGCACCAATCCTCATGAATCTTCATTTTGCAACAACTGATAATACTAAAGAGAGGGTGTGTTGACACAGTAGGACTTTTTAACAAAGCCACAGCAGAAGAAGCATCACACTCAATCTCCACCATGCGAAACCCAGCATCCCAAGCCATATTAAGCCCCCAAAAAAACCCCCATAACTCAGCCTCAATGATGGAACCATAGCCTAGATTCACAGAGAAACCCTTGATCCAACTCCCACAAGAGTCTCTTAACAGACCCCCAGCCCCAATAAGACCAGAGGAATTGATTCTGCTACCATCAGTGTTGATTTTACAAACACCAGGAAGAGGGGCCATCCAATGGAGATAAACAACACTACGCGAGGGGCCATCCAATGGAGATAAACAACACTACGCTCAGGGAGGAAAGCCATTGGATTAATGAAAATACTGTAAAACTTGATACTGAAAAAAACAGATTCTTTATCTTTCAGTTGTTAATGTCGAGTGCAATAATAGTTGGATTCATGATTTTTTTGTAAAGTATATATATATATATATATATATATATATATATTACTATGAAATTGAGTTTTAATGTTATGTTTAGTGTTTACGATTGGATTATGAGGTACAATTGGGAATATTAAGGGTTTTTATTTTTTCCATAATTAGGAAGCGGGAGGGGTTTGTCTCACATACACGCTGCCAATGTATTATTGGGCTTCGTATTTGAGAATACTGGTTTGTAAGTCAAGATCCTTTTCCACTAAATTAAATCTGGTTGATGAGAATATTGGGTTAGAAAGGATAAAATTAATTCAATGATGTGTTTGGCGCTATACATAATTGGATTATGGTATTACATGGGTAAGTAGGACTAGACATAAACCCATTAAGCATAATTTCAACTTTTTAGTGGGATACATAATCCAACAAAATTTACATAACACTATTACATATAATCCAATCCAAGTTGTCGTAAGCCACCAAATATTTGATTAGAATCGTGAATTATACTCGTCACCAAATGGGGCTTTTCTAGGAAGACCAGTCCGTTAGGAAATTCAAACTGGGTGGCCTCAGCTTCGTTTTCCATGTTTGCTTAGGTTCATAAAATTGCGCGCGTGTTAGTTTTGCCGTCGACTCTGAGTCTCCCTCCGTAGCTCTTTAAATTGGCACTCAGCTTCGAAGTTAACATTTTGCTTGGTAACGTGTTCAATGGAGACTTAAACCTTCACACTTATGTCAAAAGGGCTTTGCCTGAGCAAGTTATGGAGATTGCAAATCCACCACTTTTTGAAGGAAACACCAACAAAACTCCCAAACAATGTGGTGCAGGAGTTGAAGAAATTGAGGTGTGCTTGAATTCAATATTTAGAATTGGAATTGCATGTTCTGCTAAATCTCCAACAGACCGTCTAAGGAGTATCAGTGATGCTGTTTTTGAATTGCATTCCATTAGAGATGTTCTCCTTGGATAGAAACTTTTATGTGCCGCCAGGGAAATACTCTTGTTGTTGCTGCTACTTCTATTGGTGTATTTGGGCCTGGAGCCCCGCAAATGTGATCAAATTTATCAAACTACTGCATCAATTTTGTAGGCCTGCATATTATTGTAGTCTGTAGGCCTGCCATAGTTCAACTTTGTTTCTTGGGCCTTTTACCGTTTTCTCTTCAAACAAAGAAAATGTTAAAATTAATGCACACTCGTGTCTTAAATAATATAGAAAAATCTAGAATAATGGAGAATGAGCAAACCGACTTAGCAAAGTCGATGAATCCAAAATATCATATGCTTTAGTATAAAATAATCAAAGTGCTGTAATATTATAAACTAACCGACTAAGCTATGTTGATTAAAACTCCCATATATAGGCTTATTGCCTTGACAAATATGTAAGCTGAAAACTACCAGCTGTCCTATATCCCACTAAGTCCTCTATATTTGATTAAAATTTTTTAAAGCATGGTATAAAAAGAAAAAAATAATATGATGCAGACAAATATTAGTTTTAAAGCATGTAGAAAAAAAAAATTTGTTTTAAAGCCAATAAAAAAAGAAATGACAAAAAGAAGAAGTGGAATTATCCAATGGGAAGGGACGGGTGGCTGGGGGGAGATGGATATAACTTATTTTGTTTTGTTTAGGCTCTTCTTTTTAAGTTTTGCTTTTCTCTCTCATACTTTTGTTCTCTTTACGAGTTGTGCAAGTTCCAATTATTGCCTATTTTATATTTGGCAATTGCCATTGATTACAATTGACAGTATTTGAAGGAAATGAAGTGACTAGTGGAAGATCTTATTTATAAATCAGTTTGCCATGCCTTCATAATCAAACTCAAAATGGGGGTTTTGGTTATGAAACTGATTTTATTAATATACTCACTCGTGAATGGAGCATTGTTCGTTTGCTCCATGCATTTGAGAATGGGAGGCAACGAGACGGATAGGCTTGCACTCTGAGACGGACCTTTTACTCAACTGATGTACAGATTACCTTATTTCCATCTTCAACATTTAAGTAAATGTCTTTGTCCTTTTACTTTTATTTATTTTTATATTACTTCATTTACTTAAATTTACAATGTAAATAAGGAAGTACCCCTATTTGGATTCAAATAAAAATACTAGAAAATCAAATTCCCACCAAATCAAAATATGAAAATTCGGTTTTAGTGCAAAATACGATTTAGGCTAAAAATGATGGCTAATTAAGTCAATATATACTTCATACTAAAATCTCATAAAATCAAGTTTTCTTATTTGATGTGTATGGAACCCGCCAAAAATTATCTTGAGAAAATGATTATTCCGAAAAACCATTTTTCATACTTAGTCAATATTGCACCTCCGCTAAAAAAATTCTGGATCCGCATTGCACTGCTAGCCATCAAAGCTCAAATAACGCAAGATCCTCATAATGTAACGAGCTCCTGGAATGAATCCATTCACTTCTGCTTCTGGCACGGTGTCACCTGCAGTCGATGACACCAACAAAGGGTCACGAGTCTAGACCTCCAATCTCAAAAGCTGGCAGGGTCCCTATCACCACACATAGGAAACCTAAGTTTCCAAAGGGAGCTAGAACTACAAAACAACAGCTTCAGCAACAAAATCCCTCCAGAAATTGGGCATTTGCGTAGATTGCAGGTACTTTCTCTACACAACAACTCATTTAGTGGCCCTATTCCATACAACATATCATATTGCTCCAACCTCATCTTCATGAATTTCGGTTTCAACGGGTTGGTCGGTAAAATTCCATCTGAATTTGGCTCTTTGTCGAAGCTTCGACAATTTGTTCTACAAGCTAATAATTTAACAAGAAAGATCCTGTAGAATAAACTAAAAACTCACACTAGCAAACTCACAGACAACAAACAGACCAAACACCAAAGATGGCACGCAGATGAAAACCAAAGAAAACCAAGTCTGTAAACACACCCTCAATGAACTCACACAGACTCGGAAGAGAATAGAAGGAAGAAGACAAAAGGAAAAGCTGATAAGCCTTGTTCAATAATGATCAAACAGCAACAACTACAAATACAAGTAGAGGCCACGCCTCTTTTGAGAGAGAGACAGACCTTTCAGCATACACAATAAAAATATCCTAGAGACAAGAGAGCGCACTGCCCACAGCATGCCTAATACAAACTTAGCCACAGTAGCACCACTCCTTGAGCCAATAAACAAAACATATCCTACATAAAGCATGGGCATGCTTTTACAAAGTGAATAAAATATTAAATGTGGCTTTGAATTCGGTGGACTTGGTTTAACTCTCAACAGATCCCTCCTTCCTTGGGAAACCTTTCGTCTCTCGAGGCACTTGCTGCATTTGAAAATAACTTGGTGGGAAGCATCCCTACTTCTCTAGGCCAATTGAAAAACTTGACATTTTTGTCAGTGGGCTTAAACAACTTATCTGGTACCATTCCTCCCTCCATCTATAACCTCTCTGCTCTTCGTTCTTTTTTCGTAAAATTTAATCAAATTCAAGGGAGGCTTCCATCAGACTTGGGAAAAACTCTTCCTAATCTCCAAATCTTTAGCATCGCTGGAAACCAATTTTTTGGATCCTTGCCTCTCTCACTATCAAATACCACAAGTCTACGGATACTTGAAATTCAATATAACAACCTCACAGGTCAGATGCCGGATTTCCGAAAGCTTCATAATCTATACAGATTCACCATTGAACAGAATCATCTTGGAAGCGGTACAGATGGTGATTTGATGTTCGTCTCGGACTTGACCAATGCCACAGAGTTAAAAAACTTGCTTATAAATGACAACTATTTTGGAGGATCGTTGCCCACATCAATATCCAATCTTTCAACCAAGCTTGAAAGGTTTTGGTTTTACAGAAACCAAATACATGGAAGCATCCCAACAGACATAGGAAACTTATTCAACTTGGAGTCGTTGGCAATGGGGGAAAATAGCTTGACGGGTAACATTCCCACTGAAATTCAGAAGCTTTCAAGCCTTCTGGAATTAGAGATTTCTTTTAATCCATTATCAGGAAGCATTCCGTCCTCTTTAGGAAATTTAACCAAGTTATACAGACTCGACTTAGGAGGAAATAATCTTGAGGGCGTCATCCCTTCAAGCCTGGGGAATTGCCAGCAGCTGATATTTTTAAATTTGGCCAATAATAAACTTAGTGGCGCAATACCTCAACAAGTTATTGGCCTTCCTTCCTTATCACAGCTTTTGAACTTGTCTAGGAACCACTTTACGGGTTCTCTTCCGATGGAGGTTGGAAAGTTGAAGAGTCTAAGTGTACTGGACGTTTCTAATAACATGTTATCCGGAGAACTTCCTAGTAGCCTTGGTTCATGTGAAAGTTTAGAATTCTTGTACTTGCAAGGCAACTTCTTCAAGGGGCCTTTCAGTGGAGCACAGGGAATAAAGGAATATGTCAGTGTGATCTCTTTATGCATGATTCTGTTTGTTGAGTGGAGTCCACGATGTTATGTCTTCTATTAGTTTTATTGCAAATTGCAACTTAACGCCGGCAACAACAGTCGTTTGGGAATCTAGTCAAAATTATCTTTGGAAAAGACAGTACTAGGGACTACAGTAAAACCCCCCATCTATAGGATCACTTACAAGTTCATACCCGATTTTGGGGATATTTACGAGTACATACACAACGTCACGGAAAACCTACAAATTGTCCCCTCTGTTAGCCAAACTGTTAATGAATCTGTTAAATGCTGACGTGTCAAAAGTAGGACCCCTTTTTTTGATGATGTGGACTTCCACGTGAACAAAAAACTAATAAAAAATTATTTTACTGTTTAAATTAATTCAAATTTTAAAAAGCAAAATTAAAAATAAATAAATAAAAATCTGGCAAAAATCAAAAGAAAAAAATTTCTCCTTGTCTCTTTCTCTTCCCAACCCCACCCCACCCCCGACTGACTGCCTCTTCCCACACCCCACCAACCCACCCTCCCTCCGTGCACACCGCCTTCAAAGCCATCGCCACCGACCTCGTTGTCATTGTATAGAACCAAGGGCAAGATCTCCATCCTCATCAACTGCCTCTCCCCTTCCCACCTCCCCTAACACCAAAACCCAGCAGCCCCCACCCCTTCCCCACCACCTAACCTCTGGGTCCAAGATCCGGGAGGGGCAGAGGGTTTTTATGCGCTGCCTGAGAAATACTCTTGTTGCTGCTACAGTAGATGAGAGTTCTACTACTTTTTTTTTTTTTTTGGGTGGAACTTCTTGTACTACTACTACGTCATTTTATTTGTGTGTTTGGGCCTGACTCCCTTAGAAATGTGATCAAACAACTACAATATTGTCTAAATCTCTTATCTTAAATAAATCTGAATGTACACTTCATCCCATTGCCTATTTTATAAAACTAATTGTTACTTCTTAGATCAATTAGTGTGTAGTTTTATTGTTGCAAATTGCAACTTAACGCCGGCAACAACAGTCGTTGCCCTTTGGGAATCTAGTCAAATTGTCTTTGGAAAAGACAGTACTAGGCATTAAATATTTATACAATCCAGTGTGATCTAGTTTGTCCATAAGTCAGTTCGGTTTTCGATTTTGGAGTTGGGCTTAAAGTTTTTTTCAGGGCTTATAAATTTTTTTTATGAGTTTTTTTTTTGTTTTGAAATTTGTTTTACAAAACTCAACAAAAATTTTATTTTTAGGGCTTAAAAATTCACAAATTGCCCAATTTCATACAGAAGGAGGTGATTGGGCCTAGAAAATAGAGGTGATTTGAAGTTGTGCTTAGGAAAAGATTGGTTATGGATTTAGAAATTTAGCAATCGGGTTAAATGTTTTATTAAAAATTTAAAAAATACACAGCCGACCCAGTCCAAAATTTTCACTACAAAAATCAAATATGTACCTTATGTCATATCCACATGTTTCATAAAGTCCATGGTGTACAAGTCTTATATGTTTTCGTTTAATAACAATCCACTGAATTGAATTCAAGAAAGCAAACCACTGGCCTGCAAGATAAGGGTATACAATACAAGTTTCGTATGATTAGTGCCAGAAGAAATTAACCACTGGCCTTTATCAACGTATTTCTTCCACCACACGTTGGTGGAAATGTGTTGTTGCTGGGGCTGTTTCCATTCAGCTTCCTGGGGTCAATTTTGTAATTGTCATTTTAACAACCAATACAAGTACGACAAACAGTGGATGCGAGAACAGTATTCCAAGGAAATGAAGTCGTCTCAATTTGGAAAAGTAAGTCAACAAGGACTAATTTGGCATTTTCCATCAGCTTCCAATCCAATGACAGCTTCTGCGTGATGCATGGCTAATTCTTTGCAAGTGACTAATGGAAGCAAGTCAAAGTTTTGTGTCTTTGGAAAGCAAGTCAACCGTGGCTGACCGTAATGACTGGGACTTGGTTAAGCGCATTACTCAATCTTAATTATAAACCAGCTTGCCATGCCTTCATAATCAAACTCAAACTCAAACTCAAAATGGGGGTTTTGGTTATGAAACGGATTTTATTAATATACTCACTTGTGAATGGTGCATTATTCGTTTGCTCCATGCATTTGAGAATGGGAGGCAACGAGACGGATAGGCTTGCACTGCTAGCCATCAAAGCTCAAATAAAGCCAGATCCTCATAATGTATTGAGCTCCTGGAATGAATCCATTCACTTTTGCACGTGGCACGGTGTCTCCTGTGGTCGATACCATCACCAGAGGCAGAGGGTCACAAAGCTGGACCTGCAATCTCAAAACCTGGTAGGGTCCCTATCTCCAAACATAGGAAATCTAAGTTTCCTAAGGGAACTAGAACTACAAAACAACAGCTTCAGCATTAAAATCCCTCCAGAAATTGGGAATTTGGGTAGATTGCAGGTACTATCTCTACACAAGAACTCATTTAGTGGCCCTATTCCCTCATCTATGATTGGGTTGAAAGCCATAGAAGAATTAGACCTTTCTCGCAACAATTTGTCGGGTGAAATTCCAAAATTTCTAGAGCGTTTTGTCTTATTGAAGAAACTAGACCTATCTTTCAATGAATTTTGGGGAGCAGTACCAACTGGAGGTGCTTTTAAAAATGCAAGTGTGATTTTAATTATTGGCAACGCCATGCTCTGCGGCGAAATTGCTAATCTCCAACTGCCCAAGTGCGAGTCCCCAAAGGGAGGATCATCTCGTAGCTTGATAATCCGTTTAGTACTCTCTGGACTTGCTCTTCTAGGAATTGCTATGGAGTGTTACTATTTCTTTCTTTGTTCGTCGAGAAAGAAAAGGAAAGAAATTCCATTGAGCACATTGCCGAACTCTGTTGTGCGAGTGTCATATGCTACTCTCCTAAAAGCTACTGATGAGTTCTCTTCCGCTAATCGGATTGGTGCAGGCAGTTTTGGGTCTGTGTACAGAGGAGTTCTTTATGATGATGGTAAAGCCCAGCTTGTTGCTGTGAAGGTGTTCAACTTGTTGCGGCATGGAGCATCGAAGAGTTTCATATCCGAATGTGAGGCTTTAAGAAACATCAAGCATCGAAATCTTGTCAAGATTATAACTGCATGTTCAAGTGTTGATTTTCATGGTCATGATTTCAAGGCTCTGGTTTACGAGTTCATGGACAGAGGAAGCTTAGAGGAGTGGCTGCATCCTCCTACTGAAATTGAAGAGGTAAGGGAGGCACTCAATCTAGAGCAAAGACTAGACATTGCCATTGATGTTGCTTGTACATTGGATTATCTTCATAATCATTGCGAAACACCAATAGTTCATTGTGATCTCAAGCCAAGCAATGTTCTTTTGGATAACGAGATGACTGGACATGTTTCTGACTTTGGACTCGCAAGATTTCTCTCCCAAAAAACTGGTACTAATGCTTCAGAAAATCAAACAAGGTCCATTGGAATAAAAGGAACAGTTGGTTATGCTGCTCCAGGTAAATTGTTTCCTTTTTTTCTTTTTAAATCTTACAAAGTTTAGCTATTTTACTAACAATTGTGCTGATAATATCTTATGATGTTTCAATGGTAGAGTACGGTATGGGAAGTGAGGTGTCAACAAATGGAGATGTCTACAGCTTTGGTATTCTTCTGTTAGAGATGTTCGCAGGAAAGCGACCCACCGACGACATGTTTAATGGGGACCTAAACCTTCATACTTTCATTAAAATGGCTTTCCCTGAGGGAGTTATGGAGATTGCAGATTCAACACTTTTTGAAGGAGGCATTAACGAGAGAAGGGTTCAAAAGATTGAGGTGTGCTTAAATTCAATATTTAGAATTGGAATTGAATGTTCTGCTGAATCTCCAACGGACCGTCTGAAGAATATCAGTGATGCTGCATCTGAACTGCGTTTCATTAGAGACGTTCTTTTTGGATAGGGAAACTTTTATGTGCTGCCTGAGAAATACTCTTGTTGCAGCATCATGTCGTTTTATTGGTGTGTTTGCGCTTGCAGCCCTAGAAATGTGATCAAAGTTATCAAGCTAGCTACTACATGTCGTTTCAATCTCTTGTCATGACCATGTTTGGACTTGAATCAAGTTCGTTTTGTCATGACCATGTTGCCAATGGAATTGTGAATGGTTATAACGGCCAAGGCAGTTTGACTAAAAAAATATAGATTATTATAAATAAACCCAATTCTAGACATGTATTTATAAAAAAACCCACATACTATTTAAACATAGAAACACACCCAAAATTAACCCCAAAATCAATAATTGTATATTTTTTGGGTGTGTTTATAAATGGATTTTGAGTGTGTGTAATGATGGGTTTTGGGTGTGTTTATAAAGTGTTTTGGGTGTTGGGTTTTTTTATAATTTCAGCCCCCATTTTTGGTGTTTTAGTGAAACTCCCAAAAAAATAAGGACCAAGGCTGTTGTTGGGTCCATCCTTGTTAGTTTGGCTATCCTTGAATTACCTTGTGTTGTCCTCTTGTAAATCCTAATTCCTACCTTGTGGGTTGACTCAGGGAGGCACGCTTTGTCGTGATTGTGTTGTTTCTTCTCTTGTAAATCCTAGTTAAGAGTGAAGCCCCTCACCAGCTTCCATCCAATGGCTGCATCACATATGGCTAATTCTTTGCAAGTCAGTGGAAGCAAAAGTGTTGTTTTTGGTAAATGTAAATGGAAGCAAGTCAAGTTGTCGTCGTCATCAGAAAAGCTAGTCAGCCGTGGCTGATCGTAATGTCTTGGACTTGGTTAAGCTCTGACTCAATGTCATAAACTAGTTATAAATTTGGCATCCCCTCAAATGGGAATTACCAATTTCACAACCCAAAACCCATATATAACCTTGCTCTGTATGTAGTTGATAAACAAATTCAAAATGGGGGTTTTGGTAATGAAACTAATTTTCATATACTCACTTTTCAATGGAGTATTGTTGGTTTGCTCCAAGCATTTGGAGCTGGGAGGGAATGAGATTGATAGGCTGGCCCTGCTAGCCATCAAAGCTCAAATAAAGCAAGATCCTCATAATGTAACGAGCTCCTGGAATGAATCTACTCATTTTTGCCTGTGGCATGGCGTCACCTGCAGTCGACGACAAAGCCAACGAGTTGCAAAGCTGGACCTCCACTCGCAAGAGCTGGCCGGGTCCCTATCCCCGCACATAGGAAATCTAAGTTTCCTAAGGGAGCTACAGTTACAAAACCATAGCTTCAGCAATGAAATCCCTCCACAAATTGGGCGTTTGCATAGATTGAAGGTACTGTCTTTACACAGTAACTCATTTAGTGGCCCTATTCCATACAACATGTTAGTTTAAGAAAGGAGGTTTAGAGAATGATTGGTAGTGTTTAAGACAATAGCTTAATTTGGAAAGGAAAACTTTTTAAAAGAGTAACAAAATAGTTTTATTTTATTGAAATAGAAAAGGTACAAAGGCTTTAACACTAGAGTTGGATGATGGCTAGAATTGTCAGCTGTAGCTTTTCTTACTTAAAAACAGAATTGGGCTGCTAGCTATATATAGAGAGTAGCTAAACCGACTCTCAAGGTTGGCAAATATCTAGTCAAGTCGGTTATTGCATAGTAACCGACTTTCCAAAGTGTTTTCCAGCCACTAGTTATAATATAAATCTAGAATTGTCTAGTTACAATACATTATATAATTAATAGGATGTTTCTAGTGTATAGCTCAAATTTGACCTGTCTTTTTCTCTCAATTTTTCTAGATTATTCTAGATTCAAGTGTGCATTACTTTTCAACACAACATATCATATTGCTTAAGCCTCACCTCAATGCATTTGGCTTTCAACAAGCTGGTGGGTAAAATTCCATCCGAAATTGGTTCCTTTCCAAATCTTCGAATACTTGTTTTAGAAGGTAATAATTTAACTGGAGAGATCCCTCCTTCCTTGGGAAACCTTTCGTCTCTCGAGCTACTTGCTGTATCTCATAATAAATTGGTGGGAAGCATCCCTACTTTTCTAGGCCAATTGAAAAAATGACCATTTTTGGAATTGGGCTCAAACAACTTATCTGATACCATTCCTCCCTCCATCTATAACCTCTCTACTCTTTATTCTTTTGGCGTAGCACTTAACCAAATTCAAGGGAGTCTTCCATCAGACTTGGGAAAAACTCTTCCTAATCTCCAATACTTTAACATTGGTGACAACCACTTTTTTGGATCCCTTCCTCCCTCACTATCAAATGCCACAAGTCTACAGGTATTTCAAGTTCATAAAAACAAACTAAGGGAGCAGGCGCCGGATGTTCGAAAGCTTCATAACCTACAGATATTCGTCATTGCAAAGAATCATCTTGGAAGCGGTACAGATGGTGACTTGAGTTTTCTCTCAGACCTGACCAATGCCACAGAGTTATGATAAGCCTATATTTTATATATATTTTATGCCTCATTTACTTATTTATTTGTTAAATTCCTTAGATTAAATTGGTTGTTTTAATTGGTTTTGTGAGATTTGTGAAGGAATTGTGAAATAGGAGAAACTGTGCTAAAAAGGGCAAGAAGATGAAGATTGGAGTTTAATTAAAAAGAAGCCAAGTCATTCCTTTTGTTGCAAGGAATGTTGTCAAATTTCCTAGTTCAAGATGGTTCAAGTCTTATCAAGTCAAGCAAGGAGAAATAAAGAAGACCATATTTTAGAAGGAATCCTACTTTTATAATAATTGTAATTATACCTTAGATAGGGTAGGATTTGTAGGAGTATTATAAATAGGTCCTCTCCATCATTCCTCCATCATCTACCATCAACTTTCTTTTCATTCTTTTATTGCTTCTGTACTCATATTTTTACTAGCTGAAAAATAGGGTTTGTAAATACAGACAGGGATGTACTTATTGATGGCAACTTGGAGTGAAAACAGCCAGTGTTTTTTTGTGCTACTTTCTTCCTTTCTCTTTTTTCCACCTCTGGCAATTTAAAAAGACAAAAAAAAAACATTACTGGACTTCAAATTAGAACAAGCCCATGGGCCGTGGCCCAAGAATGTAGATCTACTCTAAGAAGATTGTAGATGAAAACTTAATTAACGTAGTCCCCTTACAAGTGTTATTGTTAATGAAAATACTGTAAAACTTGATACTGAAAAAAACAGATTCTTTATCTTTCAGTTGTTAATGTCGAGTGCAATAATAGTTGGATTCATGATTTTTTGTAAAGTATATATATATATTTACTATGAAATTGAGTTTTAATGTTATGTTTAGTGTTTAAGATTGGATTATGAGGTACAATTGGGAATATTAGGGGTTTTTATTTTTGTCATAATTAGGAAGCGGGAGGGGTTTGTCTCACATACACGCTGCCAATGTATTATTGAGCTTCGAATTTGAGAATACTGGTTTGTAAGTCAAGATCATTTTCCACTAAATTAGACCTGGTTGATGAGAATATTGGGTTAGAAAGAATAAAATTAATTCAATGATGTGTTTGGCGCTGTACTTAATTGGATTATGGTATTACATGGGTAAGTAGGACTAGACATAAACCCATTAAACATAATTTCAACTTTTTAGTGGGATACATAATCCAACAACATTTACATAACACTATTACATATAATCCAATCCAAGTTGTCGTAAGCCACCAAATATTTGATTAGAATCGTTAATTATACCCCGTCACCAAATGGGGCTTTTCTGGGAAGACTAGTCCGTTAGGAAATTCAGACTGGGTGGCCTCAGCTTCGTTTTCCATGTTTGCTTAGGTTCATAAAAATTGCGCGTGTGTTAGTTTTGCCGTCGACTTTGAGTCTCCCTCCGTAGCTCTTTAAATTGGCACTCAGCTTTGGAAGTTAACATTTTGCTTGGTAACGTGTTCAATGGAGACTTAAACCTTCACACTTATGTCAAAAGGGCTTTGCCTGAGCAAGTTATGGAGATTGCAAATCCACCACTTTTTGAAGGAAACACCAACAAAACTCCCAATCAATGTGGTGCAGGAGTTGAAGAAATTGAGGTGTGCTTGAATTCAATATTTAGAATTGGAATTGCATGTTCTGCTGAATCTCCAACAGACCGTCTAAGGAATATCAGTGATGCTGTTTCTGAACTGCATTCCATTAGAGACGTTCTCCTTGGATAGAAACTTTTATGTGCTGTCTGGGAAATACTCTTGTTGCTGCTGCTACTTCTATTGGTCTATTTGGGCCTGGAGCCCCGCAAATGTGATCAAATTTATCAAACTACTGCATCAATTTTGTAGGCCTGCATATTATTGGAGTCTGTAGGCCTGCCATAGTTCAACTTTGTTTCTTGGGCCTTTTACCGTTTTCTCTCCAAACAAAGAAAATGTTAAAATTAATGCACACTCGTGTCTTAAATAATATAGAAAAATCTAGAATAATGGAGAATGAGCAAACCGACTTAGCAAAGTCGGTGAATCCAAAATATCATATGCTTTAGTATAAAATAATCACAGTGCTGTAATATTATAAACTAACAGACTAAGCTATGTTGATTAAAACTCTCATATATAGGCTTGTTGCCTTGACAAATATGTAAGCTGAAAACTACCAGCTGTCCTATATCCCACTAAGTCCTCTATATGAGCTTTGTACCTTTTCTCCTCCATTCAAATAAAATTACTTTGTTATTCTTTCAAAAGTTCTATATTCATAGTCAAGCTATTGTCCTAAACACTAAAACCAACCATTTTCTAAACCTCTTCTCCCATAAACTAACAAAAAAAATAGTATTGAAGCTTAATTGTCACTGAATAATTTTACTTCTCTTCACATCCGTCATGAACTTTGTTTAATCAATTGAGAGGGGATTCAAACTTCAAATCTTTTCCTAAGAAAAGAAGTATCACTAAATTAAAAACTAATTGTTACTTCTTAGAGAAATTAGTGTTTAGTTTTATTGCAATTTGCAACTTAACACTGACAACAACAGTCGTTGCCGTTTGGGAATCTAGTCAAGTTGTCTTTGGAAAAGATAGTACTTGGGATTAAATATTTATACAATTTAGTGTGATCCGGTTTGTCTATAAGCCAGTTCGGTTTTCGGTTTTGGAGTGGATTTTTTTTTTTGAATTTTTTTTCACAAAATCCAACTAAAATTTTGTTTTTAGGACTTAAAAATTCAGTGATTAGGCCTAGAAAGATAGGTGATTTGGAGTTGGGCAGGAAAAGATTAGTTATGGGTTTAGAAATTTAGCATTAGGGTTAAATATTTTATTAAAAAATTAAAAAACACACAACCAGCCCGATTTGGTCCAGACTCCAGTCCAAATTTTTCACCGGTTGAAGACTTTTCACCTTTCTTCTACAGACTTATGTCATATCCACATGTTATCATCAGATATGTATTCGTATTTTCATAAAGTCTATGGTGTACGAGTCTTATATGGTTTCCTTCAAGCAAACCAACGTCTGATTGGTGCCAGAAGAAATTAACCACTGGCCTTTATCATACGTACGTATTTCTTCCACCACACGTTGGTGGAAATGTATTGTTGCTGGGGCTGTTTCCACTCAGTTTCCTGGGGTCATTTTGAACAACCATACAAGTACAACAAATAGTGGTTGCGAGAACAGTTTTCCTCGAAGGAAGAGGAAATGAGGTCGTCTCAATTTGGAAAAGCAAGTCAACATGGACTAATTTGGCATTTTCCGTAGATTCCACGTTTTACGTTTAGATAAACCCCCATCAGCTTCCAATCCAATGACAGCGTCTGCGTGATGTATGACTAATTCTTTGCAAGTGACTAATGGAAGCAAGTCAAAGTTTTGAGTCTTTGGAAAGCAAGTCAACCGTGGCTGATCGTAATGACCGGGAATTGGTTAAGCGCATTACTCAATCTTATTTATAAACCAGTTTGCCATGGCTGATCATAATCAAACTCAAAATGGGGATTTTGGTTATGAAACTGATTTTATTAATATACTCACTTGTGAATGGAGCATTGTTCGTTTGCTCCATGCATTTGAGAATGGGAGGCAACGAGACGGATAGGCTGGCACTGCTAGCCATCAAAGCTCAAATAAAGCAAGATCCTCATAATGTAACGAGCTCCTGGAATGAATCCATTCACTTTTGCTTCTGGCACGGTGTCTCCTGCAGTCGACGCCATCGCCAGAGGGTCACGAGTCTAGACCTCCAATCTCAAAAGCTGGCAGGGTCCCTATCCCCACACATAGGAAACCTAAGTTTCCTAAGGGCACTAAAGCTCCAAAACAACAGCTTTAGTCATGAAATCCCTCCACAAATTGGGCATTTGCATAGATTGCAGGTACTGTATCTACACAACAACTCATTTAGTGGCCCTATTCCATACAACATATCATATTGCTCCAACCTCATCTTCATGAATTTCGGTTCCAACGGGTTGATGGGTAAAATTCCATCTGAATTTGGCTCCTTGTCGAAGCTTCAAAGATTTTTTTTACAATTTAATAATTTAACAGGAGAGATCCCTCCTTCCTTGGGAAACCTTTCGTCTCTCGAGTTACTTGCTGCATTACGAAATAACTTGGTGGGAAGCCTCCCTACTTCTCTAGGCCAATTAAAAAAATTAAAATATTTGTCATTTGGTGCAAACAAGTTAACTGGTACCATTCCTCCCTCCATCTATAACCTCTCTGCTCTTGATTTTTTTTCCTTAGTAGAAAACCGAATTCGAGGGAGTCTTCCATCAGACTTGGGAAACACTCTTCCTAATCTCCAATTCTTTAGCATCGCTGCAAACCAATTTTTTGGATCCTTGCCACTCTCACTATCGAATGCCACGAATCTACATGTAATTCAAGTTCAGTATAACAAGCTAACGGGACAGGTGCCGGATTTACGAAAGCTTCATAAACTATATCGATTCGCCATCGGAGCTAATCATCTTGGAAGCGGTACAGATGGTGACTTGAGTTTTCTCTCAGACTTGACCAATGGCACAGAGTTAGAATTCTTGGGTATTGAGGCAAACAATTTTGGTGGGACGTTGCCCGCATCAATATCCAATCTCTCAACCAATCTTCAAACGTTTAGGTTTGACAGAAACCAAATACATGGAAGCATCCCAACAGAATTAGGGAATTTGGTCAACTTGGAGTCGTTGTTAATGGGGGGAAATAGCTTGACGGGTAACATTCCCACTGAAATTCAGAAGATGTCAAGCCTTGTGGAATTACATATTTCTATGAATGCATTATCAGGAAGCATCCCGGCGTCTTTAGGAAATTTAACCAAGTTATACAGACTCTCCTTAGAAGGAAATAATCTTGAGGGCGTCATCCCTTCAAGCCTGGGGAATTGCCAGCAGCTAATATTTTTAAATTTGGCCAGTAATAAACTTAGTGGCGCAATACCTCAACAAGTTATCGGCCTTCAGTCCTTATCACAGCTTTTGAACTTGTCCACGAACCACTTTACCGGTTCCCTTCCGACGGAGGTTGGGAAGTTGAAGAGTCTAGGTGTACTGGACGTTTCTAATAACATGTTATCCGGAGAACTTCCTAGTAGCCTTGGTTCATGTGAGAGTTTAGAAGTCTTACACTTGCAAGACAACTTCTTCAATGGGTCTATTCCCTCATCTATGATTGGGCTAAAAGGCATAGAAGAATTAGACCTTTCTCGCAACAATTTGTCGGGTGAAATTCCAAAATTCTTTGGGGGCTTTGTCTTCTTGAAGAAACTAGACCTATCATTCAATGAATTTTGGGGAGCGGTACCAAGTGGAGGAGGTGCTTTTAAAAATGCAAGTGCGATTTCAATTACTGGCAACACCAAGCTCTGCGGGGGAATTGCTGATCTCCAACTGCCCAAGTGCAAGTCCCAAAAAGGAGGATCATCTCGTAGCTCGAAATTAATAATCCCGTTAGTACTGTCCGGAGTTGCTCTTCTTGTAATAGTTATGGTGATGTCCTATTTCTTCCTCTGTTCGTCAAGAAGGAAAAGGAAAGAGATTCCGTGGAGCACATTGGCGAACAATTTTTTGCAAGTGTCATATGCTACTCTCCTAAGAGCTACTGACGAGTTCTCTTCGGCTAATTTGATTGGTGCAGGCAGTTTTGGGTCTGTGTACAAAGGAATTCTTGATGATAATGATAAACATCAACTTGTTGCTGTGAAGGTGTTCAACTTGTTACGCCATGGAGGATCAAAGAGTTTCACGGCTGAATGTGAGGCTTTAAGAAACATCAAGCATCGAAATCTTGTCGAGATTATAACTGCGTGTTCAAGTGTTGACTTTCATGGTAATGACTTCAAGGCTCTGGTTTACAAGTACATGGATAGAGGAAGCTTAGAGGAGTGGCTGCATCCTCCTACTGATTTTGAAGATGTAAGAGAAGCGCCCGAGAGTTTAAATCTAGAGCAAAGGCTAGACATTGCCATTGATGTTGCTTGTGCATTGGATTATCTTCATAATCATTGTGAAACACCGATAGTTCATTGTGATCTCAAGCCAAGCAATGTTCTTTTGGACAACGAGATGACTGGACATGTTTCTGACTTTGGACTTGCAAGATTTCTCTCCCAAGAAACTGGTATTAATGTTTCCAACAGTCACACAAGTTCCATTGGCATAAAAGGCACGGTTGGTTATGCTGCTCCAGGTAAGTGGTGTCCTTTTTTTATTTTTAAATCTTACAAAGTTTAGCTATTTTACTAACAATTGTGCTGATAATATCTTATGATGTTTCAATGGTAGAGTACGGTATGGGAAGTGAGGTGTCAACAAATGGAGATGTCTACAGCTTTGGTTCTTCTGTTAGAGATGTTCGCAGGAAAGCGACCCACCGACGACATGTTTAATGGGGACCTAAACCTTCATACTTTTGTTAAAATGGCTTTCCCTGAGCGAGTTATGGAGATTGCAGATTCAACACTTTTTGAAGGAGGCATTAACGAGAGAAGGGTTCAAAAGATTGAGGTGTGCTTAAATTCAATATTTAGAATTGGAATTGAATGCTCTGCTGAATCTCCAACGGACCGTCTGAAGAATATCAGTGATGCTGCATCTGAACTGCGTTTCATTAGAGACGTTCTTCTTGGATAGGAACTTTTTCTGCTACGGGTTTGTGTGATGGGTATATTATTTTTTATGTGCTGCCTGAGAAATATTCTTGTTGCTGCTGCTAGCCTGGTACAGTAGATGGGAGTTCCGCTACTACTACGTCGTTTTATTTGTGTGTTTGTGCCTGAAGCCCTTAGAAATGTGATCAAAGCTATCAAACTACTGTATCTTGTGTAAATCTCTTATCTTAAATAAATCTGAAAGTACACTTGATCCTGTTGTTTGGTCCAAATACGTTCTCTAAAGACTATAACTGCCATTTCCTAAGCCCATGCCTATTGTGAAGCATGCTTGCAAATGGGTCCATCTTAGCGAAAAAGTGTTTGTCTGAAAAATCATCGTCCCCCTTATAACTTAGACTATCGATTGTATTCAAAAATTAAAAACAACAAAAATATAATCGCATACTCACATGAGCTAACCCATTGTAGCACTATATAGTTATTGCCCTATCTTTCATGATTGATTTTCCTCCCATGTATAATATAAAGGTGTCTTTATTCATCTTTTTAATTAATTAGGTATTGAAAAGGTTTTATGTTACTTTCGTTCAGTTCAGCAAAAAATTTAAGTTGATCAGTTCATATTCATTGTCGGTGTATTATTTTGGCTGGTGAAATAATGATGAAGGGAACTAATAACATATAGGTAGGTGTGCTGAATTAGTTTGACTGGTGAAGTAGGTGGTGAAGTAATGAAGGGAAGTAATAGCAAACAAACAAATAAAACAGAAAAAGAATAGCCAAAATATCTGTGTGACAGCCTCTCTTCCTTTCTTTACTCTCGTCGTCTCATGTGCTCTCACTTTCTTCATATATATAGTCTTTCTTCTCCTCCTGTGCAGCCTCTCTTGATCTTACCGAATACCCGAAAGGCAGAGAGAAGACACTTCCAAACCAATGTCAAGTGTATGATCTTACCGAATAACCGTTCTTTTTTATTTATTTATAACAGCCATTGAAAAATATATCCAATAACTCCCTCCGATTAATTTTCAGGTTGTCATTAGTTTCTTCAAGTATAGGAACTCTTAAATATGCAACTGGGTTGTTGGTTGCTTTTTGGCATGGGTGGTGTAGGAAAGGTATATATCTCCTTCTTTTTCACTGCCTCCATTGTAGCTAGTCTTCTTAAGCTGCTAATTAGTTGCTGGCAATTTGTGTTTATAAATTATCAAAGTTGGATAAATAAATCAAGCATATATTTTAACTAGTCTTATTGATCTTCCCTAGACAATTTCTTGTTATTGTTTCTCATTATGCTTGATTGGAGTGTTTACCTTGTATTCTCACATTTCTTGTGAAACAGATGGACCATGATTTGGTTGGTGCAAAGATACAACATGGTTGTATTTATGAAATAACACATTTTTATACTGGCCGCAAACAAAGTTGTTCCACATGCTGCACATTTGTTCTTCAATGCAAGAACAATTTTCACCAAGCTCTCAAGTGTTCACCCACAGATTCTGAGACATCAGTTGTATTTTCTTAATTATAGTGGCATTTTGGTTGAACTAAGCATTCTCCCTTCATTTTACATGTTTTTTTTTTTTTTTGCTAGTATTTTGCTTATAGACAAGTATGGATCATATGTGGGGTAGGAAAAATTGTGATTTATGGAATATATATTTCAAGTATGGATATATTTAAATTTATATATGTTTGTTGATGTGCAATGGGCAACATAACATGATTTGGATTGATATTTTAAGAGAGTAACCAAGTAAAGTGTGATATCTATATTGCTTATAACAAACTCCATTTTGCACAAACAACTAAAGTTAAAAATTTAAAACAGCAACACTTATAAGTAGAAGGTGGGAGGTGGTATTCTAATTCCTAGAGAATTAACCCATTAGGAATTGATCTTTTTTACCCATTATATCCTCACACAATTTTCAAAATTCCAAAGATGTCATCTACTTTAACCCAACAACGAGGATATTTTAGTAATTAATACCACTCATACCCCAATTTCATATGATTTAGTAAACAATTTCAATAAGAATCCGGAATCTAACTCCTCTCAATCCATATGGTTTAGTAAACAATTTCATTAGGAATCCGAAATCTAACTCTCCTCAATTCAATTCATCCTCAATTCAATTCCTCCTAATCCAATTACGGATTAGTAAACATGCCATAAGTTCATTACTCAATATTATAAACTAGTTTGACATACCCTCAAAACAGTTTCTTTGTGACATACCCTCAAAACTAGTTTGACATTTTTACCTTTTACTCAGGTGCCGACTTGGTATAAACTTATTGAGACCCACTTGGTAAAGTTGGAGAAGAATCAGTTATTGTTCATTATTTTCAACGCTTTCAAATGAATAATAGTTGGGTGAAGGTCCAAATGATGGTGGCGGTTTGTCCATGGATTGTCTTGTGCAATTTGCATGCATGCGGTAGGTGATTCCCACATAATCTCACCACCAAGCAAATTAAATCCCATTAATTAAGACACTAAAACTCATTAATTATTACCTCCCCATCTTGCTTTTGGAAACAAGAATCTTGATAATATAAGAGGCAGTTAAGTTGGTTGTTGTGGTAGTTGGTTTTTATATTGCAAAGAATAATCTAAGCTATACTTTTTTTTTTTTTTTGGTGAAACAGGGGGGTAAAAAAAAACCCCAGAAAAGAACAAAAGCAACTAAACAGCAACAATCATACGGGTCTTAGTGACCCCTAATAAGTCATCCATCAGCAATGGCCCAAGCCAAGTTGGATTCTCCTCAAGCAACCAGCAACCCAGATCAAAGTCGTGGCTCCATGCAGCCAATCTGTCAGCTATAGAGTTCTTCTCTCTGTAAATGTGGTGGAGTTTACTTCTTGGAATCTGGCTCAGAAAAGTCCTGCATCTACTAACCAAACCAGCCAAAGGGTGGCAAAGATTCAGCTCAGTACTTAGGATAAGATTTACGGCGTTGGCTGAATCCATCTCCACAACAATATCCACAACTCTTCTTTTAATTGCTAAAATTAGACCAAAAAATAATCCCCACAGCTCAGCTTCAAGGATTTGCCCTTTCCCCAGGTTGGCAGCAAAGCCACCAATCCAGTTACTCATGTGATCTCTAATAACTCCTCCAGCACCAATGGACCCCGTACTTCTCATGAAGGATCCGTCCACGTTTAGCTTTAGAACACCATTCTGCGGAGGAATCCAAGCCAAGCTAACCTGGATTTTACCACCTTCCCATTGATTCATAGTTGAGGCCTTGATCCACTCATTGGTAGCAGACAGAATCAGCTCTCTAGGATTAAAAGGTAAATCATCCTTATTATTGAAAACAAAATCATTCCTCCATTTCCAGAGGTGCCAGCAGATGACACCAAACAGAGTTTTCCAAGGGATTTGCAAGAATTTTTCCTTAGAGCACAAGTTGCTGAGCAGCCAGGGATGTAGCTCAGCGTGGAAAAAAGGGGCAACCTGGTTAGTATTTAGGAAAAGGTTCCACACCCTTTTAGCTCTAGGGCAATCCCTAAGAATGTGTAAGGTAGATTCCGTATGCCAAACACAAATGCAACAAGCAGGCTCACTTATGAACATCCTACGAGCACGCTGTTCATTGGACATGATCTTCCCTTGATACGCCAGCCAGAGGAAGTAAAGGATCTTTGGGTGTAGTTTGAGATTCCAAAGGACTTTCCACCAGGGGTTCAACCACTCCATCCCTGTAAAGAGCAAGTTATAAGCAGACTTGACAGAAAAGAGGCCATTAGGAGTAGTTTTCCAAATTTGACAGTCTTCCAGGATACCCCCAAAGTCAGCAGGGCAACCAATGATTTTCTGCACCCACTCTTCAGGAAGAATGCTTCTCAGCCTTTCAATATCCCACCAGTCATTCACAAAAAAGTCAGAGACAATAGTGTCCATACTAGCATCAGGGCCAACCTCCACTTTATGGATAAGAGCTTCATCGTCAATCCACTTATCCTGCCAGAAATTAATATTGTCCCCTTTTCCAAGCCTCCATATTAGCCCCTTCTCCAGAAGTTGAGAGCCAAACACTATACCCTTCCACGTGGGTGAGCAATTTTGTTTGAGAAGTAAATTGGGATCACAAGGGGAATGGCCCCTTAGATATTTTTTCTCAAAAATCTGGGCCCATAGGCCCTCATCCTTTTTTAAAAGTCTCCAACCAACTTTAGCAAGCAAAGCTTTGTTCATGTCGTGAGTTTTTTTGAAACCCAACCCCCCTTGACTCTTAGGTCTGCACAACAGGTCCCACTGGCAAAGATGAACCTTTGTCTTTTTGTCACTTCCTCCCCAAAAGAAATTGCGGTTAACTTTATCCAAAACATCACAAGTGCTCAAGGGAAGCTTGGCAGTTTGCATAGCAAAAATAGGGATAGCTGAGGTGACGGCATGGATTAGAGTTGCTCTACCCGCAGAAGATAGGACCCTACTTTTCCAGGAAGCAAGCCTAGCATGCACTTTATCGATCAAATTGTTGTAGGTAGTCTTGGTAACCCGAGAGTGAAGCAAGGGCATTCCCAAGTACTTACCCAGGTTATTCGTGAGAGGTGAACCACAAATGTGGCTAATATCAGAAGCCAAATCTTTACTAATATTTGGGGAACAAAAAATTGCAGATTTCTCAAAGTTGACAAGCTGGCCCGAGGCTTTACAAAAATCATCAAGACATTGCTTCATAATATGAGCTTGTCGGGGATTAGCTTCAGCAAAAAGAATCAGATCATCAGCAAAAAACAGATGGGAGACACTAGGGCCACCCTGGGAGGACTTCACAGGTTTCCAATTGCAATTCTTAACAGCATTCACAATGAGGTGAGAGAACTTCTCCATGCAAAGAACGAAGAGGTAGGGGGAGAGGGGGTCTCCCTGCCGGATGCCATTTTTAGGGGTAAAAGTCTCGGTAAGCTCCCCATTAACACACACTTGATAAGTGACAGAAGAAACGCAGTGCAAGATCAAATGGATGAGGTTTGCAGGTATACCAATTTCAGTAAGAACTGATTTGATAAAGCCCCAGTTCAATCTGTCATAGGCTTTAGAAAGGTCAATCTTCCAAGCTATAAACCTTTTTTTCCCTTTCGTCTTCCTGAATTTAAACATGAGCTCTTGAGCAATCAGGATATTGTCAGTAATATGTCTACCTGGGATAAAGCTTACCTGATGAGGACTGACAAGCTTGGCCAGGAGAGGTCTCAATCTTGCCACAATCACTTTAGAAATTACCTTGTAAAGGGTGCAGCAAAGGCTAATTGGTCTAAAATGCATCATAGCCATGGGATTATCAATTTTAGGGATAAGAGTTATCAAAGTGGCATTCAGACCTTCGGGGATACAACATTCCCTGAACGCTTCTGTGACAAGGTCAAAAATATCACTACCGCAGAGCTGCCATTGATTTTGATAGAAACACGCAGGAAAACCATCCACACCCGGGGTTTTCAGGCCACCAATATTGAAAAGGCTTTTCTTGATCTCACTGATATCAATAAAATCAACTAAGGAGTTGATCTCGTCCTCCCTTAGGCTGGGGAACAGCATAGGCATTGGAGGAATGGTGTTGTCCGTCTGGTTCGTAGAGAAAAGCCCCATGAAATAGTCCACCGCTAAATTTTTTAGCTCTAAAGCATCCTCTATCCAAACACCAGCATTATTCTTCAGCTTTTCGATTTTGTTCCTGCGTCTTCTAACAATAGTGGAAAGGTGGAAAAATTTAGTATTTCGATCCCCCTCTTGCAGCCATTTGACTCTTGACTTTTGCTGCCAGAATAAGGCTTCTTGGTCTAAAATTGAGTTATATTCAGTAGACAGAGTTTCCTACAGCTGGGTGAGAAAACAAAAGGGTCTAAGACACAAAACTCGTTGTATACCATTGAGACGGGCAAGAAGATGAGCTTTTCTTTGTTTCAGATGGCCAAAAACATCAAGGTTCCAATGCTTTAGAGGCTCCACCAAGCTATGGGATTTCGCAAAGGCCGAGCCAGAACCTTGATCCCATAACTGCGAGATAAATTCATGGAAAAGGTCATGCTTTAACCACATAGCTTCAAACCTAAAGGGTCTTCTAGTGGAGCAAGACACAACCCGAGACTTTAGACAAATTTTGATGGGGCAATGGTCGGATTTTGTCCTTGGGAGATGTTGTACAAAGGCCTCAGCAAACTGTTGCCTCCACTGCATATTACACACTGCTCTATCGAGTCGTTCAAAGACTCTGTTGTTTGTCCAAGTAAACTTGGGGCCAGAAAAGCCCAAGTCAAGCATATTATTCTCATCAAACCACCTTTTAAAACCCCTGAGACGGTGTAATGGTGTTCCCCCCATTTTTTCATCTGTTTTGAGCATGTCATTAAAATCACCAGCAATAAGCCAAGACATCTGGTGGCAGGTAGCAACAAAATTCAAGTAATCCCATAATTTTCCTCTTTTGGTGGAGCAAGGATTCACGTAAATTCCAGTAAAGATCCAAGGCCTAGTACCAGACCAGGAGACATATGATCGGTTCATAATTGTATATTATTTCTTACCCTTCTAGCTTATGATTTGGTTATGTTTTTGAGTTAAACTTGTGCTTTTAATCCTTTTTGTGTTTATCTTTCAGTTAATTGAGCTTTAGGTAACAATGATGGCTTTGGAGAACATAATTCATGCAATTCAAGCATGTTAAGGCCTAATTTGGATGAATTGATGAAGAGCTTAAAGACAAATTCATTATGGCTACAGCCCCCTGCCAGTCCAGTTCCGTAGGTCATATTGCAAGCTTTGTTTCAGCAACCTACATAGCTCGGATGAGGCCACATTCTTCATGAAAGTTGCTCCAATTGGTGTGTACTATAACATATCCAACATTCAGCCCCATTGGATAAATCTGGAGTCCGTTACCTAGCAAACACAGAACCATGCTCAGGATGGATCTTATCAGCGCGGAAAATGAGTTAGCAATTTGTTTCGGCCTTAACTTCTTCCTCCGACCTTGGATTGGCCCAAATAACATATGGCTGGAAAGAAGACATTCTGAACTTCAATTTAGAGTGCTTAAAGTCCTAATTTGATTAAGATAAGCCCAAGTTGTAAGCCCTTGAAGTTGCTGGTCATGCTGACCTCAGCATGTGCTGGTTGGATGCTTGGTCATGGTGAGCTAGGTATGAGCTATCATTTCTGGTTGGAAGCTTGGTCATGGTGACATGAAGATGAGCTAGGGCTGCTGGTGGGATCTATTGGTGAAGTGCATCAACCAATTCAAGATTTTCTAATACAAGTGCATCAACCATTTCAGATTTTATAAAACAAGTGTTGTATGCATTAGCCATACTTAATTCAGATTTTCAGCTTCCTTAGGCCTATATATAGTGAGGTTTCCCAAGCTTGTAAACACACCCCAAGGGGGGGAGCTCTCAAACACTTCTCTAGAGCTCCCTTCCCTTCTCTCCCTCAAATTCTCTTAGTTTCTCTTTCTAGTTTTCAATTGTTGTAATGAAATCTTTTGTGTTGAAATTTTCCTTAAGTTTTTCTTAGTTCCACTTTACTTTTCATTATGTAAATTCTTTTCTTTAGTCTCAAGTTTGATTAGTTTCCAAGTTTCAATTATGGTTCATGTTCTTATTCATTATGCTTATAAGTTAATATGCTAGTTTGAATGATTGATCACCATTAAGGCTTGCATGTTAGCTATCTTGGTTTGAATTAAGAGTATACACCATGCTTTAATTCGAATTGAACTATGAATAGGAAGAGTATGTATGGACATTCGACAACAGGGATTAGATACATGCTTGGTTGTTTAAATTGTTCTTCTATGCTTAATGGGTTCCTAATGCTTAATTTTAGGTTAGACAACAAATGATCAAATTAGGGAATTAGGAACACAAGGTTATGACCACACACCATGGCTTAATCATACTTTAGCTAGAATCAATCCATTAATCTAAATTGAACTTGGGAACTTATTTGCTTGAGTTACTTATTTTCTTCCTTCCTTGTTTTATGTTCTTTTGTTTTCATTTCTATTTTGTGTAGGAAAACTAAATTGAATCATTCAATCACCAATCCTCGTGGGATCGACCTCGCACTTACATACGCTATACTACCGAACGGCTCGTGCACTTGCGAGTATCACAAGTTGAGGATGCAACTGAATCCATTTTGGTGCAGCTGTATCTACACAACAACATACGCGGAAATAGATTGGTCCGAGGTACCAATAATTTCCACATTAACTTTATCTGCATTCCAGAGAAGCCACATACCTCCAGAGAAACCAGTAGGATCCACCACTTCAAAATTCGAAAAGCCCAGAGAATTGACAATTTTAAGGGCCTTATCACCTCCAATTCTGGGTTCGCAGACAAACAAGATCTCAATAGAATGGAGTTTGATCAGTTCCATCATATTCACTTTGAATTTGGTGTTTGAAGCACCTCTAGCATTCCAGCATAGGATATTCATAAAAGAATTGGTAAAATAGTTAACCTGGGGGCAAGACCCAAACTTATATGCCAAGAGGCATACCTCCATAGGGTAAACTGACAAGATTTACCCCATCGTCGCCGATGGTGTGTTCTTGACCTTCAGCAAGGTCCATGCCTTCCACTGTGCAGAAACTATCAGTTGCATCAGAGGCTAGAGTATCAATCAATTTATCAGCTTCCCTCTCATTAACTGGTCTGTCATGCCCATTGGTAATACTTGGAGGTTGATGTCCAAAGATAAAGGCCCCTTTGGTAGCTTGTACGTTTTGGTTTCTCACCCATTCACTAACCTTATCACAAACTGACACGTCTTGGGGAGGTTGCAGACCACTTGAGGCAGGAATTCCTTTGTTCAACGTTACAGTCTGAGTATTGTCCATAAGATTTACTTTTTTCTGCTGGTCAATTGCCCCTCTGGAGCTTGAAGCCATACTCCTGTTCGAGATATCTTTCATAGCCGATCTACCTCCACCTTTTGTTTTGTTGGACTTGGTCCATATTTTAACCCCAGCAGCATAATTAATCTTGTTGGCCCCCTTATTATTTGGGACGACGTCAACAAAGGCCTCCATGGTTTCTGTTCCAAATTCTTCAGTAATCCTCTCGAGAGCATCAAAACGGGAGCCATGGGGCTTAAGGCTGTTGCTTTCCCCACCCGAAATTTTCCCACCTGTTTTAGTTTTTCTTCTAGGTGGAACGTTCATCCACGGGCCTCTCAGGTTCTCCACTTCCTCTTCAGTACTTTCCTTTTCCATAACAGTATCTTGTTTCTCTTGTTCCCCACATGTATCAGGTCGCTTCCCCTCAGGCAATTCTGTAGTAGGCTTCCTTCTTTCCATACAGTTATCACTTTTATGTCCATAAAGTCCGCAATGATAGCAGATGTCTGGCAGCCCTTCATACTCAATGTTATACCAAATTTGGTTTATCTGGATAAAGGCATCCAGAGGCTTAGTCAGATCCAGTTCAATACAAAGTCGTGCAAATTTACCTCTGTTTTGGCTTGTGGTGAGCGCATCAATTTTCAGTAATTTACCCAGCAAATGACCAATTCTCTTAAGGGCCCAGATATCAAAACATTCCAATTGTATAGCTGAAACTCTAATCCAGGCTGCCATACGAGTGATTTGTGCTGTAGCAGGGCAGAACCCAGATCGCCATTTCTGGAGAGTTAGGTATTGTCCAGAGATAATCCATGGTCCTTCCGTCAGTACATAGCTCAGGTCCTCTTCCAGATCGAATTGGACCACAAAGTAGTCATTGACGAGATCGACGAGCTTCCATTGACCCTTCAAATTCCATTTTTGCTGCAGGCGGTCCCGAAGGTAGTTGTAGGTGTGCGAGCGACCCAAAAGCTTGATGATTAAGGCATTTTTCCAAGGTTGGCAGAAACGGGTCATCGCACGATCTGAAAATTGAATGCTTGGGCCTCGCGTACCACGTGATGTCACGACATCATCTTCCTCAGTTAGATCTGCATAGTCCACCTCCAAGGAATCCACAGCAATACCAGAGTTCTTGGTTAGATTCACTTGATTCATAAGTCTGTCACGAAAGCTTCCATTCTTCAAAAACGGGGGTAACTCTGTTGTCTTGTCGACCGCCGGCCCTAGGTTGACCATCGAGGAGAGCTCCTCATCGCAATTTGCATTCAGATCTTCTAGCTGTCTTATTCGCTTGTTAACCCTTGGTATTAAACTGACCATACCAGGGGAGCCCTCGGCCATGGCGGCGGAGAATTTCTTCTGTCTTTACTGTTCACAAAGGACACAATATTTAAAAAACATCTAAGCTATACTTTGGCCATATTGTAAAAGGAAAGAAAGGCCCATGTGATATTTGGACAGACGTAGTGAATGATGGTGCTAGCTGCGCCTGCATATTTGCTGTTTTATATATAAGAAAAAAAAAAAGAATTCGTGATTGAAAAAAAAGGTAATTGGCTCTCTTGTCTTGGATATGATGCCTATTTGCTTGGTTGGTTGAGAAACTTGTGGCTTTTTCTCATGGAGATTGCTGGCAATTTGTGTTTATAAATTATCAAAGTTGGATAAATAAATCAAGCATATATTTTAACTAGTCTTATTGATCTTCCCTAGACAATTTCTTGTTATTGCTTCTCCTTATGCTTGATTGGAGTGTTTACCTTGTATTCTCACATTTCTTGTGAAACAGATGGACTATGATTTGGTTGGTGCAAAGATACAACATAGTTGTATTTATGAGATAACACATTTTCATATCTCCCTTCATTTTACATGTTTTTTTTTTTTTCTAGTATTTTGCTTATAGACAAGTATGTGTTGACGTGAGTCTCCTAATTAATCAAGGAGAATTATTTCCTTGATTAATTAAGGGATTTACTTTCCCATCCCATGTAGTTGACAAATCTGTGTATAATTAGGAGATACTTTCCTAATTCCTGTTTGAACCTTATTCCTTGTAAAGCACTCTGTAAACACATATATATACCTCCTTATGGAGAAGAATATATTAATCTGAACATATTGAAAACCAGTATTCATATTTTAGCATGGTATCAGAGCAATCGATCCTAGGTTGTCTCTAAATCCTCGTATTGAATTTCTCGAAACCCGAATCCCTCGTATCAAATTCCTTGAAACACGAACCCGTATCCTCGTATCCTGAATCCTGAATCTTGAATCCCGAAACCCTGAATCCTGAATCCCGAAACCCTAAACACAACCCGAAGCCCTAAACACACTCTGAATCCTGAATCCTGAATCCCGAAACCCTAAACACAACCCCGAACCCCTAACCTTTTTCCTTCCGCTGCCATGGATATCGTTTCCCAAACCACCGAATCCACTTCCTCATCCCCCCAAATTGTTACTATTCAGAGTGACAACGCTCCGTTTCCTACCGGCATCACCTTGACAGAGACCAATTATGCCTTATGGTCTCAGGTCATGGAGTTACGTATTGCTAGTCGCGAAAAATTGGGGTACCTCACCGGCGACACTCCGCAGCCCTCTAAGTCCTCCTCCACTTACAACCAATGGTGTACGGCGAACTTTCGGGTCAAGGGGTGGCTCATCGACTCCATGTCTCTAGACTTGATGGGTCGGTTTATCCGTTTTAGTACCGCCAAAGAAATCTGGGATGCCGTGAAGAAAACCTACTTTAATGGGGGGGATGAAACTTTTCTGTTTGATCTCCACAAACGGGCGTTCACCATTAAACAGAATGGTGCTCCCATCCACAAATACTACAGCCAACTGCAGACCATCTTTCAGGAGATTGATCATCGCACCCCGAATCGCATGCACTGTGGCGCCGACGTCACTGAGCGCCAGACTGAACTGGATCGTCTTCGTGTTCACCTTTTCCTTGCCGGGCTCGATCCACAGTTTGATCAAGTCCGGGGGGGAGATCCTGCGCAAAGACCCCAAATTGGACCTTGACCAAACTTTTGCATATGTACGTCGCGAAGCTCAACAACGACTTACCATGGCCAGTACTCCAGACACTGCGGTTCTGGCCACTCAACGTCCGAGGGGCCCTCCACCCTCTACCGGTGGCGCTTCTCAGACTCAGACCACAAGCTCTCGTCCGGAAACCAAATGCACTCATTGTGGTGGGAGCAAACATAATCGTGCTCGCTGTTATGAACTGATTGGGTACCCGGATTGGTGGGACCACTCCAGAGCTCCTCGCAGGACTAAGAGCACCTCCCTTCACACATCTTCCGTCACGGATCCTGTACGTCCTGCTGCTCCACCTGCACCTGCTCCTGCCTCTGCCTCTGTAGCCATATCAGGTACCCAAGGTTATGTTTTGCATAGTTCCTCAAAGAAACACACATGGGTCATTGACACCGGAGCCACTGATCACATGACCTTTGATCCGGGACAAATTATTTCTCATACACCGCCTTCTCAATAGGTGGTGTCTAATGCCAATGGTACCCCCTCCCCTGTGATTGGGGAGGGTTCCCTCTCTCTCTCTGACTCCCTCACTTTGGATTCTGTGTTGATTGTTCCATCCTTACATCATAATCTCTTGTCTGTTGCCCAAATTACTACGGCTTTGAATTGCATTGTAACCTTTTGGCCTACTCATTGTGTTTTTCAGGACATTCTCAGCAGCAAGACGATTGGTTGTGGTACTAGGAGGGGCAAACTCTATTATTTGGACCTGGCATCTGACAGTAAAGCCAGCCTCAGTCAAGCTTACAAAATTGGGGGGACAAGTGTTGAGAAGAAAACTTCCGAAGTATGGTTATGGCATCGCCGTCTTGGACATGCTTCGTTTGGATATTTACAGAAGCTATTTCCTTCATTATTTTCAGATTTAGAGAGTTCTATTTTTAAGTGTGACATTTGTGAACTGGCCAAGAGCCATCGTGTTCCCTTTCCCTTAAGTTCCAATAAAAGTTTAATTCCTTTTTCCCTTGTTCATTCTGATATTTGGGGGCCTTCTAAAATTACCACTCCCGGGGGGACTAGATGGTTTGTCACGTTCATTGATGATTGCACATGCATGACCTGGGTTTCCCTTCTCAAAACTAAAGGGGAAGTCAGTTCCAAGTTTCAACAGTTTTATCACATGGTGGAGACACAATTTCATACCTGAATTCAGGTTCTTCGGTCTGACAATGGCGGGGAATTTCTCAACCATGATCTTCATGGGTTCTTCCAAGCTCACGGTATCATCCATCAACGCTCATGCCCTTCCACTCCTTAACAGAATGGTGTGGCTGAACGAAAGAATAGACACTTACTGGAAGTAGTTCGTGCATCCCTCTTTGGTGCAAATATGCCTCGGTCTTTTTGGGGCGAAGCCGTCCTCTCTGCGGCTTACCTTATCAATCGGATTCCCTCTAGTATCCTCCAATTCCGAACCCCCCTTCAAACACTTCAACACCATAGCCAAATACCTCCTATCCAAAACCTGGAACCCCGCGTTTTTGGTTGTGTGGTGTTTGTCCACTTACATGATCACCAACGCAGCAAATTAGATCACCGTGTCGACAAGTGTGTGTTCATTGGGTATGCACCTCATCAGAAAGGTTACTGGTGTTATCATCCTCCTAGTCAGAAGGTTTATACTTCGATGAATGTTGTGTTCCGGGAACACGAGATCTATTTTTCAGATGCACAGGAGGACACTTCTCCAAATTCAGATTTTTTCCCTTCCACCGTTTTTCCAGATTCGTTCCAGACTCAAAACGACCGGTCGCATACCTCTAGCGACCGGTCGCCAGATGAACACGACCGATCGCGAACGACTCTGCCTGAAAACGACCGGTCGCATTCCTCTCACGACCGGTCGCCCCGCACATCGCGACGCACGATCCCGACTCTGCCTGAAAACGACCGGTCGCCAAATGAAAACGACCGGTCGCCTGACCCTCACGACCGGTCGCTCCCCCCAGTTTTTGCTGAAATTGTTCCGCTTCAGTCCGATCCCAGCCATCACACTCAGGAGGAGAGAATTGAAGAGTTTATGCCGGCTCCGGAAAATTCTTCAGCTCCAGTACCACACCAATCATCTGCTGAGGACGTCATTCAGGTAACTTCTCTACCTGAAACTGATAACATTAATAAAATAACTTATTGCATTTCAGAAGGCGCAGAGCCTACATATCAGATTCCAAAAAGGAAGAATCGGGGTAAACCCCCAGTTCACTACGAAGCAGATATTAATGCAAAGGGGAAATATCCCATCAACAATTATGTATCTCTCACCAGATTATCTTAGTCACGGGTACACTTTGTGAAGCAGTTAGCCGAAATACATGTTCCCAATAGTGTAACTGAAGCACTAGAAGATCAAAAATGGAAAGAAGCCATGAATGAAGAAATGCGAGCTCTCTAGAAGAATGGCACATGGGAACTCGTGCCATTACCTCATGGAAAGAAGACAGTGGGATGCAGATGGATCTATACTGTGAAACTCAAGGCAGATGGATCTGTTGAAAGATATAAAGCTAGATTGGTGGCAAAGGGATACACACAGAGATATGGGATAGACTACCAAGAAACCTTTGCCCCAGTAGCCAAGATCAAAACTATCAGAATCCTCCTGTCTCTAGCAGCAAATCTCGATTGGCCATTACATCAGTTTGATGTAAAGAATGCATTCTTACATGGAGACTTGGAAGAAGAAGTATATATGGACTTACCACCAGGATGTAACTTCACTCGTGACAAGGGGAATCAAGTTTGCAAGCTCAAAAAGTCATTGTATGGGTTAAAGCAGTCTCCCAGGGCATGGTTTGGTAGATTCACTAAATCCATGAAGTTTTTTGGATATACACAGAGTAATGCGGATCACACTTTGTTCCTGAAGCGTGATGGAAAGAAACTTACCGCACTGATTGTTTATGTGGATGACATAGTTGTGACTGGAAACGACACAGGAGAGCAATTGAAACTACAGAAGTATTTGTCTCAGGAATTTGAGATGAAGGATTTAGGTGATCTGAAGTACTTTCTTGGAATTGAAGTTGCAAGGTCTGCAAATGGTATATTTATGTCACAGAGGAAATATGTATTGGATCTACTTGCTGAAACAGGATTGCTTGGATGTAAGCCTGCTGACACACCAATTGAGATGAATCACAAGTTGTGTGAAGGAATGGATCAAGAACCAACCAATAAGGAACAGTACCAACGCCTTGTTGGAAGGTTAATATATTTAGCCCACACAAGACCAGATATTGCATATGCTGTGAGTGTGGTTAGTCAGTTTATGCATTCACCCAGTGTGTCTCATAGGAATGCAGTTGATCGAATCTTAAGGTATTTAAAGTTAGCCCCTGGAAAAGGATTAATGTTCTCAAAAAATAGAGATCTTGAAGTTGTGGGATATACAGATGCTGATTGGGCTGGATCCATTACTGACAGACGCTCTACTTCAGGCTACTTCACCTTCGTGGGAGGTAATCTAGTCACTTTGCGGAGTAAAAAACAAAATGTGGTTTCTCGGTCTAGTGCAGAAGCAGAGTATCGAGGAATGGCTCATGGAGTTTGTGAATTGCTATGGATCAGAAGACTCTTGACAGAATTGGGTTTCAAGCCAGGAAAGCCAATGGAGTTGCATTGTGACAACAAGTCAGCAATTGATATTGCCCATAATCCAGTTCAACATGATCGAACCAAACATGTTGAGGTGGATAGACATTTTATCAAAGAAAAAATTGAGAAGAAGATCATCCGCCTACCATTCGTAAAATCAGAAGATCAATTAGCTGATATCTTAACCAAAGCTGTTTGTAGCAGAGTGTTTTATGACTCACTTACCAAGTTGGGCATTGGTGACGTATATGCACCAACTTGAGGAGGAGTGTTGACGTGAGTCTCCTAATTAATCAAGGAGAATTATTTCCTTGATTAATTAAGGGATTTACTTTCCCATTCCATGTAGTTGACAAATCTGTGTATAATTAGGAGTTACTTTCCTAATTCCTGTTTGAACCTTATTCCTTGTAAAGCACTCTGTAAACACATATATATACCTTCTTATGGAGAAGAGTATATTAATCTGAACATATTGAAAACCCGTATTCATATTTTAGCAGTATGGATCATATGTGGGGTAGGAAAAATTGTGATTTATGGAATATATATTTCAAGTATGGATATATTTAAATTTATATATGTTTGTTGATGTGCAATGGGCAACAGAACATGATTTGGATTGATATTTTAAGAGAGTAACCAAGTAAAGTGTGATATCAATATTGTTTATAACAACCTCAATTTTGCACAAACAACTAAAGTTAAAAATTTAAAACAATAGCACTTATAAGACAACTTATGCCTATAACTAGCAGTAGTATCAGCACTATTGTTTTCTGTGATGTTGTAAGTCAGAAAAAGCATCAATGTAGTAGAAAAATATGATGCTATAAACCATGTTTAGCCTCGGAACTATTAAAACTACCGATGTCGTTGCTGATTTAGGCATCGGGGTCAATGTGTTTTTTGCACACAAAAGACACTTTGGTATCGGTGTATAGGACAGAACTGATGCATGAATATATAAAGGCAACGGAGAATACTACTACTACGTCGTTTTGTTGGTGTATTTTGGGCCTGCAGGCTGCAGCCCTAGAAATGTGATTAAAGCTATCAAACAACTACATCTTGCCTCTTATCTTAAATAAATCTGAGACACTTGACCCCATTAGGCTGTTGTTAGGTGGGCCCAAATACGCTGTCTAGAGACGCCCATGGCATATTATAAAGCAAGTTGGTTCATTATTTACAAAGGGCCTAGCAGTCTTTCACTCAATTTCCTCCCATCCATTCCGATCCAAAGATAATTGCATTCTCACATCACTTGAGCTAACCCACTATGGCACTAGTTTATTGCCCTATTTCATCATTGATTTTCTCTCAACTATCTTTTTACCAAAGCAAATAAAATTGAAATCCAAAACCTAAAGCATTCATTGGGAAAAACCACGTGGTTTTTTTAAATATAAAAATGCTATAAAATTTTATTAGATCAATAAAAATAAAAAGTATAAAGGACTCATATTGTAAATGGAGTCATCCCAATAACAATATGGCAACCACGGGCAAAACTTCCCCAGTGACTTGGGCCAGCCAAAAAGTTGAAACGATCTAGAGAGAATCACACTTGAACATAACTTTTTTTAAACCCCTTTCAACCACCATAATTTTCCTGAATCTAACCCAGTGACATCAAAGACAAAAACTAGCTGTTAACCGACATGACTCTCTTAAATAGACAAAGAACACCTAGCAAACTCAGAGTTTTTGGACTTTATTGAACAAACTAAACCGAAATAATAATAAAAACTAAAACAACGTCGGCAAAAGGGAAACCAACCGCCGCTAATCTTCTTTCGAGGCATAACATAGAGAGCGTCACCTAGTTACTCCAAGACCTCAAAGTACTAATGTGAAGTGGATCTATCATGACCAAGTCGCAACACCTCAAAAAACAGCCTCGCAAGATGAGGCACAACCAAAGTCAATCCAAATATGAAACAATAGATATGCCAAAAGAAGAATAGATCGACATAAATCCACCAACAACCAAAGATCTGACGGGATCCGGAGGATAACCCCCGAATATGAATCGTTCATTTCTCTTCCTATAAACCATGTATTTTTTAGAATCATGTATTAATGGCCATGCTGATGGGTCAACTGATTTTTTTTATTAATGGACATTCTAATGCCCATTTTCCCCTTGACTTGATATCTTTGTAACCCATTGAATAAATCATGCAAATTGGGATTCATATTGAATAATAAATCAGCTATTATGTCACACAAATCAACATTTACTTTACGATGATTTGTCAATTGACCAAACCATGCAAATTGGGAATTCATATTTAACATGAAGTGAGATTCATCTTCAATTTTTCGAGTTAACCTTGGTCTTAGAGCTTGCGGCAGATGGTGGGTCTTATTCTACCAACGTATTAGTAAGGTAGCTATGCGTGCTTATGTTCACCTCTTTCTCTTTCCTTTTTTTTTTTCAAAGTTTTGAGAGAGATTGACTATTTTCGCCATCACTTCGGGTAGATTGGTGCCTCTCTTGTTCATTTTTACCTTTTACTTAGGTGTCTACTTGGTATAAACTTATTGAGACCCACTTGGTAAAGTTGGAGAAGAATCAATTTTATTCATTATTTTCAATGCTTTCAAATGAATAATAGCTGGGTGAAGGTCCAAATGATGGTGGCGGTTTGTCCACGGATTGTCTTGTGCAATTTGCATGCATGCGGTAGGTGATTCCCACATAATCTCATCACCAAGCAAATTAAATCCCATTAATTAAGACACTAAAACTGATTAATTATTACCTCCCCCTCTTGCTTTGATAATATAAGAGGCAGTTAAGTTGGTTGTTGCGGTAGTTGGTTTTTATATTGCAAAGAAGAATCTAAGCTACTTTGGCCATATTGTAAAAGGAAAGGAAAGAAAGGCCCATAGTGAATGATGGTGCTAGCTGCACCTGCATATTGTTGTTTTATATATAAGAAAATAAAAAGAATTCATGATTTTTTTTTAAAAGGCAATTGGCTCTCTTGTCTTGGATATGAAGCCTATTTGCTTGGTTGGTTGAGAAACTTGTGGCTTTTTTCTCATTGAGATTGCGTAAAGGTGCAGACAATTTGTTTTGAATATAGGCATAAAGAGTGATTATGCAAAATAGATATATTTGGGAAATTTGGTCCCTCTGTCCAACCAACAATATGCATGCGAACTTGAGCATTATAATGTTCATCATTCTGTTTGGTTTACATTTCTTTTTCACTTGGAAACGCTTCCTGAATCTATGGGGAACTATTCAAGTTCGAACTACCACACCCACCCGAATTATAATTTGGCCCCAAAATTGGGTAACTGGCCAATTGAAGAAGCTCCTTCAATCATTTTGTACCCCCTCCATATTATTATGATTCAAGGAGAAGCTCTCCTTAAATGAATTTCCCCCCTATTATGCATGTAGCTTGCCCCTCCCACCTTAATTACTCCCAGACAAAACTTTATGAGGGGTTGCTCTAAATTGAAACCTCAATCTTAATTAGGTTAAGCATCCGTCGTTCACATCTTAAATCTTTTTCGGTTTTCTTTTATTTTGAAAGGAGAAAGAGAATCTTATATGATGTTGTTGGGCGTATTGATTTATTGAGATTTTGGTTGAAAAAAGTAATGTCCCACATCGGAAACTTCATAAAATAAAATACAACATATAATAAGTGGTTCTACTACTCATAGCACCAATGTTTTTCATGATAAAATACAACATATAATAAGCAGTAAAGATAATATTGACATTGGTAGGAGTGGGTCACCGTCTAACCCAACTACAAAAAAAATGTTGTGAATTCATCACTCTTTTTAATTCATGTGCTAATATTGCAAATTTATTTAAATTGATATTCAACTTAACTGTAATGAGATTCCTTGGCACCGTCACCTTTGATTTGGAGAATATATGTAGCTTTTTAACCTCTTTTTTTTTGGGGGTCAAAATGTAGCTTTTTATCCTTGTCTATTATGTTCATTTCTAAAGCAGCCCTGCTTCACTGACAGACTTATCCTCCTCTCCGTCTAGTCAAACTTCCTTACAGTTCCATGTCCCTCCTCCCCCGTCCCACTTATTCCAAAGTGCAAGACTTTGTTCCAGAAACTCAGTCATTCTAGTAAGCTTTTGCAAACCAGCCCAACAATGTGAATCCTCATATTCGCTGTGAGAAAATTTCCCTCCTCTTTTCTAACTTTGATAAAAAATAAATTTAAAATTCTTTTAAAAAAATAAAAGGAAATTTTAATTGAATTATACATGACCCCAATTATTTAAAAAAAAAATTCATGCATGGGCCACATAGGCCTCAAAATTTGACAAACTAGATGATGTATTAAGGATGTATTTCAGAGTAGAAGATCACATGGAGGCAAAGATCGCAGATAAGGATAGGAATGGATGTATACATAAGCAATAACTAAATATTTGGTGGGGGCACATTTACTTGTTCCCTTTGCCAAGTTTCTCTGGTCTCCTAATCACATGGATATGGTTGTATATGTTTATCTTTCTTGAATTCTCTCGCCCACATGCAGTGACACCCGGTATTCATATGGGTACATAGCCATCTTTCTTGAATTCTCTATCCCATATCTTAATGTGACATAACATGTAATAGGATCTCTTTGGAGTTCCTTTCAAACAAGTAAAGCTATCCCATTAAGGAATTTAATCACATCCCCATTCCCAAATGGACATAGAGCATCCTTTTAATTAACATATATTAGTAACATACATTAGGAAGAAAAAGATCATTAGACTGAGTTAATATAGGAAGATGTATATTCAACTAGTCTAGCTCAAATAGCAAAAGCGTCACGTGTGATAAAAATTTCGCTTTTAAAAAAAATTCTTGGTAATACATGTACTTACCATATTAATGATTACAATATTACATCTTTTGCCAAATATGATTTACAGGACACCCACTTATGCAAGCGGATTCTACATCTATAAAGTTTTTGAAATGGCTAAAAGTGTTGTAAGCACTAAAAAAATTTCTAACAATAGTTGGCAGAAAAATTTAAAATACTTCAAACTCATAAAAATGTTTTCTATAAAGAAGCACATACGAATTATTTCTCCACGAAGCACTCAAATTTTTAATAAAATTTCGACACGTGCTTAACATAAGTACTTTCAAACCTTTTGCATCTTCTAGAGCTTTTCATGCTTTCATGGGGTTAGAGACCATAGACCAATGGCTACTAGAGGTCAATCTATCTTGATGCAATTCGATCCCCTAAAATTTTGTCAGGACAGAAGGCGGCCGTTTAGACTCTGTGTGTGTGTGTAAGAAAAAATTGCTTGTAGGGCATGGAATTGCATTAATTTGTCTCAACAACTGCAGTTTACAAGTCAGACTGGAGTTATTAACTTTGAATCCAACAATCAAGGCTGGATTGGAGTTGGAATTTTCCGTAACGACCAAGACAGTTCTCCCATAAATAAGTACCTATAAACCATGAGGGCAACATCAGCATGAAATTTGTGGTGGAAAGAGAGCCTTCAAATTTCCACGATTTTAAAGTCATCTACCAAAGTAAAGTCGGCTCAAGTGGCAATTTGTACAATATTAATCCTAGCTAGAGGAGTTAGTTTTCACCTACCCTTGTGTTAATATTTTGTTCTTTTCTCTCTTTTCTTTCCTGGCAAGCAGCCCTTGTGATAAATTGGTAATATGATTCTTGAAAATTTTAATTAAGGTTATAAAATTAAGGCTACCCCAATTCAATTTTTAGGTGTATAATTCATTGCAAGTATTATGACCGGCCAACTGCAAGTTGTAAGCAATTCTTCATTTAGATTGGAAAATGGATGTCACAAAATGAACACTTTTCTTCTTTCTTTCTTTCTAAATTTAATTCTAGTTTACTCTTTTGTTTTTAAGTACAAGCGATAATCTAAATTACAAGGAAGAGGGGGATTTCTCACACATACATACAAAACTATAATATTGTGGGGATTCGAACCCGAGACTTCTGATCTGCAAGTCAAGGCCAATATTTCCGAAGAAAAAAACAAATAATGAAGCAGTATTCGATAATTTATGAAAAACTTGAGTGAAGACTTCTTTATTGCATGAACGAATGAGCAATAGACAACCATAACATGTTACGTGTACTCATCCTGCCATGTAACAAGAAAGTCCTCTCACGTAAGTTTTACTTGATTTACACATGATTAAGTATGACGACCCTCAGGTAAACAACAAATTTAAGGAACTGCTTTGTTGAAAATGCAAAGTAAAATGCTTAGGCCTATTACAAGCCAAATCGAAACGTTCCAATAGCATAGGTCAAACACCTTTGATTATAATAGTTAATTTTGGATATATTTTTTAATTGGGGGCTCACCCAAATATCATAGCATAAACATGAAGCCAAAAGAAGATGTCAACGCATTGTTAATTGGGGGCTCAAAGATTGAATCAACCATGTGAAAGTTTGATTGCTTAAATTAGATACTTGTTCTACATAGGATGTCTTTTTCTTCCAAGAGAATGAATGATTAAATTATTGATCTTCATCCCACAATATACTATAATGATTTAATTTTAATTTTAATTTTTTTTTAAGATCCCCCTTGAGAATGTATTTCTAAAGATCAAATTCAAAGTAGAATTCGTTCAACAACTATCTTTCATTCCTTTATTTTTTAGTCAATAGGAGTGAAGGAATCAAATTTAGAAACTCTTTCTCCGTTGAAAAGAGAATTGACACAAAACGAATAGATTTAGGGCCTGTTTGATAATCATTTTATTTTGTGTGTTAGAGTTTAGAGAAAAAAGAGGGAGAGTGAAAGTGAGAATGAGAGTGGAGATGAGATTGAGAGGGAAGATGAGAGGAGTTGTTGGGATGAATGAGTAACAAAAGTGAAAACAAAAACTTATTTAAGTTTTCCTCTATCTCAATCTCATTTTCCTCTATACTCTAGCACAAAAAATGAAAACTAAAAACTAAAATTGAAATGGTTATCAAACGGGCCCTTAGATTTCAAGAGAATTTATAACTAGTTAAGGATTTTGAACTACAATTACTTTAAGGTTAAAAGGCATGAATTATGAATTTATACGAAACCAAATTTATAATCTTGGAAATATATGAGTGTGACAAAATCCAATCCAAACTAAATTATGCTTTCCCAAGATGCCAAACTCATCTTTTTAATCTCCATCTCACCAAACAAACATGTTAAACAAGATGATGAGCAAGCTTAGTTCACTGAACATCCAATTTTCCAAACCCACTAATAAAAACCCTCGAGACAAAAGCAAACTGCCAAATTGAGGTTCACATGGACGGTGGATGGCTGGCTCCTTTTTTTTTGACTTGGAGAATAAATCAGGCCACAATCATGAACCCTCACATGGCTGCGAGTGACCCTCACGCTCTAATCACAGGCCATCATGAACCGAATGTCAGGCTGGTCCCGCATGCATCAAATCCCAACCCCACCACCTACGTGGTCACTAGCTATTGGTCCACGTTTGAGGTCGTATCTAAAATTCAATCACAGTGGTATCGCAAGCACATGGGGAGCTAAAGATTTCATGGATGTCACACCAAGGATGACCCAGCGGTTACAAAAGCCACAAATTTTATTTTATTTTATTCATATTTATTTTGTTCCATGGATTATATTTTTTTGATAATATCCTAATTTATGAATTTGTAGGTAAGTTTCCTTTGTAACTTTCATTGATGGATTTTCATTTTCTTGAATGACCATTTTAATTATATTGAAATTGCACTCTTGGATCGGATTTCTTCAAACTTATTCTCATTTGGACTATATGAGTTACAGTACGAATTCGTACTCGATACAAACACCTAGACATGACTCATTTAGCAAAATTTCAAGATCTAATTCGCGTTCTGATTAATCTAATACATATTTAGTACGCGTTCGTACGTACGTACCATAGAAAAGTCGCGTCACTTCACCTCTCTTGCTCTATATAATGACAAAAGATGACTGGAAAATGTAAGCTTCCCCGCCCCGAATTGGACCCCTATATCTCCTTCGAATTTTCTTGCAACATATACAGTCTACCACAAAATCCACCCTTCCCCTTCTTTTGATGTAAATAGTTTGATGTGTTGACAAACAGAGAAGCTTCCTTAAAAATTCGAAAATAAAAGAAGAGAGAAAACCGATAAAGGGAAGGCTAATCAAAATCATTATCACCATTCACCGTCTTGTTTCTAATGGGTATCCAATGTTATAATAATTGCACAGTAGATTGAGAGAAAAATGACGGTGAGTCATGCAACTAAGAAATAAAAACTTCACGAGTAATAGGAAAACCTACTCTAATTATATCATATCGTTCATAATTAATTGACTTTAAATACGTGCAATCACCTACAAATTACTAATACATTTGAACTCACAATTTATACGATGCTGGTTATTTTACCGGTGGGCCATCCGTGCAGGTTGCATGTAGCTAATGAAAGTTAGCTTAAAGGGGGACAAAAGGTGACAAAAAAACACATATGCATGCATGTAATTATGCAAATATAAGGTTGGGTTTTGGCAAAAGTAGAGATAATGGAGTTTCGTCTACGACTCTAATTAAGGAATTGGAGTGAGGGTGTGGCTCGAGATTAATTGAAGAAGGTTTGTGTTTGGGGTTTGGATTAATTTAATTATATTGTTATTGTGTGTATTGGGCCCCACTTGCAGTTAAAGCCAGGCGGGGTATATGGGCCGCTGATTACGGGATTAAGTGGGTCCTACAACCCACGTTGGATGCTCTCTCTCAGTCTCTCATCACTGTCTTCTTGTTTTGTAGGCCTTGCCTGCCTCCATTGTTCATTAGGTTTAGGTGTCTACTTTTTTTTACTTTGGGCACCCCCATCTTGCTTGCACCCACTCACCCACCCACACGCTTTTCTCTCTGGTGCACTATGCTTTGCTCAGATCTCTTATTAGCTATAGCTAGTGGGGCTTTTAGATTGTACTGCATATGTGTATCCTTCCCGTGCCCCATGAAATCTTGTGTGGGGCCCCAGAGAATGTCCTCAAATCACAGCCGCTGATCACGCCTCAACTTCAGACTGACTCAAAGTTACTCTCAGTCTCTTTTTAGTCCAGATCTAAACAAACCCCTTTACTTTTTCTCGTGTAACCAATTAAGGATTCAAGATTACATTTCATGCCTAATACGCCTATACGTCCCTCTTCTGTGATGTCACATGACCTTACAAATGAAGTTAGCATAGTAGCTTCAATGTAATTCAAAGCATGTGCATAAAGCGAAGAAAGAGACCAATAATTCAGATTCCAATAAAAAAGAAAGAGAGACATGTAATTCAAATATAGAAGCGTGACGTTAGCGATAAACTCGAACATTTTCATTCAAATTTTACAACGCAAAATATCCGAATTTGCCTAATGAACATAATTTGTGGATGTGTCTCGTAATTTGACAAATCAGCATTGCCTATCTTATTCATGGTTTTTAGTCAGTTTCTTCCGCAATCATGTGGGTTGTCAGAATGTGCCTTGACAAGAGACTAAGCAAAACCAGTATTAAACATCATTAGGTGTGGAGCAAAGGAAAAATTGACACCACCTCTAAATAAATTTTCCGGGAAAAATAGAGAAAAGAAAAGAAAAGAAAAGAAAAAGGTGAAGATACCGACACTCGCCTACAAGAGCTTGCATAAACACAACCTCCCAGCAACTGGGAAATTGGAGAAGAACATAGGCAGGCCCCACACTTATCAGTACAAGCTGCAATACAATTAGAGAGTGACATACAAGCGTTAGAGAATGAGAGTGGGGATGAAATTCATTTTATTTCTAGTTCTACATTTATGATGGGTTGAGTCTGAAAATTCCAAATATTGCCCCTAAAGCCACCTCCATAAGTAGTGCTTCGCTCCCTTCTTTAATCCCTCACCCTATCAGTACCTCACTGACTCTCTCTCTCTCTTTGTCTTTCCTTTTTCTCTCTCACTTTCTGTTTGTTTCTAGGGAAACTTCAGAAAAGAAAAATGGGTGTGGTGAGTGTTTCTGCTTGCCTTGCCTCTCTACTTATCTCAGTAATGTGGGTGGCTGAAGCAAGAATCCCAGGGGTGTACACTGGGGATGCATGGGAAGCAGCTCATGCAACCTTCTACGGAGGCTCTGATGCCTCTGGCACCATGGGTAAGTTAAAAAGCTCTCATTTTCTTTCAATGCACACATTCCCTATATTTCTAGGCAAATTTGAACAAAACCAGTCAAAGATCTACAGCCAATAACTTAATTAAGCTAGCTTACTTAGTATTAATTAACTAGAACTTTCATTTTTCAGGTGGGGCTTGTGGATATGGAAATCTCTACAGCCAAGGCTATGGCGTGAGCACAGCTGCACTGAGCACTGCCCTCTTCAACAATGGCCTCAGCTGCGGTGCCTGCTTTGAAATCAAGTGTGCAAACGACCCAAACTGGTGCCACTCTGGAAGCCCATCAATTTTCATCACTGCCACCAACTTCTGCCCTCCAAACTTTGCTCAACCAAGCGACAATGGCGGATGGTGCAATCCTCCCAGGCCTCACTTTGACTTGGCCATGCCCATGTTTCTCAAGATTGCCGAGTACAGAGCTGGAATTGTCCCTGTTTCTTACCGTAGGTTAGTAAAGCTCACATGCTCTGTTCTTTATGCTCTGTTTTTAGTTTTGCTTATTATTCTGATTTAGCAATTTGGAACATTTCTTAGAGTAAATTAATACATTTTTATGGTGAAATCTTAGTTTTGGATATTTTTCAGAGTAGATTAATACATGGGTTTGCTTTTTTATTTATTTTTAAAGTTAAATAAATTAGACCACTTTTGTTTAAAGTATTGTCGTGATCTTTCTCTATCTTGTGGGTCAGACTGGTGGTACAAAATGAGTTGGACTCTGGTCTGGGTGTTTATTGCTTTTGCAGAATGTCATGGTTTCTATCAAATCTAATTACTGACCATGTGTGACAGAGAGCTCACTTGGATTTTAGTTTTTGGTATTTTTTTTGTTTTTTTTTCAATGGGGGTTGGGTTTAGTTAATTTTGAGTCTTTGTCACTTTCGGCTGTCTGGGTCTGGCCCAATTGGTCCCAAACGCCGAAAGGAAATCTAGAATAATTAACTCACAAGAAACACTCTAGTTTTAACATAAGCTACTAGATTTCATCAAAGTGTCTCTGCTGCCATATGCCATACTTGGCCTTACTCTAGGCCTATTGGTATCCACTAGAAGAGCATGCATGCGCCTTCGTCACATGATCATAATTTACATATTTTTTTTCTTCTTCTATATGAAAATTATGATCATGTGACGAGGAATGTCTCGTGTCAAAATAAATTGTAATTTATTAGATAGTTTGACATATTATAAATTGTAAAGAAAAACTTGCATTAGCTACCAAACCTAGCTTTTCCCTGAATTATTATGGTCTTTGGTCTACGGCAAGATCTGGACCGTACGTACTTGCTTTTTGACTACTAAGTCATATGCGCATGTAAGTCTCTGTTTTCTACGTAGAAAATCAAAGACCATACCCAGCACAGTTCCCAAAAGTCCGAGACTCGTTCATCAACGTGGAAAAGGGCATTTGATTGATTAAATAAGTCACACCCACCATAAAACACGGTCCGCGATCCACGTAAACTTTCACCAGCTCGAAATCACGAACATACCCTTATACTTTTTGACTTTTTGCGCAGGGTGCCATGCCGCAAGCGCGGAGGGATCAGGTTCACAATCAACGGCTTCCGTTACTTCAACCTGGTTTTGGTCAGCAACGTCGCGGGTGCAGGGGATATCGTGCGGGTGAGCGTGAAAGGATCCAAGACTGGCTGGATGAGCATGAGCCGTAACTGGGGTCAAAACTGGCAGTCAAACGCCGTTCTGGTTGGTCAGTCGTTGTCCTTCAGGGTCAGAGGCAGTGACAGGCGCACCTCCACCTCATGGAACATTGTTCCGGCCAATTGGCAGTTCGGTCAAACATTCACCGGGAAGAACTTCAGAGTCTGAACAACAAACAAGAAAAAGTCCACACATATTTATGATTTTCCCGCCATAATATATGTTTTTCCAATTTTACCCTTTCTTGGCGCCATTGTGGTGTTTTTACTAGATGCTGTTTTTGACTGGGTGTTGGAGAATGTGAAAGTGTGTTTAGTGGGGAGGGGGTTCAGGGACAACTTTGACTTTTTGGGTTGGTGTGATTTTGTGAGTGTGTGGACAGTGGAGGAGGGGCAGTAGGGTAAAAGTAAAAAAACAGGGTAACAAGTGTAAGGGAAATTAATTATTAAATTAAAAACCCAAGTGAGGAAATTGTAGAAGAGGAGGTTGAGGCGGCTGCAGAGAATTTGTAGCCCGCACCCTATAAATACTGGCAAAGCTAAAGTTGTAGTATATTATGATTTATATGCATGAGAAATGTATTTCTAGACCTAGTAGTAACTTTGTTATTTTCTTGTTTTGTTTTGATTTACTTGGAAAGTATATTTGGTTTGTTTCAATGGAACTTGGCTTTTTGTTAGTGGGTTTTGGCTTAATTCAACCAGCTTTACGCAGTTTATATTGGATTAGAAGATGAAAGGGAGTGTTTCAGAGCATTTATCCCTACATTCGAAGTCCAAGTTCAATTTATGTTGCTCCAATATCACATTTATCGGAAAATAAATATCGCATTTGGAGATATTTCCTGTTCATTTACAGATGTTAACTACTTGAAATATTTACAAAAGCTAAAGATTTTTGAACCCCACAAATATTATGGTAATTTTAATGATTTATGATGGCAAATGGGTCAGTCGGTGAATAATGTGCACTAACCAAACACATGGGTGGGGTTGTGGGTATTTGATTTTTGCCTGGCTAATAAGTTCTTTTCGAACATCTGCTTCTGTGCTTTACAACAAACAACTTTGGATTCTAACCACCCCAAAAAGTAAAACCTCAGTGCAGTGGGCTTTGGATGCCTTACGAAAATTTACTTTCAAGAGGAATCTGATGTTGATAATTTCTTGCTCATCATAAGGAACAACTTTTGGCGTTTTTGTTTCAATGGGTTGACATTCAAGACCTTCCAATCAATTAGTTAAAGAAGTACATAAACAAATGTTTTTTGGTATAAGAACAGAAACATACATTATTCGGAGTTTAATATCAATATAGATGCTCACAGCCTCACTGCAGTACTGCAAGTTATTGATTTCCACCATAAAATCTCCTTTCCGGCTGGTGGTGGCTACTTGTTCCAGCTGCATGCTTCTTCACCATAGCAACAACAGCATCGGCATGCCTCTGCCCCGCACGATGATTATTGAAATCTGTCTCACTAAGACAGACCACATTACATATAGCACAAGTCCTTAAAGTATGGGGTGCTGCCCCACTTTCAAGAACCTTCCTTCTCTTAGTTTCCAAATCCTCTACAGGTTGATAAGCAGCTTTCCTCTTACTAGTTTGTCCAGGGATGGGTTTTTTGCCTTTCAACTTATCCATGTTCATCTTGTGCTTTTTTCCCAATTTATGCTTATCAAGTACCTCCTTGGTGTCGCAATAAACATTGCATATGTCACAATGAAGTTTTGGAGTACCATTTCCAGATGCCCGAGAAGTTGGAGTACCATTTCCAGAAGCCCAAGCAGTCGGAGTACCATTTCCAGAAGCCCAAGCAGTGGTGTTGCTCCACAAGGCGGCATTCGGATTTGCAGTAGCAAAGTGTCCTGTCCCAATTGATGGCACTGAGATACCCTGAAAGATGGGAGGGTGGTTAATTTTGACATGAACAATAAAATGAATACAACACAGACATGCAGTGATTGATGTAATCTGAATAACAACATAAAATCATTCTTCCATCAATAGACATTGACTGCTAACAGTTTGATTTTGTGAAAGCAGACAACATGTTAGATCTTCGGACAACAAAACACAACACCTAATAACTTTAATGCAGAAAACAAAAAATTGCAGTGGAGAACTCCATAAAGCACCCGACAAGACTAGCAGTAAAGAGCACGAAATAATTGCAACAAAACCAGGCCAAATAACTACAGAATGGAGAAGAAAATGTGAAAAGAGAAGAAGAAGTAAAAAAGAACAAAGCTTCCTAGTTTTGCTCTCAGAAACTCATTTTGGCTTCACTTTGCCCCTCAAACTACACCTCATGTTTTCAAATACCCAGCGACATTCATCTCTCTCCCTCTCTTCCCCCCACCCCCGAATGATTCAGCCATATTCCTGTCTCACTCTTCCAAGGATGGAGCCATGAAAGCGGGATGGGCTGAACTAATTTCTTTTCCTCAAGGACAAATGCATATGCATAGATATAAATGTGTTTCTATAACCAAAATTTATTAATTAAGGCTAATTAACAATGTATAACAAGATTCGACAAACTTATACCTTAAAGGCAAACAAGAGAAACAGCAAGTGACCCAAGGCCCACGAGCTAACAGACCACATATCAAGAAGGGCACACCCAACAGACAGTACAAACGAAGAAAGGCTACAAGATGATACATACGAGGAAGGACTACGAGAGGATACAGCCAGGAAACAATATACTAGTACAGAAACTAACAAAAACTAGAAATACAAAACCCAACAGATACAAAGACTATTCACACGCTTATCAGTACTGAGGAAGGAGAGAAAACAACAAAACCAGAAGCTGTGCTGCTAGAGTGTATAGTAGGCTGGGCTAAAAAGCTAAAACTTCTAGAAATGATATTTTTTTCTGAGATGACCTGGGCTAGCCCCCACATTGTTCCATCCCTGCTCTTTTCCGTGCTTGATTTGCTAAATCCATAGGTACGGATTTTTGCTCTTATTTATTTGAGATTTCAACTATTCTAAGCAGCAACATAAACTTTTTCTGTTCCTTTGCATGATTTTCCGAAGAATGAAGTGGAGAAGGGAAACTTGTGTGGCTATATAAGCTTGCTTTAAAACTTGGAAATAAATCCAGGGTCTTTGGAAATGAAGGGCCCATTTGATAACAATATTGCTTTTAGTTTTCCGTTTTCAAAAAATCAAGACAGATCATGAAAGCATGGTGAGAAATGAAATGATAGATAATTGTATTGATCAACAACTAAGTTCCACAAATCAACATTTAAATACACACATGAAAAGCCCTGCCAGACCCATTCCTTACCATCTTCCTTTACTTCCCTCACCTCTCCTTTAAATATCACTCCTGTAACCCACTCTATCACATTAATACCAACACAAAAAGGAAACAGAATAAAAAGTGATAACTAAATCACAGAAATCTACCTAAAACAGATATTCAGCCTTTTTTCCAATTCCACCAAAACTAATTAAGGATGAACCTTCCCTGACAGAGAGTTTGATGTTCAAAAGCCTCCCTGCACTTGCTTCTCAAATGTGATTTGATGCCTCAGTTTACTTGACAAGGTTAACTGACCTGGTTGCACGTTTTTCTAGGGTGGGTTTTTGTTTGGGTGGGGGATTTAATATTTGGAGTTTATCTTGATTAGTACTTTGTGGCTTTGTTTACCATTGTATTTCTTTGTTGCCCCTGTTTCTGGAAAATTTTCAAGTTTGGTTATTAATGCAACAATTTACACTAATTAAGGACTCTGAATGATCACAATATGGAAACTAGTTGAAGTCAAAATTTGCTAACATTCATATACATACACATTGAGGCATTTTACACACCCTTATATCAATGGAAATTATTCACAATCCCCAAACCAATTTTATATGCTCAGTGTCTTATGTCAGTCTTGGGGAGCTGCAGATCCAATGAGTAAGAAAATGAAGTTATGGCCATCCGTCTTTGAGAACACAGAAACAACAACGTTAATGCAGCCATGGCAATGGCCCTTTTGCAAGCACCCCAAGACACTTTCCTTCCAAGTTAGATAGTATGTTCAGGACTGTAAATTCAGCGTTCTTTGATCCCCTTGATGGGGTTGAAACACCTGAGCTGTTATTCACAAAGTCATCACTAGAGTCAACAATTTTACAATAGTCTGAGGACTACTTTGATAGGGAGTCCTTGGAAATGGGGGTCTGTGGGGCAAGGTCAGAGAGGCTGTGTTTGGAGCCAAAAGAGAGTGAAGCATAGCAGGCAGGAAGATAGAGAGAGATGAGAAAGAAGAGAGGGAAGAGAGAGGGTGTAGACAGACCAAAATGTGCATCAAACTTTGCCACATAGGGACCACATCAACTTGGTCAATGGAAAAGACTAAAGACTTGAAGGAATGGGGTATTTTGAAACATGAGGTGTAGTTTGGAGGGGAAATGAGTTCCAGGGGAAAAGTGAGACACGTAGCATAATTGGGGAGCATAGGTGTAATTAAGCCTAATAAATATTCTTCCATTGATTGAATCTTACTGCTAAAAGTTTTAATTTTGGAAAGCAGACAACATGTTAGATATTCAGATTCATCTACCATACATATGTTAGACAACCCCTGGCATATATTAAGCTTACAACAGTGACTAAAAATCTATGCGTAGATGTACGTTTAACCCATGACACATTTGCTCCCATACACACGAAAAGTGAATCCACCCTATTAAACACTCTTGTATCAATACAGTCCTGGTATGGCAGAGTGTAGATCAGTTATGTCTTTACACTGGATATGTTCAGATAAATTTCTGATAGACAGGGTGTGTGATCTCTAGTTTTCTACACACAAATTCATAAGAAGAGGGATCCCAAACTTCAGTTTTTTTTGGGGAGGGGAAGTCCTCAAAACTCAGTTCAACCATAGTTACCTATAGAAAAGACAACCATGTACAACCTTTAACCAGAAACAAGTACAACAGGAGTTTCCGATTAATCCCTTTTCTGTTATTTGAATATCCAATAAGTACTGGAACAACCAGAACAAATGTAAAATGAAAATTCATGAGAAGGCTCATCCCAATGGGTCAATGGCAATATATTTACTCAAAAATCCAGATCACATTCAAACTGACATGAAAATGCACCATATGTATGTGGAAATTCATGATCCAAGCAAAACCAAAGTAAATTAATTTAAGTTGTGAACAACAAGAATACCATTTGCTGCAGGTTGACCTCATGCTGCTCAAGACCTTTCTTGTGCTCTTTCTTAAGATCATTCCATTGAGCTTCAAATTTCAACAAGGCTCTGCCCTGCTCTAAGAATGCCTTCTCAAGGTGGTACCTTAGGTCCTGAAAGTTTTGATGCAATTTTGCTATTTAACAGCATAAAATGAAAAATAAAGCTAGTAAGCTACTACAGGCCACAAAACCGGACTAAAAGAAATGAAATTGAAAACAGGAAGCCCTTTTCAAAGGCAAAGGGCAACATGGGCATCAAATTGAAACTCAGACTCACCAATGGCTTTATCCATTTCTTCTGAACAGCTAGCCATTTCAAACCTGAAATACAAAAACACAGCTGGGTTTGGTGTTTTTTTGGCCGGCTATGCTTGTCTGCGAAATTGCAATTGGTAGGAACTTGGAACCCACATGAAAAATAAGTGTTCTGGAAAATTGGGCATCAGAGCATTTGATTGAAGCTCTTAACTAGGAAAAAAACAGAGAAGGAAACTGGGTTTAAAGGGCGATTAAAGAAAGAGGAAGTAAAATGGTACAGTCAACTATGTGAGAATCTGTAGCTGGGTTGGAAATTGAATGCAGTAAAGTGCAGTGTGTTGGGTTTTTAACGGAAGAAAGAAGTGGGCTGAGAGAAACCAAGCAAACTTCGTTTCCTCCACCCACCAATTAGCTCTCTTGCATGTATGCATGAAGAAGAGAGCTGGGTTTTTTTGGCTAAGAAAAGAGCTGGGTTTTGTACCAGGAAATTCTCAGAAATCTGCGAACAAAATTTCCGCACTCTTTACCCGAGTGAGTGTACTGTGTTGGACAGAGTCAAAAGTGTTTCTTAACAAGGAAGAAGAAAGCGGGCTGGTCTTCGGCCCAGGCCCACCAACATGTATGCTGATGGGCCAAGCCACTTTCCTTCTCTGCTTTGGGAAATGAAAACCCTTTAAATTAACTTAACCAGCAAGAAAGAAAGGGTGTTAATCGCTGGACATTAGCATTTTGATTTTAGGCATTGAAATAAGTGAGAGGAGCAAAAACAACGAAAAAACTGTTTAGATCAGGTGTCCTATTATGCAGTCTTTAATGTTTGCTCTGCTAAGATTTGAATATTGATTTGGAATGGAGTTTGGTTTCTTGTATTACAATTAAGGTTTCTTGAATTCAAGGTAACAACGGTTCGATCTCATCTATTTTAGGTTTTCTTGATTTGCGGAGCCGAGGATCAACTATGGCATACATGTTTGTTCTTAGTTACAATTGTTTGATCTCTTAACCTAGCATAATTCTCATTTCCAACAATTCCTCATAATCCTAAGAACTAGATAGCCTAATTATTGTCATATCTACTTTATACAGGTAATTACTCTGAAAAAGTAAAAAATAAAAAATGGACAATAGAGACTAGGGCAATGGCCTAATAGTAATGGATAATGCTCTAAACTACTCTTATTCATAAACAAAAATTAGGAAAAAGTAATTTTATATTATTTATTAAATCCAAAGCGGGCTGGGCGGCTATACTATTTATTAATTATTTTTTTTAAAAAAGGACCTCGGTATAGCAAGGTGGCTATAATGTTTAAATATAATATTTAAAGAGTATAGCCATGCGACTATACTATTAATTTTTTTTTTTTTAAGACAAGCCTTTTTTTTTAAAGAATATCACCCCGCGGCTATACTCTATAAATAAAGCGGCTATACCTGTTTGTACCATATCTGACCCTCCACTCGTACAACGACACGTGGATCTCATAAACTCGCCCAAGCACCCAAGGCCTCGGACAATCGGCATAGGCTACTGATGATATTGTCTCAAAGCAGCAAAAGATCATTACAGGGCCCAACACAGCCTACAATCGGTATCCCCTACCGATTCTGCAGAATCAACCTCGAAGCACCCGCCTGAAATATCTAAGGACTCGTGTCAACCTCACAGGGCCCTCCCACGAGTCCCACATCGGAAATGAACACCACAAGCATACTAAATGCCCTCTATAAGTATGCCCCTCCCACTACAATACAGGGGTAAGACTTTTCAGCTTGACTTTTATACTACTATATAGTCAACAGCAAGAGCTCTTAAAAACAATCTTACTCGAGCATCGGAGGGTCTTAGGCTGGTTCCACACCGGTTCCATAGACTTTACGAGCTTCGCTTATCTTCTATTCAGGATCAGCATCCAAGGACAGGAAGAATCGGCATCCAACACCCAATCGATCTCTTGATCGTCCATCCCACTTGTAAGTTGCACTCATCTCTATCTATTCAAGATTTAGCGCCAACAGATTGGCGCCGTCTGTGGGAATCGCTTATCGATCAACCCATATCTCAAAACAAAGAACTCTGAGACCAAAAAATGAATCCATCTTCGGCCCTCCCTACCGATGGCCCCATCCTCGGCCTCGTTGGCGAGCCGAATCCAACTCCCTTGCTTCAGACACCTGCTCGACCGACCACCCTGGAGGCTCGGATGGAGACCCTACAGCAGGATATGGCAAGAATGCAGGAGCACAACAATGTTCTCGCCTCCAAACTGGATGACACCCAGAGGCAACTGCATCAACAACAAACACTCTCCGCCCAGTTGCAGAACGATCGGGAACCAGCCACACAGCTTCGGCAGGAGAAATCGTTTAAAAGCGTACGAAAGCCCACTTTCCAGGATAGAGGGAAGCAGCAGGCCGCGAACGGACCAACTGTCTCCCGAAGACTGTTCGTGCCCACTCCGAAGGAACGCCATCCCGAATATCGCGTTTATTCTGATTGCCGCGAGAGGATCAACGATCGGCGCAGGGAACGGCAGTCATCGCCCATCCAGGTCCGGGCGAAGCTAGACGATCCACGCCTGGAGGTACTTGGACCAAAATCCCCCTTACGCCAGAGGTACGGCGCGATCGGCCTGGAAGAGACGGACGAATCAGATTATGTTCCAACATCCCCAGGAACCACAATCTCATCGGCAGGGCCCTCTGCACGACGCCACAGCCACCGATCAAACCAAGACAACGATCGGCGAAAAGGAAATTACGAGAGAAGCCCCAGCCGAACGGCAGACCAAGGAAGGCGAGGTCACAATACTGACCAACGCACAGGGAACCGAGCGATCGAACCCTTTGGTGACGATCTTCCATCTACCGATCCGACTATTCGTCTCCTCCTACAGAAGATGACTCGCATCGAGAAGGAACAAGACCAGGCTCGGACACCAACATGGGGAACGGTACAGCCAGGGCCGTTCACCAATCGAATCCGGACATTCAGACACGAGAAGGAGGTCCAAGCACTCCGCATATCGTTTTATTCGGGGGTCGAAGATCCCGTTACCCACATTCATACCTTCCAATCAGCTCTGGGTTGCAAAGGACTGACGGACGAAGGCCAATGTTTGCTATTCCCCTCCACCCTGACCGGAGCCGCTCTGAATTGGTTCTATCGGATGGAGCCAGACACGGTCGACAATTTCAATCAGTTGAAGCAAACCTTCCTCAACCATTTTATGATTCAGACCGATCGCCTATATTCCGCCGATGATCTATATACCGTTCGGCAGCAGGACGATGAGCCGTTGAGGGAATATGCGGCTAGGTTCAGCCATGAGTACTCCAGATGTCCGGAAACTGACGACAGGGCGGCCTTCGGTGCCTTCAAAAGCGGCCTTCGGTCGTCTCAGTTTCGTTATTTGGTCCACAGCAGCAACTGGACCACCTACTCCGAATTAATGAAACAGGCGGCTATCCATGCCAAGGCTGAGCATTTCAACTCCAAGGGATCGGCTTCGACCCCAATAAACAAAACGGCGTTGACCGATCAGCCTCCAACGCAGAACTACGACCGATTCCCGGTCGACCGATCGGCAAACCAGGCCCCCTACCGAACGGCACCCCCTGTCCCTGCTTTTTCCACTCAGCGAAACAAGCGGAAGGACAACTTCCGGGAACGGCAGGACAACAACAAGAAGGGCAACCACAAGGGGAATCGGCCAGACGAAATCTTCACTTTGCTCAACACCACTTATGAGCAAGTTCTCCTGACCGAAGGGGATATGATACCGAAGCCGAACAATCGGAAACTCTCTCGCCAGAGCGAAAAAGATACCGGTGTCTTCTGCCGGTACCACCAATACAACGGCCATGATACGGAATCATGCATCGCGCTGCGCAAAATCGTTGAACGCCTCATCAATGACGGAAAGCTGGATCAGTATTTAAACACCAAGCCAGCAACGGATAACTCATTGAATCGGCAGATCAATATGATCAGTGGAGGGGCGCCTATTGCCGAAGCCAGCAACCGATCCGTTAAAAACTACGTTCGTGCCGTACGGCATCCACAAATCCTCAGCGTGGCGGGAGGACGCAATGACAAAATTCAACGCAACGGTTGGGAACCTATCACCTTTTCTGAAGAAGAAGAGCGAGGCATCATCTTCCCCCACTCTGATCCTATGATCATACGGGCTGATATATCGGATTTCGACGTAGGCCGAATCCTCATCGACACCGGCAGTTCGGTCAACGTGCTATTCGCCGACGCTTTCAACGCCCTCGGCGTGGACCCTCGGCATCTGAACAAGGATATCACCCCTCTCCTGAGCTTCTCTGGCGACGTGGTTGAACCAATCGGCAGTGTCCAGCTCCCGTTCGCTGTCGGTACCATCCCCAGACGAACGGTCCTCTACACCCATTTTCTAGTGGTCGACTGCCCAACGGCATACAACGCTATCATCGGCAGGACGGCGCTCACAAAAATGAAGGCCATGCTGTCACCACACATGCTCCTCCTCAAGTTCCCCACACACGCTGGCGTCGGCCAAGTGCGAGGGGACCAATTGAGTGCACGGACGTGTTACGTTTCGGCAACCAAGGAATCGGCAAGGGCTGCGCTTCGCGAAACATACTCGGTCGCCACCAGCTTGGGCGTACCGAACGGCAGGGGGACGGACAAACCAGATGACCCCCGAGATGAGACTGTAACCCCGCAAGCGCAACCCGCCGAAGATTTAGAACCAGTCACCCTCTTCGAAGCACAACCGGACAGACAAGTTCGAATCGGTACAACCTTGAGTCCGGCACTCAGGGCCGATTTTATCACCTTCCTGCAAACCAATGCAGAAGTCTTCGCCTGGTCATACGACGATATGCCCGGCATCGCCCCGAGTGTCATCAGCCACAAGCTCAGCATCTGCTCCACTTTCAAACCCATCAGGCAGAAACGGCGGGCCTACGATGCCGAACGGTATGAGGCAATGAGGCTCGAAGTAGACAAACTGAAGACCATCGGCTTCATCCAGGAAGTAACCTACCCAATTTGGCTGGCAAATTCGGTTTTAGTCAAAAAATCAAACGGCGCCTGGAGAATGTGTCAAGACTATACCGATTTAAACAAGGCTTGCCCAAAGGACAGCTTTCCTCTGCCACGGATCGATCAGATGGTGGATGCCACGGCAGGCCATGAACTTCTCAGCTTCATGGATGCATACTCAGGCTACAACCAAATATTCATGAGCCCTACCGATCGCGAACACACGGCATTCATCACCGACAAGGGACTTTACTGCTACAACGTCATGCCGTTCGGCCTGAAGAACGCTGGGGCGACATACCAGCGATTGGTCAACAAAATTTTTTCCGACCTCATTGGCACCTCGATGGAAGTCTATATGGACGATATGCTGGTCAAGAGCAGAACGGCCGATTCTCATCTCCACAACCTTTCGCTCATGTTCGGCGTCTTAAAAAAGTACAACATGCGCCTCAACCCGAGCAAGTGTGCCTTCGGCGTTTCCTCGGGCAAATTTCTCGGCTTCATGATCAGCCAACGAGGAATCGAGGCCAACCCTGAAAAAATCAAGGCATTACTCGACATGCAGGTCCCGAAGACACAAAAGGACATTCAGAGTCTGACTGGGCGTGTCGCCGCTCTAGCCCGGTTCATCTCCAAGGCTACCGATCGGTGCGCTCCATTCTTCAAAGCCCTCAAAGGAAGCAAACGGCAGATTGTCTGGACTGCCGAATGCGATCGCGCCTTCCAAGATCTTAAGGCCTACATGAGCAGAGCACCCCTATTATCCACTCCTCTCCCCGGCGAAGAACTCATCCTCTACCTCTCGGTTTCGGCAACGGCACTTAGCTCTGTGCTCATTCGCAAGCCGAACGGCATCGAACTCCCCATTTTCTACATTAGCCATGCTTTGCAAGACGCTGAGATTCGGTACCCCGAGCTCGAAAAACTCGCCTACGCTCTCGTCCTTTCAGCACGCAAGCTTCGGCCATACTTTCAGGCTCACAGTGTTACCGTCCTCACCAATCAGCCTCTGCGCCAAATACTCCAGAGACCGGAGACATCCGGTCGGCTAGTCAAATGGGCCATCGAGCTCGGCGAATTCGACATCCGCTACCACCCTCGTCCTGCCGAGAAGGGACAGGCTGTAGCCGATTTCATCTCTGAGTTAACCACGTCCGAGGGGCCAGTTTCGAAGGACGCCGCATCCGATTCATCTTCGACGGTACCAGTCGCCCACCCGACCGAAGGAATCTTTAATCCGTCAATTCCACTTTGGACTCTCTACGTGGACGGTTCGTCCAACCGACAGGGCAGCGGAGCCGGCTTGGTACTCAAGGCCCCTGACCAGACAACCATCGAATATGCCATCCGATTCCAATTCCGGACTTCCAACAATGAAGCCGAATATGAAGCTCTGTTGGCCGGCCTTCGGCTCGCTAAAGAAATGGGCGCTCAGCAACTCAGGATCTGTAGCGACTCACAACTTGTCGTGAACCAGATACTGACTGAATTTGAAGCCAAGGACACTTCGATGGTTGCCTACTTGACACACGCTCGCCGATTGCTGCACCACTTCACTGCGTACCAAGTTCAACAGATCCCCAGATCCGAGAACAGCCACGCCGATGCTCTATCACGCCTTGCATCAGCGATCGACGACAACATAGGGCGCCGTGTGCCGATCGAGGTCCTCACTCGGCGCAGTACCACCGACCTCGAAGTACATGCCGTTCGGCAGGATCCAAGTTGGATGGATCCTATCCACGCCTACCTCGCCAACGGCACGTTGCCTGGCCCCAAACCTGAAGCAACGACTATCCGCCGCCGATCGGCACGATACCTCCTTCTGAATCAGATTCTCTATCGGCGTGGTCACTCCTTACCATTGCTTCGGTGCATGACCCCGCAGCAGGGAAACTACGTCCTACGAGAGATTCACGAGGGGGCCTGTGGGGACCATTCTGGGGCTAGATCATTGGCTTTCAAGACCATTCGGCAAGGGTACTACTGGCCGACTCTCCATGCCGATGCCACCACCCTGGTCCAGAAGTGCGATCAATGCCAGCGTTTCGGCTCCGTTCCAAAGCTGCCTGCCGAACCACTCTCTCCGATTGTTAGCCCATGGCCCTTTGCCCAATGGGGTTTAGACCTCATCGGCCCTATGCCCCAGGGCAAGGGACAGGTCAAATTCGCCATCGTCGCCGTCGACTACTTTACCAAGTGGACCGAAGCCGAAGCTTTGGCAACAATCACTGCAGCCAGGGTTGAACATTTCGTATGGAAGAATATCATTTGTCGATTCGGCCTCCCGAACGCAATAATCACCGACAACGGAAAACAATTCGACTCCTCTCAGTTCCGGCACCTATGCCACCGATTTGGCATCAACCTGTTCTTCGCCTCCCCAGCACATCCGCAGTCGAACGGCCAAGTCGAAGCAATCAACAAGATCATCAAGAAGACGCTGAAGAAAAAGCTTGGGACAGCTAAATGAGCTTGGCCCGATCTCCTTTCGGAAGCGCTATGGGCCATTAATACCTCCTATCGACGGTCGACTGGCGAGACGCCATTTTCCCTTGCCTTCGGTTCCGAAGCCGTTGTTCCAGTCGAGATCAACGCACCATCGTGCCGAACGGCATCTTACGAGCCAGAGCAAAACGAAGCCCAGCTCACTCTCAACCTGGACCTCATTGAGGAACACCGTTCCCAGGCTCAGCTTCGGAATGCCGCCTACAAACAACGGACTTCCCGCTACTACGACTCGCGCGTCAGACGCCGATCGTTTAAAGTAGGGGACTGGGTACTACGCAAAATCTCCCTCGCCACCAAGGACTCCAACGACGGCACCCTTGGTCCATCTTGGGAAGGTCCTTACGAAGTTGTCACCATCTGCCGCCCAGGCACTTACCGTTTGCGTGGTACCGATGGTCAAACCCTCGGCCACCCTTGGAATATAGAACATCTCAAATATTACTACAAGTGAACGCCCCTTCGGTCATCACCTCTGTATCATACCTTCGGTCGTCACCTTCGGTCATCAACTTTTGTAATCGGTTTAATTTGGAACTCCCTATTCTATACATACGGCACTACCATTCAGCAATATTATGTCAAACATACTCTACATACGACATGCGCACATACAGAATTAAGGGACATGGCACATTAACCCGAAACAAACTGAACATTGATAAATAAGGGGCCACAGAAGGGCCATCTGTCTTTACAATACGCCGTTCGGCACGCTCAAAAATGTTAAAAACAAAAAGTCTACGAGGTGGGTGGATCGGCTTCGGTCGCTACAACATCGACATCAGCTGACGCAGGCACAGGATCAGTCGACGGCTCGGCAGTAGACGTAACGGCAGCCCTCGGCCCGGGATGACCTTCCTCCCCACTGCTTGAATCGGTGTCGTCGGTTTCCTCGGCCTCGGCATCCTTGCCCTTGTAGGCCTCCACCATCTCTTCGGTCACCCCTTCCGGCAGCGGTGGTGGATCCCGGAGGAAGTTCAGGTTCAGCTTCTTGTCAGCATTATACCGTTTGACTCGATAGAGAAAGTCGTCACATTGCTCCATGACCTCTCTATCCACCAAACGTGTAAACTCCTCCGACGATCGGTAGTCCGCAACGGCCTTCGCCTTCTCCTCTACCAGCTCCCTGGCATGCGACCGCTCGGCCGCATCCATCGCCACCTCTACCGCTGCCTTCGCCTCATGGGCAGCCATCACGTCCAGCTCGGTCGCCGCCAGCTTCGACGCCAGCTCAGCAATTTTCGCCGCATTCTCCTCGGCACGCTGGTCCGCCTCCTGCAGCATCTTTCCGGCATCAGCGATCTTCGAACGGCCCTCTTCAAATCTCTTTTGGTACCGTTCGGCAGCATTCACAGCTCGCTTCGCGCAGAGCCACATGTCCATATTAGCCTGCCACACCAACGGACACATTAATACATGCCGAATCAAAGTATCCTTAAGCTACAAATCCTACACTTACCGCTGCTTGGAGACGGAAGGCCCGACCGGTTTGTTCACGCAACGTCTTCGTTGACAGTTGCTCCAGCTCAGCCAGCTCCATCTGAGCACCGTCAATCATACAGTTGATGAACGGCACAGCCTTCCGAGGACACGCGATGTTAACCGGTCCCTCCTCTCCCTCCACCTCATCATCAGGGATCAACACCGATGTCCCCTCGTTCGGGCCCCTTGGCCGTTTCGGCAACGGCGTCACATCGACGGGACCCTCGATCTGCCGTTTGCCCGTCATTTGGAGGTGGGCCTCCCGAACGACCTCTGCCTCCGCCGCCCTCTTCTCCCTCCGGCGGTCAGCCACCGTCTGCTCATCAGCCGACGTCCCTCCCGCTGGCCCTGCCGTCTTTCTCTTCTTCGGCCCGGGGGACTGAACCTTCTTCGTCTTTGGCGCCCCTTGCCCCTCCAGACGCCTCCTCGTCGCCTCGCTCATAGGCCTCCCTCCTGCCACTGCAAAACAGGAAAAGCACGAAGTCAGAAAGGAAACGGCAGCATAGAAAAAAACACCGACCCTGCCGAACGGCATCTCTTACTTTGCCTTTTTTCTTCTTCCTCTTCCTCCTTCACCCTCCGATCGTGTTCGGCCCTACCGATCAGGCCTGCCTTGAACAGATTCCGGAAGTAGAGCAGCTCCTTACAAAACCGATCTTCTTCGGCAATCTTCGCTCTCACCCTCTCGATTGCTTCAATCTCTCTGATCGGTGCGGCCGGCCGTTTCAAGGACACTGAAACCAAAATACCAACGGTCAGTACCCAAAAAAAAAAAAAAAAAAAAAAAAAAAAACACACTATTAACCCTGCCGAACGGCAGGTTCTACCCTACCGACTGTCTGGAAGGACGTAGGAATCCTCCTCTCAACGATAACTCCGGGTGCCGATTCCCAATCACCGGAGACAATCACTCGACGCTTGCGCCACGTCTTTTGAGAGCTCGGCACCCCCACCACAAAGTGCCCACGCTGCCCTGCCGAGAGACAGTTGGACTGAACCCACCCTCCATGATCGGCACTCTTCGCCCTCGTCACACTGTACAGCTGGGCGAACTGTTCGTAGCTTGGCTCCCCCTCACCGACCAAGCTGAACGCCGTGATCGTCCCGAGCAGCGTAATCCAAAAATTTGGGTTATACTGCCCTGGCGCATAACCGATCGCCGCCAGGATCTTCTGCACCGAATGCTTTAACGGCAGCCGAAGGCCATGCTTAAACACATCTGTGAAGAAGACCACCCCCTTGTCATTGTCACTTAGCGACTCTAAGGGCTCCGGAATTCGCATCCCTACCGATTCCGGAATGTTGTACTCCGACCGAATCTTCGCCAACTCGGATTCGGTCAGTGTGTTCGGCTCTAAGTCATCTACTCCGAACACAGGTTCCGTGGGCTTCGCCATCGGGATCCGTTGCCTACCCCTGACGACCCTCAGTACCCCTTCCCCGGGAACGGCAACAGAGACACCACCCCCATCGGCCTCACGACCCGAGGTCGAAGGCTCATCACCCCCAGGCACCCTCGTTGAAGTACCCCCAGCCTCGGCACGCCCTCCTGCCCCCTCCACTATCTCACAGCTCGAAGAGCTCGCAGATTCAGAACTCCCACTCTCTTCGGCAGAACTCCCCGAGGACGACTCATCCTCGTATGCCCTCGGACTACGCCTACGCTCGGATTCGGTATCTGACATCTACAAACAACACACGAACGTACACTAAGGGCTGTGCTAGAATCCAAATCCTATTCTACCTCCTAAAAACACTACGTTCATACGTGTTCATGCGTGTTCATGCTTGTTCATACATTGTTCAAACATAAATTCTTGCAATTCAACACTTTGATCCATGGGAATACGAAAACACGGCAACATACCTTGTTTGCACGGTGGCTCAAGTTCGTCGGAAATCGCCTCCGCCTTGTTCAAACTTGCCGGAAATCGCCTGCTCAGCCTCAGCACGGTTGCCGGAAATCGCCTCTCACAAGCTCTCTTTGCTCTCAAAATTTCCAAGTATTTGTACTCTCGTCTTCTCCTCACATTTATAAGGCCGATTTAGCATCGGGAAGCGAAGCGACGCATCGGGATACGAAACGACGCGGCTCTTCACAGCCATGCCGACACGTGTCACGCATGCATGGGAGAGACCAAACGTCAGTTGCAACGCTTCCAATCCTCGGAGACGCTTCAACTTCCCGAACGTGGCAGATCTAGCCACCTTCGAGCACAACTCCACTAACCAACGGCAGGCGCACATTGATGAGTTCTCACTCACCTCTCGTGCCGAACGGCAGGCGCACATCGATGAGTTCTCACTCACCTCTCGTGCCGAACGGCAGGCGCACATCGATGAGTTCTCACTCACCTCTCGTGCCGAACGGCAGGCGCACATTGATGAGTTCTCACTCACCTCTCGTGCCGAACGGCAGGCGCACATTGATGAGTTCTCACTCACCTCTCGTGCCGAACGGCAGGCGCACATTGATGAGTTCTCACTCACCTCTCGTGCCGAACGGCAGCCGCATATTCATGAGTTTTCACTCGCCCCTTCGCAACAACCGGCACATCATGCCGTCTCCTATTCAAGCTCACTCCCTTGGGCACTTGGGGGACTACATACCACCATCGGCAATTATGGGACCATTGTGTCCGGGTCAGAATGCCGAGGACAGATTCAAGTCCCCAACCGAGAAGCTTCTCAATCGGCAACTTGGGGGACTACTGTTTGTACCATATATGACCCTCCACTCGTACAACGACACGTGGATCTCATAAACTCGCCCAAGCACCCAAGGCCTCGGACAATCGGCATAGGCTACTGATGATATTGTCTCAAAGCAGCAAAAGATCATTACAGGGCCCAACACAGCCTACAATCGGTATCCCCTACCGATTCTGCAGAATCAACCTCGAAGCACCCGCCTGAAATATCTAAGGACTCGTGTCAACCTCACAGGGCCCTCCCACGAGTCCCACATCGGAAATGAACACCACAAGCATACTAAATGCCCTCTATAAGTATGCCCCTCCCACTACAATACAGGGGTAAGACTTTTCAGCTTGACTTTTATACTACTATATAGTCAACAGCAAGAGCTCTTAAAAACAATCTTACTCGAGCATCGGAGGGTCTTAGGCTGGTTCCACACCGGTTCCATAGACTTTACGAGCTTCGCTTATCTTCTATTCAGGATCAGCATCCAAGGACAGGAAGAATCGGCATCCAACACCCAATCGATCTCTTGATCGTCCATCCCACTTGTAAGTTGCACTCATCTCTATCTATTCAAGATTTAGCGCCAACAATACCCATTAAATAGCATAATCTGAATTTCTCTTTTTTTAATTACTTTAATTAATTGTTATGTTTTACTTATTATTTACCAAGTGAACAATTAGTATTTATTTTTATTCAATAATATGTGAGTATTTATATTATACGTTTGCTTTTTAAAAAAAATTTGCATTTTACCGAGTCTTTAAGACATTTACGGAAAACGAAAGTATTATTGAAAAATTACATACATACATGTATAATACGAGTATTAAACAGGAAACTGCTAAATTCTTTATACAGGTAATAACTTTGGAAAAGTAAAAAAAAATAAAAAATGGACAATAGAGACTCAGGTAATGGCCCAATAGTAATGGATAACGCTATAAACTATTCTTATCGATAAACGAAAATCAGGGAAAAATAATTATATATAAAAAAAAAAGATTGTGGTAGATATTTAAAATTAATAATTATATTTTTAAAAAATTTAAAAGGAACCCGTATAACCGCGCGGCTGTACTATTAATTTTTTAATTATAAAAAAATTGACTGTTTTTTTAAAGACTATAATCGTTCGGCTATAACCCACACGTAGAATATTTCAAACGTATAGCCGCGCGGCTATACTTTATAAATAGAATTTTTTTTTAAACATATTAAAACGTATAGCCTAGCATAATCTGAATTTCTCTTTTTTAATTACGTTACTTAGTTGTTATGTTTTAGTTATCATTTACTTAGTGAACAATTATAATTTAAATATTTAAATATTTTTTTCATATTAAATAATATGTGAGTATTTGTGTATAATACGTGACTTTTTTTGTGTATTGTTGAAAATTTTGTAAAAAAAGACTTGTCTACCTTTTTAATAATACGTGACTTTTGTCTACTTTTTTTAGCAGAGTATAGCCGCGCGGCTATACCCCATGAATAGAATATTTCAACAGTAGAGCCGCGCGGCTATACTCTATAAATAGAATTTTTTTTTATGAAGTATAGACGGGCGGCTATACCCATTAAATAGCATAATCTAAATTTCTCTTTTTTAATTTCTTTAATTAGTTGTTATGTTTGAGTTATTGTTTACTTAGTGAACAATTAGGGGTTTAAATATTTTAATATTTTTTTATATTCAATAATATGTGAGTATTTGTGTATTAAACACCATTTCTTCAATTTGCATGCAGCTCCCTCCACCTGTTGATTGTTGAATGAATAACAATTAGTATTACACTAATAATTTAATTTAACAGTTAAATTAAATAATAAATAAAATAACAAAATTAAACAAGGCAATAAAATAAAACTGACTGTTCTTTCAAATAGAGGCTTGCAGATTGCAATGTTCTTGAAACAGAATTTCGCCCATACTCAATGCTTGTAGTTCTGCAAGCGTCTGCTCCACCAAGTTACAACTATCTAAAATCAAAGTCCTAGCACTAGGGCTTTGATTTCCAGCGAAATCTGTGTGTTTCTCTCAGGCTACAAATAGGAATGATCACTTTGAATGTTATCTGCGATTTGATTTTTTATTAATTTTTTTTTTAAAGAACCAGGGCTCCTGTTTATACAGAGTGGCTGATACCTCAACAGATAACGACAAACCCAATTAGACAAAATTTATCTAATATTTGAATTTTAAAAAATTAATTAATTAATTAACTTGGAATTGAATTAATTAATTAGGTTTAATTTAAATCGCATAACCCAAGAGCCCCGAGGCCCATCTTTTGATTAATTAAATAAATATATATATATATATATATATACAATTATTCTCTTATCCGGATGTCCGCACATTATTATCGTGCGGATCCTATTGTAAACATGCAGGAAAACAGAAAGGGGTAGTACAAAATACACAGCGTCCGCATGATAATAACGTCCGGATGTCCGCATAAGAGAATTTCTGTATATATATATTAATTAACCATTGATCCAAAGGCCAAAACCTACAAGCCACTCAATCAGGCCACTTGCATAGCCCAATCCAAACTATTCTATTTCCAAGAGTAAGGCTTATGATGACCTTCAAGGAACTCTAGTTTTCAATGTGGAACTAATTTCAACTCAAATATGTTTCAATGTGGAACTAGTTTCAACTCAAACATGTTTGCAATGCCTTGCAAAAACCAACACTGATCACCTTCTTCTTTTTCTACTTCTTTTATTGAAGATATGGAAAGATTACAAAATATATTGTACATTATTTGTTACCTTGTATAGGAATAGTCAACTTCTCTGTTAAGGCTTGTACAAATTAGTGCCTTTAACTTAGGATTTAAATTACCTTCCTTAGGTAGTCTTACTGGCTTTATATATTGGCCTTCTTCTGTATTGCAAATACATAAAATATACGAGATATTATTTTACATGGTATCAGAGCTATATCGATCCATTAAAATTTTCCATTCTTCCTACGTTTTTTTTTTCAACCATGTCAGACATTGCCTCCACTGCTTCTTCCAAATCTAATGGGAAGAAATCAGTTAATAAGGACACGCCGCTGTCCACAGAATATGCGGCTTCTTCTCCCCTTTATTTACATCATTCTGATAACCCTGGTGTGATTCTTGTTACACAGCCGCTGCTTGGTGACAATTATCCTACATGGTCTCGCGCCATGAGGATGGCTCTTGACGCCAAAAACAAACTTGGGTTCATTGACGGAAGTATCACCAAACCTGAAGATGTTTCAACCAAATTTCATCAATGGACCAGGTGTAATAGTATGGTTCTATCTTGGATTGTTAACGCTCTCTCTCCCGAGATATCCAATAGTGTTATCTATACCGCTACAGCACGTGAAGTTTGGGACGATCTCCGTGAACGTTTTTCTCAAAAGAATGCTCCTAGGATATTTGAGATTCGTCGCGCCATTGCCAATCATACACAAGGTAACTCATCCATAGCCTCTTATTATACTGTTTTGAAAGGTTATTGGGATGAGTTATCTTCATATATTTCATTAACCTCTTGCACTTGTGGAGCTTCTCAAACTAGCATGAATCACATTCAAGAAGAGCATCTCGTGCAATTTTTGGCTGGGCTGAACGAATCTTATTTTGGGGTTCGTAGTAACATGCTTCTTCAGGATCCTTTGCCGACTGTCAATCGTGCCTACTCCTTGCTCTTACAAGATGAACGCCAACGTTCTCTTCAACCTGTAATCACAATGTCTCTTGATCAATCTGCCATGGTAGCCAATCGATCGCAATCTCAGAAGCCATTTTATCATTGCAAATTTTGTGATGCCGACGGTCACTCAGAATCTCGTTGTCGCAAAAATCCTGCCAGCAAAAATTATATGTTTTGCAAATTTTGTGATACTGCAGGGCATACAGAGTCTCATTGCAAAAAGAAGAATGGTACTGCCAAGACCAATTCTTCTTCCTCATGTGCTCCCTCTACTGGTTCTTTTGTCGCGACAACCACTAGCACTCCAGCTGCACCAACTCTAACTCATGAACAATACACTCAATTGATTGCCATGTTGCCATCCGGTAAAAATAATTCAATGGCTAATGTCGCAGGTAATCCATTATGTTTTCATTCTTCATTCAATCTCAATTCTTGGATAATCGATTCCGGGGCCACCGATCACATGGTTTCTAGTTCTACTATGTTAGACAACATGACCACTCTTAATACTGCTCCTATTAAATTACCAACTGGACAAACATCCAATATTACTCATATTGGCTCTTCCAAACCCTTACCATCTTTACCTTTACATAATGTCTTATTGGTACCTGATTTTCGTTTCAATCTTCTATATGTTAGCAAGCTCACTAAGCTACTTAATTGTTTTATTACCTTTTATTCTGATCATTGTGTTTTGTAGGACCTGAGTTCGAAGAGGGAGATTGGTAAGGGATTGGAATGTGGTGGTCTTTATTATTTGGCTCCTGACGTACCATCCATTGCTAATTCCGCTGTCGCTTCCCCGAGTTTCAATATATGGCATTGGCGCTTAGGTCATCCATCTAAATTTATTCTTCCCCACCTACAAAATTTTCATTCTAAAATTTCTATTCCTAATAATCATGTTTGCACCATTTGCCCTTTGGCTAAACATTGTAGACTTTCTTTTCCCTCCAGTACTATTTCAACGAATGCTTGTTTCGATTTAATTCGTTGTGATGTGTGGGGTCCTTATTCTGTTCCTACTCTTTCTGGTGCTAAATATTTTTTCACCATAGTTGATGATTATTCTCGTAGTACTTGGCTTTATTTAATGCAACATAAATCTGAAGTCAATACCTATCTACCTCGTTTTTTTGCTATGATTAAAACACAGTTTAATCTTCCTATTCGCCAAGTTCGTACCGATAATGGAACTGAATTTTTTAATCACACCATCAAACAATTTTTTTCTTCACTTGGTGTCATTCATCAACATAGTTGTGTGGGAACACCGCAACAAAATGGCGTTGTCGAGCGCAAACATCGCCATCTTTTAAACATTGCTCGATCTCTTCGTTTCCAATCGAACTTACCTTTATCTTTTTGGGGAGATTGTGTTCTTACTGCTACATATTTAATTAATCGTTTGCCCACAAAAATTTTACACGGAAAAACCCCTTATGATGTTCTGTTTGGCAAGTCACCATCTTATGCACATTTACGTATATTTGGTTGCCTTTGTTATGGGCATAATCCTTCCCCTCACTCATAGTTTGATAAACGAGCCACACCAGGCATTTTTTTTGGTTATCCACCTTCTCAAAAGGCTTACAAAATTTATGATCTTCACACTAAAAAGGTTTATACTTCATGTGATGTCACTTTCTATGAAACTGTATTTCCTTACAATTTATCCCACACAAATACCATGCCTAGCGTCTTACCTCTTCCTGTACGAGAATTTGAGCCCTCTGACCTTGCTCCCGCTTCCGCACCTACACAATCCCTTAACCCCATTATAGAGACCACACCTTCTCCATCTCAAGTTCCCACCTATTCCTCCTCAATATCACATACTTCTTCTCTGCCTCCTATTCCGTCATCTTCTCCTCCATCTTTATCAACACCGTCTGACTCTACTCCACTTCCTCCTCGCCATCGAAAGCCACTTGGTTATCTTAGTGACTACCACTGCTACCAATCTCAAGTTGATCTTCCCTCTTCAACTCCGGTTCAGCATGGCACCAGGCACCCTTTGTCCCATTATTTATCTTATGACAAATTCTCTATTAAACATCAAAGTTTTCTTGCTTCTATTACTACCATTGTTGAGCCTAACAGTTTTGATGAAGACACTAAATATCCTGAATGGCGTAAAGCTATGCAAAGTGAACTTGCTACCTTGGAAGCTAATAAAAAAGCCATTGGCTGCAAGTGGGTCTATAAAATAAAACGGCATTCTAATGGCACTATTGAAAGATGCAAAGCTCGCCTCGTCGCCAAGGGATATACACAAATGGAAGGGATTGATTATCATGAAACTTTTTCTCCTGTTGCCAAGCTTACCACTGTTCGTATTTTATTATCTTTGGCCGCTGCCAAGGGTTGGTGTCTTCAACAATTAGACGTCAACAATGCATTTCTTCATGGTGATTTACATGAAGAGGTCTACATGCAGCTCCCTCAAGGTTATCACGGCAAAGGGGGAAATATGGTGTGCCGTCTTAACAAATCACTTTATGGATTAAAGTAAGCTTCTTGGTGTTGGTTTGCAAAATTTTCCAAAGCTTTACTTGATGCGGGGTTTTCTCAATCTAAAGCAGATTACTCCCTTTTCTATCGTCACAAAGGTAAGTCATCAATTTTCTTGCTTGTATATGTTGATGATATTATTATTACAGGTATCGATGCTGCTACTATATCAATTATCAAGAATTTGTTGCACCAACGTTTTCATTTAAAAGACCTTGGTGATTTAAAATACTTCCTTGGGATAGAAGTGTCTCGTTCTTCAAAGGGATTGTATTTGAGCCAACGGAAGTATGCACTTGACATTTTGAAAGACTCAGGTCTTATAGGTGCACGTCCTACTTTCTTCCCCATGGAACAAAATCTCAAGTTAAACAATGAAGATGGAGAACTATTACATAATCCAGAAACCTATAGAAGATTGGTGGGTCGCTTGATATATCTCACCATCACCAGGCCAGACATTGTTCATACAGTTCATATTTTGAGCCAATTCATGCAAAGCCCCTGTACAACTCATAAAGATGCTGCAAATCGATTATTACATTATTTGAAAGGGACTCCAGGCCAAGGGATTTTGTTATCATCTTCAAATAATTTTCAATTGAGAGCTTACTGTGATTCTAATTGGGCTAGCTGTCCAATGACAAGGAGGTCGACTACAGGTTACTTTGTACTTCTTGGAGAAAGTCCTATCTCATGGAAAACAAAGAAGCAAGATATTGTATCACACTCATCAGCCGAAGCAGAATATAGAGTGATGGCTATGGCAACTTGTGAACTCCAATGGTTACGATATTTACTTTATGATCTTGGTCTGTCACACACCACACCAAGCTTACTTTATTGTGACAACCAAGCTGCTTTATACATAGCAGCTAATCCAGTATATCACGAGCGCACCAAGCATATTGAGATCGATTGTCATGTTGTTCGAGAGAAGATTCAAAATGGTCCTTTACGTACTGCCTATATTCCTTCAAAGGAGCAACTCGCAGATGTCTTTACCAAGTCTTTAGGTAAAGATCAATTCCAACGACTCAAAAACAAGCTGGGTATTCTTGATCTCCATACTCCAGCTTGAGGGGGAATATTGAAGATATGGAAAGATTACAAAATATATTGTACATTATTTGTTACCTTGTATAGGAATAGTCAACTTCTCTGTTAAGGCTTGTACAAATTTGTGCCTTTAACTTAGGATTTAAATTACCTTCCTTAGGTAGTCTTATTGGCTTTATATATTGGCATTCTTCTGTATTGCAAATACATAAAATATACGAGATATTATTTTACATCGACTCCCAAACACACACGATATTAATGCCACTTTCGCAGGGATCCTCCAGATCGAAATGGCACATCCGCAGTCAATTTAGCGAAACAGTTGTTTGCTTGTGATGCAAGACTTTATTTTTTAATCAGCTTGTGTAAGTCGTGGAATTGAAAACAGAAAGCCTCCTCCTCACTAACTCTCTAGAAGCCCATTTTCGTGTTCATAAAAAGCCAATGTGAAACATTATAAAGTCTAAATTTAATTTATTTGGTAGAATGTTTAAATACCATAAGATAAAACTGCATATTTTTTATTTTTTAAAGATACGCAGAAAAAGACCAATAACTCGTTCTAAGCCCAAAAAAAAAAACAAATTAATGAAACAAATTGTCGTCAGTTGCACTTGGATTGGATATAATGAGCCTAGTTTAATTAGGAAGTGGTGTAGGCCAACGTGGGAGCGAAAATGGGAAGGCCTTCGTCAACTCATTAGGACGTGTTCCACCTCTTGGACTGATTCTCCCTCGAACAAACGCAGTTCTTTTACGGAAGTTGAATGTCACAATATCTCCATCCAAATCCACATACAAAATATCCTCATCGTTTGTGTCAAAAGCCCGCACCCTGGCAAAGCACCATCCTATCGTCCGCTCTGCCCAATATTTATCAATATGTGGATTTTCAGCAACTAATTCCTTCAGGTCAACCTTTTTTATCAAACACCATTTCATCAATCTGCTTGCAATTCCATCCGCCTGCTGATCATCTTCTTCTTCGACTTCTTTCAACTGCCAAACACACACAATGCCACTTCCGCCGGGATCCCGCCGGGATCCTGCAGATCAAAATGGCACATCCGCAGACAACCTCGACACACACCTAGGCACTCAATGTTGAAGAAAAAATGGCTCAATTAAAAAGATACAAAAATTAAAGATTAGCGACCGGTCGCAGGTTATGAGCGACCGGTCGGTTTCAGGCAGATTGCAAAGTCTGAATTGAATTTCGACTCTGTACCAAAGCGACCGGTCGCAGGTTATGAGCGACCGGTCGGTTCAGAGAAAAATCGAAGTCTGGAGACTCTGTGAAAAAGCGACCGGTCGCCTAGTCCTGGCGACCGGTCGCCCCGACTTTGCTGTTTCAGTTTTCTACGCGTTTTCAAGTCTTCCTTTGTGTGCTATCACTTTCTATCGACTTGCAAGGATATTTCTGATCAATTCTGAGATATTAGAAGGTGGCAAGCAGCTGGAAAGATGGGGAGAACTCTTTGGCAAATTGATGACTTGCTTCAATGAGTGAATACTCTCTTGGTTCAAGAGATATATGGCATCTATCATTCATTATTCCCTTGCTTTGTGAGCTGCCAAGAACATGTGTCTAAAGTTGTGTAACTAAAGCAAGAACGTGCAGAACTTAATGATACCTTATCTTGGAGTCCAATGGCCTATATAAGAGGGAAGAGGAAGCAAGAGAACATTAAGTTGTTAAGTGCAAAAGTCTGTGCAAAGTATAGAAAATTGTATAGAAGCTGGAAACTTGTAAGTTCAGAAAATACCAAGGGGAGAGCAAGAGAGTTCTCTAAGTGTATCAAGTTGTTGAGCAAGGGTGAGAGAGAAACAGATTGTGAGGGTAGATTTCTAAGGGGGTTTCCTTCTTTGTAAACCAAAGTTGTAATCTATCTTCATTAGTGAAAGTTCTCAAGGAGATCACCAAAGAGGAAGTAGGCATTTGGCTGAACCTCTATAAACACTTGTGTCATTTCTATTTGGTTAAATTTCTGTGTGTGTGTAAGACTCATCCATCATAGAGTTTGTCACAAAGTTCATCAACAACAAGGTCCTAAGGGGAAGTGAGTTAGTCTTAATTCACAACACTCAACACGTTCAATGTTGTATTCGGGCTTATGGAATTGAACGAAACGACATAATTCATTGTTGACGACAATGTCACCACTAGTATTAGCACCGGTTGAAATACTGCTGTTTATGTTGTTGAACGGATCCACCCCTATAAGAAGGCCACCAAAAACCAACCAGTACACCATTCCATTGTAAGCAACGCCTGGAGTACAAGAGTGACAAGTAAAACTAAATCCTCGGGAGCTCGATATAACTGACTCTCTCCATTCACCAGTCTCAGAAGAGAAGATTTCCACCGTGAATTCCAAGAAATTATGTTCAACTACAGGTGCAGGAATTCGCACCACCCTGTACCTATACTCAAGCTTGTTGTTGGAAGTACTTGTCCGGGCATCCATCATTTCCTCGCGGTTATAGTAGTGATGGTCGCACGTGAATCCCGTTAGTACTGATTCCAGATGAACACGAGGGGTGGGAGGAAGAGCAATCCATTGCTTGGTGTATGGATTGCAGATGGAGTAATCACGTGCAAATCCATCCTCTACGCAGCACAAGATTAAGTCATTATATGTCCCCAACACATATGACTCGATTTGTCTGGTTTGATCAAAACAAGGAAGGAAACTGAGAGATAAACTGCGTGATTTGCACCCGCTCGGAAGGGCAGCCATGATGAAAGATTCCCAAATCGGATAGATTCTGTTTATTGGATTATCGGTTTTGGAAAAGAATAACATCACATCCATATCAGTGTATCTTTCAACCAATACATCATCATCACGAGGAAACGGTTTAGGAACTGGTGTCGGCCAAGATGGGCGTGAAAATGAGTAGGCTACCACGTCATAAAGACTCCAAGCATTTTTGGGCCTCCCTCCACGTCTCTTGAACGAAGTTCCTGTACGGAAGTTGCATGCTACAATATCTCCATCCAGAGCTACATATAAGATATCCTCATCTTTTGGGTCTAAAGCCAACACCCTAGTCCGCCACCATGCGTATATACTAATTACTGGATTATTCTCCGTAACCAGTTCCTCCAACAAAAACCTTTTTATCAAAAACCATTTCATTAATTTGCCCCCATGCGACTGCTCTTGTACTTCTTTCCACTCCCAAGCACTCAGAGTCTCGCCAGTCGCTGAGTAGCACATCCGTAAACGCCCTTGGCACACGCTTAGACACTGAAGACATATATCAGTGTCTTCGGGTGCAAAAGTAGGCTTATCAAATGCAGTGAAACGACAGAATTGATTCTCAAAAATATAAGCACTAGTACTACCACTAGTACTAGTGGTCTTAGGGTTGTTGTTGAAGGGATCCAACGCCATAAGAATTCCACCATTAGCAGACCAATACAACATTCCTTTGTAGGCAAGCATTACCGTATTGATGTCATCAAAGTTAAGGAAGTCTTGGGGGCATTGTATAACTGACAGTGTCCATTCACCAGTCTCCGATGAGAAGATCTCCACCCTGAACTGCAAGGGATTCGGTCCACGCTGACGAATTTGGTTCACAACTCTGTACCTATACTCAGAATTAAGCTCGATGCCAGCATTTGTACTTGTTATACGATCACCGTCGAGCTCCTTGCTGTTATAGTAGGCACCGTCGCATATGAATCCCGTTTTTGCTACTGCTCGATGAACTCTTGGCGCTGGAGGAAGAGCAACCCATTGCTTGGTGTATGGATTACAGATGTAGTAATCACGTGAAAGACCATCCTCTGGGCAGCACAAGATTAAGTCATTATACGTCGCGACCACAGCTAGCCGACCAAAGCCAGGGACGAAACTAAGAAAGAACTTGCAGGTCCTGAACCTAGACGAAAGTGCGGACATGGTAACAAATTCCTTATCTCATTCATCCCGTTCGTTTGTCTCAAAAAGTAATGTGTCCTCAGTTGTACCTTTTCGCACAGAGAGAAAGCGGAGGACAAAATAAGAATCCGAGATTAGAGCAGACCAACGTTTAGACACACACTTACATTGAAAAACAATTTTATTGCAAGGAAGTCGACAAAGGATTTCAACCAACAGATGTTGAGGAAGATCATCAATATTCATCTTTAGTTTACTATTGCTTCCTTTGGTAGCAGATTCGCCTATAAGGATGCGCAGTGGAAACGTCTTGGAGAACTAAAAATTTTCAATACGATATAAAGGAGGGTCCGGAGGGAAAAGGGAGGGACTGAGAGGAAAGAGGATGAGAGGGGAAAGGGAGGCCAACGGGGGCGGCGGCTGGGATTTCTTTCCTTAGGGTTTTCTACCATTGAGGGAGAGATTAAAATGAATAATCATGGCTATCCATTTATTTTTATTTTTATTTTTAAAAGAAGTCCTGAGTAAGTTTTGCTTTATATATTATATTTAAAAATAATTAGCATTAATTAAAAGTTTAAAATATTCTTTATCTCTCTCTTCAAATTTAGGAGCTACTGGAAGTCTCCTTATTTTAGGAGGTGGATAGGGAGGAATCCCGAGTCTCTACATTTAGAGTTTACACATTTACTCGCATCTCACAACATCTGGATCGTCTAAGCAATCCAATGTTTATAACTTGGCAACGTTAGATAAGGTAATTTATGGTACTTTTTTTTATAAAAAAAATGATGGTAACTTGACGCCGTTACTCTTATCTCTTTCGTCTCAAACAACTCTATACTTCCCGTTTCTCCTCAAACTCCTCTTCGACTTTGAGAGTTGACCTGAAGCTTCTTGGACGGTCCATTCTTTTTCTGATGTTATGTTTTTTGTTCTATCTAGTGTTATGTCCGCACATGCACCTTTGTTTGTATCCCTTCGACTCCACCCCAAAAAAAAAAAATGTTCATTTTCCTTTGTTAGTTCCAGCCTTTTGGGCTTTGTGTGTTTTCGTTGGTTTTTCTTTGGGATTAATGAATCCTATCTTTGACCCAAAAAAAAGAATCTTTCCTCTTTTGCCTACTATCTCATCTTTCTGATTTGTTTTTCACACGTAGCTATTGCAAGCGATTGTTTCATATTTCTGAAGAAAAAAAAACATTTACAACCACTGCAGCATATCAATATTCTTCTAATTGATAGCTTTTAAATACCAAGATACTGCTCGAATTGATTCTTCAAGCGCATGAATTTTGATCCACATAATTTCTTATATGATGGAGATTTTTGTCTTGACTCAGGTTTTTTCAAGCTCGGATGAAAAGATCAAAAGAAGAGAGAGAGAGAGAGAGAGAGAGAGAGAGAGAGAGAGAGAGAGAGAGAGAGAGAGAGAGAGAGAGAGAGAGAGAGAGAGATGAGGCATTACCGTCAATTTGGAATAAATAAAAATAAAAATTTATCCTAGTTGATGTGGCTAATTTATAAGCATAAGATTGCTTGGCCAATCCAAAGGTTGCGAAATGCAGGTAAATGCATACTTTGTAAATACAAAGGCTCGGAATCTGATATGGAGCATGGTTGAAGTTGTATTTTTCCAATTCTCTCTAAAATTTGTCTAAAAAAGTGGTTTAGGGAGCCCATTACTTTTGGTTAATGTTCTCTTCAGATTCCAAAGCATAATATTCTTGTTTATGAAATTTTTTAACCTATTAAAGCATGTATATGTCATGCGAAAGTATACATAACAGCCTCTTGCCACATTTTTTGTATTGTGTACACAAGTGCAGTTAGAATTGAATTTTTTTTTTCAATAGTATTCACAATGCATAATTTTTTATTTTTTTTTCCGTTATACTTATATACATGCTCAATGATAGAATAAATTAACCAACTAGCTACTAGTTTAGTGAAAGTTTAGTATAATTCTAATATTTAAATACATAGAGTACTTGTTCTGACTCTACATGATACCCAATAACATAAGACCACTTTTTTTTTTTCTTTTTAAAGATCACTAAACAGAAAAGACTACAATGAAATTTTAAGCCCAAAAAAAAAAAACAAATGAAACAAATTGTGTGCACTTGGATTGGAAATAGAGTTAGTCGTTTAATTATGAAGTGGTGTGGGCCAACGTGGGAGCAAAAGTGGGAAGGCCTTTGTCAACTCATCATCAATTCCATCTCTTGTCCTGATTCTCTCTCGAACGAAGGAAGTTCTTGTAGCGAAGTGTATGTTACAATATCTCCTTCCAATTCTATATACAAAATATCCTCATCGTTTGTGTCAAAAGCCCGCACCCTGGCAAAGCACCGTCCTTTTGACATTGCCTGCCATTGAGCAATGTCTGAATTTTCTGCAACCAATAATTCCTTCAGGTTAACCTTTTTAATCAAACACCATTTCATCAATCGGCCTGCAATTCCATCCGCCTTCTGATCATCTTCTTCTTCGACTTCTTTCAGCTCCCAAACACACACAATGCCACTTTGGTAGGGATCCTCCAGATCAAAGTGGCACATTCGCAGACGCCCTTGACACACACCTAGGCACTCAACACGTTCAATGTTGTATTCGGGCTTATGGAATTGAACGAAACGACATAATTCATTGTTGACGACAATATCACCAGTAGTATTAGCACTAGCACCGGTCAAAATAGTGCAGTTAATGTTGTTTAACGGATCCAACCCAATAAGAAGGCCACCGAAACCCAACCAGTATACCATTCCATTGTAAGAAACGCCTGGAGTTCGAGAGTGAGAAGCAAAACTAAATCCTCGGGAGCTCGATATAACTGACTCTCTCCATTCACTAGTCTCAGAAGAGTAGATTTCCACTGTGAACTCCAAACAATTCTTTTGAACTGCAGGAATTCGCACGACCCTGTACTTATACTCAGCATTAAGCTTGATGTTATTAGAACTTGTTCGATTACCAACAAGTTCCTCGCGGTTATAGTAGGGATGGTCGCACGTGAATCCCGTTAGTACTGGTCCCCGATGAACTCGAGGGGTGGGAGGAAGAGCAATCCATTGCTTGGTGTATGGATTGCAGATGTAGTAGTCACGTGCAAAATGACCATCCTCAGCGCACCACAAGATTAAGTCATTATATGTCCCCAACACATATGACTCTATTTGTCTAGTTTGATCAAAACAAGGAAGGAAACTCAGAGGTAAATTGAGTGATTTGCACCCGCTGGGAAGCGCAACCATGAAAAAAGATTCCCAAATCGGATAGCGACTGTTTACCGGATTATTGGTTTTGCAAGAGAATAATATCGCATCCATATCAGTCTCTTTCAACCAATACATGATGAGGAAACGGTTTAGGAACTGGTGTCGGCAAACAGCGTGAAAATGAGTATGCTTTCACTTGAGCACTTTTGGGCCTCCCTATATTGTTGGTTTGATCAAAATCGGATAGCGTGTTGATGAACGAACTTCTTGTACGGAAGTTGCATGCTACAATATCTCCACCCATACGTACATATAAGATATCCTCATCTTTGGGGTCTAAAGCCAACACCATAGCCTGCGACCACGCCTTTCTATTTACCCATTCAACAATTACTGGATTATTTTCCGTAACCAGTTGGTCCAACAAAAACCTTTTTACCAAAAAACATTTCATTAATTTGCCTCCGTTGGTCGGATCTTGTACTTCTTTCCACTCCCAAACACAGAGAGTCTTGCCACTCCCGGAATAGCACATCCGTAAACGCCCTTGGCACATGCTTAGGCACTCAAAACTAGGATCAGCGTCTAAGGTTGCGGCAGCAGGCTTCTCAAATGCAACGAAACTACAGAATTCGTTCTCAAAAATTTTATAAGCACTAGTACTAGTGGTCGTAGTATTGTTGTTGAAGGGATCCAACTCCATAAGAATTCCACCATTACCAGACCAATACAACATTCCGTTGTAAGCAAGCATTCCCCAATTGCAATAATGAAAGCCACGAAAGTCTTTGGGGCATTGTACAACTGACTGTGTCCATTCACCAGTCTCTGATGAGAAGATCTCCAACATGAATTGCGAGGAGGACCACAGTCTAAGGTGATCGATTCGCACAACTCTGTACCGATACTCAGCATTAAGCACTATTTAGTTCCTTGTAGTTATAGTAGGCAGGGTCACATATGAATCCCGTTTTTACTGCCCGTTGAAATCTCGGCGCTGGAGGAAGAGCAACCCATTGCTCGGTGTATGGATTGCATATGTAGTAATCCCCTGCAAAACCATCCTCTGGGCAGCACAAGATTAAGTCATTATATGTCGCTACCACACGTGGCCTTCCAATGCAAGGGACGAAACTTAAAGAGAACTCGCGTGTAGTGAAGCCAGCCGAAAGTGGGGACATGGTAACAAATTCCTTATTATCTGCTGCCTTCCATTCGGTTTTCTCAAAAAATAATGTATCTTGAGTTGCACTTTTTTGCAGATATAGAAAGCGGAGAACAAAATAAGGATCCGAGATTAGAGCAAACCAACGTTTAGACACACACTTGCATTGAAAAACGATTTTATTGCAACCAAGTCGACAAAAGATTTCAACTAACAGATGTTGAGGAAGATCATCAATATTCATCTTTAGTTTAGGCTTCCTTTGGTAGCAGATTCTGGAGAACAAAAAATTTTCAATATCGATGTGTAAAGAAGAAGTACTGAAGAGAAGTATGAAGTAAATATCCGATGGAAAATTGGAAGGGGAAACAAAAGTAAGTCAAGGAAACTAAAATCATGACCAAAATATATAGGAAACTAAAATCATGACCAAAATATAATAGGAAACCAAAATCAACTAGGAATCCGATAAAAATTTACTTACTAGGTCACAATCAATTGAGCCAAACAGTTGTTTGCTTGTGATCTAAGACTTCTATTTTTTATTCAGCTTGTGAGGTTTTTTAATTATCTTTTCAATAATCCTTATAAACAAAAAAAATTAAAGTGAAAAATAAAAATAAAAAAACCTAGCGTCCCTGGTCTGTAGCCTCACGTCTGTTCTCTACTCTTTGTATCGTCTCCAACACTCCCTTCCCTCCATTGTTGTTGCACTGTGATAGGAAACAGTATCGCTAGAACGTGGCTGAGAGTCGGAGTTTCTTTAGGATTTGATTTCCTGATTTGTAGGCAATACTATAGATTCTCCTCTCTATCAGAAAGGAAGGAGATCCAAACTAGGGATCACGGTTTCCTCAATATCCTGGTCTCTTCTTTCTTCTTCTCCATATAGATTATCCAAGGACGTTTCAATTTTCCTAGAAAGAATAATTTTTGTTTAAGCTAACAGGCTCTTTATCTCTTTCCCCCTCTCTCTACTCTCGCTCATGGGCGTTACTGATATCCCAATACCTTCTATCCCAAGGATGACTATCCCAATGATGCCTCTTTGGAATTGGAATGACCATCAGCCAGAGAATGCTGCTCCATCACCATCACCTGTTGATTCTGATAATCCAGGTGTTCCAATACTTTTTCTAGTAGTCTTATGGACCTTCTTCCTCATATTCATGTGGTGGTGGCACCGGCGGATTGATCAACGCCACGTCGATCTCGAAGCACCACGGAAAAAATGACCGCCACCATGACCGCAGTCAAATCTTCTTCATCATCAAGCTCCAATAATCCAAGATATATATATGCTGCTGGTTTTTGAGTTATGTACGTACCTAGCTTTGTGTAATTTTGAGTTAATTGTTGTCTACAATATTGTGCCTGTTGCATGAAAATATCAGTAGACTTTCGTTTTGGGAAGTATACATTTTTGTGATTCATATTCATCTTTGCAAATACTAGCCATACCATTAAACACGAAACAGCAGTTTCATCTAATCTTGTATAAACAAAGACAGATAAATTAAACAAAACTCTCATACTCTGGTTGTTTACTTGTAATTCTTAATTCTTACGGGGAACTAATGTTGTTGGTCCCGACTCCCTTCTTGTATGCGCAGTTGCTCACAATACTTTCAATCACTGAGTAAATGAGCTAGGACTAAAATTATGTATTGCAAAGGAAACATGGATGAAGGTCAAGTTTTCTTGGCCATATAAATATTTGATAGCATTTATGTTCATAAAATGGCCTAAATTATAGCTGATGTTTATAAGTTAAAATAATTGTTTACAGCCTTCGTAATGGCTAACCACAGACCGTTAATCCTACCTACCTTAATTTCTAGCCTAAATCTTTTAGCCCTGACTTGATCAGCTTGAGAAGACTCTTGTTCTAATTTCCTCTTCACAAGCTCCACACCTCCCATCACGCCCTGAATTTTCTTCATGACTCCGGCTCTTCCTTGTTCCAGTGCAGCCAATTCTGCCTTTACCCTGCCAATTTTTGAGTCATAATCCTCCAGCTCAGCTTCACAGGCTTGACATATCTCTACTCCATGTTTGATCTTAACCAGGTCTTGTTCATGATCAGTCAAGAACCTTGTGCAGTCATGGAGTTCTTGTTTCTCTTGGATGTTTTCAGCAATACGAGCATCAAAGTAGTTGAACATTTTGCGAAGCCTGTTTAGCAGTTGTTCAGGGAGCAGGTTCTGAGCATGCAGGACTTCCAGAGCCTCCTTTATCTCTTCAAAGTTTTCTTCAGCGGAAAAAGTTTCCAGGTCTCTGGAAAGCCAAGTCCTGAGAGTTTGTTTGGCTTGCTTTGCTGCATTTGAGGCATGTGTTTCATCCCGAAGTTGAAGAAGCTGTTTGGCAGAAGAAAGTTGGAGCAGCACTCGATCTTCTTCAGAGATAGTAGCTTGTTCAGGGACTTTTTGGCCGTAATTAGTATCAGTGGCTTGTTCAGGTGCAGTGATAGGCTCGAAGATCTCATTGGTTGGGATGCCTATCTCCTGCCCTGTTGTGGCTTGCACGCTTTCAGGGCCAGCAGCCTGATAACAAGTAGATAATGGTAAGTTTAAGTTGGAGTATATAATAATCATAAATAAAAGTGGAGAAGAATTTACTTCTTCAGGAGTTTGAGATGGACTTGGCTCTGGGATAAGGTTCTCCCCGTTCCCTAGACCTAGTATGTCCTGTATGTCCTGCCCAGAAATAAAGATCAGTCTAAGATAATTGTCCTAAAAATCCTAAAGAGATTGTTTACCATCAATCGCCGGTATTCTTAACAAAGTGTTTAATGGCAGACCTCCGAAGAATAGACGATGCTTCCATCAAGAATCAGACTGCCAGGTCCTGCGGCAGGTTCATTAAAGCCGCTTTCTGGTTCCTTACCCTGACAATGATTGTCGATATAAAATGCTAAGGTACCATTTTAAAGAAGGCACTAAATGAGTTCCTAATTTAATAATAATTGACGAATATGACAGGGTATATCGAACAATAAATTCTTCCACTAGATTAGCAAAAGGGAAAACTAAAAGATAGTTAGCAAGGAAGAGCTACTTAAATCTTCAAAATACAACATTGTAAAACCTTAACCAGAACCAAGTAGGACAGCAGTGTCCCATGAATCGTTGATATTCTATGAAAATCAAATAAGTTCATGAACAAGAACAATATAAAAGAAACTTCATGAGAAGGTTTGGATACCAATGACAATGCATTGAAATGAAATTCCAGCTCATATTTGAACTGAGATAAAAATGCACCAACAAAGAAGTCCCTGAAAGCTGTAAATATTTGTTTAATCCAAACAAAAACCCAAGTTAATTGATTTAAAGTTGAGAACGTTAAGAATACCATTTTTTGTAATTGCTTTTCAAGATGTTTCTTTTTGTTTTGATCTTCACTCTGCTCCAGCACTTTGCTAATATCTTTCTTAATATCTTTCCAGTGAACATCAAACTTTGTCAAGGCTTTTTCCTCCTCTAAGAATGCCTTCTCAAAGTCATCACGCAGGTGATGAATATCTTGCCGCCATCTTGCTATTTTGACAACATAATAAAATGAAAAATAAAGGAAAATACTAGAAGAATAAAACTGAATGCAGTAAAACCAAATTTAAAGATCATTCTTTGATTAGGAAAAGAAATTTGGGAATCCACCACGATAAAGGGACGAATCTTTCATAAATGTTTTGGTAAAACAAATCTGTGCAAGACCATAAGATATACATGACTCTAAACACTAGCATTGATTTTCCTATTTATCTGACTTTTCTCAGCAACCAAACAATGTTTTTCATTTTGTTAACAATATAAACCACATACGAGCAAAATCATCAATATGCAAACCAGAATGTCCTCAGAAAATCTTCTGTTGGCTGCCCAGAAAAACAAAACTCCAACTTTGCACACTTACAGAAGTAATTTGAATCACAAGCTCAAATAGCCCTTTCGAGAAAGCAGCAGCAAAATCCCACTTCCAATACAACTGATTTTGTGTAAGAAACGTACTGTTGCTTACCGTGTAGAATTAACAATTCATATCTTAGAATTAGTTAAGACAAAACTCAAACTCACCAATATCCATTTCTTCTGAAGTGCTGTAAAGAGAAAAAAAAAGTTAGATCAAATTTAAACCGTCTCCAAAACAACTAAACAAGGAACTAAAAGGAACTCAAAAAAAATACAAATAAAGGAACTGAGATTAAGGGCCCTTTTGCATTTCTGCATAGACTGCATGGGTTTGGTTTTGCAGAAGGAAAATCATCAAACATACAGGACTGGACTGAGAACACTACCACTGATCTCTTATTTTTCTGACATTTTCTCAGCAGCCAAACAATAAATTTCATTTTTGAATTAAGAAAACCACACAAAATCATCAAACAGAAACAAAAACCTTTTCTTTGTTTCTGTATTTAGCTTGAACTCTTTTCGGATTAAAATTTGCAAGTGAAAACAGGTTTACCAGTTCAATTATTTTCCTTCTCTGGAACAAACTCCAAGGCAACAACTAGGTGCAGCCTTGTTCAGAGTAATATTTATTTATAAATTTACGGAGAAAGACCAAACTTGTTCCGAAAATTGGTTGCTAGAAGTGCTATTCACACAAAACTGGTTACTACTAGCGTGCAGGGTACGCAAGCCAGGACAAATCTACTTTATCAACATTCACCTGTTGGGCAAACAAGCATTTATTTTTGGTCATCATAGCACTTGTGGGTTTAATGCATTTTAATTTCAGCGTGCGAGGCCAATTATTGTCAAAATGCCATTAATTGGGAGCTGGCTGGCTAATTTCAAGCCATTTTTCAAGAAGGGGCAGTCTCTTCGTTTTAAGTGTCAATTACACTGATATCATGTCCAACTTAAAGCATCTACAATTATAGTCTCTGTTTTTTACATATTACGAGCACCTTTCTGGAGAAAAGTTTGGTCCCAAGAGGTACCACAAAAACTCATATATTTTAATTGGAGAGCTATTAAAAATTATCTTCCTTGTAGGTCAAATCTGTTGCAAAGAAAGATAATTTCTGATGATTCTTGCCCCATTTGTAATGTGAATTCTGAGACTGTTATTCATGCTTTGTGGAGCTGTCCTAATGCCCAAAAAGTTTGGAAAAAAGTGTTGTTCAGGGAGGTCTTTACAGGGCTACATTTTTCCAACTATGGGGATCTGTTTGAAATTGCCACTATGTATCTCTCGAAGTATGAAATGCGCTTGTTTTTATATATCTGCTGGAATCTGTGGCAAAACAGAAATAAAGCTGTTATTGAAGGTTGCTCTAGTGCACAAAATGTGATTTTCAATAGAGCTCTTTTTTTGGCTGATGAATATGAAAGTCTTGTGAAAGGGGAACCTAAGTTAATTGTAGAAAAACCAACCAAATGGTCTCCTCCTCCTGCTGGTAGATATAAACTGAATGTTGATGCTGCTTTTATTCCCGAAACAGGTGTGAGTGGAATTGGTGCTGTTGTTAGAAATGACAAAGGGGAAGTGATGGCGGCTATGGCCCTTCCTCTTGCCAATGCCACCTCATCTAAACATGCAGAGATCATGGCGCTTCAGTTCGGGGTGAATTTTGCTCGGGATGCTGCCTTTTCTTCTTTCTTAATGGAGTCTGATTCACAAGGGGTGGTAAATGATGTAAAGAAGGATGAGGAAGAGTCGTGGGCATCAGACGGGCATCTTTTTGATAATATTAAGAGGAATCTACAACATTCTGAAGAAGTTACTATCTCTTTTAGTCCAAGAGGGTGTACCCAAGTAGCTCATTTCCTAGCAAGGCATGCTCTTAATTGTGATACTATGGTAACCTGGATTGAAGAGGTTCCCTTCTGGCTGGAATCAGTTGTAAATGATGATATTGTTGTATCCTCTTAATTTTATCAATGAGTTCTTCTTTCCCCCAAAAAAAAAAAAAAAAACTTATACATCAGTTTTCTTACGCCAACTTACGTGGAACATCACATGACAACTTATCTCAACCATAAATTCTAGTCCAATCAAACATACATCAAATGCAATACAAGTGTTATCCAGCTTATGGCAAGCCAAGTCAATCCAAGACAATCCAAGTATTTAGTCCAATTCATAACAATCCAACGTACCAAACGACCTCTTAGTTCTTGGTTACTTCAAATTTTAGTATTGAACCCTTTCTAGCATCGAACCCTTTACTTAAATTTTTAGGATTTTATTTTGGTTAAACATTTAATTACTAAGGATTAATGCATTTGAAGAAAAAGAAAATAAGCTAGGACTGAAATTATGTATTGCAAAGCAAACATGGATGAAGGTCCAGTTTTCTTGGCCATATAATATTTGATGGCATTTGTGTTCACAAAATGGCAACAGTTATGGCTGATATGTTTAGAAGCTAAAATAATTGTTTATAGCCTTCCTAATGGCTAACCACAGAGCGTTAATACACTCTGCCTTAACTTCTAGCTTAAATCTTTTAGCCCTGACTTGATCAGCTTGAGAAGATTCTTGTTCAAATTTCCTCTTGATGGGCTCCACGCCTCCCATCACTCCCTGAATTTTCTTAATAACTCCGGCTCTTCCTTGTTCCAATGCAGCCAATTCTGCCTTGACCCTGCCGATTTTCGAGTCATATTCCTCCAGCTCAGCTTCACAGGCTTGGCATATCTCTACTCCATGTTTGATCTTAGCCAGGTCTTGTTCATGATCAGTCAAGAACCATGTGGTGTCATGGAGTTCTTGTTTCTCTTTGATTTTTTCAGCAATATGAGCATCAAAACCAAAATGGCCAATGAACATTTTGCGAAGCATCCTTAGCAGTTCTTCAGGGACCAGGTTCTGAGCATGGAGGACTTCCAGAGCCTCCTTTAGCTCTCCAAAGTTTTCATCGGGGGAAATCGTTTCTAGGTCTCTGGAAAGCCAAGTCCTGAGAGTTTGTTTGGCTAACTCTGCTGCATTTGAGGCCTGCGCTTCATCCCGTAGTTGAAGAAGCTGTTTAGTGGAGGAAAGTTGGAGCAGCAGTCGATCTTCTTCATAGATAGTAGCTTGTTCAGGGACAGCAGCCTGATAACATTTATATAATGGTTAGCTTAAGTTGGAGTATAATGATCTTTAAGAAAACTGAAGGAGAGGAGTTTACTTCTTCAGGAGTTTGAGAAGGAATTGGCTCTGGCATAAGGTTCTTCCCATTGCCTTCAGCTAGTTTGTCCTGTCCAGAAATAAAGATCAGTCTGAGATAATACCTAACAATCCTACAGAGATTGTTTCCTGTATTCTTAACCAAGTGTTTAACGGCAGACCTCCAAAAAATAGGCAGTGCTTGCATCAAGAATCAGACTGCCAGGTTCTGTGGCAGGCTCATTAGAGCCTCCTTCTGGTTCGTCACCCTGTTCAGAAAAATGAGTGTCAATATAAATTGTTAAGGCACCATTTTAAAAAAGGCACTAAATGAGTTCCCAATTTATTAATAATTGCCAAATACGACTGCGTATATCGAATAAATACCATACGTGTGCAGACACTGGTATATCAACCATAAATTCTGCCACTAGATTAACAAAAGGGAGAACTAAAAGATAGTTAGCGAGGAAGAGCTACTTAAATGTTCAAGACAACATTGTGCAACCTTAACCAGAACCAAGCAAGTAGGACAGCGGAGTCCCATGAATCGTTGATATTCTAAGAAAATCAAATAAATTGAACAAGAACAATGTAAAAGAAACTTAAAGAGAAGGTTCTGATACCAATGGCAATATGCATTGGATTGAAATCCAGCTCATATTCGAACTGAAATAAAAAAGCACCAACAAGGAAATCCCTGAAAGCTGTAAATCTTTTTTGTTGTCAATTTATTTGAAGTTGAGGGCATTAAGAATACCATTTGTGGCAATTTCTTTTGAAGTTGTGTCTTTTTCTTAAGCTTTTTCTTTTGAGCTCCACTCTGCTTCAGCTCTTTGCTAAGTTCTTTCTTTGGAGCTTCACTCGGCTCAAGCTCTTTCTTAATATCTTTGCACTGAGCATCAAACTCTGTCAAGGCTTTGTCCTCCTCCAAGAATGCCTTCTCATGGTGGTCATGCAATGGATGAGTATTTTTCGGCCAATTTGCTATTTTAACAACATAGAATGGAAAATAAAGTAAGATACTAGAAGAATAAAACAGAAAACAGAACATTCAAATTTAAAGCACATTCATTGAATAGGAAAAAGAAATTTAGTAATCTTGCAGCCCTTTTCGAAGGAAATTTGTTTAACAGAAACTCAGAAATTTTAACCCTTAATGAAGACAAAATTCAAACTTACCAGTGCAACAATCCACTTGGTCTGAACTTTTAGACATCTCAAAGACTCAAACCTGCAATACAAAAAGGAAAAGAAATAATCAAAGATTCATATTCAATCCAATTTCTAAAATGCAACTAAACAATCAGATAAGCTAGAAAAATAAATAAATTAAAGGTTCCCAACTAAATCAAATTTGTCCAAGACCGTAAGAGATACATCACTCAAAACACTAGCATTGATTTTTCTATTTATCTGACTTTCTTAGCAACCAAACAATGTATTTCATTTTGTTAACAACATAAACCATGTACAAGCAAAAATCATCAATATGCAAAACCAGAATGTCCTTAGAAAATCTTCTGTTTGGCTGCCCAGAAAAACAAATAGCCCTTTCAAGAAAGCAGCAGGAGAACCCACTTGCAATACACTACACAGCAATTGGTTTTGTGTATAAAAAAAAATGTACTGTTGCTTACCGTTTTAGAATTAACAATTCAGATTTGGACTTTGGCGAAGCTAAACCCACTTCTTCTCTATTCTGTATACTCTTCTTATATAAGTCTGGCCAGCCAGTTTTTCATCCATATCCTTAAAAATCTATTAAGGAAAATTTATTTATTAATGACTCTTCTTCTTTTTACTAAACATGGCGATTCACAGTGAGTCCAAGTACAAACGAATGAAATCTTGCTACCTCATTTAGGATTTAAAAAAATTTCGATACAAGTTGGCGTCTCTAGAAAACGAGTTGGCGCCTCTAGAATTATTGAAGAAGGTCCCATATTCCAAAAATCAATTCTATTATTCCCACATGCTAATTCATCTTTTAAGTAAAAATTAACCACTCTTGTCTTTTGAATTAAAATGGCATATATGTTGTGCAGCACAATCCTCTATACTTTTTTTATGGTCATAGTGCATCACAATCTCAAACACCAAACGCCGCAAAATCATTTAGTAAGTGGCACTCTTATTAGCATTTTGGTGACTTTCAAAACTTCTGTTTTCAAGATTGGCTAAATCAACAAACATGGTCAAGAGACTAATTTTTCAAGGCACTTCAGTTATAATAAATAACTTAATTCTGCAGAAGTTAAAGAGAGATACAATTCAATAAACCAATGGAGTCAAAACCAAAAGAAACTAAAAAACACACATATACGTACACTGATTAACTCCTAACAAGCATCCTGCAGTTCATCATTATTCCTTTCCGCTCCTCGACAATGAATGCTCTATAAAGTTCTTCAGCATCGTCAACTCCTCCTCCTTCTCCCTTAACTTATCTTGAATTTCATCCATCTTCGTCATCACTTCGAAATCGTCATCTTGATCATCCAGTAGTCTCATCACTTTAAAAGCACATCTCAGACGCTTTATCTCCAGCTCCAGTGACCGTTTGACATCCAGCTGCTTTTGCAACTTGTTTAGTTTCTCCTTTTCTCTCTGCAATCGAAACTCAATCACAAAGATGAAATTTCAAAGATTCATTCACCAAAATCACAAGTGATGATAAAAAAACAAAGAGTTATGGGAAAACAAACCATGTGTTCTGCCAACCGTAGCAGATTTTTGTCAGACTTCTTTTGCATTGAGGTAGCCTTCTCATTCTGAAAGAGAAAAGAACTCTATCAGCGAACACTATATACTAACTGCCAAGAATACTTCTATCAAATTAGACAGAAGATTAGCAAAAGGAGAGAACTAGACAAAAGAAGAGAGAGAAATGCAGGTTAAATTTGAACCACTTCAAGGTCTAATTGAATATCAAATAAGTGAGAAGCAAAGTGTAGGAAACTTGATGGGAGTGGACTAAGTTTGGATCCACTTTCCCTAACTTGTTTCCCATTTTTTAATTCAGTTTTAATGTTTACCACAACGCCTACAAGGCCACACAAACACTTCTTCAGCAATGAGATCATCCATTTGTAGAAGCCAGTCTTGTCTATCTTCCTAACAATTCAGAATGATTACTAGGGTTATGGAAACAAAGCAAAAACTTGGGTACAAATGAAAAGTCTGGAATTTAGGTTAAAGCTACCAAAGATAATAAGTATTTTGTTTTGTTCCTATAATTTACTTGTCAGTAACTCTTCGTTTTCTACTAAACAGCCTTATAAAATTCCCAGAAGTTTAACTTGCTTTTGTTATATCTCCGGCCAGAATTCTAATCCGATTGCTGTTTTATTGAGAATTGAACCCTCATTCTTTTCGAACGTGTTAGCTTTAAAAGCGAGTACAAAGGGTCTCTTTTATGGAAAAACTGTATTTTTGTTAATGGAATTGAAAGACTGTATTTATTTAGTTAAGCAAGAATATTATGAACTACAAAAATCTTGACAATCTCTGTGCTAGAGGTAGATTGTTTAGGATAGAAAGCTTCGTGTGAAATAATCACATTTATACTAAAAGCTAACCTTTTTCATTTAGGTCATTGGTTGCTGGATGGGTGAGGTTTAGAAGAAGCGCAGATATAAAACTAAACAAAAATGCAAAAGTAAAGAGGACCACTGCTTGACTTGATCCCTATACAGACAAGTCTCTCACAACATCTGATGCCAAAAGAAAATTCTTAAGTTCCAATCTATTCATCACATAACAGATGAGCATGAACATTAAGAAGCAGCCAGTTGACTCTTGACAGTAACCAAAGCTCTTTAAGCACTCCATCTTCTTTCCAAAATGCCTACCAAAAAGCATATTCAGGTCAGATTATGGAATAAAAGTAAACCTGCGTAAAAGAAATAACAAGTTTATTGGTCTTAATAATTATTTAGCCAAGTTCAATTTTGACCTTGCAAACATTTCTAAAGAAACTTGAAACAATTCTAGTAAGAGTTACACTCAAGTTGAAAGCTGTATCTGATATTTCTATATAGAAAGTACATTTTAATACATACCTTCATCTTGATCTTCTCCTTTTCTGCAGTTTCAACTGCTTCAGTAAATACGAGACACCCTCTTTTAATGATGCTCTCCTCCCTTGTTTAAAGTTCCACAATTCTGATACTGTATACCTACCATGGTGACTATTATACTCTTTCGATTCCAGCAAGGCAGTTGTCACAGCATTGTAGACCTCATCACCAAACTCGTCCTTTAATTTTTTCAGTTTTTCATCTCCCTCATCAATAGTTATCTGTACACTCAAATCCAATATAATCCAGTTAGAAAGGCAGGTGGGAGATGAGAACTTCTGGATGACATTAATCAAGTACAAGAAATTTATGGCAAGAGAATGATGGGCCAAAATCATGACAATCTTAATGTGGATAAACTGCAGAGTCCACAGACTCTGACTCAATGTTCCGACAGACAAAACAAGCTCCCTGTTATACAAGACCTAGTACATGCTTCAGAAGCATAAGCCTTCAAGATCAAAGGCTATAGAGTGAGCAGTGCGAGAAGAGAATAAAGTTAACAAAATGAGCAGAAAAGAAACGTGAAGACTGCAAGTCACAGGACTGACCGCATGGATGTATCTTTAATAAAAACTGTGCTTCTATTTGCAGGAACCATAACATGGATATTTCTTTATTTGAAAGCACATGTACACATGAAAGTTACAAACTAGTGTATCAAGAGAAGAGCAACACAAAATGAACTCACCAAAAGTGGTACGCTATTATTGGTCTGATAGTGCTGTATTAATTAAATATATACCTTCGGTAGTTGACGAAAGGCTACCCTTATAGTTTTGAATGGTTTCCAGCAAGAATCCCTAAGATAACTCTCCCACAGAGAACATAGTGCCGCTGCCTGGTCATCTGCTTCATCCATAGGATATTTTCTCTTGCATGCAGTTTGAAATGGTTTGCTTTCAAGCTCTCCCATTCTCTTCACGCCAATAAAAGCACGACTTGCTGAATCCCATCCCTGCAAAAAAATGACGAGGATTATCACATTGACAAGAAAACATCATGATTCACAATTAAGCTATAGCAAAGAAGTCATCTAGCTAAAGATTGATCAATCCCCCAACCAATTATATCTGGAGTGCTTTAGAGATCAGACGAGAGAGAAAAAAAAATGTATCCTAAATTTATAACAGCGTCACATTTTTATTTTGCTGATGTCTACAAAATTTTATGTAAACCTAAAACTCTAGTAGTGCAACAAAATTGTAGGTGGGGCAGCGTACATAGGTCATCTATCTACTGGTTACACATGATCTTTCTATCAACAGAAGATGTTAATACACATGTGATTTAATTTAACAAGATTAAAGACCAACGCCATTGTATATCCAGATTTGAAGACTTCAAGATACAGTCAATGAGCTCTAATATGTGAAGGCATACAAAGGTTAAGCCTACATTGGATCATATAACGTAAGGGTAACTATTTTAGAAAATAATCTTTAAAATAAATTAACAAGAAGAAACTAAATAACAGATACCAGATATGTATAACTTTAAGCAAACATTGGGGTATTGACAAATGTACTTGCATAGTGTAAACTTCTTGTATTTAAAATAATAGAATTAATGAAAGACATGCACAGAAATTCAAAATCCTTGATATACATACATAGATTAACTCCTCACGAGCCTCCTCTAATTCAGACTGCTTTGCAATAAGTTTATGGTTATGAGCTTCAGCATATTCCAACTCCTCTTCCGTCTCCTTTAACTTTTTTCGAATTTTCTTCATCTTCTCATTCCCATCATCATCGTTAACCTCATCCGGATCCTGCTCTTGGTCCTCATCCTCATCCTCATCATCCTCACGGTCCTCATCCTCATCCTCATCATCCTCACCATCGTTAACCTCATCCTGATCCTGCTCTTGGTCCTCATCCTCATCCTCATCATCCTCATCTGTTTTTTCCTGCTTGGCATCCTTAACCCCAGCTTGATCCTTGTCTTGATCACACAACTTTTCCAATTCAATTATTTTCCTATGAAGTTTCTCATTTTCTTTCTGCCGTTGCCATAAAATCACCAAACCGAAATTTACAAAACTCATTTATATATGATTGACTTAAACAAATCTCTTATTTTTTACAATAGAGGGAAAACAAACCTTTTTCTCTATCATCTTTTCATCAGTCATCCTTTTCTCTAAGACAGTTTCCCCATACTGAGAGAAAAAGGCACAGCATTAACTCATATTAAATAATAATTGCCAATAACATCAAAGCCGATCATATTCTGGTCAGTAGATTACCCAAAGGAGAGGACTAAACAATCATAAGATAAGTTAATTGGTATTAAGTTGAGAAAATGATAATACCATTTGTTTCATTAGTTGTATCTCACGCTGCTTACGAAATTGAAGCCCATTCTTTTGTGCTTCACTTTGCTCAAGCTTTTTCTGAAGCTCATTCTTCTGAGCTTCACTGTGATCAAGCTTTTTTTGAAGATCTTTATTGTGCGATTCACTCTGCTCAAACTTTTTCTGAAGCTCTTTCTTCTGAGCCTCACTCTGCTCATGCTTTTTCTGAAGCTCTTTCTTCTGAGCTTCACTTTGCTCATGCTTTTTCTGAAGCTCTTTCTTCTGGGCTTCACTCTGCTCATGCTTTTTCTGAAGCTCCTTCTTCTGGGCTTCACTTTGCGCATGCTTTTCCTGTAGTTCATTCTTCTTGGCTTCACTCTGCTCAAGCTTTTTCATGAGCTCTTTCTTCTGTGCCTCAATATGCTCAAGCTTTTTCTTATTATCATTCTTTTGAACTTCAGATTTGGCCAAGGCTTTATCCTGCTCCAAGAATACCTTCTCCAGGTGGTCACGCACATTTTGTTTCAACTTTGCTATTTATCAAACATGACATAAAAATTAAAGTAAGCTAATCTTGAATGCCCCTTCAAAGGCAAAGGCAACATAAAGATCAAGACAAAACTCCGACTCACCAATATCCATTTCTTCTGAAACTTGAGACATTTCAAACCTGCAATACCGAAGGGAAAAAGGAATACGAAAAAAACCTAAGATTCAACTTCAATCCTACCTCTTCAAATCAACCAAACAAGAAAACAAGGTGCATGCAGATAAAGGTCGTGTCTTTCATGTTCCCCAACAAAAAATTAAGTTCCACCACTGCAATCATTTTAACCGCAGGTCCCAAAACCATATTGCATTTGACTTATTTTACCACTTATTCTCTGACTTTTTCTTAGCAACCAAACAATGCATTTCACTCTTAACAATAAAAACTGCACACACATAATCATCAACATGCAAAGGAGAGATAGTCCTTACTCTTTAGCGAGTGCTCGCTATATGGATGCCCCCAGACAACAGAACACAGACCTTGGGGTTTTAGGAAGATGAAAATATTTTTTTCCTTTTTCTTTTTATGAAGGAAGACGAAAAGATTGGATATATAGACCCATAAAGAAAAGTGGTGTTTCATTGATATTTTTGTTCTTCCGATCAAGAGGTTTTATGATAGACACGTGGAACCGGCACCGGCAGATTGGAAAATTAGAAACACGCGCCAACGAGCAGGGGTACGGGCTGTACCCCCAGAAGTCGATGGAATTGAAGGGTTTTCTTTTCTTTATAAAGTGTTTGCTCCATTTTTTATTCTTAATATATTTTTAAGGTCTATAAACTTTCCTTTTTTTAAACAGAAATACATTACAGACGAGATCCCCATCAAAATAGACTCTAGTAATTACATCCGTAGGGAAATTATTAAACCAAATAGATGAATTGTTATACACATGCCATCATTTAGTAACCATATTAACTTCTCTATAAACATGTTTGATAGTCACAAAACTAAAATTTCCAAGAAATCGCCAAATATCTTCTGGAAGTGATCGTAAGCTCTGTTGTGAAAAATGGACAAACACTTTCACTCACTCCCCTAATGATCTTGTTGTTGATGGACTTTGTGACACACACAATGATGGATGAATCACACACACACACTTGAGACAACAACCAAGCACAAAGTGACACAAGAATTTATAGAGGTTCAGCAATTGCCTACATCCTCTTGGTGATCCCCTTGAGAAATTCACTTTATGAAAGAATAAGTTACAACTTTGGTTTTACACAGAAAAAACCCCTTAGAATTCTATTCTCTCCCCAAGCTCTCTTTTCTCTCACACCCCTTGCTCAACACTTTGATGCACTTGTGAACACTCTCACAACCCTTGGTGTTTCCTCCTTGGTGTCTAGACTCTCAAGACCCCAACTCAGCTCTAAACTTGAACTGATTGCTCTCTCTCACGTTCTCCCTTGGTGAGTTAACCTCCTTTAAACACAATAGCTCCCAGCTACTTGACCACCTTGAGATTAACCATACCTAACTTCAACTTGCTTTCACAACTTATAATGTCTTGCTTTACATCCCATTACTTACACAGACCAATGGACATAAGATAAGACACCATCTTGTCCTCCACGTTCCTTCCTTTAGTCACTCACTTAGACTAGAGGTTAGAACAAGTAAGTAATTTAATCCCACTTCAGCCACCTTCCACTAAACCAGAAAATGGAGAATGGATTCTTCAAAACAAGACAACCAATTGGCAATGAGTGCTCTCCCAACTATCCAGCAGGTAGTCCACCTTCTTTTACCTCAGAAATGACCCATTAAGCCTCTGAAATCTTGTGGAAAGCGATAGCCCTCGAAAACATAGTTGAAAACACGCAAGGAAAACATCAGCACAGCACAGAAGCGACCGGTCGCGGATACCTTGCGACCGGTCGTCGCGACCATTTGGATACCAAACGACCGGTCGCAGATACCTTGCGACCGGTCGCTTCCTGCGAATTTTCCAGATTTCGACTCTGTCCAAAAACGACCGGTCGCCCAAACCTTGCGACCGGTCGCATCCTGAGACACCTGCATCCTTAATGTGAGCCAAATTTCCAACAAGCTCCATGGTACAACACCTTGCCTGGTGATAATTTGTACAAGCATCTTAAAATCTCCCTCAATTTCCACCTGCAAAATCTTTGATCTTGCTGCCCAAAGTAACGCTTATTTCATAGCAAAGGCTTCAGCTTGTAAAACTGATGTATAACCTAATGGACAGGATTTGCAATAATTTAAAAATAAAAATAGAAACAGAGAGATAACTAGAATGAACGGCCACCGGCTGAGGGACGCAGTCCGAGGAGGGAGGGAGAAGGGCGGTTTTTTTTTTTTGTGGTGTTTTAGTTGATCTAGTTGATATTGCTCCAATGCAAACAATGAAATAGTAGAACTTAATTGAAATATCACAAAGTATTTAGTTTAATTTACACATGATATCACGAAGGAAGTTTGCATGGCAAAATTCCAAGCTTATTACGTGAATAATTTAATTAGGTGATGTAGAGCACATATGGCCGTTGAGATTCACACATAAACAATCATGGTCTGATACCATATTAGAATGTGAGTGCACAATTCAAAACCAATTGCCAATGGGTTGAGAGAGAAGCCCATCGACACTACCAAGAACAGCGATAGATATGCAGCCATTGATCCAGATATAAGATGAAAATAACTCTATAGCATAACCATTTTCTTTGTTGAAAGCTAAGAGCCAAGATTTTGGTCAAGCAGCGACCAAATGTTGCCATGCACAATAGGGTGTTCCAACTTCTAACAACTAATACTAGTTAGGAAATATAAAGTAAAATTTAATCGGCCCTAAATCAAACTGTTGCATCAGATGCTAAAACTATATTCTTAATACTCAATCTATCAATCAGACAACAGACAAGCAATTGCAAAGAACATTAACAGCAGCTAGTTAGACACTTTCAATTTTAAAGGAAGCTCTTTGAGCACCCCCATCCATATTCCAAATGCCTGCAAAAAGCACACAAGGAAATAAACCATTGTATAAGAACAAAAATTGCAACAATTAAACTACAAGCTACACATGACGTCATAGATTCTTTAGTACCAAGTTTGGTCGGCATACTGTCTTCATAGCGTATTTACCAGTTCAAATTGATTGTAATATTTAAGCAAACTGTGATCACAATTATAAGGGAATCCTTATCAACATTAAGTTTAATAATGTAACTGACCGTCAATTCTTAACCTTGAAAGAGTTCAAATATCTCTTAAGCAGAAAGCTCCATATGAAGTAACATTTAAGTGCTTGCCTTGTTTATCTTTTCCGTTTTCTAAGCAGCTTCCACTTGTTTAGCAAAAACACTACTCCCTCTTCCATCGATGCCTTCCTCCCTTCTTCGAAGTTCCACAACTCAGGTATTGTATACCGACCACTGGCATTATACTCATTCAATTCCATCATAGCAGTTGTCACCTTCTCATATACTTCATCACCCAGCTCATTTTTTAAAGCCTTCAATTTGTCATCTTCTTCATTAATAATTTCCTGTACTCGCATCCAATATAACCCAATTAACAGGAAAGTAAGATGTGGATCAAAACTAGAAGAGTTTAACTACAAAGAAGCAATAGCAAGAAAAATGAAACAAAAAAATGACAATCTTGTGGTGGGTAGAACTCAGTGAAAGGGACAGTCCACAACAGACAAATTAGAAGCTTAGGGTACAAGCTCACTGTGATATAGGACCTAGTATATGAGATAAAGCACAATCTCAAGTTGTGATGCTAGAAACCTTCAAGAATAAATGTTGCTATACTACGGGGTTGAGCAGAGAATGGGGAGAAGAAAATTAACATGCAGATTGCAATTTCACAGGATGGACCACATGGATATGTTTTTAATAAAACCTCAGGTGCTCAAATTTGCGGGGACAGTGACATGACCATTTCTTTAACTGAAACCATGCTCACTCAATATAAGTTAAATTGGTGCCAGTGTCACCAACAATGGTATTCTATTGAAACACAGAAATTGCTTGAAGTTGAACATATACCTTGGTGTTTCCTTCTTTATCCGTGATAATCCTGAAAGGATGCCAACTTGGATCCCTAAGATGCTCCTGCCACAGAGAACACAACTCCACTGCCTTCACATCTGCTTCTTCTTCAGAATATTTCTTCTTGGTTGCAGTTTGGAATAGTTTTTCATCAAGACCTCCCATTATTTTCACACCAATGGAAGCACGGCTGTTTGAACCCCGCAATCCCTGCAAAGAACAAAATTTAAGCTCCGACAACAGGACAAAAACACTATCACATTGATAAGCAAGGATGAACAACCACAATGATAAGGAAGAATTACTGATCATTAAACCACACAATAACAAAGGATCACGATCAAAAATTATAGAAAATTTGGCATAAGTCCAATTATGAGGAGAGATTTTGGGTGCAATCCACGCAGAAATTGTTGTTGATCCAAGTCCTTTGACTTTTGCGCCACATAAGATTACATGCCTATTTCAATTTATTGATATTTACTTTTTTTAATTTTTAATTTTTTGTTCCAGTTATGCACCTAAAACATAAATAAGGTAAATCTGAATTCCTAAAACTGGTAAGTTATTGATTTGTAGGATATTAATTATCATATTTGGTTTGAATTTAATTGCAAATCTATTTATGAATTCTGAAATTTTCCCAAGGTATACCGACATCAAAATTTGTAATAAGAGTTCATAAAAACTTCATACCTTAACAATAGGTAAGGTACCTATGCATACACCTCGTATGCAGTATGCAGGTAATTAAACCCATAAATTACCTCTGGTCCAGGTAATTAAATCCATAAATTACCTATAGTCTAGGTAGTTATACCCTCTAACCCAGCTAATTGAACTCATATAATATCTTGGTATGGACCTTTAAACTCAACTGAGATAAAAATCCATACAAAATTTCTTTGGAAAGAAAAAAAAAACACTATTACATGGAAGACATGTACATATGTATATAAATATGAACCTCCAGAAAAAAACTACTTAAGAAAACTCCAGAAAAAAACACTTACCTATAAGGCAGGTACATATATACCTGTATGTATTAACATTATTTACCTGTATGTCAGGTACATAATTTAATGTGGATGCTTGTCTGATCGATTGGTATAATATGTGAGTCTTTACTTTTTATTGATTAAATTGTATTTTATCTATATATTAGGAATATTATCAAGGAAAAAAAATTCTAAATTCTAAATTTGGAATTCAATTTTAAGGAAATAATGCATTAAATTTAAATTTTCAATGTGTTTTCCTTATTTACCTTAAAGGGTAAAATCGACACAACAAAAAAGTAATAAATGTCAAAGGACCTACATCTAAAACCAAAAACACGAGGACTAGACCCAATGATAGCTAATCGTTTTGGACCTAGATCTAAGAACCCCCAAAAATTAAGCCACATTGCTAAATTTACATTCTAGTTTAAATGAGAAATTAATGCCTCTGAAACCCCATAAACTAGCATCCTTCATTAAGAACAACAGGTTGTATTTGGGACACTATATGTTCATCTCACTAGTTTCCACCACTTTTATCTTTCAACATGCTAAAATATATATATGCATGGCACCAAAATCATCAAATGTGGTCCAGAGGTTATAACTTATTAAGGCAGAGCAGTTTAATCAAACATTAATTCTAAGTTAGGGAGATATTTTAGAAAATAATATTAAGAAAAAAGAATGAGAAGCCAAATTGCAGATATATAACTCAAAAAACCGCCCAAAAGTCAAACCAGACCAAAAATAAATGTACATACACTGATTAATTCCTTACGAGCCTCCTCCACTTCATCATTACTCCTCCGCTCCTTAAAAATAAGTGTTACAAAAAGTTGCTCTACATGGGTATACTCTTCCTGCTTCTCCTTTAACTTCTCTTGAATTTCATCCATCTTCTTCTTGGCTTCCGAATCCTCATCCTCATGCATGTGTTTCATCACCTTTAAAGCACCTCTCATTCGCTCTATCTCAAGCTCCAGTACCTGTTTGGCATCAAGCTGCTTTTCCAACTCAATGATTCTCTTGTGAAGTTTCTCCTCTACTCTCTGCAATTGTCATCCAATCAGTAAACACAATTTCAGATACTCATGCATTCAACTCTTCAAAATAATGAAAAAACAAACCTTTAGTTCTTCTGCTAACATCTTTTCGTCAACCTTCTTTTGCTCCACAGTAGCCATCTCATTCTAGAAGAGAACCAAAAAAAAAAAAAAACCCTATCAGCCTAAACTAAATAATAATTGCCAGTGATATCACACCTAATGAGATTCTGGACGCTAGATTAGACAAAGACGAGGACCAGACAATCTAAAGATTACTATGATGTCTAACTTCGAAAATATAGAAAATCAAGGTAGAGTTTGCACAAAATTCAAACTAGAATACAAGGTCAACTTTGTACATCCTCAACGTACTCTACCAACTCAAACCAGAAGCACATAGGACAAGAGTTTCTGACATGTCGGTGTTATACTAGTGGAATATCAAATAAGTTGGGCAGCAGATAATGTAAAAGGAAACTTAATGTAAATGTTCTATTTCGTTGATCTTATTCTCTTGGTTCTCTCTTATACTTCTAAAATTCTAATTCCAATGTTAGCACACCAATTTACAACCTACGTCACGTTTAAACTGACTCTGAACAAGTATCATATGCAACCCAGAAGTAAATTCCAGAGATACATCTCAATAATATACAAAGTTACAAACAGAGCCAAAGTTTATGATGGAAACAATAAGGTAGTTTCCTTTCATGATAGATTTTCCTTTTCTCCAAGGTAGTTTCCTCATACTGAGAGAAAAAGGCACAGCATTAGCTCATATTAAATCATAATTGCCAAGAACATCTAAGCCGATCATTTTCTTGCCCAAAGGAGATGACTAAACTATCAAAAGATAAGTTAATTGGTTTTAACTAAGTTGAGAAAATGATTGTACCATTTGCTTATGAACTTCAAGCTCGTTCTTTTGTGCTTCACTTTGCTCAAGCTTTTTCTGAAGCTCTTTCTTCTGAGCTTCACTGTGATCAAGCTTTTTCTGAAGATCTTTATTGTGAGATTCACTCTGCTCAAGTTTTTTCATGAGCTCTTTCTTTTGTGTCTCAAAATGCTCAACACAAAACTCAGACTCACCAATATCCATTTCTTCTGAACCATGAGACATTTCAGACCTGCAATACTGAAGTAAAATAAATAAGTAAAAAACCTAAGATTCAACTTCAATCCTACCTCTATAAAAGCAAACAAACAAAAGGAAACAAGGCACATGCAGACAAATCATAAAGGTTGTGTCTTTCATCTTTAACTTTGCGGAAAATGGAAACACAAGCAAAGAAAAAGTTTCCTAACAAAGAAAAAGGGTGGAAATTAACTTCCACTTGAGTCATTTTACCGGCAGGTCCCAAAACCATCTTCGCATTTTTATTTTACCATTTTTCCTGACCTTTTCTTAGCAACCAAACAATGCATTTTATTAAACAACAAAATCTGCATACACTTTACACACAATCATCAACGTCCAAACGAGAGATAGACCTTACTCTTCAGCGACTGTTCTCTCTATGGATGCACAGACAACCGAATGCTACTCCTTGGGGTTCCAGGAAGATGAAAATATCTTTTTTTTCTCTTTCTTTCCTTTTTTTGATGAAGGGAAGATGAAAAGAGCTGGATAAAAACCCAAAAAGAAAAATTGTTGTTTATAAAAGACACGTGGAACCAGCAGATTGGATAATTAGAAACACGCGCCAACGAGCAGAAGTCAATAGTTGAATGGTTTTTCTTTACGAAGGGCTTTAAACATCTCAACTACCACAATTTTTTCTATTTTATCTTTATAATTTAAAAATAAAAACGAAGAGAGAGAGAATGAGAATGAGAATGTGAATGAACGGCGGCCAGCTGGGGAAGGCGATCCGGGGAGGGAAGGAGGAAGAAGGGCCGGGGGATTTTTCAATTTCTGGTGTTTTTAGTTAATATGCTTCTTTTCATTTTTTTATAAATTGGAAAGTTTTGATAAAAACATAAGGGCTTAAATGTCCAAACAACACTTGTTAGAAGTGCCAACTCGGTTTTATGTTTGGATGTTTACACCACAAGGCACATCCAAGGCCAACAAACACTTGTTGAGCAAGCAATTAGACCATCCATTTTCAAAATCATCATCTTCCTTCAACGAAAGAGAAACTTGGTGTACTATAGTAGCAGCAAGTGTAGCTAAATATTGCTCCAATGTTTGTGAACGATGAAAATAGTAGTAGAACTTAATTGAAATATACCAAAGTTTGTGTGGCGCAATTTCAAGCATACAACGTGAACAATTTCACTATGTGATGTAGAGCACGCACGGCCATAGGTCTTCACACATAAACGATCATGCTCTAATACCATGTTAGAATGCAAGTGCCCAACCCAAGACCAATTGCCAATGGGTTGAGAGCGAGGCCCATCAACACTACCGAGAACAGAGAGATAAGCCGCCATTGATCCAGATATAAAACAACTCCATAGCATCTACATTTTCTTTGTTGAAAGCTAAGAGACGAGATTTTGGTCAAGCAGCGACCAAATGTTGCCATGCCCAATTGTGTGTTCCAACTTCTAACAACTAATACTAGTTAAGAAATATAAAGTCAAATTTAATCTGCCCTCAATCAAACTGTTGCATCAGATGCCAAAACTATCTTCTTAATACTAAATCTATCAATCAGACAACAGACAAGCAATTGCAACGAACATTAACAGCAGCTAGTTGACACTTTTAAAGGAAGTTCTTTGAGCACCCCCATCCATATTCCAAAATGCCTGCAAAATGCACACAAGGAAATAAACCATTGTATAAGAACAAAAATTGCAACAATTAAACTACATGCTACACATGATGCCATAGATTCCTTAGTACCAAGTTTGGTCGGCATACTGTCTTCGTAGCGTATTTACCAGTTCAAATTTATTGTAATATTAAAGCAAACTGTGATGACAATTATAAGGGAATCCTTATCAACATTAAGTTTAATAATGTAACTGATCGTCAATTCTTAACCTTGAAAGAGTTCAAATATCTCTTAAGCAGAAAGCTCCATATGAAGTAACATTTAAGTACTTGCCTTGTTTATCTTTTCCGTTTTCTAAGCAGCTTCCACTTGTTTAGCAAAAACACCACTCCCTCTTCCAACAATGCCTTCCTCCCTTCTTTGAAGTTCCACAGCTCAGGTATTGTATACCGACCACTGGCATTATACTCATTCAATTCCATCATAGCAGTTGTCACCTTCTCGTATACTTCATCACCCAGCTCATTTTTTAAAGCCTTCAATTTGTCATCTTCTTCATTAATAATTTCCTGTACTCGCATCCAATATTACCCAATTAACAGGAAAGTAAGATGTGGATCAAAACTAGAAGAGTTTAACTACAAAGAAGCAGTAGCATGAAAAAAGGAACAAAAAAATGACAATCTTGTGGTGGGTAGAACTCAGTGAAAGGGGCAGTCCAACAGACAAATTAGAAGCTTGGGGTACAAGCTCACTGTGATATAGGACCTAGCATATGAGATAAAGCACAATCTCACATTGAGATGCTAGAAACCTTCAAGAAGAAATGTTGCTATACTACAGGGTTGAGCAGAGGATGGGGAAAAGAAAATTAACATGCAGATTGCAATTTCACAGGATGGACCACATGGATATGTTTTTAATAAAACCTCAGGTGCTCAAATTTGCGGGGACAGTGACATGACCATTTCTTTAACTGAAACCATGCTCACTCAATATAAGTTAAATTGGTGCCAGTGTCACCAACAACGGTATTCTATTGAAACACAGAAATTGCTTGAAGTTGAACATATACCTTGGTCTTTCCTTCTTTATCTGTGATAATCCTGAAAGGATGCCAACTTGGATCCCTAAGATGCTCCTGCCACAGAGAACATAACTCCACTGCCTTCACATCTGCTTCTTCTTCAGAATATCTCTTCTTGGTTGCAGTTTGGAATGGTTTTTCATCAAGATCTCCCATTATCTTCACACCAATGGAAGCACGGCTGCTTGAACCCCGCAATTCCTGCAAAGAACAAAGTTTAAGCTCCGACAACACAACAAAAACGCTATCACATTGATAAGCAAGGATGAACAACCACAATGATAAGGAAGAATTACTGATCAATAAACCACACAATAAGAAAGGATCATGATCAAAAATTAAGCCACATTGCTAAAGTTACATTCCAGTTTAAATGAGAAATCAATGCCTCCAAAACCCCATAAACCAGCATCCTTCATTAAGAACAACAGGTTGTATTTGGGGAACTATATGATCATCTCACTAGTTTCCACCACTTTATCTTTCAACATGATAATATATACATGTGATTCAAACTCAATGTGTAGCACCAAAATCATCAAATATGGTCCAGAGGCTATAACTTATTAAGGCAGAGCAGTTTCATCAAACATTAATTCTATATAAAGTCAGGGAGAAAGTTTAGAAAATAATATTAAGAAAAAAGAATGAGAAGCCAAATTAGAGAGATATAATTCAATAAATCCCCCAAGACTCAAACCAGACCCAAAAAAAATTGTACATACATTGATTACTGCCTTACGAGCCTCCTGCACTTCATCATTATTCCTCCGCTCCATAACAATAAGTGTTTTATAAAGTTCCTCTACATCGGTATACTCCTCCTCCTTCTCCTGTAACTTCTCTTTAATTTCAGTCATCTTCTTCCTGGCTTCCAAATCCTCATCCTCATCCATGTGGTTCATCACCTTTAAAGCACCTCTCATTCGCTCTATCTCAAGCTCCAGTACCTGTTTGGCATCAAGCTGCTTTTCCAACTCAATGATTCTCTTGTGAAGTTTCTCCTTTTCTCTCTGCAATTTCCGTCCAATCAGTAAACACAATTTCAGATAATTATGCATTCAACTCTTAAAGTTTCAAATAAATAATGGAAACAAACCTTTTGTTCTTCTGCTAACCGTAACATCTTTTCGTCAGCCTTCTTTTGCTCCAAGGTAGCCATCTCATTCTAGAAAACAACCACGCAAAAACTCTATAAGCCTACACTAAATAACAATTTCCAGGAATATCACACCTAATGAGACTTTGGACGCTAGATTAGACAAAGAAGAGAACCAGAAAATCTAAAGATAACTATGATGCCTGACTTCGAAAATATAGAAAATCAATGAAGAGTTACACAAAATTTAAACTAGAATACAGGGTCAACTTTATACATCCACAATGTACCTTACCAACTCAAACCAGAAGCGCATAGGACAAGAGTTTCTGACTAGCCTGTGTTATACTAGTGAAATATCAAATAAGTTGGGCAGCAGAAAAATGTAAAAGGAAACTTAATGTAATGTTCTAACTCATTGATCTTATTCTATTAGTTCTCTCTTATCCTTCTAAAATTCTAATTCCAACGTTAATGCACCAGGTTCACGTTTAAAATGGCTCTGAACAAATATCAAATGCAACCTAGAAGTTAATGCCAGTGATACATCTCTATAATATACAAACAGAGCCTAAGTTTATGATGGAAACAATAAGATTACCATTTTCCTTTCATGATAGATTTTCCTTCTCTCACTATCATTTTGTGCACGGCGTTGTTGCAGTTGTTTCTCACGGTCCTCAAGCTCTTTTTTTTTAGCTTCCAACTCCAATGCGGTTTTCTTGTGGTCTAAGCATATCTTTGCCAATTGGTCATGAGCAATTTTTTGCATTTTTTCTCTTTCTAAACACATAAATTGAAATATAATGTAAGCAAACACACGAATGAAACTGGGAAATAAAAGAATAAATTTGACGTACACTCATTATATAAAGTAGGAGAAAGCATACTTTCATTGCAAGCTTTGAGAATATCCTCCTTTTCAGCCTCCAACTTGTTTAAGGCATCGTCAGTGGTACGACATTTTCTTTCCATCTCCTTTAGATGTGAATTCTTTATAACTAAGGTGCTAGTTAGAGTGGTAACTAGCTTTGAATTTTTCGTATGTTCTTCTTCTTGTTGAGCAGAAACAGTTTTCAAATCTCCATTCTTACGAAGATAATCACCCACAGTGCTTCTCAAATTGTAATCATCATCCCGAGCAACCCATCCATACAAGTTAACTCCTCGATTCCTGGTTACATTGTAGTCCCCTTTTCCACGGTGATCAACTTCAAAACTCTTGTCAAAGGACTTTGCATTATGGAAACCTTCCCAGCTTTTCTCAAATTCAACAATTGCAAACCCGGAGTGACCCCTGTATGTCCATAAAGGATGAACCCTCAAAGGGTTAAAACCTTTACTTGCCAAGTCAGTTTTAAGTTTGGAACCACTTTCCCCAACATGTCTTCCATCCTTTAGTTCAGTTCTAACATTTGCCAAAATGGCCATTGGAGGCCATACAAACCATTGGTCATCCTCCTGTGTAGCAAGGGTTGAACCAGCCTTAGAACCTGTTGGGGGTTGTGCCTTTGGGGTGGGGAGAGTGGGGGCTGGGAAGAAGCTGGGAAGAAGCTGAGAGTGGGCTTGAGGTTCAGAATAAATAGACTTTTCTCTGATTTGGGAGGAGCCCACTACAGCCACCACCTGAGTCCGTCTCTGCGAGTGTTTAGGGCTTTCAATCTCGGGTGCAGATTCTAACCGACTCTTCACATAAAGATATCTGTCTATATACCTCTCCAAAGCCAAGTGCTTTGATTTCTCTTTTAAACCCTTGCTGTCTCTGCCAATGTCATACGCATGTCGTGAAAGCTCCTTTAGTCGGTAATCGTGCCTCCTCTTCCCATCGCAAAATGGGCATCTATAAGTTGAATCAGAATTTTTAACCTTAACACTACCTTTCTTTAACTGATAGTAATACTCGTCCACATAGTCTTCTAATTCAGACCGGCTATACCCCTTTTCTTCTTTTGATCTGTGAGACATCTCAAACCTGCAATGCAGAAATCATATCTACGATTAAACTTCTAATTTCATTTCAGCTCTTCACTTCAAAGCAACTAAACAAGGCAATAAGGTACAAAAAGTATCGAGCTTAAGATAAGGGATAACGCAAGTTGAAGATATTGCTCTTGCAGCAAAGAGAGCAGGCCACAGATTTGTGCCGTTGGCTGCAATTGTTTATATTTTACAACCTCAATGCAGAAACACCCATGAATAAAAGGAAGGAATTGTAGTCATTTAAGTCAACCTCTTGATATTCTTGAATAATTCAATGAATTGACATTTTTGAATAATTATAATAGAAAGTATCTATCTATTACCATGGAAATGTGATTAAGTACTAATAATAGGTCAGAATTCAATGACTAAACAAGAGAAAGGTACATCATTAATTCAATGTTTGAAAACCAAGATCTAATTGTTTGTAAACGGATGTTATAAGGATGCATATACACAAATGACAAATCTATAAGGTTTTAGTAGATTTAAATTTTAATCAAGGCTATGTATGCATGTCTAGAAACGTTAAATTATATCCTGAGATACAAGAAGTATGTAACAAATAAATTTATATAGACTGTTTACAAATTTATAAGTTATTGGTTTTAAAATGGAATTACTATGTAAAATAGATCTTGACCATAAATATATATATAATAGATAAATATAACATTTGCAAGGGGAAGTTTATTTATTACCATGGAAATGTGTCAGGATGTTTACTTTAAGATGTTTAGGAGTTAGATTTCAGACAAAACCACCGCAGTAGGCAGTATACAGCACAACACTCAAACTTTCATTTTCCTTTTTGTTTCCCCAATATTTTCTCAGCAATCAAACACTCCAGTGCAATTGTAAACAATAAAAAATGGCAAAAGCACAATAATCAATACACAAAACCAAAAATTTCTTTAGCTAATCCCCTGTTTGGTTGCTCAAAAATACAGACAGCCAACCTGTCTTCCTTGGGAAACCAAACAGAGCCCAAAAAAAAAAAAAAAAAACTTGCATTAAGATCAAAATCCGTACCTCGCTTTCTCGGAATCAGAGTTTCGAAACCCTAACCGCAGCTCTCAAATATGCGACCGGCGAAGAAACAACGTCAACAGACTTTGAGAGAGAAAACCAGCGGAAACGACGCCGGGGCGAGTTGAAAACCAGGCGACGAAGAAAAGAGAGAGACTATGAGAGAGAAATGGGGTCTAGGTTTTTAGAGAGAGAAAGAGTGAGAAGATTCTGGAATTTTTGAGAGAGAGAGGGGGGAAGCATAGCGAATGAGGAGACTCGCTCCGCTCTGCAACTTCAACTTCAACACACTATTTTTGCTTCGTTCCTGAAAAACATCCATTCTTGATTTTCTCTCGTTTTCGATTTTTTTTGTTTTCATCATTTTAGGAAACGCATTCGCGAGTGTAGAATGATAACCACTACTTGCGAGCGGTTGCGTTAGATTTCAGTGGCTACTTGATCGGAGGGTCAGATGTCTCTAATAATGGCGAGTGTGGAGGTTTAGAGAAACGTAGAGGCGTTGGGGGTTCGTGTTAGATACGCTTTGTGTGGGCTGATCTTGTAGGCCAGGGAGGACACGTGGAGACTAGAGAATGGATGTGCCAATTGGCAGGTGTACGGGACTAACAGCAGTGAAGAAAATGGCTTGGCTGGAAAATTGGATAATAAAACCACATTAATATGATTGAGAACAATTTGTTTTGTAAATTTCTTATTATGGAACTCATTCTAATTTCCCTCCTCCGTGACTCATGTAAAGCCCTTGTTGACTAGGCATAAAAAACCCTCCGAAAGAGAAAATGCTTGTACTACGAAAACATAACTAATTTCAATCTGATGAGCTCCTATATAGTGACGGAAGTTGAGGTTTCACCCCAAAATCAATTGGCAATGGGGAGAGTAGTAGCCAAACTCCTTATAAATCCAAGCTTGGTCCCTTAAGCTTTCAATGTGGAACAAATACTCTCAACACGCCCCCGCACATGTGGCGAACTTTTAAGCCTAACACGTGGACAACACATATTGGGTGACGTGAGAGCACATGTGGCCGTTGGGTCCAACACGTGAAGTCTTACTCTGATACCATGAAGGAAGTTGAGGTTCCACCCCAAAACCAATTGGCAATGGGGGGAGTAGCCCAACTCTTTATAAACCCAAGCTTGGTCTCTTAACTTTTCAATGTGGGACAAATACTCTCAACATATAGAAGAGTCTATCATTTTCTGATCAGATGATGAAATTTCGGAACATTTTGACTATTAGAATTAACAAAGACATCAAAATTAAATTTAACCATTTGAATTAACTGATGCGGCAGCATTTCATTTGTTTTCATTTTGAGCCACTATAAACGGGCAAACAAAAATTTGTCACATCAGTTAATATCTTAGAGCATAAGTTAACATCTTAGTATCTACAATTAGCTAATAACAAAAGTTGGTTGGGCTATAGGCTATTATATAGCTGTTGCATTACAGCTAATACATAAAGGTCTGGTAATGCTTCCTTTTTATTTTGATGTCTGTCTGGTCAACAGAAAAAAAAAAGTCTGTCTTGGCTCTGATTTCTAGTTGTGGCAGCAAGCTAAGCAATATGGAGGCCTAGAGTTCCTCTCCTATAATCAATTGCAAAGATATGGTTTGCAATTCAGAAGGGGAATTGTCCCTTTGATCAAAGGCCTTGATGTGGTTGAACAAGCTATATTTGGAACCAAGAAAACAGCAACAGTGACTATTTAGGAAGAGCCAGATCGAAGCTCAAGCATGACAAAACTTTCTGAATTAATTACTATTAGGACATGTTTACATACCTGGAAAGGGAATGAATTAATTACTATTAGGACATGTTTACATACCTGGAAAGGGAATGAGAGAACTGGAAGTCATTCCCATTCCTGACCACTTCTTTGTTTACTTGCATGTTATGAATGAAAATTTATACGGGGCCCAAAAGCTCTTTTGCTTGATATAGGGGCAATTGCATTCTGAATGAGGGAGGTAGAAATTGGGCATGGATGAATCGGATTGGACAGTTTTGTACACAAATTGACCTCGTATATTTTGTGAAACACCAAAAAACCCAACCAAAAAAAAAAGAGAAGTTGCTGCCTTTTTATTTGAACATAAATATATTTAAATTAATGTCATATATTTAGATATACAGTCCTGATCTCTTGGACCACATGAGTCCAAGAAATTGTAGTCACCTACCGTTGGATATTAATCCAATGATTCAAAAAAGTTTCTTAAAATGAGTGCAAGAGTGAGTGAACCGTTAAATTTACATCCAACGGTGAGTGACCACAAATCTCTTGGACTCCTGTGGTCCAAGAGATCGGGACTGTTTAGATATACTAGGAAGTAATAATTAAACTTATAAAACATGGTTATTTTTACGAATATTAAATTGGATTTATTATTACTATATAACAATCCCGATCTATTGGACTATAGGGGTCCAAGAGATTTGTGGTCACTATCCGTTAGATGTAAATTCAATGACTCACTCATTCTTGCACTCTTTTTAAGAAACTTTTTTGAACCGTTAGATTAATATCAAACGGTAAGTGACCACAATCTTTTGGACACCTGTGGTCCAAGAGATCGGAAAGTTAGTTTTTTTTTTTTTGGGTAAAAAAAAAGGTTTATTATTAGATTACACAACTTTTGTCATTTGTTCTATGTAATATATTTTTTGTTGTTTAAAACAAAAAATTTTATCATTTGAAAAATTGTGTAAGTAGTTGAACAATTTGAATTTGTTTTGCAAGGGCATTTTGGTAATCAAACCAATTTTGATTTTGATTCTTAACAATAGTAAACAGTTTGAATGAGAATCAGTTTTGTTTTCATTTTGATTCATGACAATTAGTAAACAACTTAATTGAAATGCTTGACTCGGATTCATGCTTAACCCGATTCCTAAATAATCTGATTCATGTTTATCCCGATTCATGATTAATAAGCATGCCCTTAAATGATATAACATGTGTCAATTAATTGATTGTGTTTTGACCTTGTTGAATGGGTGTGGGCCTTATACTCTCGCCCAATTAGGCATTTTTTTAGCCATAAAATTAACTCAGTAGTAAATCCTAAAGATCAACTTGTAGTCGCAAGGGGTTTGCAGGTCAAGTGTTTAAGAGCATTTATCCTTACACATGAGGTCATGTGTTCGAATCTTCGTTCCTAAATGTCGCATGCATTACCCAAAAAAAAATTATCAAGTTGGAGTCACTAACATTAGCATGAAAGTGTATCAATGCATGCAATACAAATATGACTCATACATTGTTGTCTGTGTGACGTGCCATGACTGAGCTCTGTGATCTTTTGAAAGGGTCACCACATTTCCCATAATTGAATTTATTTATTTTTAATTATATTTTTTAGAGTCTTCAATGACTACTTGGGCGCTGTTTGGATTATTTGAACCTTTTTAGATACATTCATAACAAGAAAAAGACTTAGATAACTCTTCAGAAACAGAAATAATCTTGAATAAATAAATAAATAAAAAGACTCTTGTTGATAAACAAAATTTTATAATTACTTACCCATATAGCCATATATGGCAAAATATTCCATTGCTAGTGTTGATGATTATAACTCTTCATAAATAAGCGTCACAAGAAATAAATTAGTTTAACAAGTAACAAATAACCCACATGCATAAATTACATCAAACATTTAAATTTGCCCATTCATATCATGATTATCTGTTTTGGGTTTGAATAATCAAAACAATTAATTCATATTGAGTTCAAAACATCAGAGAGTCCTACGAGTATAGCTCACGAAATTAAGCTTTTTGGTGGTCCAAGAGTTTATACACATATTTTGCAAAAGATTTGGAAAGCTCAAAAATATGTTGACACATCAATATCAGGTAAGAGTTTTGTCTTGTAACATTGTCTTCGTCGATTTTACGGGTCACGATTAGATGTCTCAACGGCTTTCAAAAATCTCATATTATTGAAATACAATATAGAGTGGATACAGCAAAACACTTATAAATATATTTATTTGAAGAAGGGACCGGTGTATTTATGATTGTTTGTTCTTGGGCTATAAGTAGAATAGGGTTTAGCATACTTTCCCTAAAAAAGACATAACCACACTTTCCATACTCGAGTTCTCAACCCACAACTCTGATCACTCTCACTCAAGTGTCCTTTTCGTCCTCCAAACTTCAAAAACCTTTCACTCTCATCACCACAACCACATTGCCTTCCATCTCCATATACATCTCTGCAAACTCAGCATGTCCGGGGTGTGGATATTCGACAAAAACGGCGTCGCTCGGCTGATCACGAACCCGACGAGGGAGTCTTTTGAGCAAAAAGAGCCGCCCTATCCTGGCACAGCCACTGCGCCGGGGGCTCGACCGCGGGTCTTGGTCTACCTCCCAGCCAACCACGTCATTCGCTCCTACTCAGAACTCGAGCAGCGACTCACTGAACTCGGCTGGACTCGCTACCCCAACTCGCTCCGGCCCGACCTCCTGCAGTTCCACCGGTCTGAGAGCTCAGCCGACCTCATCTCGCTCCCCACAAACTTTGCCAACTTCAAGTCCCTCCATATGTATGACATTGTTGTCAAGAATCGCTCCTTCTTTGAAGTTCGTGACCCTGCTGCCCTATAAAGCTTTTATATATATATATATATATATATTGTTTCATCCTCGACATATTATTATTAATTATATTTCATTAATAATGTAAAATAGCAAGTTTCTGTTAACTAAGCTTTGTCATTTAAATGTGACAATCATTTTCTTTTCTTTTTTATTTATAGTTTTTTATTTTATTGGGGTTGTCTTGATCGAAATTGGGTAGTAAAAATCCTAAGTTTATGTGGTTGATATATGGACTTATTACCAATTGATGATGATCCGTTTGTTGAGACTTGAGAGTATGTATCATGGAAGTATACTACTCATTAGCAAGTGGTTTTGAATCACTCTAATTTATCGTCGTACAAATTTAATATTAAATTATCACGCTATATGACGTGTCGAGTCTTGTTACATCAATTATTAGGATTATATTTTTCAATCAAGTGTTAGGGCTTATTATAGATAAACACATAATTTCTCACATGTTATGTGGTTAACTAACACGGTCTAAAAATATGTTCCATTAAATAGACATTAGTCTTATATTTTTTTTATTTAATTACTATTTGAGTTTTACTTGTCAAATTTTTATTTTTATTTTATTCATTTGGTTCATGTGCCTTTGTTTTGCAGTAGCTATAGGATAGGCTTGTAGGTCGGTATACATTATGATCCATTTTGATGGGTTTGTTTGAACTGCATGCATGTATACACTCAAATCAGATAGGTGATGGCCTGAGACTGAGAGGTTGAAAGGAGAAGCTATAGCCCTCCGATCACAGTAAGCATGGCATTTGTAAGGCTGAGAGAACAACAGGTAAGCCCTCGCATTCATCACTGACCATTAAAAAGTTCCCACTGGGATTTACAATTTCATTATGAAATTTAGAGTCATCAAGAACTTGCATCTAGGCAGAAGTCTCAGAGCTGTAGAATTAATGCAAAAGCTAGTGATCAATTTTTTTTAAAAAAGGCAAAAGCTGCATGGTGGTGGACTTGGTAGTTGTTGTGTTCAAAATTTGGAACAGAACCCGTGTTAATATTGTACTATGTACCAGCTATAAATCAGTCATTATTGCAAGCTCCAAAGTCCAAATCTATAGACAGGGCTTCATAAATCCCCAGCCCCAAGAGTCTCTTTCTTTCAAGAAAGACTTTCATGCAACAGGGATAGCATCCCTGCGCTATACCTACCGATAACACAATGACACATGAAATAACTTTTTTACGTGTTATTATATTATTGTTAAAAATAACAAATCAGTGTTATTCCCGTTACAAATAAGTTTTTTTGCTTTCTGTATCTCACTTCAATTGTCAAAGCCTCTCTCTCTCATTACGGTCAAAGAAAATCAGGGTTTTGCGAAGGTGTGTGGCGGTGGCTACATACGAATCTTGGGTGGTCCCAATGGTATATATCGATCTGGAAGCTGATGAAAAGTACTTGGTTTTTTCGCTTTGGGGGCAGAGAGAACGATTGGAGGGCAGCGTGGAAACTGAAAGATATTGAAGCGAGAGAGAGAGAGAGAGAGAGAGAGAGAGGAAGTGGATCAGAAAAAGATCAGAGCTCGTGATTAGACACATCTAGCAGCTCATGATTCATGAAGCTGTCACAGGTCTGCAATAGCTTACAGATGGTAATGAATCACGTCATAGCCTACACTATACCTACCTCTTAATGCTCATCACTTAATTGCCTTGAAACCCTTAATTTGGTTTATTAATTATACATTAGGAAGTTTTATGCGCAAGAGAAATTTGTCAGTGTGAGTCGTGACCATAACATTGTTGTAGTTGCTATTAATTTATTTATGTTATATATAACAAGGGTTTTACTTTGTTCATATTTTATTCATATAATACGTGTTACAATCACACGTAATTTTTTCCTAAGTGGAAAATATCTATGGAGCTATAATATTAGAGATTTGGGATCATTGATCAATCTTTACTGACATGGAGCAAAATGACTTTTAGATATAGCAAAACAAAAACTATAATGTTATAGGATCAAGCTTTCTCTATACTAGCTATAGTTCTGATAGAGGTGAGCCTATCGGCTATGCATAGTGATAGTGACGATGGAAGGGTGAAATTAATTAGAAACAAAGAATCCAATTAAGCTAAGAACTTTTTTCTTTCTTCTCTCTTGGGTCTGTTGAGAGAAAAAAACCCTAAAGATTATATCGCAGCAGCCGCCCCTTTTGGGAGTCGGTGGCTTCTCAACCCCTTTCCTTCTCCTCTCCTCTCTCTGCCTCCTCCCTTCCCCTTCTCTTTCCTAGTTCTTCCCCTCTCCTCTCTCTCCATTGTCATCTCTCCAACTCCCTCTCCCTCCTCCAGTCTTCCCTCCCTCATTTTTTTGAGAGACTTTTGGAGTCCAGATCCGTTTGGATCTTGGGCCCTCTTGTCCAGATTTATTTGGATCTTAGAATTTGTTTGTTTGTTTTATGTGTTTTTTGTAGGTTCTTGGTGGCTTTATGTTGCAGACGGATCTTTTACTTAATTGTGTTGCTGGTTTTGCTATCACTGGGATGAAAGGGTTGTGGTAGCTGTCGAAAAGACTAGAGGCGTCATATCGAGTAAACCCTATCCAACATAAATCGTCAACTTTCAATTTTGCAACTCCAAATTCAGAACTGGAGCAAAACCTTGTGTGTGTGGACCAAGCGACAACTACATCATGGCGACTATGGTGATTTGCAGTGATTTGCAGTGACTTTTTCAAGTACTGAAGTCATGACAGTTCAAGCGAGATGTAACAAGTTTCATTTTTAGGTTTTAAGAGTAATTTTGAAGTCTTGTGTTTGATTATTTTCTTACGATTTTACTTGTACTGAAGCGCGTGAATTGTCTTTAAGTACTTTTGATTTAGTTTTGTAAGCACAGTTTTATAAACAAACTATGGATTTGGATGAGAAAAAGTACCTCTAGGCATGAACGAATCAAACTATGGATTTGGATGTGTTGTAAACAATGTGACATCTCTCACTCAGACCGATAAAATAAAAATTATAAACACATTCAAATGATGACCATGTCAATGAAAGATAAGTTATAACTCAGCTAGTGACATAGCCCCTCTCGAAGGTTTTCAATTTGACTCTTCTTGTTCCTGAGACTCTTGTTTATATACCTGAGCTGTTCCACTATTGTATATTAAATTGGATAGGAAATATAATAAAAAAATAAGAAGAATTTATTATGGTCATCACTGGAAATTCTATATGACTTTGAGAAGCCGGAATTTATCCTCTCTGCAAATTAGAAAAGAATAATAAGATGGTTGGCTTGACAACTACTCCACCCACTCCAATTCCAAGTGACCAAGTCTCTAAAGGCGACACCATATGCACACGTAAATAATTAATTTGTATGCAAGTTTTGAATAATTTACGATACTTGACATTTGTTTAATGATTGGATAATGTTATATTTATATGTGAATTGGACCGGATGAACAGTACCGATTCAGATTCCAACATAACGTTTAAAATGCATTCGGTTTATGAGAAAAATTATTTTGACTCCAAGTTTTAGACAGTTAGATAACTAAGATGGCTTAAATGTTGCGACATGCGGATAAATACACAACATGTATTCATGAGCTTAGACAAGTTTTTAGTTGTGATTGAAGCCAATTAGAGAAAATTTTCAAAATTGTCATTAAATTGCTAACGGAGTCAATTTGCTTTCCTAGTTTGAAAAGAGTTAGCGTAGGCTCCAAGTATTTTGTTTCCTTGTAAATCTATGCAAAACTTGTATATATATCAAGCCACTTTGGGCCTATCAATATATCAGAGAACTATTTTTCTCAATACACTTATCAATTTGACAGTGACCAAAAAAATATTTTAGCCAATAAACCAAGGGGAGCAAAGCATAAACATAAAAGATGTAGTGTAAATGAACAAAATGGAAGTGTGAAGACAACACGGGACAAGGGGAGGAGGGTTACATTTCCCCCCTTATTTTTCTATGTGTTAGTCAACTATTTCTCATGCATGGACTTACCAAACATGTGAAAGCAATTGATTTTTCATTTCCAGACTTCCTTTTCCATGAATCAAACGCAGCCTATAAGTAGGCGATCTCAATATTATTACTCGTACATACAGAAAATATATTAATATTATAAATTCGCCGGATTAAACATTTACAAATCATGACCCATGCCGCATAAAAAAAATTAAAAATTAAATAAAAAATTCAAGCCCATGTGTATCCAGACAGTTCTTGTACAAAAAGTTAGAACAAACTTTGCATATAACTTGGAAAATACTCCATCAGAAACTCAGCTGATATGAGAAGAAATATCAATTTTCAACATTGGATTGAGAAAGTGGGTTTAGCACGTCATCTAGAACAACAGCTTGCACAGTTCGAATATTTATAAGTATATATCATGGCTTTGGCTCATATAAATAGTATAGAATATTTCATTTCTCTTTTAGCTCTTTAAACAATGGATGTAAATAGAATTGATTGACTAATGTTGAATGGGTTTATTGTAGTAGCGTTTTAGGAAGTTTATTCTCAAGAAGTTCAATCCGCGAATCAAACGGATTAATCGATGTGGGGTGTTGCTTGTAATGCTGGGAAGGAAGACTGAAGACTACATTATCATTGCGGTAGATTATACATGTTTCTTTTTTCCCTTGTATTTGGCGCAACTCCCCTGTTTTGTTGTTTTCCTGTACACAAGTCTATAATTGTAATTGTTGCTTACGAAGGTTGTATTGTCCCCCTCTAATGATTTACAGTTAGCTTTGTTGCTAGTGAATTTCCCCCCTACACAACTCTGTTGCGGATCATTATTATTGCCTAAACGCATTTTTTACTTTTGCTACTAGTAAACTTTAAGCAAGATGAAACTGATCATGGAATTTCTAGTAGAATTTTGTGATACAAGCAATCTTGAACTTGTAATTTGGTGATTTTGTAGAAGGTATAATCGATAACGGTACACGATACAAATGGAGAAGTTTAAAATGAGGAATATTATAGTTGTATTTATTTATGTACCTTCTCTTTTCTCGTTCTTATTGTGCAATGTTATTTAATAATAAAAAAACAACAAAATTAGAAATCATTTAGTCATCAAATAAATAAACCAACCAGTTGTTTGATTATACATTGAATTATCACATTGTTAATCAAATGACTAAACGACTTCCAATTCGGTTGATTTTTAACATGAATGATTCTTGAAAGATGACCTCCAAAACGGACGGTTTTAATCCTGACATTACAAAATGAAAATAAAAAATAAAATGTAATTAGCATTCCTCATACGACATTCGACATACTATATGTTATGTGATCATTAATTTAAATATTATTCTAGCAAGCACCCGATACACGAACACAGAAATCTAGGATTTTAATAGTGTCGTTGAGACACATCCATCCATGGTATGAAAATAAAATAAAGAAGAATTTATGCATATATTGTAAACGGAAATAATATGGTTTGGTCATTGGCGGAAATACATTTCTAGAAGGAATGGACAGCTTGAAAAGTTTGAGGACAATGACGTGGTTAGACTTAGAAGTGACCAATCAACTTGACCCAATCAAAAAGACAAAACAAGAGCAGACACGTAAAATTCCTCTTTTACCCCTCAGCGACCACGCGGGCCCTCCACTATCCTACAAAGCAACAAACTCTGCAGTCGCTCGTGATCCACTCTGACTCATCCTACTAAAGCGACAATGGGCTCTCGATTGGGCTTTCAATTCCAAAACACAAAAAACAACAAAAACAAAACAAAACACACACAAAAAAAAAGAAAAAAAAAGGAGATAAAATCATTGTACACTTACACATTGGAGACTATATTATTCTCGAAAACATACCACCATTTTAATCTTTTTTTAAAAAAATTTCTTATTTAACAATCCTCGTTTATGAAATTTGAACATCAAACAAAATAAAAATTAAATCGCTCTCAAATAAATGATCATTAGTTTTAATTTTCTATTTCGCTTTTAATTTGAATTGTGTTGATCATTCAGCTAGAAAGCTTCCGGTTTTTTCTTGTCTCTTCATACCAGGATTGAGTTTGTATGATTCTTTATCTTGGACATTGTGTGTTTATTTTTTGAGTTATTGTACTCCTTTTTCGTAATAATAAAAGATAATTTGTATAAATATTTTTATGCATGCGATATTAGAGACACAAATTCAAATTGAAGATTTCGGGTGTAGAGATAACTATTTTTAATCACTTAAACTACAAGCCTCTTGCGTATAATTATTATGTTTAGTGTTATTTACACTAACACCCCCCCTAAGGTTTTGGGGTTTTTCACAAAATCCCTCGAGGTTTCAAAAATTACACAAACACCCCTTGAGGTTTTAAATTATTTTCACAAAACCCATTTGCATTGATTTTTCATCCAAAGATTGGTAATTTTATATTAAAAAATTTATCCAAATGACAAAGTTAGCCTTTGAAATTAAATTGCACATTCATTCATTAAGGTTACTTTTGTCATTTGCATACATTTTTTTGGTAATAAAATCATCAATTTTTGGACGAGCAGTCAACGAAAATGGATTTTGTGAAAACAATCTGAAACCTTAGAAGGTGTTCGTGTAATTTTTAAAACCTCAAAGAGTTTTGTGAAAACACTGAAAATCTCAAGAGGTGTTAGTGTATTTATGCAATAAGTAACTATACAATTCATATAGTTAAAAAAGGTAAGTATGCTATACAATTGAGTGAAAATAAATAAAGTTTGATGATGGCTCGACAACTTAAAACTCAATGGTGTCAACTATTTTGCTCCAATATTTCCCTTATTTGAAAATGAAACACAAAGTTTACCAAAAAAACAAGAAAAACTACCGACTTTTTTTGTTCGCTTCTGCCTTTTTCACAACAAAATCGCCGCCTAATTTTGCTTAATACAAAGACAAAAACTATTTCCTACTTTCTTTTTCTGGTCTGAAGAAAAATAACATATATAAAAAAATATTTCCAACTTCGTCGTTGTGAATTTGTGACTTGTGATCCAATTCCAAGCCCCTCTCTCTTGACTCTCTCTCTCGCTATCTCTCTCTGCAACTTGGGAAGTTCGTTCAGACTTTTTGGGGCAGATGAAGTGCTTCCATTTCACTAATGGGGAGAGGCGGGACAACGAGGAACCCGGCATCGTTTGTCGGGCGGCGTCGAAGGTGTCGTGGGCGCGTTCGCTCAGCGTGGCCTCCAGCAGCTACGACACCACTCGGCGGTCTGAGTTCGACTCGGACGCGAGGAACCTGTCCGACTCGGTCGCCTTCCAGGAGTTGCTGAGCCTGCGGCGAGCCAATGATCTGAGGGTGTTCAAGTTCTCGGAGCTCAAGTCGGCAAGCAGAGGGTTCAGTAGGGCCCTGCTGATTGGGGAAGGAGGGTTTGGGTGCGTTTACAGAGGGATCGTCAAGGGCTCTGACGACGATGCCACTAAAATGGACGTTGCTATCAAACAGTTGAATCGTAATGGCTTCCAGGCATGCCCCCTTGATCCCTTTTTTTCTTCTTTATATTGAAATTTGAACTTTTGGCTTTGTTATTGTCAACAAAAAATTATGGGTTTGTGAAAGTTTTCGATTTTTATTCACTCGAACAATTAAAGTGTTGCTTTGGATTATTATTTTACAGAGTTTTATGAAGCAATTTTAGAACTTTTTTTGAATGGCTGAAGCCTTTCATTTCAACTGTTTGGGAATCAATCTTGTTCAGTGTTCACTTTCTGCTTTTTCTGGGACTATTGCTTTCTTGGTTCTTTTTTGTTTTGGTTTTTTGTTAGTTTGTGGGGTTGGGGTGGAAAAGTTTGCTTGAATTCTAGATAAGGTGGATTTGTGGTGTCATTTCAGTTACATTGCTTGAATACAGGCTGGGAAATGGCATATCTTAACAATAAACAACTGTTCTAGAAAGGAATATGATGTTAAAGTGTAAAGCTTGTTAGAGCATAGATTCTGTACTAACTAACTGTTGTTGTATAGATTTACAAGTATGTTTTGCTCATAGGAGAATCTGACTAGTGACTGGTTCCAGATGTAGTTTTACTTTACAAGTTTTATGTTTGGAATTGTAGTTGTCCAAGTTTTTTGAGGTTTACGCTATTTTCCATTCTAGTGTTCAGGGGCATAAGGAGTGGATTAATGAAGTAAACTTATTGGGCGTTGTCAAGCACCCAAATCTTGTTAAGTTAGTGGGATACTGTGCAGAAGATGATGAAAGGGGGATTCAACGGCTTCTGGTTTATGAACTTATGCGTAATAAAAGCTTGGAGGACCATCTATTGGTTCGATTTCCATCATCTCTCCCGTGGATGACAAGATTAAAAATTGCTCAAGACGCAGCCCGTGGATTGGCGTATCTGCATGAAGAAATGGATTTTCAGGTACCTTCTTGTATGTTTTAACAAAATTGCCACTAACTTTTGTTTCCATGTTTGGATCGTATACATATTTATGCTTACGTTTTCATTATCTAAAGTACAGATATAGATCAATTGTCTGTAGTCTTGTTCCCTTGTGTACTTAAATTTTTTGATTTTTTTTATAACAGATTATATCTGCAAGTAAATGCCTCCGCCACTTTTCTCATATTCAGTGGCCTATATTTTCTTTAGGTTACTTTCTCAACTGCTCGCTAGTCAATATGATTTGGATCTGCCTTATAATTGGTGCAGCTAATATTCCGCGATTTTAAACCGTCAAACATTCTGCTAGATGAGGAATTCAATGCAAAGCTTTCGGACTTTGGACTGGCAAGGCAGGGACCTCCAGAGGGAACGAGTCATGTTTCTACATCAGTAAGTTGTATTATCTTTTGAGCAGAGAAGGTTTATCTTTTTACAGTGTATTTGGGCATATCATCATCTTAACATGTTGGGACACAATCACAAAGTCATTGGAAAAAAAGTAAATGGTTGTCTGAATATTATAGGCCCTCTTTTGAAATGGAACCTATTAATGATAACTTCTGACTTCTTTGCTTGTTTTTTGCGGATTGTAAGTCTGCTATTATGTGCAGTGCATTGCTTACAATGAACATTCATTTTTATAGGTTGTGGGCACCATAGGATATGCGGCGCCGGAATATGTACAAACTGGGAGGTTGACTGCCAAAAGTGATGTATGGAGCTTTGGAGTGGTTCTCTTTGAGCTCATCACAGGAAGGAGGGCGGTGGAGAGAAATTTGCCACGGAGTGAGCAGAAGCTTTTGGAATGGGTCAGGCCTTATGTTTCAGACTCGAAGAAATTCCACCTCATTGTGGACCCTCGGCTTGAAGGACAGTTTTGCATCAAATCAGCTCAAAAACTTGCATCATTAGCTAACAGGTGTCTATCAAAACAACCGAAGTCTCGCCCAAAAATGAGTGAGGTGGTTGTGGTTTTAGGAAGCATCATAGATGAGCTGTCATCTCAAGATGAGGTTGTCCCTGAACCTGTTATTGAAACAGAAGAAGCAAAGGAAGAAACTGTGGAGGAGACCGAGATCGAGACTACCAAACATGGAAACAAAAAAAGGGTTTTCGATATAAGAGAAATGGTAAACTTTAGAAACAAATCTATTGGGAAGCTAGATTGGAGAAACTGGACCCCGATAAGAACTTGGTGATTAAGCTATCAGCCAAGTTTATGGCAGAAGAAAAAAAAGAAAAAAAAAGCTTCATCCATTTGATTTGCTCGTTGTCGGAAATGAAAGATGGGTGCATTTCTACCTTCACATTGAAGACAATAGATGCTTGTTCTTCAAAGCTAATAGAGGTATGAGGTTCTTCTCCATTTTTTTCTTTTTTACCAGATGGTTGTAAATATAATTTGTAAAGGAGGCTGCACTTTAGAGGCATGCATCCTTTTCTGTATTACACAAAATGAGGCGCAAATTCATGCTCTCCCCCGTAATGAGTATCACCGTCCTAGTGGTGAGCGTGAATAGAGGCAATCCAATGTTAAATGTGTTTTGTAATCCAAAATGTTCTGTTATTTAGGTTTACAAAGTACTAGCAGATGTGGTGATATTTATAATTTCTGCCTAGTGGGAGATGTAAGAGTTTTTGGTAGGGTGTTAGATGTGACTCGTCGCTCACAATCAAAGAAGAATTCAAATAAAGACGAGCTCACATCACAAAATGGGTTCCAGGTCTCTTAACCGTCTATGTAAGTGGGTCGCACAATGCATGGAAGGCTGAGAGTCACCCGTTCGCGCATGCCACGAACAGTTAGGTATTACTCACGCACGAGAGCAACAATTTTTAGCACTGCTATTTTTGATTGTTTGGTTTCAATTTCTTTTGGGCCTAACTAAGCCCAAGAAATCACCAGCTAGTAGTAGACTCCCATTATATAGTGAGGGCTTATATATGGCCTTTAGGTGATGCCCTATTTCATAGCTATTGGATCAAATTAGTTAGTCTGATCCAACGATTAAGAGATAAGACCTCATTTACGGGCTATGTATAAGGCCCTCACTATAGAATTCTTGGCCATTCAAATTATGTGCATGTATTAGAAAGAAATTGAACTGCATTGGATTTGATGAGTCCATTTGAAATCTATGCACTGCTTCTTTTTCTTCTCACAAATTTGTGTTGTTTATCATCAAATTAAGCAATTTAACCATGCACTGGGGGCTTTTTTATAATGTAATTTTTAAATAATATAATCTCTCTATCCAAGGGACGTTGTGCTTATTTTGACAACTCTCTTCAATTTAACAAATATTAAAAGGCTCATCAATTTATTTCCCTTTCCTTCTTTGGGATAGAAACACAAACATAATACAACAAACTAATACCGGTAGGACGCCAAACAGACCCACCTATAATAAAAGAAAAGGTCAAAAAATAAAACCATATGCAACCCTGTGCAGGAGAAAAATGGACATCTAGTCATACAAAAGCACTTCCATCCCTACTTTTCGAAGCTAATGTTACAATTTGGTGATTCAGAAGACACAACATCGTGGCATTGCTCATTTTACAAGCTCACCTAATAATTTGTCAAAGGGAGGGTTGAAATTTGAATAACATTTGCCAGAATAAACTGTACAGTCACTGGGCAAACATTTCTATATTGCAGCTTTTGCCATTTTCTTTTACTCCATTCTTACGCATAAAGAGGGGAAGCAGAGGGCCGAGGATAAGCGAGAGTATTCCTTGACTTGTTAGCTGCCTTGTTAGCATCGTCCGCTGCTGCACGCTTTGCTCTGATAGCATCATCTGCACTTCGTCTTCGCATCCTCTGCCCATTGCTTGCATTGCCCTGACCGCCTTCATTGTCTTGCAGTTGTTCCAGTGCTGTTACAACCTCATCCATGTTTGGCCTGAGCTTGGATTCTGTGGATAGGCACCGTGAAGCAAGGCTAGCTGCCTTATAAGCTCCATCCATTGAATACTGACCTTCTAGACGGTTATCTATGATGCGAAAGATCTTACGCCTGTTTGCCAGGAAGGGTTTAGCCCACTCTACCAGATTATGTTCCCCGGATGGTCGATTCTTGTCAACTGCTCTCCGGCCAGATAACATCTCCAATAAAACGACTCCAAAACTATAAATGTCGCTCTTGGCAGTTAGATGACCTTCAGTTAGTGAAAGATGGAATCATTAAGAGATATAGGCGTCAATTTTAGCAAATGGTAATCAAGAATAATGAATCAAAGCACATGGCAAAGATTCTAAGTTGAATGGTCAAAAGCAACTGGAAAAAGATGACGAAAACAGATAACTAAAAGATTCTCAATCAGTTTTGGACTTGAAATTAATATAAAATTTACAATACCTGTGGCTAGATATTCTGGTGCTGCATATCCATAGGTCCCCATCACCCTAGTAGAGACATGGCTTTTATCACCTGTTGGCCCATCCTTGGCCAAACCAAAATCGGAAAGTTTTGCATTGTAGTTCTGGAATTATATCACACATGAAGGAAATACTCAGGGAAGCTCTCAGTGAAGTCAAAAGATCTCCAGAATCCATTGAATAAAACTGTAATCATAACATTGTATTGAACACCTTCAGTAGTCACATACCGAATCAAGCAGGATATTTGACGTCTTGAAGTCTCGGTATATCACTTTTGTTTCAGAACTATGAAGAAAAGCAAGCCCCTTTGCAGCACCAAGGGCAACTTTCATCCGGAGGTTCCAAGACAGAGGTTGAAAATAAGAGCCTCCTGGTACAGTAGCGGTTTAAATTTTCAATACATAAATAACTCAAACCATCTTGTTTCAAAGGTATCCAGAGCTGTCACTGAAAGAACTTACTCCTGAACAAATGATTTTCCAAGCTGCCTCGAGGCATGAATTCATACACCAAAAGCCGGTGTTCATCTTCCAAGCAAAAGCCAATTAGTTTCACGAGATTAGGATGATGGAATTGTCCTAGATAATTCACTTCTGCCTATAAACCCAAATAAAAGCACACAATAAGTTAATCTTGAACAGAAAAGGAGTAAACATTTATCTTCAAATTGCTAAACTCAAATGATTTTATAGTAGGCACTTAAGAGCACCAACGCCCATAAGATAATTTGTTGAAACTCAAAGCACCAATGCCTAGCTTGTTGTAAGCTAACTCTACCTTAAGTGAGTGTTTAAGAGGTTCTGCTTATAAGCATAAGATCAAAGAATCAAGTATGACGATGAGCATCAAATAATCAGGAGAAAATAACTCACCAACCACTCTCTGTGACCCTGAAAACTTTCTTGGTTAAGCCGTTTCACAGCCAAAACTATACCAGTCCCAGGCTTTGCAGCAGTAAATGAATTTTCATCAATCCACCCCTTAAAAACTGAACCAAAGCCACCTTCTCCTAACACACTATCAGGACGGAAATTCCTGGTGGCCATTTTGAGGTCGTTAAAACTAAAGCTCTTCAAATTGGGAGACTGCAAGATCTCTCCCTCACTCCGAGGAGTTGGAGGCGCTGAAAATGATGAGACCTTGCTGCTTGTGCTGAGATTCCCATCAGTGCTGACGATTTTTGAATTCACACCTGCACATGTAAATGTGAAGTGTAAATCAATTTACAGTCACCACCAAGGTATGAATAAGATTGCCCATTCACGCTTAACTCAATCCTTCGCACCATATTTGCTAAAAAATTTAGTGAGAAGTTAAAGGAATTCTAACTCCCCCTCTCTTTGTCTGGCTGTATTTTATAAAAGTTTGGTTGCAATTTGAAGGAAACCAAAGAGACTCTTTAAGAGAATCTATTAGCACCTAAACAGAGCAAAGTAAACATGGGAAAATAATTACTATTCGAGGTAATCTAATTTCCAAAACAGGGTCGGAATCAAAATGAGGTTAGTGTTCCCAGGAAACCACACCCACCCAGTAATAGTACTAAAGAAATCAACAACTTCCAGCTGAGCACCCTATTATTAGATAAAACCCCAAAACTCACAACACACAGCTCAACCAGAATTTGCCCCCCCCACGAGAGAGAGAGAGAGAGAGAGAGTAAAATTTAAACCATAAAATTTCCTAAAATCAACTTACACTAATGGTTAGAGCTACACAAACAAAAAAGTACAGCCACATGGGTTATAATTAGAAGCCGTGAAGTCTGTATACCTGTATTACAAGGGCTCTCAGCTTTGATTCGGGCGCTTAAGCAGACCCCCATGAACACCAACCCTAGAAAACCAACCGCCTTTTCAGAATTCTCTGCCTGCAGATCAGAGATTGCATAAGCTGACTACGCTTGAAATGAACTTCAAAATTGAACAGTGAAACCAGACAGATCTAGAGTAAAAGCAGAAACCTTTCAATGGAAACCAAACAAAAAAAGAAGTTGGGTATCATCCACAAAAGATAAACTTCCCAAATTTGATTGGTTTTTTAAACGAAAAAATAACTTACTTTCTAAATCTAAACAGAAAATAAACACAAACCCATGAACTCAAACATAAAGGAAATCCGAAAACCAACCTCTTTTCTTCCAAAACTAAAATCTAATCACAGAGAGACAAAGAAAGAGTGAGGTGGGTTTATGCTTTTAGTGTTGGGCTAATGCCCACGGTGCTCAAACAAAGAACTTTCTCAGCGGAGAGCAAGTTGCCAAAGCTTTTTTGATTTGAGTTTGATGCGTAAAATAGATAGAGAGTTGGCTGAGATGGAAGGTGGGGAGTACTGCATTAATGGCGGGCTGGTCCCGCTCTTCAGCTCAACGTTTTGTACTAGTCTCTCTCTGTTTTTTGTTCTCTCTCTCTCTCTCTCTCTTTCTCTCTCTTGCTCTACATTCATTCGGTGAAGTCAGACAGCAGATAAGCCTTCTCACTCTCTGCTACCTTTCTTAGCCGTTTGATTTGGTTTCCAAAGAGCCCAATCTTCTATGCATGAGATGAGTGATGGCTTGGCTAGCTTCAGGCTTTTTATCAGCTTTGGGACTCTGCAATTACATTTAGCCATTCAAAGTTTTTGTTTATTTTTCTTTCTCTAATTTAGATTCAATCCAGTCTTTTTTGCACACGTAGGGAAAAATACACAATTATTAAAGACATTACCTTATTACATCTTACACAACAACTGATGCGGCATAATAAATAAGATTTCGTATTGAAAATAAATGAAGCACTATCACATTAATTAACGTTTGAAGATTAGTATGTATATAAACATGTGCTATTCTGAATCATGAATTAAAAACTTCTTATTATTTAGTTCAAGTACTTGTTAAATATAGGGTCCTACGTAGGACATATAAGTTGGGTTTATGTTTATTTAATTATGTTTGGTCTCTATCCATTAACAGTGATGATTACAGTTGCTTTTTCTATACTGAAATATCCATGGATATAACATTTTTCTAACAATAATTAGTTAGTAACTAACTTAAATTAAGGAATGACTCCAAAGGAACATTGTAAAGTCATTGCATGGAAACAAAACATAGATTTTTCAAACTATCTTCAAAATTTGCACTTAAAAAGATGGATAATACTTCCATGCTAAATCATAAGGAGAAACTCCTCGTTACCTTCTATTGTGGCTCAACCACAAAGTGACATGTGGCCTCTCTTTTTTAATTGTTCAAACAACTCTTTCTTTTTCTCACTTTTACTGAACCCCTAGTTTTTTACCAAAACAAAATAAAAACAAAATTCCCATTTTTTTTTTCACTTGGATTTTTCTCAACCATTTAAAAATAAAATAAAATATCCTTCCTCAATCAAGATTTTAAGTCTCTGTGGCCCTTTCCAACTCTAACTTTAATAATCCCTTTACAACCAAAGTCGCCGCATACAACAATTGGAGACATAGTTTCTTCATGAAGGTTTTATCAATACAGGATCATGTTACCAAGGGGAAAAAAAACAATGGGATTTTTTCTTCTTCTTCTTGTTTTGGTAAAAAAAAATAGAGAAGACACATGTCACTTTGTGGTTGAGCCACAATAGAAAGTAAGGCGGAAAGTATTTTCCTAAAGGAATTTATGATTACTTCTATAGAGCGCAATAGTAACTATCATTATATGAACAAAGTTTTTCTTATAATAATTGGTTAGTGATTAATTTAACACATGATGAGGAAATCACCGTAAATCCTATGCAACAACTTTTTAAAGTATGAGCCCATGCCTTACGTTGATTCTTGGAATCATGTAACCTTCTCATAATCTCTCTCTCTCTCTCTCCCTCCCACGAACCCACATGTACATGGTTTTCTAATCATCAGCCTTGTGGTTCTAATTATCCCATCTAATCTAACCCAGAAAAAGTGGATGCTCTTTGCTAATTGAGGAAGGTTCTCTTGTGAACATTGCCCTCACTCATTGGATCTCTTGTGATAATTGTGAGACACCATGCATGATCAAAAGTTAAAAAAAAACATCTACCTCGCTTACCAAAACACAAAAAACAAAAAACAGAACCAACTTTGATTGGAAATAATCACATATGAGAATGTGATCCAATCGAGCAAACAGTACATAAGTTGGCTGTAAAGTGCTGGAAATCATCATAATTGCGTGACTCCATGTTTTTTTTTATCTTCTTTTCTTTTGCTAAGTCAAATCTGAAATTTTATAGCACCAGAGGCATGCAGCTCCCAACCATATATGTACTTATGTACTATGAGGTAGGGGGAAAAAATGTGGTTGTATTCTAAGCTTTATTGGTTTTTCTTCACCCACGTGAAAATCTTTGAAAACGACTCCGGCGAGCATTCCTCCTCGTCCACTCATAACAAAAAACCTTTAGTACGGCATCCATATGTGTTTGATGCGTACACATTAGCCAACCTACATAAGGCTAATTAAGTATGGGCATGTTTTCACTAAATAATCACTAATAATCTCATATAAATAGCAATTCAGCCTCTCACCATGCCGCTATATGTATATCTTTCTCATCACATAATTAGTCTAATGACTTAATGATAAAAAGTTATTAGAACAATTTAGCATGTGTACATGGATTACTAGTGGCCGGCATGGATGGCCGCTAACGTTGCTGTCTTTAGAAAGCAAGAAATTCCAAGTTGGTGGCGAAAACTGCCAAAATTGAGGTGGGAAAAGCCCTTGCCCTCCTTTATCTCTCTCTTCCCGACTTGGAGACCAAACATCCCGTGAGGCAGAGACACGTACCAAACCAATTTTGCAATTTTAGGTTGCTCCAAAATTTTACTTTTCCATGCCCTAATATGGCGTCGTTCCATTTGTAGTACGTAATCATAATCCCGATTTGAAGTCACGATTTCTCTGATCAAATCACAACCGTTGGTTATGCATACTTTTTCACACTTGTCATCATGATTTTGCTTTTATCGCATTCACATGCTACATGCCCAGCAAATCTTAGCTGTGATCGTCCCACCACATCTTTCGGATTGCGCAAAAAAGTCTTGAATTGGGACCCACACAGAGGCATGTTTGCCAAGTGGCGTACATAACACCGCTACTGTGGAGCATGGCCCAGAAGCCGGCTGGCGGGAGGGAGGGAGCCAGCCGTGTATAAGCGCCGAGCCAGCCGTGTCTGAAACGTTGTCGAAAAGTTTAGCCTTTTTTTGGCCCGAAAGAAAAGTATTAAGTTACTAAAATTATTTTGAGGTACAAAAATGAGTTCTATAAAGTGAGCGTGTTAAAGTAAGTACCCTAAATTAATAGAGATGAATGAAAGCGATACATATATAATAAGCATAATGCTTAGGTGCACTCATCTTTCTATGCACCTACTTGGTTGTATATGCTTGTTCATTCTTGTGTGATTAACGAATATTCATTATACACATGCATAATCGTTTAACGATCATATTTGAAAAAAGAAATCAATCAAATTGAAGATCATTCAATTATTTAATTAAATGGACAATTCATCATGAAGATCTTAATTCTTACTAAAGCCGACACATATGAATTTATAAATGATCTCCAATTTAATTAATTTTTTGTAAAGATTATCTAAATAATCTTCAATATAACATGTGTATGATAAAAACTCGTCATTCAAAACATGGTGAATGATGCGTTACACCCAAGAGGTGCTCTTCACTATTATCATAATGTAACATAATAATGTTAAGAATGTGAAGAAGTTGTCAAAGTTGGTGCCAATTTTGTAGACTCGAAAACGGGATTGACGGGTTCAAGGGTCAGATTCCGTACATTCTCATAGCATTATTTTAAGTGGGCAATGCATTTGAAATTGTATTTGTTCAAGGAGGATCTAAAGTGAGCCTTAGTTTTTTGCGTATGAGCTAATTAACCTATTATTTATGCTTCAATTGGGTGCATAATATCTCGTTACCCAATTAACCTAGTACCCACCATTAGCTTAAACTAAATATGATTATGCTTCACAAAGGTGTTACCCACTAACCCTTTTCTTTTTTCATTCTAAATCATTGTCTTATTATAGTTTCCAACTTGCCATCACTAATAATAGTTGTTTAATTTTTTTCTTCTTCTAAGAACATCTTAAGTTACAAGATTATGGTCACCGGGGTTTAGTTCAATGAAAAAGGGTATTGATTTGCAAACCAAAAGTCTCAGGTTCAAAATCTCATAACATCTTAATTGTGTGTGTTGGAAATCCATTCCTTATAGTTTAGACTCTCTCTTGTACTAAAAAAAAAGTTACAAGATTATGCTAACAGTTAGGTAATTACTTGTTAACCGAAAAAAGGAGGTAACTATGTTGACTGTGTCGAAAGTTACTGCAAGTTATCTAAACATTTTACAAACTGCTCGGTGACTTTTTCGGTGAGGGAGAGTTTTGTGGAAAGAGGACTGCCGGGCTTTTCCTTTGTTGCTTGGTTGTTAAAACAAATAAGCAAAAAGAGACTAATCTGAGCTTAGTGATTGTTATCTTTTGCTTACATCTAATCTAGGGCACAGCTTTAGTGATTAGCCAACAAAAAAGTTGCTACATGGGGATCTACCAAACTAGTGGAACAAACAAACACTTTCAATTCCATGTGCTTTCCTTTTAGTACCTTTTGTTGGTCTAAGCAGATAGGGGTTGGTGGTGGTGCTAAGATATTGACTTTATCATGCTAATCAACATTTACACAGGAAAATCATATAAGACTTACGACATAAAAGTCTTCAATAATGTGTTTGTATATGTAAATTACAGTACACAAATACATCAAATCTATATTTGTGCAAATAATAAAGATAAACAAACTATTGACGTTCTACTGAATGGTAACATTAGTCGTGCACGGAACGCACGTTTGATGTGTAATGCAATTAATGAGAGTATTAAACGGTATTGCATTATATTCGTAGACGACTGTCGCTATCACAACTCATGCTATTTTGAACTATTTTGCAGTGTTGCAAAAGTCATTATTCATGCAACCAGCCTTGACCCACGACCTCTGATAGTTTTGCTTGAAACGAATCTTTTTGAGAGCGTAGTAAACGGTGTACTGGTCGATCTTATCTATAAATTAATTATCATAGAAGAAATGACCACAGGTCAACCCACATAATGCACCATTAGGTCAATGGCATTGACATGAAGCACAGGGATTGAATTGAATCAAATAAACTTTTAATCAATTTAATTTAAGTGCATTTTGCTGAAAAATTATGGTTCATTGGTTGTGAGAAAAATGTTAATACGCCTACTTTGTTTGATAATTGGTCCAGTGTGATTGGACCAACATATAGCATGTTGGTCCAGTGTAATTATATTGTGTTTATTTATTGAAAACTATTATTTATTTATTTATTTTTTAAAAAAAGAGTTCAGTATAGACTCTAGACTAGACTTCAATCTGGAAAGGGGATTTTTTTATTTTATTTTTTATTTTATATAAAAAGGCATAGAAGAAGAAGTCATAAAAAGTTGAAGGAAAGGAAAGCTCACCTGGAAATGTAGAAGGAATATTGTGTTGGTAAAAGATAATTTTGAAAATGAAAGTAGAGTATGATTGTCGAGCATCAGACCTTTACTTTAATACTTTGTATGGCAGCCTAAATTTTTTTAGTTTTCTTTTGGGTGGCATACTGGCAACAGTATATTTATATGCATATACGTCTCAACAAGCTATATACAAATCAAGAAATATGCTAGGTATAGTTGCACACAAACTCTTCAGCGTGAATGACTTTCAGCTGTTGATGCCAGTGCGGATTTCATTACATCAACCGTTGAACGTCATCCATGCTCGGGCGACCATTCCAAGCGCTTCTCATAGCTCGAAGAAGCATCTGATGAGATTTCTCCGGTACTAGACTTCGAATAGCAGTAACAGAACAACTCCATTTGCCACTTGCAATTTCCAACCCAAAAATGACAAACAGAGAGAAGGGTGTTTGGATGCGATGTGCATGACATAGATGATGTCGTAGAATGCCTCCCATACCTCTGCTGAAATAGCCACGCCCCATGGAGTGGCCAACCATGCCGATGAGGTAGAAGACAAGGGTTTTTTAATTTCTGACAAAAAAGTTGGAAAAGAGTGCCTTCCACACTTTCAGCACACACTAATTGAGCGTGCAAAAATATTAATTTAAAAAAAAATAAAAATAAACGAGAGACGAAAGTGGTTAAAGATTTGAAGAAAAAGGAGAAAAAGAAAAGAGGGAGAAACAAGAAAGAATTGAATTTAAAATTTATATCAAATATGACTCTCTTTAGACCTCAGCCAGGAACAAAACAACCACTTGACTTATCAGAAGGAGAAAAAAGAGAAAAAAAGAGAAACCCCACTTGACTTATCAAATTCACAATCATATTTCCACTTAATTGAAAGTAAACTCAGTACCAAGGAATTCTTACTTATTACATCGAGAATGTGCTGGGCAACACAACTACAAGGTTTTTTTTGGCAAGTAATAATACCGTACAAGTCTTTTTTGACAAGTATTAACAACAGAAGTTTATAACTCAAGTTTGGCAACAAGCTAGATGGACATTCTCTGACCTCAATCATTCTTCTTCACGGTAGCTGACTTGATAATGTCAATGAACTCCGGCTAATCAAAGAAAATGAGCATAAAAGAATCAGTGACCGAAGTTGAAGAGAAACCAGACAGATAACTGAGACAAGCCAGAAAGAAGAATATTCATTTATCACCTTAAGGGAAGCTCCGCCAACCAAAAATCCATCCACATCTGGCTGTGTTGCCAATTCCTTGCAGTTGGCTCCATTTACAGAACCTAAAGGTGATTACATGTGATTAAAACGTAAGTTTACACAACCAGGGTATCATGTAAGATGATTCTCTCCTCTCTATGATTGGTATTATAATGTTCATTTTGGAACTGGATTATGTTCCGTATTCCATATTCATGTAGAACTAAGGAATGAAGTATAAGCACTCAGCTCGGAATCGGAAAGGGTGCATCTTTAGTGAATCTCAGACCAATTGATGCAACTCAACAAACAAAAGGTTGGTTCTGGTTTGAGCTTGGATTAAATATTTTGTTTTTTTGGAGACCAATATATTTCAGATTCCAACTAATCGGGTGACTCAACTTAGACAACCAGACTACTGGCAGAAGCCTCTGCAATAGCAAACCACCCCCACCCCCACATGCATGCTATGTTTCTCACTCATAACAAGATAAGTCATGAAGGCTTAACACTTGCACATAACTTGCTTTGTTTGATGATTAGTCCGTAAATTTATGCTCTGTCCAAATCAAAGAAAAATAGGACACATATGGTATTCATGACTAAAAGTTGAAGTGTACCTCCATAAATAATTCTGGTTGATGCAGCGACTTCAGCACCAACATTGTCATAAAGCCATTTTCTCAACTCAAAATGGACCTGTTAATAAAACCTCTTTAACAAACTTGACATAGTAACAAGGAAACTAACAACTACTTATGGGAAATGAGACTGTTCATACAAAAACTTAATGAAATATAGAAGAAGGCCACACGCATGAAACATAACTGTTTCTCTGAGCTGAGTAGAGGAGAAAGGTTACAAATGGCATCACACATGAGTAAACTCATAATGTAAAATGTTCATTTGTTCCCCAGTAGAAAATTTTCCATTATTCATTCGTTCCCCAATAAAAAATATTGAAAAGTACAGAGAAGACAATATACAAATTAAGCTCTACTATCATAGACATCACAATGAGAAAGTGAGCAACTGTAAAAGAAGTCATGAAAATGTTCCCCACTACATTTACATTACCTGATCAAACAAAAGATAACTTTCATTGAAACAATAAAACATTTAACTTATAAGAATAAGATATAACAATGCTTCACCCATCCCACACTTACTTCCTGAGCCTGAGCAGGGCTTGCAACCTTCCCAGTCCCAATTGCCCAAACTGGTTCATATGCCAAAACGATGTTCTCCCAGCTTGATACTTTTTCTGAAAGAAAAGAAAGGGCTAGTCAGCTGGTACACATACCAATCAGGACAAAATGAAAAAGGAAAACTCAGACAATGTAAATCCTGCAAACTTTAAAACCAGACAGAAATATAAACTAGAGATCCTAGAACCAAATCAGTACAATAGGAATGCCTTGGCACACCCCAAAAATAGAAACAAAAAATAAAATATACTAAAACGAAGAACATAGGGTACCAAATAATGAACATTAGAATCTTGCTTTGTCAGCGGCAAAGAAGTACCTGCGATTGCTTTTGTTTGTGCAGCAACAACAGCCACTGTCGATCCTGATTCTCGTTGCTCAAGAGTCTCCCCAACACAAGCAATAACTTTTAAGCCTTGAGAAAGTGCATAAGCAACCTTGTCACTGACAAACTGCATGGACAAAGAGAACCACAAGAACAATAATTGATTGTGTCAAGATGTAGTCAACCATAGAAAGTGAAGAAATAAAGATCAAACTGGATCGCTTGTTACCCCATTGGACTCATTTAGAATAAGTCTTCTTTCAGAATGACCGAGAATGACCCATGGAATGCCCAAATTCACCAGCATCTCCGCACTGAGCAAACAAGAAATTGGTCATTTTGTGAACAACTACTTGTTCTCTAAACTTCATGCCTAGCAGTTTAACAATAGACAGGATTGTTGATAATTAGATACAAACATACCTAACCTCTCCGGTAAAAGCACCACCTCTGCGAACCCAACAATTCTGTGCCGCAACATGGAAATCAGATCGCAACAAACTCTTCACAAAAGCAAGAAACACAAATGGAGGGCTCACAACAACCTCTGCAGTAAAAGGAAAGCACAACTAAATCAAACATTGAAACATTTGCACAAAAATTTGAGCTTTACAAAAATTAAAAAACAAAAAAGCTACCCCTTGTTAAGAAAGTACCAATTACTTCATGTGAAGAACTGTAATGACTAAAACAACAAGTTGAGCAAAAACTGTAGTCTAAATGCTTACCCACAATATCTTCTGAAGGGACTTCAGCTTCATTCAATGTGGTAACAATCTTCTTCACCTCTGCAGTCGTTCCATTCTGCAACAAAAGAAACCCAAAAATCACAACTTAATCTGATACTCATCAACTCCAAAGCCACTGTTTTTCAGACAATTCACACAAACTCAGTACTGGGAATTTCCAATACTAATGGGCTGGTCTGCGGTCACTAATCAAATATGAATTGAAATATCTTTACAAACGCGACATCGATCAAAATCCACCAAAACAAATTAACGTTGTAGGAATCATAAAATAACAGAGACATACGCATTTCCAGTTGCCACCGACGAAGAATTTTCTGCCCATCTTCTCTTTTACTTGATTCACAGCTCAAATTGAAAATCAAGGCTCTTGCCTTTTATTTTATTTTTTATATTTGTAGTTCTACTGTTCTAGAGTGTGCCTGTGCCCGTACAAGAAGATCCATCGTGCACTCATGAATCGGGTCGGGTTGAGCCTATCCAGTATCAGCCCGGGCCATAGTATTCTGATTTTGTACAATACGGGCCAGCCCATTATATGTTTTCTTGGGTTGGGATTCATGGTCTATTTAGTCAAACCTTGCTTTTTTTGGGGTTTAAAAGTCAAAGCCGTGGATCACAAGCAAACAACTGTATTTCGCTATATTCATTGTGACCTAATAAGTAGTTTCCTGTTCAAATTTTTTGTTTCCCTTTCTAATTTCCTATCGGATTCTACTATTTAAGTCTTGACTTACTCTCCTTTGAATCACTCCGAATCCCAAACGAGCTCTAAGTCTTGAATTTTTTTTTTTGTCTCCAACACGTTTCCACTGCGATCACGAATCTGCAACCAAAGGAAGGAATAGTAAACTAAAGATGAATATTGATGATCTTCCTCAGCATCTGTTGGTTGAAATCCTTTGTCGACTTCCTAGCAGTAAAATCGTTTTTCAGTGCAAGTGTGTGTCCAGACGTTGGTTTGCTCTAATCTCAGATCCTTATTTTGTCCTCCGCTTTGTATCTCTGCAAAAATGCACAACTGATGATGTATTGGTTCAAAGAGACGCTGATATGGATGCGATATTATTCTATTTCAATAATCTGATACATGGACGGTATTTGATTTGGGATTATTTTGTCATGGCTGCACTTCCGGCCAAGTGCAAATCACGCAATTTATCTCTCAGTTTCCTTCCTTGTTTTGATCAGACCACACTACCAAAGCCACGCATTTTAGGGACATATAATGACTTAATCTTGTGCTCAACCACTTGGGAAGAAGATTACTACATCTGCAATCCATACACCAGGCAATGGATTGCTCTTCCTCCCACTCCTCAAGTTCATAGTGGACCAGTAATAAGGGGATTCATGTGCGACCATCCCTACTACAACCATGAGGAACTCGTCGGTAATCGAACAAGTTCTAATAACATCAAGCTTAATGCTGAGTATAGGTACAGGGTCGTGCGAATTACTGCAGTTCAAGAGAATTGCTTTCAAGAGAATTACTTGGAGTTCACAGTGGAAATCTACTCTTCTGAGACTGGTGCATGGAGAGAGTCAGTTATATCGAGCTCCCGAGGATTTAGTTTTATTCCTTATGCTTGTACTCCAGGCGTTGCTTACAATGGAATGTTGTACTGGTTGTCTTCTGACGGCCTTCTTATTGGGGTGGATCCGTTCAACAACATAAACAGCAGTATTTCAACCGGTGCTAATACCACTGGTGACATTGTCGTCAACAACGAATCATGTCGTTTCGTTCAATTCCATAAGCCCGAATACAACATTGAATATGTTCAGTGCCTAGGTGTGTGCCAGGGGCGTCTGCGGATGTGCCATTACGATATGGAGGATCCCTTCAAAAGAGGCATTGTGTGTGTTTGGGAGTTGAAAGAAGTTGAAGAAGATGATCAGAAGGCGGATGGAATTGCAGGCAGATTGATGAAATGGTGTTTGATAAAAAAGCTTGTCCTGGACGAAATGGTTGCGGAAAATCCAGACATTGCTAAATGGCGGGCAGAGGCAGGATGGTGGTGGTTAGCTAGTGTGCGGGCTTTTGACCCAAACGACGAGGATATTTTGTATTTATATTTGGATGAAGATATTGTAGCATGCAACTTTCGTACAAGAACTTCGTTCACGAGACAGAGAACAGATAGTGAGTTCCATCCTTGGGCAAAGGCAAATGCCTTCCCGCTTTCTCTCAAACGTTGGCCTACACCACTTCCTAATTGAACTACACTCATTATTTCCAATCCAAGTGCAATTGTCGACAATTTTTTTGGGCTTAAAATGAGTAATTGTAGTCTTCTCTGCTTAGTGATTTGTTCTCTGCTTTGTTTGATAATTGGGCCAGTGTGTGTTGTGACACAAAGAACTTAAACGAAACAGTACACTTAATCTGGGAGAATGACTTGTTATTGAATTCAGCAAACTCTGGCTATTATATAGCCTTACAACTTCTTAAATAAAAGCAAAGATTACAGCCCACGTTTACTCTAACAGAAACGTGGTTATCAACAAAGAAAAGAGTCAAAACAAACAACTACTCCCTAGTCAACAGGATTATTTAAACAGAAGATTTAAACCTAACAGAAACACCTACAAACTCGACAGTGTGATTGGACCTACATATAGCACATTGGTCTACCTAATCATGTGTGCATTCTCTACTTTTTGTAACTTATATTATATTGTGTTTATTTATTGAAAACTATTAAAGATTTAACAAAAAGGCTCAGTCTTGACTCACGCAGCCATATATAAGGGATAGGGAGATTGAACGACAACCCTACAAGTAACAATATCGGAATCCACCAACAAACTGGAATCCACCAGAGAAATTGAGTAAATGTCAAAAATATTGATTGAAAATAAGATGATAAACTACTAAATACAACACCATGAGTTGCCTTAAATAAAAAATAAAGAAACCCTAAAACAGTAGGAAACCCTAGGTTCTAAAATATTCATAAACTTAGCTAACAAGAAAATAATAAAAATCATAGCTAAAATCATATTAGGAAAATAATATCCTAATAAATAACTTATTCTTCAAAATATAAAATAAAACATTAAATTAAATACAAATCTTGACAGACTAATAATTGCTTCAAACTTCCTCAATCAATTAGAAAATCCCAATAATATGCCTTTCTTCTTTCCTAGCACCATAATTGACATTTAATTGGAATTTTCCTTTATTGCACGGTTTCCTTCCAACTTTGAGCCACTGTATTTTAATTACTTTGGAGTAAAAGGCACATCACCCTCTCTCTGTTGGTCGATGTGAGATGTTACAAAAGGCATAAAAGAAGAGTCATAAAAAGTTTTATCTAACCCAAAAAATGAAAGCTCACCCTCAGAAGGAATATTATGTGGGTCAAAGATGATCTTGAAAATGATGAGAGTAGGGTTTGATTGTCGAGCATCAGACCCTTTAATATTAATATTTTGTATGGCAGCCTATATTTTTTTAATTTTCTTTTGGGTGGCATACTGGCAACAGTATATTATTACATTATATGGCTCAACAATCTAACTTCATCTAAATGATGAAATATGCTAGGTATAGTTGCCCACGAAGGCGCGGGTGACTGTCAACTATTAATATGCAAGTGCAGTTTCTACTACATCAATCGTTGAATGTCATCTGCGTTTCGGCGATGACTATTCCGAGCACTTCTCATAGCTCGGCCGACATTCTTCTTCACTACTGTAGCTGACTTGATAATGTGGATGAACTCCGGCTAATCAAAGAAAAATGAGCATAAAAGAATCAGTGATCGAAGTTGAAGGGAAACCAGACAGGTAACTGAGACAAGACAGAAAGAAAAAAGACCATTTATCACCTTATAGAAGAATGCAAGGCGCATGAAATAACTATTTAACCGAGCTTAGGAAAGGAGACAATGTTATAGCAGTAACTTTCTCTATTGTAAGATTGCTCTATGCATATACCTTTACCATAAATTTCAAATTTAAGCATAAGAGTCACACATCTCTTCTAAAGAGGAAGTCCCAAGTTCGAATTCACTTTCCTAAAAGTCGTAACTATTCAGAAAAAAAAATAACTGCACAAGACCCAGGCTACAGCTTACTCGCAAGGACAAACAAGGATAACTTTCATTGAAACAAGAAACCATATATAAGACATAACAATGCTTCACCCATCCCACACTTACTTCCTGAGTCTGAGCAGGGCTTGCAACCTTCCCAGTTCCAATTGCCCAAACTGATTCATAAGCCAAAACAATGTTCTCCCAGCTTGATACTCTTTCTGAAAGAAAAGAGAGGGTTAGTCAGCTAGTACACATACCAATCAGGAAAAAGCAAAAAAGGAAAATTCAGACAATGTAAATTTTGCAAACTTTAAACCCAGACAGAAGTATAAACTAGAGATCCTAGAACCAAATCATCACAAAAGGAATGCCTGGGCACATCACCAAAAAATAAAAAAACTACGTACTACTAAAACAAAGAACATATGAGAATCTTGCTTTGTCAGTGTCAAACAAGTACCTGCGATTGCTTTTGTTTGTGCTGTTGAGAACACTCAGAAGAAACTATAACACACAAGCTTTAATGAAAAGTCCTTAATTCATTGATAACAAACTGCAGGCTTATAAAGCCTTTTACAAAGAGATAAAATCAAAATAACAGCCCACGTTTGCAACACACTAAGAGGAATTCGTCAAAAACACAAACAACTAGTCCCTAAAGAATAGGACTTATTAACAGACTGATTAACTAAAAGATCGGGATAAAAAATTGTTGAATTTTTCAATGAATGTTTGTATATTCTATCATGAGTTCATTACAGATGTTCAGCAATATATAAGGAGGTTGACTCCTTGATTTACGCCACAACTTGTGGCTTAGGGAATACAAATAACAGCTCCTTGAATTAAGGAGTAGACAACACAATATCAATACCCCACCTGTCCCCTTATTGTCTAGTGTTACCGTAAACCATCCTAATATTCAGGAAATCCTGATAACCACTGGACAACCACTGGACAGCTTCCAATACTCCCCCTCAAGCTGGATCCAGAAGGTTTATGGATCCAAGCTTGGACAGAAGTCATTGAAATTGATGAGAAGCCAAGGGCTTGGTGAAGATGTCGGCCAGTTGGTCAAAGCTTCTTGTATAATGTGTCTGAATCACTTGCGACTGAACTTGTTCTCGAACGTAATGACAGTCAACTTCAATGTGCTTTGTCCTCTCGTGAAACACGGAGTTTGATGCTATATGCATGGCTGCCTGATTGTCACAAAACAAGGACATAGGAAGAGTTGTAGGAACACCTAAATCACACAAAAGACCCTTGAGCCATATTAATTCACACGCAGTTGAAGGCATTGCACGATACTCAGCTTCGGCACTTGATCTGGCGATAACAGTTTGCTTCTTACTCTTCCATGTGACCAAGTTTCCACCGACAAATGTACAGTAGCCAGTGGTGGACTTACGATCGATTGCGTTCCCTGCCCAATCAGCATCGCAATACCCCATGATTTGTGTGTTGTCATTCTTCTTCATGATGATACCACGACCCACTAATCCTTTTAAATAGCGTAAGATCCTTTTAACAAGGGTCAAATGCTCAAATGTCGGAGAGTGCATGAATTGGCTCACAATACTTACAGAATATGTGATGTCGGGTCTGGTGATTGTTAGGTATATCAACTTACCAACCAGTCGCTGATAATAGCTTATATCAGTGAGTGGTGTGCCCTCCAAACTAGGTTTGAGCTTACTGTCAAGAGGGGTAATGGCCGGTTTAGCATCGCTCATGTTAGCTTCCTTGGGCAAATCCAGGACGTATTTCCTTTGGTTAAGAAATAGTCCCCTGTGTGAGGTTGCCATTTCTATACCAAGAAAGTAGTTTAATATCCCAAGGTCTTTAATTGCAAACCTTTGACTGAGAGACTGTTTGAGGTTGAAGATCTCGTCAGCATTATCACCTGTAATTATCAGATCATCTACATAGATCAGCACAAACCAATTTGCCCACAGCTCCTGTGCGAACGAAAAGTGAGGAATCGGCATTGCTGCTTTTGAAACCAACACTAGTGAGAACTGAGCTTAGCTTGGCATACCAAGCTCGTGGGGACTGTTTCAAGCCATAAATGGATTTGTGCAATTTGCACACTAAATCTGGTTCATTGCTTTGAGGATGCCCGGGTGGCAATTTCATATAGACTTCTTCTTTGAGATCACCGTGCAAGAATGCATTCTTCACGTCCATTTGGTACATGGACCACCCTTTGTTTACAGCCACGGACAGTAGAACTCTCACTGTATTCATTTTGGCAACAGGTGCAAAAGTTTCTTTGTAATCCACATCGAATGTTTGAGTGAATCCTCGAGCCACCAATCTTGCTTTATGCCTCTCAATTGATCCATCTGACTTGAATTTGAGTTTATAAATCCATTTGCAACCCACAACTTTCTTGCCTTTTGGAAGTTTGGTGATGCTCCACGTGTTGTGTTGATCTAGAGCTTTAAGTTCTTCTTGCATGGCTTTCTTCCATATCTCTTGGCTGTTGGCCTCATGGAAATTATGAGGCTCACTGTAACTTGATATGGTGCTGAGGAATGTGGCATGGGCTGGTGTCACTCTCTTGTACGACACACAATTGGAGATGGGATGTGTGGGTTTGTAGATGACAAAGTCCTGAAGTCTTGTGGGAGGTTGCCTAACACGCATTGGATTGCGTCGTGGGGCAGGAGGAGTTGCCTCACACTCGTTCACATCTTGTACCATATTGTGAGGATCATCTTGTTCCTCATTTTGAGGTGAAATATCATTGTCTCCAGCCACATTATGTGAGATAGAATTTCTGAAATCAACACCATCTCCATCCGTATTTGATGGATAAAATCCTTCAATTGTGTCAATAATTGGTAAAGGAACTTGATCAAATGGACTCTCCCTCTGAAACTCAGCCCCTGATTTCTCCTTAAAGAAAGCTTCTGTTTCAACAAAGTGAACATCACGAGAAATAACCATTTTCCTTGCTTTAGGATCATAACATTTATATCCTTTTTGTGTTGAAGAATATCCAAGGAAAACACTTCTTGCAGCTCGAGGATCAAATTTATCTCGTTGAGTAGCTTGAACGTGAACAAAACATAAGCACCCAAACACTCGTAGATGAGAAAGATCAATTTTTCGATTCTTGAGAATTTCAAGTGGCGACTTGGAGCCAAGGATACGGCTGGGAAGTCTATTTATCAAGTATGCAGCAGTAAGAACTGCTTGTGACCAGAACCTTTTTGGAACATTCATTTGAAACATGAGAGATCTGGTTTTCTCAAGAAGATCACGATTTTTCCTCTCGGCTACTCCGTTTTGTTGAGGAGTACCAACACAACTCGTCTCATGAATGATGCCTTCACCAGTCAAGAATTCTGACATAGAACTTGTCATAAACTCTGTACCATTGTAAGATCGCAATACCTTAATTTGAGAATTGAATTGATTCACAATCAGTTTATGAAAATCTTTAAAGCACGAAACAACTTCCTTTTTTGATTTCAACAAGTATAACCATGTGGCTCTGGAAAAATCATCAACAAATGTGACAAAATACTTATAACCATCATGTGATTCTACAGGAGCAGGACCCCATAAGTCAGAGTGGATAAGCTCAAATGGTTTATCAACTTTAGACAACGAAGAAGCAAAAGGCTTACGAGTTTGTTTAGAAAACTGACAAACTTCACAGACATTTGAGTCCACAACAAAAGAAGGAAACAAGCATGACAACACCTGATTAGAAGGATGCCCCAGGCGTTGATGCCACAACAAACTATTTTGGGGGGAATTGGCTTGAAAAGCTCTTGAATTATCTAGAGATTGATGCAAGAGATATAGGCCATTGGAATAAACTCCCTCACCAATCGTCTTCTTGGTGATTCGGTCCTGAAAAATCACAGAATGAGGAGAGAAAATTGCATCACAGTTTAAGGAATTAGTTAACTTCCCTACTGATAACAGTTGAACAGGGAAAGAAGGAACATAAAGAGCAGTAGATTTAACTTCTGAGTTGAAGAAATTGATTTCCCCATGTCCAAGGACAGGTACAGAAGTTCCATTTGCCACCGAAACTGATTGACTTTTTTCTGGGATTTGAAGATTAAAAAGACAATTTTTATTGTTTGTCATGTGGTCTGTTGCTCCAGTATCCACAACCCAAATACTCGATAAGCAATTATGAGATAAGGCCGATAGAAAAGCTTGGAAGATATGTGATGCAAGTGCTGCATTTTCCAATTTACCAAACTGTTGAAGCAATTTAGTAAGCTCACCAAACAGGGTAGGAGAATTTAAAGAACCATGATTTGCAGAAGTCTCATTAGAGGTGACTTGATTGGAATTAGAACCTGGTGCAGACGTTTCCTTGATATGTTGACGTTGTCCAGAGTCACAGGTAGCAGAACTTTTCTTTCCTCTGAAATTCATTTTTGTTCTCCTATTGTCAACAAAAAAATTGAGATCTTGCAGAAGCTTTGATCAGTAAGACTCCTGCTCTGATACCATGTTGAATTTTTCAATGAATGTTTGTATATTCTATCATGAGTTCATTACAGATGTTCAGCAATATATAAGGAGGTTGACTTCTTGATTTACGCCACAACTTGTGGCTTAGGGAATACAAATAACAGCTCCTTGAATTAAGGAGTAGACAACACAATATCAATACCCCACTTGTCCCCTTATTGTCTAGTGTTACCGTAAACCATCCTAATATTCAGGAAATCCTGATAACCACTGGACAACCACTGGACAGCTTCCAATAAAAATTCTTTCAGAGTAAGGGAGTCAAGCAGAATAGCGGAGAGCAATTGTAGTGGTTTTGTGCAGCCGGCCATTCCCAAATTTGACGGACATTACGATCATTGGGCGATGTTGATGGAGAACTTTCTCCGTTCCAAGGAATATTGGGATCTCATAGAAAATGGGATTTCGGTGGTCGTGACACAATCTGTCTCTATGGTGGTGGCAACAAAAGCACAACACAAATCGATCGAGGACCAGGCAGAAGCACAAAGCAAATTGATCGAGGGGCAGAAGCTAAAGGACTTAAAGGTAAAGAATTACCTTTTTCAAGCTATAGATCGGAATATCATGGAGACTATACTCAACAGAGACACATCAAAGAGTATTTGGGACTCCATGAAACAGAAATACCAAGGCTCTACCAAGGTGAAGAGGGCACAGTTGCAAGCACTTCGGAGGGACTTTAAGACTCTCCAGATGAAGGAGGGCGAGACTGTTGATAATTTCTTTGCTCGTACTCTCACTATAGCCAACAAAATGAAGGCTCATGGTGAGACAATGAGCCAAACCATCATCAATGAGAAAGTTTTGAGGTCCATGACTTCAAAATTTGATTATGTGGTTTGCTCCATTGAAGAATTCAATGATTTGAACACACTGACCATTGCAGAGCAATTTGCTGGTCCATGAACAAAGAATGAATGGCCATCAAGGAGAGGAGCAGGCTCTCAAGGTCACTCATGAAGACAACACTAGCAGAGGTGTTCAGAGGAAGAGGAAGAGGTCGTGGCAGACAACCTTTCAACAAGGCCACTATCGAGTGCTTTAAGTGTCACAAATTAGGACACTTCAGTATGAGTGTCCCAATTGGGACATGGGAGCCAACTACGCAAAACTAGATGAAGGAGAAGAGATGATATTAATGTCCTATGTAGAGCTTAACCATGCTAAGAGAGAAGAGGTCTGGTTCCTCGATTCAGGATGTAGTAATCATATGAGTGTGGGAAATCCCGTAGAGACAGATTGTGTCACCACCACCGAAATCCCATTTTCTATGAGATCCCAATATTCCTTGGAACGGAGAAAGTTCTCCATCAACATCGCCCAATGATCGTAATGTCCGTCAAATTTGGGAATGGCCGGCTGCACAAAACCACTACTATTGATCTCCACCATTCTGCTTGACTCACAATCAGGCCCCCTGTGATGGAGCTCTTATAAAGCCTTTTACAAAGAGATAAAATCAAAATAATAGCCCACGTTTGCAACACCCTAAAACGTGGTAATAGACTAAGAGGAATTCGTCAAAAACACAAACAACTAGTCCCTAAAGAATAGGACTTATTAACAGACTGATTAACTAAAAGATCGGAAACCTCTAACAGTCTATCATGTGCAGCAACAACAGCCACTGTCGATCCTGATTCTCGTTGCTCAAGTGTCTCCCAACACAAGCAATAACTTTTAAGCCTTGAGAAAGTGCATAAGCAACCTTGTCACCAACAAACTGAGTGGACAAAGAGAACCGCAAGAACGATAATTAATTGTGTAAAGATGTATTCAACCACAGAAAGTGAAGAACTAAAGATAAAATTTGATCACTTGTTACCTCATTGGACTCATTTAGAATAAGTCTTCTTTCAGAATGACCAACAATGACCCATGGAATGCCCAAATTCACCAGCATCTCCGCACGGAGCAAACAAGAAACTGGCCATTTTGTGAACAATTACTCGTTCGCTAAACTTCATCAAGCCTAGCAGTTTAATACAAACATACCTAACCTCTCCGTAAACGCACCACCTTTGCGAACCCAGTTCTGTGCCGCAACATGGAAATCAGACCGCAGTAAAATTTTCACAAAAGTGTTAGTTTTTAGCGGGCGAAGTGTGTTGCTCTGATACCATGTAGGAATTTAGGGGAAACAAAGTGATTTTATTAGATTGGAGGAGAATAGTACATAGGTGAGGTATAGGCTAATTGGCCTTCTTCATAGCTTATTGGCTTATTGGCCATCACACTTCACTTAGATTAGTTTGGGCTATTTGGCCCTTACACTTTGATTGGTGAGCTTATTGGCTCTCAACATGGCTTCCTTTGGGTAGCTCTTGGCTCCCTAATAGTTTGGGAGTTCTATTAGTTGGACTCCACATTTCATTGTGATTGCATGCCTATTTATAGGCATCCTCTTGTTCTAGAAAGTTCTTCCAACTTCAATTGCTTTTTGTTCCACCTCCTTATTCTTTTCTCCACAACTCTAGATTCTTCCACCAACTTGATCTCTTTACTCCATAAGTGTGTGGCTTTCACTAGATAATTCTCCAATAATTTAGGCTCATCTCAAAGCTTCTAGATTTTTCCACACATTTCTTTAGCATAAAGTGAACAAGACTCTTTCATGACTAAGGGTACAAAGCACTGTTAGTTTAAAAGAGAAGAGGGTTGGAAAATAGTTGGTAGTGTTTTAGGATAATAGCTTGACTTAGAAAGGAAAACTTTTTTAAGAGTAACAAAGTAATTTTATTTGATTGAAATAGGAAAGTACAAGACTTAACTGGAGTTGGATACAAGCTTGTTGGCTGGCTGTAGCTTTTCTCACTTGATTGATGCATATGGGCAGCTAATAGCATATATATAGACTAGCTGAACCGACTTAAACTTGGCAAATATCTAGTGAAGTCGGTTATTGCATAGTAACCGACTTCTCAAACTGATTTCCAGCCACTAGTTATACTATAAGTCTAGAATAGTCTAGTTACAATACATTAAATAATTAATAGGATGTTTCAGTGTAGAGCTCAAATTTGTCTTGTTCTTCTTTCACTCAATTGTTCTAGATTTTTCTAGATTATTCAAGACATTTCTATATTATTCTAGTACAAATATGCATTACTTTTTAACAAAAAGCAAGAAACACAAATGGAGGGCTCTCAACAACCTCTGCAATAAAAGGAAAGCACAACAAAATCAAACATTGAAATACTTGCACAACACTATGAGCTTAAAAAACAACAATATATACAACTAAAAAAGCTATCCCTTGTTTAGAAAGTACAATTACTTTATGTGAAGAAATGTAAATGATTACAGGAACAAGTTAAAGTCTAAAACTTACCCACAATATCTTCTGAAGGGACTTCAGCTTCATTCAAAGTGGTGACAATCTTCTTCACCTCTGCAGTTGTTCCATTCTGCAACAAAAGAAAAAAGGAAAAAAAAAACCAAAAATCACTGCTTAATGACAGAATCAAATCCAACAGTAGGAATCATAAAATAACAGAGACATACGCATTTCCAGTAGCCACCGACGAAGAATTTTCTGCCCATCTTCTCTTTAACCGTGATTAACAGCTAAAATTGAAAATCAGGGCTCTTGGTTTTGGTTTTTTTGGACTGACAAATTAATATTTCTTTTTGGTCAATCGACTGACAAGGCTCTTACATTATATATTTGTTGTACGATTGTGACAATCCATTAGTTTTTTATTATAAAAATAATTTTGATGAAGAAAAGAAGGCTGCAGGAGGAGCTTTTTTTGTTATTCTTATCATTAGGCATGCCTATGTGTGTCTATTCCACTTCCCTAGGCCTCTTCACTACCCTAGGCATGTCTCTCTGTGTCTATTCCACTTCCCTTTCTTTGGGTCGAAATTCCACTTCCCTAGACAACCACCAATCATTCTCATTGGACCCAGTCTTCAAGTCACATGAGTTTTTCCTCCTGAAGTGGGGTTCTTTCTTCAAAGGACACAACTCTCAACTCAAAAACAAACCTACCCAACATGCTGCCAAAGCATTCCTTGAAATTTTTCATGTATTTTTCTTAGTCCTTTCAAGTAGTGATATCACCCATCTTTGTTCTTCGAAGATCATGTGCATCATCCAATTTTATCCGCTCATTTAGTATATCACCCAAGTTCTTGTTTCTCTAGCAAGATTCTTGGAGCACCATTTTGACCACCATAACTCTGCAAGAGCCTCCTAATTTATTCGCCGAATTTGTTTTTGTTATGATTAACACCCAGAAGGTCTCGTTCCTGAGGTAGGAGAACCTATGGCCGTGATTTGTTCTTTCTTCAGCCACAATCGCTTTGAAGAAGTCTAGATCTAAGCGCACCACTCACCATCCACATCACCGTATCACTCACTTGCATGACCATCTGTACTCAGTGACTCAGTGTAAAAATTCTAGCAAATAGAAAAATAATTGTGATACTTTGCTCACAAGCACAAAGTATATATTAAGACAGGTGAGAAGCTTTCTTCAGCCGTATTAATAGCCACACACTTTGAATTCATATTAAAAATATTTATTTTTTCTGTGAGAATCACAGAAGTATATTAAGATCACAGGTGGAAAGAAATTGAAAAGCCTTGTTATGTAAGTGAAAGAGAAAATCTAAGATACAAGGGTACAATTTCAACAACAAAATATACAAGGGTACAAGATCAGTCTGAGTAAAAGCTATAAAGGGAGCACCAACAAAAGAAAACAATTACATCCCAACATAAGGAGTTAACTCAGATCAAGAGATGAACACTGCATTAATCTGAAAATAGTCTGTTTCTAAAGGTATACACCCTCTGATTACAAGTTATCATTTTCAACATTACTTCTTCTAATCCAATCGAGAACTTGCTTCTTGGACCGAAACTGGTGTCCTTCCGGGCTTATATACAGCTGCAAGAGAAGTTCAGGCATGAACGATGTTAGTTTTGGTCCATGTATGGAAGCAATTACATATATTGAAGAGTAACACATGTTAATTAATTATAAAATATCACAAGAGTACTAGTACTTGTTTCATTACCGTGTCAATCATATTCTTAGTCCTACCACGTTTGCGTTTTGTGGCAATGAACTTCCACGTAGAAGGCAACCAGTCAGGCCACTCAACCTCGATTGGTCTCGAACCAGAGTTTCTAAATCTTCCCCGATGGCGTTTCAGTCTTGGTTGATCTTGATCTGCCACAACTGGTGGCTGTTGTTGATCAACCACAGTTGGTGGTTGACGTTCGTCAGTCGCAGGTGGTGGTTGATCTTGATAAAAAGCCACCGCCATTAGTTGGTCATCTCGTTCCTCAGGCAATGAATTTAGGTCAAAGCGACCAACTACAATTTGAGCTTCTATTGGCTGCGGTATAGCTTGTTGAGTTGATTGAGCTCGGTTGGGAGATGATACGCCACTGCACACTGGAGTTCAGCAATCACAAACATCATAGTCAGTAAGATTATCATCATCATCATCCTTCATTTTCTTACCAGGGTATGGACTTCAATTTGCTCAAGAAAAAACTTAGAAAAGTGAAGGAAAGTGATAGAAAAGTTTCTAATGTGTGTGTTAGTGAAGGTAGTGCTATACCTTTTATACAAGAAAAATGTAGGTCTATACGTTTTCATTAGCCACATCACGTTAGGTTGGTTCAAAGACTATGGACAATTTACACAATTGGCAGAAAAATATGTGATAAATAATTACCTTAAAAATCAAAATTCTCTTCCATGTATGGCACGTTATACATACAATGTAACAAGTATAACAAGTAATGGAATAATGAAAAAGGAAAAAATGGTTAAGTCTTTTGCTTACTTGTCATATAATCTTGGGTTGTCCAAGTCCTATGGACGGTTTACACTATTGACATGAAAATATGTGGTGTTATGTGATAGATAATTACGTAAAAAAAAGTTTCTATCTTTTTGTGCCTTCTATGTATGGACTGTTATATTCTTTTGCATATAAACTGCTAATGTGTACTAATGTAGATACGGTAAGGCTACAGACAATGTATCAAGTACAACAAATCACATAATATATATATACTTCTTTATAAACAAGTATTGGAAAAATAAAATAAGAGAAAATTATAAAATAATAATTTTTTTTTGGGTATGGTATAAAGAAAAAAAAGAGTACTATTCATTAAGGGCCCGTTTGATAACCAATTCAATTTTAGTTTTTCATTTTCATTTTTTATAGTAGAGTATAGAGGAAAATGAGAGTGAAGATGAGATTGAGAGAGATGATAAAAGGAGAGGATGGGAGGGAGAGTAGTAAAAGTGAAAACAATTTCAAATAGATTTCAGTTTTTAGTTTTTGTTTTCACTTTTGTTACTTCTTCCTCCCTCCTCCCCTCTCATCTTTCCTCTCAATCTCATCTTCACTCTCATTCTCACTATCATTCTTCCTGTTTTTCCTTTATACTATGCACAAAAAATAAAAACTACAAACTAAAATTGAAATGGTTATCAAACGGGTCCTAAAAAAACTACATTTCTTTAATTTCCTTTCAATTTTACTCATTTTAACTTTTGGCACACCCCACTCTCACTATGTATAAGAATTATACAAATCCTCAATTTGAAGTGCCATAAGACAATTTGGGTGTGTCAAACTTACTACCATTTTCAAATTAATTTGTAGGCATGTAGATTATGTCCTAACTCATGGCTGTCCATCCTATCAATTTGTGGGCTTTTGAAAAACATGCACAAGCAAAGAAATCATATGAAATATACCTTGGGCTTAAGAAATGAAAAAAATGTACCCTATGATTTTCTAATAAACAAACACATCAATATATATATTCAATCATTTCCTTAATTAAGACAATATGAAAAGAAAAGATCAAGATGCTTCATCATGATTTACATAGGACAATACATTAAAGAGAAATCTATCGATTAACGATATCGAAGCTCGAAATTAAGTAAGAAATAATTACAAAAATTATCAAAATCTAGGGTTATTGATAATCATACCTCCTTCGTTCATCTTATGGCCTTCAGATGCATTTGATGAGTTCACCATTTTCTCTCTCTCTCTCTCAATGGAAGCAAATACCTAATTGGTAATTAGAAATGCCCTAGAAAACTCTACAGTAATTAGCTTATGGCGAGTTTGCACTCATACTAGCAAATAGCTTAGGTCAGTTTTATAGATACAACCGAGGATTCTAGAAGGTCAATTTGGTAAAAGTAGGGGGTACATGTCATATGGTATTTGGTGTTTTGATAAATCTTATCTGGTGTTTTGTTCTGGACTTTACCTACCACTCTTGGGTCCACCCTTAGCGGTATATAATGATGTGTCATGGAAGCGTTGTGGGCCGTTAACCATGTTGAATCGTTGTGTTCCTCTGGGCATAACCCAAAGATATGACTAGGGTTCATGATCAATTCATGGAGACATGTGAGTATACAACAAAGGATCTATACCTTCAATAAAGGAGGATAATGCTCAGAAGATGTGATTCAGAAGTCTTTTGCCAAAGTAACGAGCTAGATCAATAATAGAGATTGAGATCATGCTTTAATGAATCACATGAGACTGTAGATCACACTAAGAGCTTGACATGAATTACATGCTCCAATAGCATGATCAAGAGCATTGTTTTAGAGAAGGACCGTACTACATGGTAATTTCAACTAAATAGGTTCACAACCCCATTCTATATTGGCTTGGGCAACCGTGACATGTTGCTAGAAATCACTCATGGTTTGTGGAAGCCCTGAAAACAAGATATAATCTAGTTATCATAAAGAGAGAATTAAAAGGGAGTTTTAATTCACAATCGATCAATAAAGAGTTTTGAATCACCAATTACCTTGCCGATTAGAACCTAATGGATCGTACATTGATAAGGATAGATGAAAGGAAATAAATATGATGTGCATATATAGACTTATTAATTTAATAAGGATTGAATTAATTAAGAGAATGCGGGAAAATGGTACTTTTGGGCCTAAATTATAAAATCCAGTTCAAGGCCCATTGGGTTAGTTAAGACATGTGGGCATAGTTGGATGGCCACATAAGCCCAAGAGGCCCAATAGAGACCCCATGCCTGGTTTTACATAGAGGGAATTCGGTCTACTTCTTATGGGTCTATATAAGTGAATTTTTTCTCTTGAGAAAAGTTAGGGTTTTTAAACTAATTTTAAGAGAGGAGATAGAACACCATCAAGCTCCTCCCACCTAGCCAAAATCGGTGACCCTAGGAAGTGAGCACTAGCATCCTCTCCTTCCTAGGTTGCATCATATTCTCCATCTTTCTTGGTGTGGAAAAACTAGAGATCACCTCCATTGGTGATTTGGTGAATAAAGAAGGTCTTCCATAAGGTGATCAATTCAAAGGATGTCAACCTTGAGTATTGCTTCAAGGGTAAAACTTCTACTATCTCTTTATCTTACTCTAGAATGTCTAGGAGAGGAACAATCTAAACCAAGCCTCAAGATACTCCGGGTTAATTATGTTAAAGCTCAAAGATTTCATTTTAAAGCTTTCGTTGCCTAGAGGTTATTTGTAACCTCATCTTTGTGGCTAAATATAACTAGGATTTTAATGTTTCCTTCAACACTTGCAGTGGCGGAGCCAGAAAATTTTCATAGATGGGGCACCTTATATATTGAAATATACTTTTTACTTGATACAAAATTCCTAATTTAAATTTGTTATACTATATTATTTTACATGTAACATTACTATCTACTTTCATCGATACTAGCAAAAAATCAAACGAAATGTTCTTTATTAAAGATACACACTAAGGTTTTAGTAAGACCATTGTCGCAAAGAAAATTTGAGAGCACATGCCCACCCCCTGGGCCTTAGCTCCCTACGTACTTCCTAGCAAGAAGCCTTTTGGGCAAGATAGCATAAGCTTGAGCCGGGGAACAAAACCATGAGGCCCATACCCAAAACAGACAATATCTCACTAGTGAAGAAGGGTCGTGACAAAATGGTACCAAAGCTAGACCCAATAGGAAGTGTGCCAGCAAAAACACTGGACGCTGGTCCCTATGTAGGATGGATCGTAAGACCTGTGAGCCCTGAAAGATGCAAGACGAGAAATGGCAAGATCAGTATGAAATCCCACAACACTTGGGGAGGGAAATGTGAAGTGTCTTATATGTGTGGGTATTTGACTTCCTAGCAAGATAATATAAGCTTGAGCCCATGAACAAAACCATGAGGGCTTAGACCCAAAGTAGACAATATCTTGCTAGTGACGTAGGGTTGTGATAGTTTTGCAATTTAGTGGGTAAAAATCTCATGCCTAATTTCATGTGGTGGTTCCCGTTACACAATGAAACTACTTGTTATGCAATACTTATTTACTAGCCTCTCCGCACGCGCTTCCGCGCTTGTGAGAGGCTTTTTTTAAAAAAATTTAAATTTATTTTAGAATTTAAAAAGATAATGAGTAGTTGTATTTCACAAAAATAGGATTCATTATCTGATTTTTCTTTTAATTTAATTTTATTTTAAATGAAAAAGGGTGAATTTACCATATTATCCTCATTTAATTAATAATTTCAATTCTTAATGTTTGTATTAACCAAGGGAATTTTCTGGTATTTTGAATGTTTTATCATTCTCTGCCTTTTACTATATATATATATATATATATATATATATATATATATATATATAGGGCTACCTGAGCTAGTCTCAGTATCTGATTGACAGGCGCACTCTTTAAATTGACAGGCGCACTCTTCCTCGCTACCTGAGCTAGTCTCAGTATCTGATTCAAACAATTCTTCATTCTCTAGTTGGGCTAGTTCGTCATCACTATCTTGTTCAGAACCAGATGAATTAAGCATTATTTGGCAAAGCTGTTGCTTAAGGTCTTCACTAATGCTTAGGTTACGGATTTTATCCTTCATTTTGCACTCAGATTTATAATGTCCCACTTTTCCACACTTATAGCATGTTGGGACAGCTCATTTCTTTCCTTTACTAGCCTTTTTGCTAGTATCTCCTGTGTATTTCCTTTTTCTGAAAGTTCTATATGGCTTCTTAGGTTCAGACTTATATTTCTCGTATTTTTTAGTCTTACGCCCCCCAAATTTCTTTCCCTTTTTGTATGTTCTATGTGAATATGATTTTATTGGTTCAAAACCAAATTGTTCACAAAAGTCACCTAATTCCTTTTTTCCTAGGGCCTTTTGCTTATCAAGCTGCTTTCTTAATTTCATATCTGTGCAAAGAGCTAATCCTTCTGTGCAGATTTCAGAGGACAATTCCCCATAGGTGTAAGACCCATAAGGAATGACACCACCATTTTTCTCTTTAATTCTATTCCTAACCTTTTCAGCGAATAGAAGTGGCAATCCTGAAAGAAATTTCTCTTTCCAAAAGTCAGCATTACAGTCTTGCCTAGTGAATACCTTGGAGTAAAACACGTCCTTATACCACCTAAAATGGGACAAAGTTGGACACTTAAGGTTCATTAAGAGTTCTCTAGACCTGTCGTGCTGTAATTCTGTAGTTCCTACAAAATGTAGAGTAATTGTGTAAATTAGTGAATTTACTGCATCTTCCTGGTAAATGTTTTCACTTTTGATTAACCCAGTTACTGGATCTTGTACATTTTGCTGACCAATAGCCACCTGGGCATTCAGGATTTGGGCTCTTGCTGGGTCGCTTAGGTGGAAATCCCACCATCCTTTTAATTGACCTACAAAGCCTGCGATGATAGCTTCAGCCACCCTCTTATCTCCATTTCCTTTTATCTTAGAAGCTGTAGCATACATCATCATATGTTTCATTGCATTAATGATCTGATATTCCGTTAGACCATCAATATTCCATTCTACTATGGAGCTTCCATCATACTGAGCGGAATTCCACATTCCATCTTCCTCAAACTGTAAATCTACCGGAGTGGGTCTGGGGTAGTAATTTCTTGTTTTAGCAGTTTGAGTGAATTTCTTTTCATTTGTTATCCTATTAATTTCAGGTTGTTCTTCCTTAAACATCGTTTCAAGATCTTCTATTTCTCCTTCAGTGAGAACCGACACTTGAGGACCTTTTCCTTTGTCTGACAATTTTACTTCTGATAATTTCTTCGCCAGGATGTCAACAAAATTTTCATCTTCTGACAATGTTCTTCCCATCTTAAAGTTTTTATTATCTAAAGGGGGAGGTGGTTTGAAGAACACCTGATTACTCATTTCCTTGATCCTTTTAGTTTCTGAGGGACCGGGGTCGGATTTCTGCTCCTTTGCAGAAACAGACGTTTCAATCCTAGTGACTTGCTTTCCTAGAGACTGCAGAAACAGGTTGGTGTAATTATTCTGCTGAATAACTGCGCCTATATCCTCTTTACTAGCTGTGCGAAAATTATTGGCGCTATCATCAAGGAAAGTGGTTTCTTTGTAGGGAGCAGCTATCATATCTTTCTATTTAATTACCATCTCGGGTGGATGTACGGCTTTTACTGATTTCCCATCTCTGGAAGTGTAAGTCGAGAACGGGCTTCCTATCATTTCTATATGGCTCCTATATTCAGGAATGTCATATTTCTGAGCACACCAATCTAACCACGTAAAGAAGAAACAATTGAATTTCTTTTCTTTCATAAAGGCGGTATGGGCTTTCTAGAGATGATTTTGCCTATGCTCCTGAAAGGCTGTTTCAAACCAGATTCTTTTATTAATATTTTCAATACTCAGATAATTCCTTTTTATCTTTTTGTGTTCTATTTCAAAGGATTTTAACATATTTATTTCAAATTCTACATCCGAGAAGGAAGGCTCGGGTTGAGGTGGATTTATCCTAATTCCTGGGTTTGGAAGGGTTTGTTCAAACCTGTAGGCTGGCCTTTGTATCTGTTCCTGGGTTCTCCTAAGACCTGCCAAGATCATTCTGTCATGGTCTAGATCGTAAGCTATATCAGAGGAGGTGCTCGACCTATGGGGTTCTAGGTTGGATCTAGAGGGTGCTAGATCAATCCTAGAGGTACTCGACCTATGTGGTTCTAGGTTAGATCCAAAGGGTGCTAGATCAATCCTAGTTTTTCTAGCGTTGGAGAATTGTATTTCTACCTCTCCATCAGCGAATTGGGAGATCCGAGTAGGTTCTTGATTTTCAAGGGGCTTCTCTGGGACTACTTCATCCAAAATCCACTTTTCTGGTAGGGTTATATCACTCCACTTTATCATTTTTGGGACTGCTACGTTTGATTTTTCAAGGTTGGTTTGGAACAAGGTAGTTTCACCTTTGCTGTCTAAATCTTTAGCTTTGGGACAGACAGTGTTCATAACCTTATATGAAACCCTATAAATGATCGCTAGATTTTGGGATCCTGGGTCCATATCATAACCCTGAGTTTGAATATTCAATGTTAAAGCTTTTAAGATATTTACGTCGGAAAGTGCAACAGAAAAGTTTGGGAAACAGTTAAAGTATATCGGACCTTCCCCTAAGGTTGACTCAATTATTCCTAATAAGGAATCCGTGAACTTTCTATGTCTTTCATCTCTTACACAAAGCAAGATTGAACTGGGCAATCCTGTTCTGGTAAGTGGTTTCACCGCTACCTGCACCAATCCTATGTGCAAATAGTTATAATTTCTCTCCAGATGCTGGTCGATTTGACTCTGGGTGAATAGCTGAAAACTATCTTTTTTATCAATGACAGATATCGTTTTTTCAACAGTTTTTATTACGTAATCAGATCTGAACTTGAAAGATCCCTTATAGTATATATCAGTGATGGGTACTCTGGGTATATCCCAGTTGCACAACTCCTTTTCTACGTCCCGCATGATTATTTCTTGAGAGTTTTTAACTCGTAGGGTTCTATGGCTAGGACTGTTACTAGAGCTTGCTTCTCCAGAAGAACGGATAGACAAGATTCTCCTAAGGCTTGCCATTTTAAAATTCTGGATTTTATGCTTTCCTTCTGTTCTCCTCCTAATTCAAGGTTGCTAGTCCCTGCCTAGGTCTCTCAACGCCTTAGCTTATCGGGCAACGGCTAATGAGCCTATCTGACAGCTAGACAACTCGATGACTAGTGAGTAAAGGAAACTTGACAGAAAAACCAGAAGATCAAACCAACAACTTAGTTTGAACTTTAAACTTAACAACTCTTCTAGGGACTTTTGGCTCTGATACCAGGTACTGGCCCAGACTCTTAATATATATAGATAAATTTAGGTCAAACTTAACAGAAAAAGCATAAAATAATAAAAAGAAAAAGAAAAGTGTTAGGTGCGAAAGCCTCGGCCCAAATTTGACCGGGAACCGAGGGATTCGGCCCGACTCTCCTTTTTCAGTCCGTTTGAATTCGAAATGATTAAAACTCCCCACGAACTTAGCCCGACTTGATTTGAAACTTGACCCGGCCCAGCATACAATCCGAACTTCTGTCCCATTATACCAACACAGAGCTAACAGTCCAACCGAGTAGGACCTCAGATACAGACACTCGATGTCAGTCCGCGAATCGTCGGGTCAAAATCTGAACCCCACTCGGAGCACGCCCGATCGGCGCCCAAACTATCCTGACTATCTCGCTGGAACCCTAAACTCCGATATACCCCCTGATCCTCTCCTCCGACCGGGCTCCTTCATCGACGCCACCACCAGAACCTCCAATGGTCAAAACGTAAAAGAAGCGCAAAAGCCCCGAAGAGCGCCTGAGCAATCGAAATGTGCGGAGCCAGCTACGTCCGGGTCGGGTATGGAGAATCCAGATGGTGGGGCCGGGCGAGTCAAGCGAAAAGGGTTTGTGGAGCCTCTGGAGAACTGGTTGCCGCAAGGTTGGTCCGTGGAAGAAAGAGTTCGGGCCTCTGGTGCAACAGCTGGGAGTACAGATAGGGTAAGTTTCGGTCTTACAGATTATTGTTAGATTTTCTATGAGCTCAGAAATAGAAATTTCTTATGTTAGTAAGTGTTGGTTTGTTGATGATTAATGCTCCTTTTGGTAACTCTGTGAAAGAAATGAAGGAAGAGAAGGAACCATAAGATTTGATTAGATTCTCTGTTTTAAACCCATTTTTGTCTCCCATTATGAGAAAAAAAAGTATTAAATAACGTATTGGCAAACAAAATAAATAGGATCCACTTATTTATTTTTGAGCTGATATTGTGTAAATAACCAAAACGACTTCAGTTTAGGGTGTAGGGTCTGGTGTTTATGGTTTATATATATTTTGTTTATAGGAGTTGGTATTTAAACTTCATATTAGATAGCTAATTATTTTTGTGTTAAAGATGATATGCTTTTAGCATATTGTTGCAAGGGTTAATAGTTGACGACCTTTCATCCTATTTTGCACACACACTAAAGTGTTTATTCTGAAAATCTGCTCCAGCGTACACAATGTAGTTTGTAGCTGTAAATTAACAGTAAATTGGTGAAGAAAATCTTCATATCCACTATCTTTAAGCTTAGTGTTGTTCTTTCAAGTTCGTCTACAACTCCTAAGAAGTTATAAACATTAGTGTTATCCTATTTTGGGTATCATTTATGTGATGTTTGCACTGCCAAGAATGCTTCTCACACACTTTGGACTCTTTGGTGGTTTGCTTTCCGAAAACCAACTGTTTTTGGACAAATTCTTTGTTTTGGAATTCAACCCAGTTGCATAATGCTATTATGTTTTATCCTAAGGAAACACTTTTCTCTGTTTTTTCAATTTGGTTAGGGGTAAAATAATCACCTACTGGTTCAAGCTACTAATTAGCATTTCTGACACAATCAGAGCTTTCAAAACATTATTTCCGTTCTGTTCACAAGGTCTTCTTTCAATCAGTCCCAGTGACACTGTTTTTAATGGTTGGAAAAAAAAAAAAAATGCTGTATAGAGGGGTCCATGCATTCTGTTGAATAAGAGTGAGTGAAAATGATGCCCTGCACTTGTTATAGCATTTGGAATGAATATTTTGTATAAGGTCAGAATCATGTCTTAGTAATTACTGACATTAAAAGTCTAATAGTTTTTCTTCCGCAAGGTGTTTTGGTGCTATTTTAGTAATTGATAAGTATATCAATACCCACTGCCCAAAAAAGTCACATCCTGTTACTTGTGGCGCTGATATAGGAGGTGGTGTACTACTCCTTGCAAAAACAAATACATATTAATAAAAGTGGGAGGGGGGAAGATCAGTTAACTAGTGTAAAATATATAGAATTTTGCACCAGTTATTAGCATGTGATAGGATCTTGGTTCCCCAATTTAACCTGTAAATATAATTTTCTTATCACGCACATATTGTGTACTAAAATTTTGTTCGATGCAATATCGGCAACCATTCCATGAAGGTTAAAGTTTTAGTATAGATGAACTGTTTGACATACATGGTGGGTACTCTTACAACGGTTGGATCGGGAAAATAAAGTCCAACAAAAAGTTATTAAGTGGTGCAGAACACGTTAATTATGCAAAAGTGTAATTGATCCTGCTTCTAAAGAGTTAACTGATGTATCACAACATTAGGACTCCCCCATTGATTTCCCTAATCTGCATCTTTTTAGGTAAGTATGATTAGAAGGGAGAAAATTCCCAAGTTTGTGTCCCTGTAGTTCAAATTTCGCCAGTCACTAGCTCATGAACAAAAACAAGTGTCCAATGCATGTACAACATCTTTTCAAGAAAACCTTCAAGGTATAGCTACATGTTAGATTTACCAGGAAAGACAAAAGGTAGGGAAACCAAAAAGGAAGAAGACTTATGCCCTGTGGATTAGTTTTCCCTGTGTGCAAGTTTTGTTCCAACAACTAAATGGAATGGTAGAGTTCAACAATTGATTTTATACAAAGAAACTGCACTTATTTTTTGCAAGTGGCATAAGATGCTTGTATTTTTAATTGCTACTTGATCTTTAAATTTTTTTTTTACAGTTCCGTTCTTTGCATCAGTTCAGTTTAAATGAATAAAATCCCAAAAATATAAGAACATTGAAGATTGCTTTTGCAGCAATCAAGTCTGAGCAAGGTTTAAATCCTCTGTTTTGCCCAGTATTACGTTGATCCAGTCTCAGGCCGCCGGTTTCGGTCAAAGGTAGAAGTTCTTTACTTTCTGGAAACTGGAACAATTAAAAAGAAGAAAACAACAGAGAATGCCAGTGGTGACAAAACAGTGAGTAAAAAATGACTTCTTATTTGGCTGACAGTGGTTAAAGGTTTTCTTCTATTTTTCTTACTGATATTTTTTTAAATTTACCTTATTTCTGTCAGTCTGTAGATGGTTCTGGAAGCCATAAACAAAAGAAGTCTAGCACAAAGCCGAAGAGTTCTGCTTTGAACTTTGATTTTGTCAATGTGCCTGAGAACGTTGTATGGGTTCTTACAGACGCTTCTGCAGGGTCCTGGACACCCTTTATTGGTAACAAAGAGGTGCCTGAATCTACTACACAAGAATGGGCTGCTGCATTCACATCTATCACATCCCGAAAATAGTGATCATTCTCATTGAAAATATTTTGAACCCTCTTTCCATATCACGAGGATGCACCACGAAAAATGGTTATTCTTTTTGCCAACAGACTACACTGACCAAAATTACATCATCTTTCTCCATATTTCCTCCCTACTGAACTTTTTGGAATCTTTTGGATCATACGGACTCATATCATATGACAGCGGATCTAGTCTACATTGCTTTTTGGTATGTAGTCATTTTGGGTACAGAGTCATTCAAAACTGTCTTATATTTGCTCTTGATCAAGTTTTTCTTTCTTTCTAAGTAATGTTATTGGCACTCCAAAATAGTCATTAAGCTAGTTGCGCTCGTTTGCAAGTTTATGGAGGTGTAAGCATATTTTGGAGTACATATAACATCTCTACGTTAATTCTCTCTTTACATGTAACTCATGTCTCTGTATACCTGTTCCCTTCAGAATTTTGTGTTTGACAGTTCATTCAATAGGCATATGTGAATTTTATGTTTTAGTGAGCACTCTCTTTCATCCTTGTAAAGAAGTGGGCAACGCTAAAGAACACTATTTTTTTCCCCAAAAAATGAAGGTCCTTGTGAATGCCTTTTTGGGCCGATGCCGTTTAATTTCCGAAGGTGATCTACAACTCAATTCTGTGAGAAATTATGAACTTATGATGTACTCGGTTATATTCGCCTTGTTATTGGCACTCTGAAAAAAGTCATCCGCTAATAAACGTAAGTAAGAATTTGTATATGGACAAGTGTATATGATGGCTTTTTTGATGTCTCAATAACAATCTACTCACCTGCAAAGTTCTCAAATTTCCATAGTAATCAACAAAATATTGATACTTCATTTATGCAAAGCAAAACTATGTCGGACTAGTTGTCATCGAAATATAAAATCATATCTATAATGGGACTATTTGTTAAAATAATAATAGTATTTATTTATTTATTTTTTCCAAAATAGTTGTAGTATTTCCCATTTTTCTTCCACGTGCAGAAGATTTACAAACAAGTTACCCTGAATTTTGAACTCTTCTTGCACCCAAGTTCGATTCCCCATTTTCATAAATTGGATTAATGTAAAATAATTTAGACTATCGCTTATATTTTAAAAAAACAAAAATATCTTAAAATAACTAACTTTTGGGTAAAGAGTTATATTAAATTATATATGTTTTTAATTAAGGACGGGCAAACAACCCCCACCGTTATAAAGGTGATATGTCTTTATCCATACAAACCCTGTCCAATTTTGGTTTTGGAAACTTCTTGCCGACGCTTCTTCTTCTTCTTCGAAATTAGAAACCCTCTTTTATTTAGAAACCCTGTATGAATAGTACGGGGGGACTAGCTAAGCCTCTCCCAATTCCTATTCTAATTTGGTTTTAAAACTTCTTGTAAATATATTGTCGCCGGTAGTAGCTTATAGCCTCCTCAAATTAAAAGAACCTCATTCTTGTTTCTGAAATCTTATACATAATAACCTAGTTGATTAAGCTAAACAAGCTTTTCAATTCTTCTTTCTCTCTCTCGTATAGACATCATGTCTGCTTTTGATTTTCCAATGCAATTTTCTATAGTCTTATCTTATGTTACCCAAAAACTCGATAATTAAAATTTAAATAACTTGACAATTAAATCCTAAAATTTAAAATATGTGGATTAGGCTAGTTGGTCAGGTTAGTGAGCCCGCCCCCTTGCACCCAGGGTTGATTTTCTCTCCCCGTAAATTAGATAAAATAACCTGATTTTGGGTGAAAAGTGAAATTATATGTTTATAATTAATAGCATAGATTATGGACGGGCAAACAACCCCGCCATTGTTTTCGGTTACAGTTAGAAACCTCTACAATTCCAATTCTAATTGGATTTAAAAACTTCTTGTTTCTGAAATTAAAAAAAAAGATTTTCTATTTAAATCACGCACTTCTCTTTGTTCACCCCAATACTTAAATCATTAAGCTGTAAGTTTTATTATTGTGTAAAAAGACAAAAAAGGTCATCCAACTTAATAATTAATCCTAGTACATCTATACACACACCCCCACCACTTTTCATATAAAGTTTTAGAAAAATACAAACTCCTCTACATCATATTGCCAGATTACTCTTCTCTTTTAAAGACATAGAAAATTGACGAGCTTACCTCTTTAAATATGCGTGGGAGTTGATGGAAAGACTTGTTGATTATCAACTCAACAATACCCAAGTGTTGAAATTCCAGTTACAGTTATTGGAGAGAGGTAAAGTTATTCTCTTTCTCTAGAAAGTATTAAATTTCGAGTTTAGGGTTCTATTTGTTTGTGTTTTTTTTGCTGGGAACAAAGAAAATTGTGGGGTTTAAATAGAAAATCTATTTTATTTCTTATTTTTTCAATTTGGGGTGTATTTAAGGGTAGTTTGGGAAGATAGTGGGGTTTTCTTAGAAATTGTGAAATTTTAACTTAGAACATGGGGTGAACTAAGAGAAGTGTGGGGTTTAAATAGAAAATCTCTAAAAGAAACTCTTTCTTGTTTCTGAAAGCTTATACATAATAAGCTAATTAATTAAGCTAAACAAGCTCTTCAATTTTCTCTCTCTCTCTCTCTCTCTCTCTCTCTCTCTCCTCGTATAGACATCATGCCTGCTTTTGATGATGTCTTATCAACCCTTGCCCTCATCATGGGAGGCCCCCTCACACTCACGATCTTCTATTTTTGCAAAGACCGCACGCCCAATGATCATTTTCCGAGTGATGATGCACGGCACGATGATCTCAAAGCAGGTCGACTGCCGTCAAATCTTGGTCGTCAAGCTCGTAATATTGCTGCAGTACAGCTGCCGCGGCAGGCCTCAATCGTCTTCACATATACTGTTACTACTAGTCCTGAGTGTGTTATTTGTTTGGAGGAGTTTAGGGAGGGGCAAGAGTGTCGGTTGCTTGCTATTTGTAACCATTCGTATCACAAGTCCTGCACTGATCAGTGGCTAGCCGTAACGGAAAGCAACTGTCCCCTTTGCCGTGCTCCTGCTCAAAATGTATCTTAATTAGAGGGCTTTCTGTAATTCTCAGTTGATTACTTTTGATGTTACAAACACAGAGCATGTAACTACCAATTTTACTTGTAACTTTAGAAGTAAGTCCCCTCTTGCATTATGTTAGTAGCCAACGAGAAATATGAAATTGCATTCCAAGTATTCAAGTTCTGATTTTCTTGCACAAGGCCTATGGCGTTCATCCAACTACAATTTTTAACTGACATCAATTCCCAAATAGGAAGAATTTTAGCTTCGATTCGTCCTGAATTACAATGTATATTTCTACTACATACACTTGAGCAATAATAAAATGGATAAAAAATGTATTACGACAGAAAAAAATGACGGATATGTATCTTTGAATGTATATTATGCAAAAACAAACTTGAGCAATACAGAGAGGGCAAACAATGTGTATTACTGACATATATTTCCATTAACTTTTATCCTTTTGGAATTACAACTGCCTAGAGAGAGAAACCTATGTTAACTGAGAGAGTGCACCTAAAGCCCAAACTCTGAAGAAAAATGCAAACCCGTAAAAAGAAGGGGTTGTAACAATCCTGGAAAGTTCAACAAATGGGTTCCTTCTATGAAATCAACTTCCTAATAAAACATTGAAAGCAACAAAAAAAAGTTCCATTACGAAAGAATTGAATAGAATGTTGTATAGATATACAGAACCTCATGAACAACAATGTAATTGCCCAGCCAAAAAAAAAAAAAAACAGAATATATAAGAAGACATTTTGAGACTGAGATCCTTACTGGGTGAGGCAAGATATTGGAGTATGAAGCTGTACAGCCGTGAGACTTCTTGTACCTCAAAAGAGCTCTTTAGTCAATACATATGGGTGTTGTCCGGGAAACCAAACAAGGTGTCCGGGTCTTATGAATGAGACATATGATTCCATCTTATGGACAGTTTCAGAAATTGGGATTCTCATTTGCATTCAAACATTCATAACTTCACCAGTGTACTATCACCTTTCGCTTTAGAAAGTATGTTATACAAAGAAACTGATGGTCTTAAATCTGACTCCATCATCTCTTTAAGCAGAAACTCGGCCTCCTCCCACTTGCCATCATTACAAAGCACTCCAATGGTGGAATTGTAGCTAGCCACATTTGGAATCATTCGATTCTTTCTCATTTCTTTGAGCAACCTCAGTGCCCTGTAAGAGCTACCCTCTTTGCAGTAACCATGAATCATCATATTATATATGACATCATTTGGCTCCAAATGAGTGTCACTCATTGATTTGAACAGCTTCGATGCTTCCTTCATATCGCCTTTCATGCATAATCCATGGATTAAGACACCATAGGTGTGAGTATCGGGCACCATACCGGCCTTCTCCATGGAAAAGAACATCTGAAATGCTCTTTCCATGTCACCAGATCGAACTAAGGCATCGATTAAAATTGTATATGTCACTTTAGAAGGAGAAACACCTCTGTCGTTCATCTCTCTCACTAAATCAGCAACTCCTGCAGAATTTTGGGCTCTAGCAAAGGCTTGAATCAAAACATTATAAGTCACCAAAGATGGTGATTGTCCATTTGACTTTAACTGATCAAATAAACTCAAAGCGTTGTCCAACTTTCCTAGGTTACAAAACCCATCAATTAGTGTGTTAAAAGTAACTGTGTTTGGACTAATACCTTCCCTTATCATCTGATTAAAAAACTTCTCAGCTTCCCACATCCTGATTTCCCTGCACAATCCGCAAATTACGGTGTTGTATGCTACAACATTGCAGGCCACTCCTCTCTCACGCATTTCATCAAACAGTTCCAAAGCTCTGCTCATTTTCCCATCATTGCAACACTCATTAATCAAACAATTATAAGTGCAGACATTAGGAACAACCCCATTACTTTTCATCTTCTCATAGAGCTCAAACCCATCTTTTTTATGGCCTTTCTTGAAAAGCCCATCAATCAACGCAGTATATGTATACTGGTTAGCAACCAGACCAAGCTCCTCCATTTTACCAAACATCTTCTTTGCCCTCTCTAAATCACCATTCTTGCAACACCCATCAATCAAAGTAGAGTATATAACAACATTCGGAGACAGACCCATTTCCTCCAATTGAACCAATAGCTCGAAACCTCTATCCAAATCACCAGCCTCGCAGCAACTTTTTATCATTATCCCAAAACTATACACATCCAACTCAACCCTACCCTTAAACTCATTGAAAACCCACCAAGCTTTTCCAAAATCTTTTGACTTAACAAGAAAACCCAACAGATTATTAAAAGTGTTTGATCTGGGAACGAGGCCCTGGTCAACCATCTGCTTCAAAAAGCAAAGGGCTTGCTCTGGCAACTGAGATTGAACATGGGCATTGATGATAGTTTCAAACAGATGACTACAGAGAGGGTTAGAGCTCAAGTGGGGTTGAGTTAAATGGTGGAGGAGAGAAGAGGGAGTGAAGAAACGGGAAGAAAGTCGACCAGAGAGCACTTGAAGAATGAGAGACTGGGCGTGTGTTGGCATGTTGGAGGAGAGAAGGCGGTGGAGAATGAAGGATATGGATTGGTGGGTGTGTTGGAAGCCTTGGAGAATGGAGGAGTTGAAAATTGAGAAGGCTTTTAGTGGCGGGCTCTTCACTATTTTTTGAATGAGGAGCAGAGCTTCGTTCGCTAGAGACATTATTGTCCTGCGTTTTCTAGTTGCCTCGCCTCTCTTCGGAAATAGAATTAGCTGAACATTTTAGGAACTCGGAAGTTAGTTTTGCCCACCCATGATGAAATGGGCCGGGTCAAACTTTTTCGGATCAGCCTAGTTTATATTTTTAACCGCTTGAGTTATAAGGGCACTTCCATCCATTTGACAGACAAAAGGCAAGGAGAGGTAATGGCTGTTACTATTCACGTGAATAATGCATGTCCTTGCAATTTTTCTGTTAGTTTTCCACACGTGAATAATGCATGTCCTCGCAATTTTTCTGTTAGTTTTCCACCCATTGTCATGGCAATCCAATGATAACCACTACTCACATGAGATATGAAGAGAGGAATTTATATAGAGTTTTGGTGTAGGAAGTGAAGAATATGGCTAGGTATTTATTAAAAAAACTTCTAAAATTTTTGGTTTTTTTAAATATATATTTTTTGTTATTTAAATTGACTATTGAAGTCAGCATTAGGTCAGCTTGCCCAGGCAAGTCTTGCCTTTGGGCTATCCCAAGCTGATGGTGGAGCACACTCCTTGCTCGGGCTGGCCTTCACCACTGGACTTCATTTTTGAGAGTTGGAGGGCCTTTTGCCTGTGCTGGCCTACACGGGTGGAAGTGCTCTAAGCCCCTTACGAAACGGGTTGAAACTTAATTCAAAGTTTTAGTGTATAAGCAGAAGAAGAAATGAGAAACAAATACCAAGATTTTTGTCTGTGATGAACATGTGAATTACACAGATTTTTGTTAGCAAACTCAATAGAAAATTCCTAAGATATGCTGTAAATTGATCACGTTTGTAATCTCCCCCATGTGAATTAATCAGGCACTTATGGTGCCATTTGTAGCTGTAAAGGCTTTTTGTGGTATAAACTAACATGTTGTTCATTTACCAAAGATTTAACCTTTAAAATCTTGTACGTTACAATTCATTATTCCCTAATTTAATATTTCCCTTAACAAGAAAAATCCTTTTTTCTTTTTTTGTTAAAATAAGAAAATTATCCAAAAGATCTAATTATAACCTTTTTCTTTTCTTTTGGGGCTAAAATGATAATCACAACCTTTCGTGACTGGAGAGTCTAGAAGCAGCTAAATAGTTAATGGAATACAGATGGACCTTTACCAAAACTGACAAGATCCGCAAACAAAAACCAAAAATACATATGCATTTGTGAATTGACCCCACTACCCCCACGTCTCTCCCTCTTGAGTCTTGACCAGATTGTGGAAAATCGATAAGTGGGCCCCACACACAGACCTTTCTTCCGAGTTTCAACTTTCAACATATGCTCTCTGGTGTTCTCTAGCTCTCGCTCCTTTCAGCTTCTCTACACCAGAGACATGGAGCCGAAATCCTCTGCAACCGCACCGCCCAAGCTCCTCCTCCTCCTCTTCCTCCTCGTCTCCACCTGTCACGTCATGGGAGCTGCCGCTTCCTCCATCGGCGTCAACTACGGCACCATAGCTGATAACCTCCCACCGCCCTCCCAGGTCGCGACCTTCCTCAAGACCAAAACCACCATCGACCGCGTCAAAATCTTCGATGCCAACCCCGACATGCTCCACGCCTTCGCCGACACCAAGATTGCCGTCACCATCACAGTCGGAAACGGTGACGTTCCGGCCCTCGCCAAGCTCTCCGCTGCTCAGGCTTGGGTGTCCGCTAACATTCTGCCGTTCCACCCCCGCACGATCATCAACCGGATCGCCGTCGGCAACGAAATCCTCGCCACGTCGGACAAGGACCTCATCGCGCATCTGCTTCCCGCCATGAAGTCTCTCCACGAGGCTCTCCAGCTGGCTAATATCTCCACCGTCCAGGTCGGGACACCTCACTCTCTGGGCATACTAGCGCCCAACACGGGCCCACCGAGTCAGGGCCGATTCCGAACCGGCTACGACCGAGTCGTCTTCACTCCGATGCTCGAGTTTCACCGCCAGACCAAATCCCCGTTTTTGATCAACCCGTACCCGTTTTTCGGATTCGTACCCGAGACTTTAAACTACGCGCTCTTCAAGCCAAACGCGGGCGTTTTCGACAACGCCACGGGGATGAACTACACCAACATGTTCGACGCGCAGATGGACGCGGTTTTCTCGGCGATGAAGCAGGTCGGGTACGAGGACGTGGACATCGTGGTGGCGGAAACCGGGTGGCCCTCCGCGGGCGACCCGACCCAGCCCGATGTCAATGTGGACAATGCGGCGTCGTATAACGGGAACCTCGTGCGGCACGTTAGCTCGGGAAAAGGCACGCCGTTGATGCCGAACCGGACGTTCGAGACTTACATCTTCGCGCTGTTCAATGAGAATCTGAAACCCACGACTTCGGAGCGGAATTACGGGTTGTTCAAGCCCGACTTGAACCCGGTTTACGACGTGGGCATTTTGCGGAACCAACAGGTAATTCGGTAATTTTAGTAATGTTTTTGGTTTTTTTGCGCGTAAGAATCGAAGAGTTATTCTGATTCTTCATGTGCTGCCAATAGTCTTTTGACACCTGGTGGAGGTCGTATGCTCTGTCTTAACTCAATGGATCACTCGGCTTCCGCGTTTGTGCTTCTGAGCTCTGACAATGCCTACGACAAAAGCTCACCTGTCGTTGCTGTTTATGCATAATGACTGTTCGTTTAATTATTTATTTTAGGCAGCGGGTCCTACATCTGGCGTGGCATCCGGACCCACCTCTGGCGGGGCGGCCGGACCCACATCTGGCGGGGCGGCCGGACCCACATCTGGCGGGGCGTCGGGTCCCGCGTCCGGTGGAGCAACAGCACCGTCATCGTCGGAGAAGAGGTGGTGCGTGCCCAGATCGAACGCTTCTGATGCGGCGCTGCAGGCGAACATAGATTACGTGTGCAGCAGCGGAGTGGACTGCAAGGCGATACAAAAAGGTGGGCCCTGCTTTCAACCCGATACCGTGAGGTCGCACGCAGCTTACGTCATGAACGCTTATTACCAGTCGGTGGGGCCGCAGGATTACAATTGTGACTTCAAACACACTGGATTCGTCACCACCACTGATCCCAGTAAGCTTTCCCTGATTTTTAATTTATTTATCGACATATTGAAACTAGCAAAATTAGTTTTTTTTCTTCCTTTTTTTAATAATAAAAAAGTGGAAAAATTGGGTGGCAGGTTACGATGCGTGCACGTATCCATACAAGTCGGAGAAGTTGGAAAAGTCGGTGGAGGGAGGCTCGATGAAAATGAAAAGTAGCAGAGTGGCGGAGATATTTATGATGGTGGTAGCTTCTTGTATTATGTTCTTTTAGAAAAATTAGAATTAAGATTATCTTTTGTAATTTTAAAAAGAGTTAATTTAATTTCGTCATTAACTTAGGATAGCTACTCTGGCTGCTGCTATTGTAGGGGGGTTTAATTATTGGTTGGGTGTCAAGAAGTGGCCGTGTTTTGGACAGACCTTCATGTAAACGGGGATATAGGCTTTTTCGCTATTTGGGCTAATAGCGGAATGGCATGTCATATTATTAATCGGAATAGCAAAATAGTGTTATTTCTAACTAGGACTCTCGGATGTATTAAATTTGAAGTTAGTACTTATCAACTGCTTATGGAACATTATTATTTATTTTACCGGGGGAAATATTTGGCAATGCCCCCTGAGTTATGGATCGCGTTTTACTTTTTTTTTTTTTTTTGGTCTGAATCATGAGGTGGTCCTGGATGGGCCCCAATTATGGGTGGCACCTTTAAGCCTTAACCACAACCCAGACTAATCCTCATTCACACCGGGTCGGCCCGTAAGGGGTAAAGTGATGGCCAAAATGGTGACTCCGTACGAGAGCAGGGATCGAATCCCTGACCTCTCTTAAGGAATGAGAGTGCCGAACCACTCACACCAACCACCTTGGTTGATCGCGTTTTACTTTACTATCTGAATTTTAACAATTTCGTGAAATATAGGTTCATTTCCATCTGTGCGAGCTGGGACTTGTTTTGATTCACCTTCACCATATCCCATATCTTAAAATCTTCCCTTCAGCATTTTCTACTTAACAAGATTTCCAATGGCCAAAATCGGGGACAATGCTTGGTAGTGATAAAACTTAATGTACATGCTCTCAAAAATTAGTCGTGTGTGTTGCCCGTGATGGAATCAAACAGGAAAATTATGACATAATTGATGCATCGTGGCACAACTGCATGAACTAAAAGTTTAATGTAGACACAAAATCAAATTGAAAGTTCAGAAGAGTAAATTATAACAAAGTCCAAAATTCATGGAGGGTGCTAAAATATTCCCTACCTGATAATCTCACATGAATTATATGCATCAACGTTTTGCGTTTGATTTTTGACGTCAATAGATCCTCTTGTCATCAATTGAAATGTCTCCTAAACCCTATGTTACGAAAGGAAGATGCTTAGCTATAACTTACGATAGAATCTAATTCCTCTTAACTTTCTAAGAGAGTTTTATAGCAATTTCTTTGGAGTAAAGCAATATTATGCTTGTCGTTTTCAGTACATCAATCATACTCTATGGATATGTATGTATGTATAAAGAGGTTGTGGTTTGAATCCTATTGTGACTGCAAATACCACTTCCCAAAGACCAATATCATTCTATGCCCACGAGAACAAACATACTATTACAAACTATATCTAGTGACAAGGGCTATATGTGATGTGAGCAATGTTATGAATTCTCGCATGCATCCAACCACTCTTATCCAAAATTGATCATGAAACTAATATTTGTACATGATTTCTTGTTATATAATATGTCAAATAGTGGCGAGACTCATTTGTTTAAGTGAGATCTACTACTAATAGAGATGTGGTATGAGATAATCAGTATTTAACTCGTTTTTATGATAGTTAAACCATTAAATTAAGGTTTCTTCCTACGCTTTGCCTCGAATCTCAATTTTCTCATTGAATTTGCAACAGGGTCAATGTGCTCTTGCGCTTGCATTCCATTAATTTTGTCAATAAAGTCGTTTAATTGCTGACGTGGTATGAATATTTAGTAATTTTAGTTATAAACAAAATTTTAAAGGAAATCCAAATTAATCTTCGAAATGTACAATATCATAACAAAAAAAGCTTTAAAAAAACACGGTAGTTTTCTACCCATCTTTAACTACACATTATACAGATTCAAGTATGGGTAGCGCGGATATTGATCCCCTTGCAAGACATAAACAGAATCACGACAAAGCGGACAACTAGTAGCCCTACCTAGCCACTTCTCAATGCATCCTCTGTGAAACGTATGCTCACACTTAAGAACCCTGCACTTATCTTCTTCCTCAAACTCCTCCATGCAAATAACACACTCGTCACTGTGAAATCCTACTCTCTTGTCCACTCGATACTTGAAAGGTATACCACGGCAGATTAGCCGTGGCCGCAGCGGCGGTCTTCTGGCTGATCTTCTCGTTCTCGGTGGTGCGGTTAATGGTGTTGTTATTGTTGGTTCCCCAGATTCAATGTCGTGGGTTGGATGCGCTGTTTGATCAGCAGCATTTTCCCTGATGATCCCATATACGATGGCGGCTACTATTAGAATGCATAATAGTATCAGCACGACAGTGCGTACATAACCAAGCTCTGGTGGCGGTGAAGGCGGTAGCGAAAGAGGAAGAGGCGGAGGAGCTGCCGATACCATGGCGGGCGGACTGCGTGTGTGAGGTGAGAGTAAGCCAGTGTGGTTGTTTGTACAAGGATTGCTTGCAATTAATATGTACTTGAGGAAAGCCTAAGTCCTAATGGCATAAGGAAAAGAAGAAAAAAGAAAAGAAAAGAAAAGGAAAGTTTCTAGCTAGTTTAGGATTTTGGCGGTACGAAGTACGCACGGGAGGTTTGGGTGTGAGTAAGTGCAATAGTCTATATGCTTGAGTGGCAAGTTAAACCCCTATACTTAGAGAAAACAAAAAGATTCAAATATTTTACACACACTACAAGAAAGGAAGGCAATAGTCACGTTTTTTAGTCAACAAATTGATTTTGGTGATATCAGGTGGCTGGTCAATGGTTTTGGTGACAGCAAGCAAATAATGGTTTAACTCTCTCACATTTCAATTTAATTTATTGATTACATATAATTTAAATATAATAAATACAAACCACTTTATTGTTCTTTACAGCTAAAAGTAACTTTCCAATTTTCTCCAGTAATTAAACCCAATAAAATATTTATGAAATGTATTTTACTTTCCAATACACATTTAAACTGTATCTTTTCTCTCTCCCTCTGAAATGTCCCACGTATGTTTTCATCTTCCAAGCGTATGATATGACCAGTATGGCCATGGCCCACACTCAACATTTTTTTATTCTTCCTTTTTCTTTCCTTTCCTTCTCTCTTTTCTCTCTTTCCTTAAAAAAAAAAATTTCTTGCGTCTATCCTTCCTCCCTCTCTCTCCCTCCCCCCTCATTTTTTTTTACTTCTTCCTCTTTAATTATTTCCTTTATCTCCTCTCTATTTATATTTTTATCTGCGTTCATCCTCTCTCTCTCTCTCTCTCTCTCTCTCTCTCTTCTTTATTTTTATTTTGTCTTCCTATATTTACTTGAGCAAATTACTTATGTCTTTTCTTTCTTCTTATTGTTAGGTTTTGGATTTGGAAGGGGCTGCATGGATTTTCCTAAGCTTTTATCCGCTCACATCACAACTGAACTTAGATATGAATTTCTAAGACTTTCTTACTCACATGTATCTCATATCTACTTTTTGTTTGGGAAATGATTTATTTTTTGTTTGGTTACTGAGAAAATGAAGAAAAATGTTGAGTTTTAAATTCAATGTTTTGTTGTTATATATTCTTTGCTATTGTCTGATGCAGGAAGACATGAGATGAGACTGGAGAAAGAAATAATATGGATGTACAGACATGTGGCTATTGCTGGATTCGAAGGTTAAGTTATTTTTGTTCTTGATTTTGTTTTTCCTAGCCTTCAATGTATAACAAGCTGAAAATACTGATATCAGTAGCCGGTGAATAAAATCTCTTTAAGGATCTATTAAAGATTCAGTTGTGGGAAGGAAGGATGGAATTGCTCAATACTTGCTCGCAATTAAAGACTTATAATTACCTTTGCAAGGCCTTGCCTTATGTATTTACATAGAAACAGAGCTTGGATTTGGATTCAGGAATGGAAATACTGTTGACTTTGAACAATATGTTGTAAAATTGGCTAATTTAATCTTTTAAATGATTTTTTGGAAAATGAAAGGCAATTAGAAATTGTTATTTTTTTTCAAAGGAATATAATACACAAGCTATACACTCACTTATTATACAAATACAAATATAAATACGAGAATTAATATCTGTCAGTTAAATCAAACAAAATAATAAAATATTATGATTTGACATGATGTTCAGCTTTTAATTGCAGCTATAGAAAGTCAATAATTTGTGTCACCAAACTCTCTCTTTCGTAACAAAGAGCAAAAGTCACGGAGGCATATGTAACACACACTCGAATTGTAATTGCATCGTGACTATTGGCTTTTGTCACTAAAAATCGTGACTAATGGGAACAATAGTCACGAAAAATATAGTAACTACTTCCCTCTTTTTTTTTGTAGTGACAAATCCTCAATTAACTATACATAATAGATATTGACGGTTGTGTGAACCTGATTTTGATCTCCTTGCACAACCCAAACACAATCTCGACAAACTGGACAATGGCTAGCCGTAGCAAGCCAATCATCTATGCATTTTTGGTGAAATGCATGCCTACAATTGCTAAGAAATCTGCAATATTCTCCTTCCTTAAACTCCTCCATGCAAATAACACACTCATCACTGCAAATTCCTATTCTTTTGCCCACTCGATGCATGAAAGGTACACCATAAGAGATTAGCCGCGATGGTCTTCGTGTTCGCCGTAGATTTGTCGTTGTTGGTGCCCCGAATTCGATGTCCAAGAGGGTTAAAGTTTGATCAGCCCTTTGATTAGCATGCAAGTTTCTGATGAGCAGGTATATGTTGATGGCTACTAAAGTCATCAGTAGAATGACATGGTATGATTCTACAATAGCGTGCCCCAAGGAATAGTACCTATCAAGAGGGCTATGTAGCAATGATAGAATTAGGTTTGTCGCCGTTGATACCTGTGAATGTGGTGGAGGAGGAGGAAGAGTGAGAGGCGCCGCGGATAGCATGGCGGAGTGTGTATGTGTGTGAGAGGGAGAGGGAGAGGGAAAAAGTCTAGAAATATACTTATCCAATATCATTCTAGCCCACATATTAAAAACAATTAAAGTACAACCGCTTGTTAAAAAGACACAATTCCTAATATTGCTCACAATATATATATACATCCCATCTCATATATATGTGATGTTGATATATTTTGCGTTTTTTTAAAGGCGGTTGTACTTTAATTGTTTTTTATATGTGGATTGCATCTCAATCCAACAAATTATTTGTATGGTAGATTGCATCTCAGATTGATCAGTGAGACTCCTTAACAAAAGAGCAAAGAATAAATCCTAAACCCAAAAAAAGAGAAATTAAATGAACGCTTCAAATTTGTTTACTAACTCTCAACATACTCTTCAAATTATATAATAAATTGCTCGTATCAATTTTTTTTTTTGGAATATAGCGATATGGGGGAGGGGGAAATCGAACATAAGACCTTGGGTGGGTAAATGCTCTTAAACACTCGAACTACAAGCCCCTTGCATTTGTATCACAGTTATTAGTTAGCCTCTTCACATGCATAGAACATGCCTTTTATAAATCAAATGTGCTAAGCGCAACTTACAAAATTTAACCATGCCCGTATGAACCGCATCAATGAGTAAAATATTGAATATTAAAACATTAATTTGATAGGTAAAGTTTAGGGTTAGGGTTTGGAGGAAAAGAAAACATCTTCAACTTTGCTGAGATTGAGATGCAGAGTGGAATTGAACATAAAACTTTAAGCACAGGGTAGAGGAGAGATAGAAGAAAAATAAAACCCACATTGAGATATAATATTAAGATATAAAGAAAATTCAAAAGTGGACGAATTAGCAAATAACCTTTAATGTAAAGAAAAACTATTTGTATTATTGCCAAAACTCCAGGAAACTAACCAACACAAATGCTTTCAAAAGAACTCAAAAAATTATTGATTTAGTTTTCACACTGTTAGTTATATAGCAGTTACAAAAATGAATAACAACCACCAATGTACTTTCCAAAACGAAAAAAAATAACATTTATGCAATTGTTTCCAAAATGTAGAAAACTACTTAACAATTGCACAAAACCCTTGAAGAAACTGCAAAATAAATACCATATATATATATATATATATATAGTCCCCTTCTATTGAGGGATCCCTCAAATGATTTTATTTGAGGGACACCCTTTAGGGTACCCTAGGAATTTTTTTCCAACAATCCAAACCATATATTTTTTAAGTCTACATTCATAGATCATCCTTGTAAAAAATTAGACAAATTGGAAACCGTTTTGACATCCAATTGTATCATACAAAATCAATGAACTCGGTGCTTCAAGAAAGTATTAAAATTTCAGTAACACAATTGAGTGGTCAAACGATATCGAATTCAAGTGATTTTTTGTAGGGATGATTTTTGAATGATTATCTAAAATGTAGACGGTTTGGATTAGTGAAATACAATGCGGAGTGAGCCCTACAAAGGTGTTCTTCAAATAAGCTAATTTGATTTGAAAGATCTCTCAATTGAAGCTCTCTGTATATATATAGTACTGTGTGCCTTTGAATATTAACTAGCTAGACTTGATTCCCATTTGTGGTAACGCACACTTCGAAACGAAGCACGGCAGAGAGGACAGTGCTTGTTCCTTTGTAGCCATTTATCGATGCATTTCTGGTGATAGGTGTGGTTACATGTCGTCAGCCAACACAGGTCCCCATCCTTAAACTCCTCGAAGCAAATTGCACACTCGTCACTGCTAAATATTTCTGTTCCTTGGCAAGTCTCTGTGTGTGTGAAGACCCTTAAGGCTTGTTGCGGTTTTTGGGATTCAAGATCGCAGGTTTGGTCATTCGTTGGATTATTATTTCTCCCTTTGCACCAGTACAAGAAGAGGACATACATGACGGTTATAGGCAAGATTACTCGAAATATTAGTTGCATTAAGTGTGCTGTCGGTGATGGTGGTTGAGGTGGAGGCGACGGTGGAGGAGGTAGAAGAGTCCGAGCCTCAGCCACGGCTACCATGGTGAGCTACTAGTTGTGTATTAGAGAGCGAGATCCAGTGTTAGGTACCCTGTACTGTTTTTTTATATACAATACTTTTCCATTAGGAGCCTAAATTTTTAAGGGCAATGGTCAATTAAGGACAATCTAAAAATTGACTGGAGGTTTTGGGTGTTTTGGTAGCAAGAATCCACCACTATTGTAAATTGACTGGTTTCCCCTTGCAAAAGTACTTAATGGAAAAACTTCCCGGCGTTAGTATATAGGACGTCGGGGCACGAATTTACTGAAAACACCATGACGATCAAGGTTTGGGTTTACGTAAAGGGAAGGATATTTTGCTAGGCTTTGGAATTGGCTATAGCTTCGTCTTTCTCTTGTTTGGTCTTGTGTTCAAGTGTTTTCATGTGGTCCTCTCTGATCACTTGGCTGTAATGTTTACTGTTTTGAATGATATTCACAATTTCGGCCCAAAAATGAAATAAAATGGCCCCATACATATCTACACACACCACAAATAGAAAAGTTATTCCCCAAAGTTATTGGTGGTAACAATACAATGCACAAACTTACAACAACAAAAAATTCCCAATTAACAAGTAATTTTGAAGAAAGAAACCACAACATTAAAAACATTATTATTATTTTTCTTCTGTCTTTGAAATTTGAATATTGACTAGGCAGTACTGTCGATTTGATTCTCTTGTTCGGTTTGTATGCTTTGAACAGAAGCACGACAAAGAGGACATGGTGGTTTGCTTTCCTTGTTGGTTAGCCACTTATCAACGCACTGTTTGTGAAACGAATGCTTGCACTTAGCAAGCAACCGACACTCTTCCCCATCCTTAAACTCCTCTAAGCAAATTGAACACTGATGAAGATCCTCATCATCAGTATTAAGATTGCTGCTGTTATTGTTGCTGCTTTTGATTCGATACGTGAAGACCATTGAGGTCTGCGGGGGATCCGTTTGTGCTGGGGGATCCGTTTGTGCTTCGGGATCAACAACGTTATCATTGTGCCTATTACAAAATTTGAGGAAACAAAAGGCCGCAAAGAGGCCAAACCATGCTAGCATTAAACCTAAACCAAACATATCAGCAAGCCTAGGATTATCAATAATTGAAGGTGATGAGGGAGGCACAGGAGGGGGAGGCATCACGCAGTCTTCGCTGGTCGAAATAAGAGGAAAACAAGGTTTTGACATGATATCTGTAAGCGTGTGAAGAGAGAGGAGATGAATTAAAGAGCTATTTAGCTTATTATATCTGGCCAATATATATAAGAAGTAGTTTCTAAACCAAATTGGCTTCGGAGATTGAAAGTCCACTTCTTCTTCTACTTCCTAAGAAGAAAGTGTGTGAGCAAGAGAAGTACTTATTTAAACCAAATTTGGCAGGTTTTATATCAAATAAAATACGTATCATCTTTTGTTTCTGCTTCTCAAGTCGGTTTCCAAAACCAACATATATATGTAAACGTCCCATATCCTTAAAACTCCTCGAAACAAATTGCAGACTCTTTTCACTGCTACATGTATATTTTTCTTTTCTTTTAGGGTCCGTTTGATATCCTACTTAGATCCAATTTTATAAACTCAAAAACAAATTTTAAGTCCAAAATTTAAACCTATTTGGTAGGCCCATTTTTAAAAACCCAAACCCAAAACAAAATAAAAAACACCCCCATTATTAAAAACAAAAAAGTGAAATTTTATAGTTCTCTCTCTCTCTCTCCGGTCAATTGGTGGTTCTAGATCGATGTCGTCGTAGCGCCATGACGGCTGTCATTTGCAACTCTGTCAAGGCCATCAAGGTCTCCTTTGTCCACTACCTAACCCAAAATTGATCAATCTCTTTTCATGTTTTGGGTTTCTATTGAAAGCTCACAGATTTTCCTTTTCTTTTGTTAATTTCAATTTGGGAATCTAGGGTTTCTGATTTTAATTTCAATTTTTTTTAGATCTTAAAAATAGTTTGGAGTTCAATGCCAAACAAGTTTTTAGATCTTAAAATCACTATTTGAAAACTCATATTTTTAAAAAGAATTATAATTTTTGAGTTTATTTTTTTTAGTAGGATACCAAACAAGGTCTTAGCAGTTCCTTATATATATATATATATGTGAAGACCCTGGATGTACCTCTATTTCCACTCATTTGCCATGAACCAATCTCATTCTGACACATGTCCTCTTTTTGAAGAGAAAAAAAATAGTATACCATAAAAAAAAATCCAAAAGATTTAGATTCTTTGTGTTAGGAAATAAATCCCAACCTTTATTTTTTGCAAGAATTATATACTTGTTAGAAAACAGAACAAAAGGAATTTCCTGTTAGAAAAACCAAAAAAAATAAAGAGAGAGAGAGAGAGAGAGAGAGAGAGAGGGAAAAGTAAAAGTCTAATCCTGAAAAAAATTTACAATAAAAGCACCTGACATTGAATTGCTACTGGTTTCTATGCCTATATCCAGGATTCTCTTTTATGATTCAATAAAAAAACTGAATGTGGCATTTTAAGGGCTTTATCACATACCAATATATCTTTGTTTCCTGGCAAACGATAACAAACATAGATAACAAAATAAACCATGTATATATTAATCAATGTCTTTTGCCCTGCTTACAGTTGTACACTAGAGACTGTAGCGCGACAAAGGGGACACTGGTTCATCTTGAGTAGCCATTGATCAATGCATTCTTCGTGAAACGCATGTTCACACTCAAGCTGCCGACATTTTTCCCCGTCCTTAAACTCGCCCAAGCAAATTGAACACTCCGAGTCAGTGTTAGTAGCAATTGCTTGGTTCTTTGTATATCGGAAACTTGACGCCTTCTTCTCCGCCGCCGGCGGTGGTGTTTTTGCAGCAGTGGCTTGGTTAGGATTATAGTTAGGAGGAGGGTGAGGCTGTTGTGGATGATTTCTTTGTGCTTCGACATCATCAATTGGAATATTTAGCTCCCGTATTCTTAAATACAAGCAGCGCATAATGAAAGACCAGAAGATGAAACAGGTTAGGAAAGCTGGGAAAAAAAAGGGGTTGTCCGTCAACGAAGGAGGAGGAGGTGCTGCTGGAGAAGGAGGAGGAGGAGGCATGGTTGTTGCTTTTTAGAGTTGAGAAAAATACAAATGATATTTTAAACTATAAGGAGGGAGGTGGGAAAGATATCCGCGTTAGTCAACTTGACTAAGTTCATATGGGCGAGAAAGATGTTTATGAAAGAGGAAGATGGAGACTTGGTATATATATGAGATTGTTGTATACCTTCGTTTGTTCAGGAAGATAATATTTATATTAGTATAGAGGAGTCCTAGTCCTAGACAAGGAATTGTAAACTTAGCCGTTTGTAATTAATGTAAAGAAAGAGAGAAACTACTAAACAAGAAACAAAAAAAGAAAATCTACTAGATACCACAAAATAATTTCACGATACGATGATACAGAAAAAAGAGAAAGCAAGACAGACATTATATTTTGAAGACCACAATACGAGCCCCAGATAGATTTTCTTTCAAGTGGGTCGGGCCTCATGAAATATTCAAGTGTGGCCCAAAAAGCTACTAACTAGATTATTATTATTATTTTTTAAAGGGAAAGCTCCTACTAGAGTCTAGAATTAATAAGAAGGAAAATGCTAGAGGCACCAACTTTGGGCACCAACTTGCTCATCAACTCTCTAATAGAGGTGGAGCCCGCTTAATAAGAAATAAAAACATGAAAAGTTCCTTCTAGAAGGTACAAGTAAAACTAAAATTCCAAAAACTGATATCTAAAAATATGAATTGCAGAAGAAAGAGAATACCAGGTTAGGTTATGACTTGTATATTTTTATTTTCTATATACAATGGGGAGGGAAATCAAAAATGAAACTTTTGTTGCATGAGTTATTCTCAACTACTATAAAACTCATTGTAACAACTTAATTTGTTGCATAGATTAATTGTTTTGGATGCTGAAAAAAGCCTAAAACATAATTTAAATTAGGCAATTATTTGACCATTCTATGGTGTAGTGAGAATCCTTAGTGGGGTATAGCTCAGTTAGTTGAGCTCTCTCACTTCCACTCATGTGGGCAAAGGTTCGAAACCTTTAAACACCCAATGAATATTTGTGTAAACCACCCCCCTCCCCCCTTCCTCCAATCGCTCGTACTAAAAAATAAATATAGTGAGAATCATGGACAAATAGTGCGAGGGTGTGACACGTATACTCTTTTATGTTCACAAGTCTTGGACATTAGTCTCATTTACTTTACCTTATTAATTACTTGATTGTTTGATAGAGTTTGAATTTCCTACCATTTTGTTATCAACCATCCCACCAAGTGAAATATTAGGCTACCACCTCAACATTGTTTGTGAAACGAATGTTTTAATGTTTACAATCATCATCATAAAGTGGTGGTGCTGCTCCTGCAGGAGGAGGAAGAGGAGGCGTGATTGAGAAAACAATAGTTACCTTATTTATATATAGAACCCTAATCACTAATTAATTAAGCAATAGGCCCAATTCCTATCTTATTAGGATAAATATTTGCCTTGTTCGAAACGACATCGTCTCGACCTATAGACGAAAAACGGTTTACCCAATTGAATTATATTTGTTGATAACTTGATATATTGAGTCGGGTTAACTTTCCCCAATCACAAAGTCCTTTCATTGACGCTTTTGCTCTTCGAGAAGCTCCGCTTCGCCTCCGATCAGGGTTTCACAGGTAAAGCTTCAATCTTTCCATGTCGAATTTCGCTCTCTTTCAATTCGTCTCTATCAATTGCAATATATAAAAAAGAACCCTTTATTTTGCATCCCACCGTACGGACAATTTTCGATTTTCTGTTTGAGAAATGCTCAATTTTTTGAAGAGAGTTATTCGGTTGTGCTCTCTTCTCATCGGAGTCCGTTTCTGTTGCATAAATTTCTGCACGCAATTTTGTAATTAGACAATTGAATAGGAGTTCAAAGAAACTCTAGAATTTAAATTTCAAAATTTTCGACTTATTAGGGTTCTTGTTTGATCGCGAATGAACTCGAAGAGTTCTTAACTTTTGATTTCATTTAAATTCAAGTAGTTGTTGCGTTTTTCTTTTTTGTGGGTATAATTTCTGAGAATTCTGATTAGCTTGTTTCTCTCTAGGGTTTGATCTTCGAATTTCAAAATGCCTGCCACAGCAGGAAGGGTTCGCATGCCCGCGAACAATCGGGTGCATAGTAGTGCCGCCCTTCAAACCCATGGTATATGGCAGAGTGCAATTGGGTATGACCCCTATGCACCCAATAAAGAGGACAACAAGACTTCTGCGCAACCCAATTTGTCGAACTCTGAACCAGACGCTGAGAATGCGTATGCGAGCTTCCAGGGCCTCCTTGCGCTTGCCCGTATAACTGGGTCCAATGCTGATGAGGCTCGTGGGGCTTGCAAGAGGTGTGGCCGTGTTGGGCACCTCAACTTTCAATGCAGGAACTTTCTGAGTGTTAAGGAAGACAAGGAGAAAGATCCAGACACGATTCAGGCTGATGTTGCGTCTGAATTGGGTAAGTTGAAGAGGAAGCTGGGTAGGACGAATGGGAAAAACGTGGCTGAGAGTGAAGAGAGTGAGGATGAGGATGAAGACAGTGAGAGTTCAGATTCAGATTATGATTCAGAGATTGAGAAGATCATTGCTCAAAGAAATGGGAAAAAGGCCGGTAGAAAGGATTCTAAAAAGAAGAATGAAGACTCAGATGTTGATGGGTCGGATACGGATTCCGGGGAAAGGAAGAAGAGAGGAAGGTCGAAGAAGAGGAGTAGCAAGAGGAAATACAATGATGATTCAGATGATTCAGATGAAGGTAGGAAGAAAAGAAGGAAGGAAAAGCGGAGGAAGAGGGATGAGTCCTCAGACGAGGATGGTGAGCGCCGGCGGAGGCATAGGAAGAGTAGGAAGGAGAAGAGGAGGAGGAGAAGTCATCGGTATTCGGATGACTCTGAATCTGATTCGTCTGAAGATTCTCATTCTCATAAACACCGCAGTCGGAGGAGCAGAAAGGCAGTCACACCATCTGATTCTGATGATGATTCACGGATCGGTAGGGGCAGGAAGCGATCTGAGAAGAAGAGCCGGAAGCGCCATCATGAGGATGATGAATAAATCGATCTAGGAATGGTCTCAAACTGTGTACCCCAGGAAGCCAGCTTGAATCTATGTAGTTTGCAACAATATGCTATTGCAACCTTTGTATTGGTTCTGTTCATTTGCCTGCACATGATTCTGTAGTATTTGGCTGTTTTGCTTTATGAGATGTAACTATCACTTTGCTCATCGGAAGTTTGAACATTTCTGGTATTAGTTCATTCGATCTTGTGCTGTTTTCTTGTATGAACTATTATTTCATCCTACTCCTTGAATGACATTTACAGAGCATATTGTGCTATATGTTTATAAGATCATATATTTCGCCCTAGATTTGTTTTCTGCAAGCTTTTGAATATATCCCAAGTGTTGCTAATTAGTAAAGTATCAAGGAGTATTGTAATTAGTTTTGTTCTGTTGATTTCCTCGAAGCTTTGGTTAGATTTGGTTGTTTTGCACGAATAAACTTGTTACTAATTATCTACTAAGAAGCTTAATAGCTCTTTTGATTTTCAGTTTCTGATGTCACTTGTGTTGTAGGTTTCTTGCTTGTGGTGATTTCTGGTGTCACGAGTGCTTTGCTGCAATTTTTTATTATTTAGAATTGGTCTTCCACTGGCATTTTTGTTAGCTCTAATGACTAATGCGATGTCAAGTGAATACAAGCAAACATTTTGTGGGTTTTCATCTCCTTGTGCGTATTCTTGTGGATTTTCATAATTACTTCATATTCTTGAGTAGAAGCTTTAGTTTAATGGAATAGACTCATGTTTCACAAGTGGCCAAGTTTTTGTTTGAAGGGCCAAAACTAAGCAAAGCTCATATGCCACTCTGTCACAATAAATATAAGGACAACGCACTTTATTCATCACATTAAGGAAGTCATGGATGGCTACATTGCTTGGATTAGTAACAGTAAAAACTCTTATCTGACAGCAACTTCAGATCCCATGTATCTACAGAATACAATTTGCTGTTTTCCCTTGACAAGTGAAATCCTGAAAAATGGGTACAACCACTATTTGTCCATTTTTTTTTCAAATAAGAAAAAGGGGGAGATTCTCCAAGAAAAAACAAAGAAAGGAAAGGCCAAGATAGCGTGACCGCACCCTCTCGTGATTTGATGACTAATCTTGTGTTGCAGCTCCCTGGTTGAGCTCTGCAAACCTCATGCCAACACGCATTGAATGCTTTAGGAACTTCTCAGCACATCGCCTGACACAGGTTTCCTCTTGCTTCTGCAACGATTTGTGCTTGAAGGTATCAACGCAATCAGTGAAGCATCTCTCGACAAGTGAGTTATACATCCTCAAACTGCAAGGAAATTCATACTGTTAGCAGATTTGTTCCATCCTTCAGAATGGAAATGGCATCAGACAAAGCCTATCAAATTTACCTCCACCAATACATCCTACACAGAACTAGGCAAAGAACTAGTTCAAAGCTATGATAACAGTTCTTTTACATGCAAATAAGCATCCAACTTAGAAGCCAGGTACTAAGAATACCTTAACTTTAGTCTTGGTTACTAATAATAATGACTCTGATGTTCTCTTAAGCACTTTGCCTAAAATACTTTGGGTATATTAACATTGCTTAATGTACATGGTTGGATTAGCATGTCAAAAGGCGAAAACAAGTAAATGTAATACAAAATGGGGCAACACAGTTCTCTTATGGATGATATATTTCTCTCTGAACCTGAACATGACAAAGTCTGCAGGAATCATGAAATTTGTACTAGAAATGTCTACATGAAAAACAAGATTGAAGGTACAAGATCATTCTTCTCCCTAGTAACACAAATGCTTGAAAGAAACAAATTCAGGTGATCAAATAGTATCTCATATATTCTTTATCGTTTTATTTGTTACTTGGGTAAAATTCATATACTCAGGAATAAACAACATTTGCATTAACACATAACTAGTGTAGTTCCCAAAACGTCCAGAAGCAACACAAATGTTGCCATGGTTTTAAGGAGAACTTTTATATGGCTTCACAAAAAAAGAGTTTTCACAAAATTAAACCATGTGACCCAAATAAAAGAGGAATTGTGAAGCAACAAATCTCAGTCAATCAAATGACTTGGATCTTCCATCTTCCATGCTCTTCACAAAATTACTAAATCTTCAGAGGCTTAGCAAAAAAGTTTTTACCCTTTGATTCCGACTTCATCAAAGATACAACGCGATAATAAACAAACATTTGAGTAGCAATTCAACTGGAAATAAAAGCACAATACATTGCGCTACAGAGAACAGATTGAAGCAGACCAAACGATCAAAACATTCCCCACTACAAAATACATTAGAAATGCAAGAACAAATTAAATAATGCAATACCCAAAATTCTATTTTAGAATCACAAGCTTCTATCCTTACATTAACATAACCGTTCTCAAATCAAATAACAGAGACTCAATGCAGCAAAGACCAAAATTCTCTCTTTATTCAAGTGAAACATTACAAATTTACAAACTTGGATGAACATTTCATGCCTGTGCCAAATTTCGAGTTTTTTTTTCTTCATATTATCAAGCAGAAATTCAGAATTTGAGAACCCACAAGACATATGAGGAAATGTAGAAACTCGAAGGGAAAAATTGGGAAATTAATTAGATAAAAATAAAAACCTATCGCGGATCTGGAGCTGATCGATCATAGTGGCCATTCTGAGCTTGTCTTCCTCGGGAAGGGAATCCAGATCTCCTATCATGCTCTTGTCCATACTTAGATTTATCAAATATTTCAGGATTTTTGCTAAATTAGTTACTCTCTCTGGAAAATCACGAAGTTGGGGTTTATGGACCAAGCTCGTGTAACAGATCGCTTCCCCTTTATACCCAGTTAAAACCCTAGATTTCGAGGAGACGAATGTCATCATATGCTCGTAACGGCGCCGTTTGTTAGCTCTGTCTTCTGAGTCGTATTAAGATGATAGTGGCCGTTGGATTTGAGCATGCTATGAAAATTCAGAAATTGGCTTTAGGTGCCTTAACTTTCTTTTTCTTTTTTAAAAGAACTAATATGAAATAATAGTCCTTTTCATTTTTACAAGAAAACAGAATAACTACACTAAGATAATTGGAGGATAATTCGAACTCGGGTGGAAGAGCTCCGGCACACTATTATTGCTAACTGAACCAACCTATAGATTTACCTTTTTTTCTAACTAAGCATTTGTATTTTGTGGGATTTCATTTGCTACTTTGCTTTTTTCCTTTGCCCTTTTCTTTACTAGCTAAATGAAGAAAACAAAAAAGGTCTTTATTTTGTGGGTTTACGTCATAATTGAAAAGTACAACATAATGGCGTTTTATTAATTGGCCAATTTAGTCCCTGTGTTTGTATCTGTTAACAAATTTGATCATTTTTGTCAAAATTATGTTTTTTTTTATAATAAAAAAAGATATTTAAAATTAATTAAAAATCTGTAATTAATTATAAAGATTTAAACTCAAATAATAATAATGCTAAAATGATTAAAACCCACACAACCTCAACCTCCACTCCTCTAATGGCCTCGATTCCTGTAGAGAAAAAAAAAAAAGGTTCTTAGTTGAATTGATGCCTACTATTTTCTTACTGCAATTTTTCTTCTGTCTTCTGTCTTGAATTTTCTCATACTCTTACCCTTCATCTTTATCTCCTCTCCGATCCATCGGCCTGAATGTCGTCGACTTTTGCTGCAGCGAGGATGATCAATTGGCGGTAGAGCCATCAAGGTTACGGTGACCGGCTACGAAGATCTTCGTGATTTGTTAGAGAGGAAGCCGCAAGAGAGAGAGCCTGGTTGTGGTTTCGGTTGGGTTGGAATGGTGGTGAGGGTGGCTATGGGTTTGGGGTTAGAGTGGTGGTGGTGAGGGTGGTTGGGTTTAGGAAGTGGTTGAGGTGTGAGTGTGAAATTGGGGAAGGTGAAATTTAAAAAAAATATAAATTCCATTTTCAAATTGAATTTAAAATTTTATAATCAATTACATTTTTTTAAATTAATTTTAAATATTTTGTATATACATTTTTAAGAGAATGGACCACATTGACTAACATATACAAACACAAGGACCAAATTTGCCAAATTAATAACACAGAGACTAAATTAGGATGAAACACAGGGACCATTTTAACATTTAAGCCTTTATTTTAACCCCCAAAAAAATATTTCCTAGTTTTAACCGAACAAGATGCGGATTGGACTGAATTGATTAGAATATTATTTTGAATTGTAGGCAGTATGAGATTGGAGTAATTCAGTTGTTATGGTTTAGTTTATAAAATTTAGTCTCATGTTTGTATTAGATCATTGCTTCATATAAACTTTATTTTTTTATTTACATCATATTATTTTAAGCTATTGTTCAATTTAATTGTATTAGAAATGGTATTGGTAGCTTGCATATGAAGTTAGTTCTATAGAGCTCTTAACTTATAGGACAATTTGTTAAGAACTAGTCAAGGATTTGGATTTGCACTACAATCCCGTTTTTAAATGAAGGAGCTTTGACCTTTTTTCTTGTGTTCAGAATCTCTTAAGAAGTTGTCTGGTCCTCAATTTGGTGGGGTAACACCAATTGGCCGCCAAAACTCTGGACCTCTTCCTCTTATTCTCCGTGCAACAGGTCTCATTACATCTAGACCCATTTCTTATGGCCTACTAAATGCTTTTGAGGCTCCTCGTAAGAGTACTTCCACCTATTTGCCATGGCAAAGGGTAAGGGGAGGCAAGGGCTATTACTATTCATGTGAATAGTGACAACCCTTGCAAAAGGCTTGTGGTGTTTCCACCCATTGCCATAACAACCATTATTCACATGAGATATGAGGAGAGGAATTTGTATAGAGTTTTGGTGTGGGAAGTGAAAAACATGACTAAGTATTTATTTAAAAAAAATTCTAAAATTTTTAGTATTTTTTAGATTTTTTATAATTTTTTTTGGTTGCTGACGTCAGCAAACCCAAGCTAGAGCAAGGGCTAGTTTTGCCTGAGGGCTAGCCCAAGCTTGTGGAGCCCACCAACAGCCCTGGCAGCATTTGTCCCCTGGAAGCCCTTTTTGGGCCTAGGCCCCCCTTTGCCCTGGGCCGCTGGAATCGCTCTAAGGTATGTGGTGAAAGTACAAGGTTCCTCCATTGTTCACAACCAGGCCATTACTACTCTTAGCCAGGACGACGAGTTTTCGTTTAGGAAGAGCTTCCCAAAGCTAATATTATGGTCTTTGATTCTACTTTTCGTGATGGGGTTCATAGCTGGTGGTTTTATTCTAAGTGCAGTCCACAATGCATATCGTCTCATTATGGTTGTATCCTTTTTGGTGCAGTTGCTACATTATTCACACGGAATACTTGTTAAAAGTATGCCTTGAAAGCCAATTATTAGATGAAATCTTTCATGGAAACTTCAAATAAACCAATTATTTAGGTTTACACAAAAGGGTAATTATGTCAACAGAGGTGACGGTCCATGCATGACCATTGACCTATTTGACAAGTCCATGGATTTACGAGATAAGGAAAGTGATCTTAATGAGGTTAGATGCAAAGGGACCTTTCCCTATAACTCAAACAAAAAATGTTCCCGGTCATAGGATCGTTTAATTGGGCATTGACGAACCACAAAGATCGGTACACACTCTATCTACTTAAACATAAGGGTGACTAGTCTTGAGTCATTCGTGTGAGGATACAGAGATAAGTGCATAGGTGCTTGCAAGGGAGTGAGTTCATTGAATGCGATCAAACTAAGGAAACTTGTATGAAAGTTCTACTTGCATATCAAACAAGATTTCTTCAGTTGCAATGACGCAAGGTTAATTTTTAGACCTGAAGCACCACTGTTGTCTTATGGATAAATAGTCGATCTCTAATTAATCCTTAGACCTGAGACCCATCCCCCCCCCCCCCCCCCCCCCCGGCAAACACGAACCCAAAACCCCAGCCCGCAACTACCCATTTTCTTCTCCCCTATTCCCCATGACCACCACCACAAACCACCCATCTCTCTCTCTCTCTCTCTCTCTCTCTCTCTCTCTCTCTCTCTCTCTCTCTCTCTCTCTCTCTCTCTCTCTCTCTCTCTCTCTCTCTCTCTCTCTCTCTCTCTCTCTCTCTCTCTCTCTCTCTCTCTCTCTCTCTCTCCCTGTGTTTTTAATTACAACAAAAGGGAAAGAGGTGAAATGGGAGGGCCCTTTGTTTATTAAAATGATTTTTTTATTTATTTTATATTTTATATTATTTTAACATATAAAATGTCCAATTTGCTCTCATATTTAACAACAAATTAAATGAATGTTGAGATTTAGATAATAAGGGGGAATTGACAATAAAAATTAGTTTGTGTACTTAATTTTTCAACCAAGAAAAAAAAAGGATTGAGAGTATAAATTAAAAGTAACATACAAGTTTATGGGGTAAATTTACAGTTAACCCAAAAAGAAAGTTTAAGAAGTTGACTGAGTTTAGTGCTCAATTCCCACACATCACAGACCTTTAATTACAGAGCCCACCACATAACACTGTAACAGTAGATCCAATTAATGCCCAAAACTAGGAGATTCAGGCAAAATAAACCCAACAAACCTTCCTAATTCCAATCCTATAATCTCTCTGTCATTTCCATCCAATACCTCTCTCTCAGTCAAAGAAACCTGAGAGCCTCAGCCACCTCCCGATGTCGTGGTACCTTAGCAGAACACCTTCTTCAGCTTCAAATGCCAAACCCAATGATCAATATTCCACCATTACTTTACACAATTCCATCTTCCCAGTTTCTGATTCTGGCCTTTTCAATGATATTTGCATTGTTGAAATCCCAAACAAACCCCTCATTGATCACAAAAAAGACAACAACAAAAGCAACAGCAAACAAGTAGAGACCTTTCCATGTTCATCATGGGAATGGTTTGCCTATCAATGCTCTCCAACCCAATTCCATTCTGTTGTTGTCCCTCGGGCTCTGTCGCCGGTGTTCAGAATCCAAGTTATTGGGGTCCTGCCTGAACATTTCTTGTGTGCCAAGCTGGTGCAGAGTCCTCATCAGCCTCATGCCACCCTGTGTACCTATTCATGCAGTGGAAATTCGCTTCATGATGTGCCTAAAATGAATTGTGAGGATCGGAACCCGTTCGGTGCTGCCTGTGCCCTTCGTGATGGCTGGCTTTATGTTGCAGGAGGCTATAAGGGCAAATCTTCCAGTAAGTACTGCTATAATGTTCATCCAGTTTCCTTCTTTTGTGTATGCCTTGGTCTTGGAAAATATATTAAAATTAGGTTCACACTCAAATATAACCAATTACCCAATTAGGTTTGCTGATTGGGTACTCAAGCAAGCAATTTTCAATTTTAATTTTAGCCCTGGGTCACACTAAGAATAACTAGGTATATCTGCCACATTGATAATGCTTTTGTAGATGACTGTATACTGAGTTTTTTTACATGGATTCAAAGCCAGGATTCAAGTGCTTTTGTAACAGATATTTGCAGAAACTTCAGACACAATTTCATATAAATTGGTAACAATCTCCTAACATGGATGCTGATCAACTACTTATGTTTGAGCCCCTTTGGACCACATTTGATGTGTAGTAAGGAACCACCAGTGAAAATTAGATGACCAAAGACTTGATTTTGATAAACTAGTCTTTGAGGCTAATAAGAATCATAATCATATTTCTCTGATCATACTTAGATTCTCTCCCAACCACACCACTTACCATGTGGAACTTGATGTGTGATATGCAGATATTGATCCTTCATCTTACTTGAATTTGGTTGAACGATTGAACCTGAAGACATGGGAATGGCAATCACTGCAAAACATGCAAGAACCGCGAGCATTTGCAGACGGCTTTACTCACAAGGGCAGGTTTTTCGTGGTCGGTGGTAGCGCAACTCTCAAGCACTCGGCCGAAATCTACAACCCCAGCACCAACTCCTGGGTGTGCTTGAAGTCATTTGTCCCCAAGGAGGCAGATGGGTTCACTGCAGCATCACTCAACGGGCGCTTAATGTTACTTACTTGGTCAGATCAGTTAGGTGTGAAGCTGTGGCTTTGGACTGTATTGGTTAATCCAAATTTGATATGCAGGTGCAGATTGATCAGTTTCTTTCCAAACCAAATAGTTGAGAGGCCAAGACTAAAATCACATGGAGCAAAAATGGTTCAAGTTGGGGGAAAGGAGGTGTGGGTTTTGGTGGGAGAGAGTGATAGATTTTGCCTGCAGGTTGATGGATCAAATGCCTGGCCAGTTTTCCCAGCACCAATGTTTAGGCCTGGTGATGGGCATGAAGCTGTGCAAAAGGGTCATATCTATGCCTTTTCTTTCACGGATGGAGTTAGATTGAGTTGGAGAAAAATCCCTGTTTACTCGATTTGAGTTCTATCAGTTTTTCTGTTATTCATTTTCCCGCTAAGTAGATTGTAGAACAATGACTGTATTGCATATTTTCTGCTAATGCATGCAAAACAGAGTTATGCTACGAAGATACAAACTTTGCTGTCTGTAAGTTAAGCAAAACTGCATAAGTGAGCCCAACTTTCATCTTTGTCATTCTTGTCCTGTGTTTCCTTCTTTATTAAACAGTTCAGTGCAATAAAATCCCCCTACCTCTTTTTGCATTTTAGGATTCAAATCAAACAAGATGGTTCTATTTCTCAATCTTTCTGACTTGCTACTACGAAACCAAGGTGGAAAGAGATTCAGAAAAATCAGTCATTCACAACCGTTGACGAAGGATTCCTCGAAAAGTTAAGGATTGGTAATCCTTTTTTAGCAACATTGTAATCATATCCAATTCTAATAATAATACAAGTTGGGTTACGATCTATATCAATGGAAAATTCTGAATCAAAACATTGAAATGAGCAAGTGATGGACAAGCAATTAAAAGTTCAAACCTTAACCATCTCCATAAGTTAAGATCTCACATGGAGTAACTAATGGACTAAGCACATGAATATTTTTTTTCTTTGGTTTGGGGATTGAGACTTGCAATTATAGCTAGATAACAAAGTTCTAACCAAAGCTTATACCTTTGCCTAAAAATTAAAGAAAAATTGATGGCAAGATTAAAAATTTTGGCTTGCAATCAAGGCAAATGCCATTTCGAATATTGACACATTCACATGCACTTGATCCACAGGCACCGCCTGATACAAATGAGGTTGGATGGAGCTTCCGATGGCATTTCGGTAAAACTGCCCATTACTGAAAAAGATCATAAATACAAAGACCAATCTCTCCCCAAATGTCACCATAGTGTTACAGTCTCACACACATACAAACACAGAGAGAGAGAGAGAGAGATAGAGAGAGTGTGTGAAAGTGGTGAAAGAAGAAGAAGAAGAAGATGCCAAGAAGCAGTTTCTCAGGGATGATATCAGGGCCAAAGGTTGACGTGATAATCGACTTGGGGAACCCCTTGCTCAACCATACCGTCGATGGCTTCTTGAAGATCGGAACCGTACGTGTTTTTTTATGTAATTTTTTATTTATCCTTAACATTTTTGTTTCTTTTCTTAATTAATTTATTTTGCTTCTGGGTTTTGATCTTTGGGATCAATGCTTCAGTTCAGAACTTGAAAGGCGTCGTTTTTTTTTTTTTCCTGGTTTTGTTCAGGTCGCTGCTACAAGAGCTGCTGCAGAGGATGCTTACCATGTGGTCAAGAAAGGTATTTTTTTATTTTCATTATTGCCAGTCCAACTGTTTGGTTCCCGAGAAACACTGAGGAGAATGAAAGAGAGGAAAAGCTTTAATCTTGAGTCTCTTATGAAAAATCACTCTTATTATGTGTCGGTTTCTTGTCTCATTTGGTTAAAGTGTTCATCATTTCCTGTTTTAGTCTGATGGTGTTAATGGTGTAATCGTTGTAGAATAAGATTTTTGTTTTTGTTTTTGTGACATTTACTGATAATTTCAAGTGATGTTTACAGGGAGCATTTCCACTCACGATGCTGAGCACACTGTGAGTTACTAACCAGGACCCTCCCTTGTTTAATCCTCTGGTTTACAATTTTGTTACTTGTATGATCTAAGAGTTGTAACTAGTACCTACTTTAAATTAATTTCAGCGTCATCAGTTTTTTTTCTCAATTGGTTTTATTTAGTTGATCTATTGCTTCTCGGGGGTCTTACTCCTACTGTGCTAATTTGTTAAAAGAGGTGTGTTGTTTATCAGTACACGTCAGAAAAAATCGGGATATTATACAATTTCCTAATCCTACTAATTGGAAATGTTGTTTGTGCAGTTGAAGAAGATGTGTAAAGAAGGTGCATATTGGGGTAAGTAGAGTCATGTCATTGAAAGTTAGATGTATCATGTATGTATGCATGAGATTATGTAAATCTTCTGGGAAAATGTTTCCACTTCCTTACTTTTGAACTTGGTGAACCGCATCAACAATTTCTTCTATTACACTGACAGGAACTGTAGCCGGAGTGTATGTGGGAGCAGAGTATGGTTTAGAAAGGGTCCGTGGCACCAGAGACTGGGTATGTCTGTTCTAGTTCTAGATAGCTAGTTCTACTATACATGGGCTTTTAGGAAAGAGCTAAAGAATGTGGTTCTTGGTTGAAAAGTTAGAACTCTTATGTTCCTCAGATACCTTACTTGATAAATAATTTTCCTACTTATTCATTTTGAGTTTGCGCATGTAGCTTCTGATATATATTTTGTTTCAGATATCTCCACTTACTAATTTATCAAACTCTAACTTCTATGTTCCTCAGATCCTCCCGTTGCCTTGCTTTTCGTAATTGTTCATTTTAAGCATGCACAGGTAGCTTATGAAATTATATTTAGGAGATTGCATGGTATTTTTCTTGTGAAAGAAGCTCACGTTAAATCTTTGCAGTCTTTTTTTCTCCTTTTGATTTTAATCCCATATGCATACCAATTTCAACCACAAATTCATCCCAGGACTAAATTCTAATCATTGAGACATGACCGAAGAACTATCAAAGAGTTCTTGTTTCAGACTTGACTATCAGTTTTTCACAAAGCTTCAATCATGCCATTTCAAGTTCATGTTTATTTAATAAAGAAAATTTTCGGACTTCAACTAATACTGCTGCCTCTGCTCATTCTTTTTCTTTTGATTTCTTGCAGAAGAATGCCATGATCGGGGGTGCTGTGACAGGGGCTCTAGTATCTGCAGCCACCAATAAGGGCAGGGATAAAGTTGTGGTGGATGCAATTACAGGAGGTGCCATTGCAACTGCTGTGGAGTTCATCAACTATCTCACCTGAACATGGAAGTATTAAATATTCTACCCGATCTCTCTGCAGATCCTGAAGAACTATGTAGTAGGTTTCTTGTGTCATTTTTCCCATGAAGTTGTTGCATTGTAAAACGAATGTTCGAGTCTTCTTCAACTAAACTACTGAAGGTTGATACAATGGATTATGAATCCCATCTTCAAATATTATCATTCTTGAGCAATATGTTAGATGCTAACAGATATTGGTGCAGGCTAAAATTATACGTTTATCGTTGTTGGGGGTCAATTCATCCTTTTTTCACTTGATAAAGTGAATTTATAATCTGGATGCGAATCCTTCAAGAACTGTGTATGCAACAGCCTAAACTGGTTGATTGCATATTAATTGATTATTGGCGGTATGAACTTCTATTACAATTTGATGATGTACAAAAGTGGCCAAAAGATTCGTTCAGCAGTCAACATTTATATAATGATGAATACTGAGAGATCAAACCTCCTAGAAGTTGCATAGCTGATGAAAAAACAACATTGAATTTTGGGGCAATCATTTTATTCTCCAGTTGATATGTCGTCAACCATAAGGATCTAGAGAGTAGATGCTTGCCTAAAAGCAATTCTCAAAGTAAACTGCAATCTGTCTCCCGATCCCTATCAGTGTTATCATTTGTCTATCTCTCTCATTATGTGACTAAATATTGTTCTAAGCATGTGACTAAATGTTGTGTGAGAAATAGACACATGCTCACGTGATGTACAGATAGACACATGCTAGTATACTGGTTGCACCTTTGTTGAATTCACTGAAGGAAGGACTGAGCATTGGCAGCACTTACAATGAATTGAGTTGTAAAGGCTAGTCACAAATGGGTCCATTACGCATAAGAAAAGCAACTAATATTACATTACATTTACATTCAACGAGCAACTTATGCATTATCTTCCAATTACAACATTGATAAACATTTTGTGTAAGAGGAATCAACGGTTCAATATTAATTTATTAAATGTATCAGACCACCTTACAAGTTACAACTATATTACAACTCAGAATCAGGTTCGAAACTGCTCCGCAAGTTTCATCAGACTATAGGTTTCGGCGTCTGGCCTTGCACCTCCTAGAATCATCCTCTTCAAAAGATTCGAATCATAAATTTTGGCCTTCACATAAGCCTTAATTAAAGTGTTGTATACAAAAGTATGTCTTGCATACTTGGCTTTCGTAAGTTCTTCAAACAACTTCTCAACGTTCCCTACATCACCATTCTCAGCGAAAGCCTCAATTATTGAAAGAGTGGTCTCCAACCATGGGGTAGAATTCCTGACACCATTGCTCATTGTCGAACTCATCCCCAACTCTAGAGTCTTAATGGCTTCCTCTACCAATCCTGCTTTTAAGCAACCCAAAGCAAGATGGCGAAAGGTTATGGCATTTGGTTTGCACCCATCCGCCTTTATTTCCCTGAAAAGCTTAGATGCTTTATCGATAAGCCCATGCTTGCAATACACAGATATCATAGAATTGAACTGCTCAGTAGTTTTCAACCCTTTTGCTGCCTTCATCTCTAACCAAAGTTCTTCAGCTCGGCTCAGTTGGCTGATTCTACCAAATGCTTCAATTGCCACCACATAACTTTTTGACCGAACATGGGGGAGTTCCTTCACTAAACCCCAAGTTCTCTCTAACTCCTTCTCCTTCCCTAAATAACCATACAACATAATTAGAACATCAAGTGTTGACCAGTTACTACCTGTAACTGACTTCTCTAAGGCCTCAACATACGCTTCAGCTGCGGTATACAACCTTGCCACTGCATGGGCAGTAGCTACGATGCAGTGAGATATTTCATTCGGCTCAACTTTTGCTCGCTTCATATCGGAGTATACCTTCATCAATCCTTCGATATTGTGTTCGTTGGTTTCTATTTTCATGAGAATGTTGAATGTGGAGGCATGTAGAACCACCTTATCAGCCCTCATTTGTGCAAGGATTTTCACAATCAACTTTTTACGCCTTGAAGAGGAATGGAGAATAATGAGTCGATTAAATACCAAGTGTGAAATGGGATGACCCAATTCCCTCATTTTCTTCATACACTCGAGTGGAAGCCTTATTGCACCCTTATCCAAGCAAGCAATCACAAGATTGTTGTAAAGCAGCTCATTTTGAAACTCAAGAGGAACGCGTGTAAAGAGTTCTTTACCTTGAGATATCCCATGAAACTTGGTTGTAAATTCCAACAGATAAGAGTAGTCTAGTTCCTTTGGCCTGTAGGGCCTTTCTCTGATCACCCATTCCATTACCTGTCAAAAGCAATAGCTTTAGCTTTAAAATCCATCAACCCTCCACCAAATTGGTTCAAATTTCAAAAGGGTAGTAAGATTGGTGGTCCTGCTGCAGTATGGCTAGTGGGAATTGAGCTGCTAGTCATCAGAATGTACTTTTGCAGGATCAATATTACCACTAATTTAAAGTTTATCACACATGGAATGGAATCTTAAAAAGCAATACCTCCTTATTTATCCCAGAAAAGAAAAACAGCCAGACCTCCCTTTACCTGAGGCTAATTGCTTTGGCTGTCTACAAGAGCTTGTATAATATTCCCATTGTAATTTGAGAACCCAGAAACAACATAAAACGCAATGCTTAATGTTCTACCAAAAAAATATTCACATTTTTCTTTTCCTCAATTTTCTCAGCAACTAAAAGGCAGGCAACTAAACAAAGACAACCAGTTAAATCTACCTATGATCAAAATGAAAGCAGAGAGAGAGAGAGAGAGAGACCTCAAGAGCGCGTTTATTCAACTTGAGCTTCCTAAGACGGTTAATGGCGTGAAAGATGTCACCTCTATGAATGGGAAAGCCATCACCCATCCAGCCCTGGAAAGCAGACCCAACTGGTTCTCCATTAGGCAGCTTCTCAATCCTATAAGATAAGCAGGACCTGGATTCTTCTCGTTTTGACTCGGAGACCTTCTCGGTAAAATCATTTGGTGTTTGGGTGCAAAGAAAAAATTTGAAGCTAGACGAGATTTTATTGGCAGAAAAATATGGGACATAAACTGTTCGAGGTTTTGCCTGAACGAACCTGCGCTGTATCACAAGGTACAGCGTTTGCATGCTTTACTCGGAAGCAGCAAACACTGAAAGCAATTTGCATCAGGTGGCTGCTAAGTGCTAAAATTCCCAACCCATTTACTTAAGCCCAAAATCTGAAATTCAAGCGAAGGCCCTACCTAGAAGCCCAAATTGACTAACCCAAGTTTATAAATCTCTGATCTGTACAGCAACAGGGAACTTTTAATTTTCTAATTGCACCCTAAAATCAGATAAGGAGCTACATTGATAAGATTTTAGATTTTTCGTTTTGGGTGCTGGTTATACTACAGAAAAATTTGTGTGAAACAGGAATAACATTGTTTTGCAATCACAGACTATTATCACGCGTGACATATTGTAATTGTCTATTTCACACAACTGTTTCTTGGTATGCTAATCAAATTATTAAAATGGTTGCTTCTTCTTGATTCTAAAAATTTTATAAGCAAACCAAAGAGAAGTATGAGCTTATTATAATGGACAAATATTTTATACACCTGTAATTAACCAGTAGTTCACTTCAAATACACAAATAAATGGCTCTTTAACTAATCTATTATATGACAAATATCTTTTGTGTGGTTGAAGACTTTGAATCCAATTCCAGTCGCATCAGAAGAAATTTTTTAAAAAAAGATATGGATCATGACCAATACTTATGCTGGTGTCATGCAGACAGCTGTATAGTTTGTGTCTTATAAATTAATGGCTCAAACCAAAAGTCAATAAGAGCTCTCAGTTCATCTTCAGCACAATTTGATCTCTCATTTCCAACCCCAAGCATGCAATATGATAAATATGCCTCAAAATCAAATCCAGAAGAAAGCAGACCAAGAAACACATATATAATTAAGAAAGATGTAACATACAGATGTAGCCACAACCCACAAAGCAAATCACAAACCCTAGCTAGCTAGCTAGGAGATCATGGATTTGCAGATCAAATGGCAATCTTATTTTACAAAAAGCACTAAAACCCAACTTGGAAATTCAACTTTAACACTCCTTTTCTTATTTATAGAGATCATGGCAGCTTTTTTTCTTGGCCTTGTCTTAGCTTTGATCATTTGTGGCAGCCACATGAGCTGCAGCTGCAGTTTGATCCACACTTGCAGCCATTCTCTGCTCCATAGCTCATCTCAGAACCCTCATAGTACCTGCAATCATATCATGAAATTAAAACAGAGTTCATGTGCATGGAAAATTTGATGAGAGTTCTTTTTTTTTTTAAGAACTTACATCTTCGCAGGTGCAACCCCAGCAATGATGGTCTCAGTAGAAGTGGTCTCTGAGTAACTCAAGTCAGGGTAGGCACAACTACACACATATATACATACGAGAAAAGAATATTAGGCAAAACGAAAGAACAAATTAAATAATTCCTAAATGTTCTAGAGAATGATAACATGCATGGTTAGAGGAATAGAAGAGTTACTTGCAGCCACTGCCGCAACTGCAGCTTGAGCCACAGCTGCAATTACCGTTGCCGCAAGACATTTTTGTTAAAAGATTTGGTGAATGAAAAGGAGAAGGTGGTTTGTTAAAATGCCTGGGAATTGAATTCACTCAAAGTCTGGGATGAGTTTTCTTGTGAGGGCCTTGGCAGCTTTATAGGGAGTTGAAGGTTGAACTGGGGGAGATCCACCGTACACGTGGAGAAATCCTGGACGGCTATATATCTAGTAGAATTAATTAAGTTGTCTGTCCTACAAGGAAAAAAAAGAACCCACCACTCCAATTGAATTGATTGATATCCATCCACCTAGTTTTTTGTGCTATTATTATATACTTACATTTCGTGACGAAAGAATATAAGGGGAGGGGAGACGATCTATCAGGGGTAACGGTTCCTGTGATCGCTTTGCCCAAGTAAAGATGAAAAAACTTGGCTCCTTAAAATTGAGAAGTTATCTCTTAAAATCAATGTAGTTTGGACGCCTGTTAAATTCCTTCACCCCCTTTTTTTTTTATAAGAAGTTTGTCAATTTTGCTAGAATTTGACAACTGTCAAACCCACATAATTTTAGGGGCTTTACTATAAAAATATGAGGGTACGAAATGCCTCCAGATAAGAACAAGTCATACCAGTTATTATGACTATGCCATTCTTCGACAATGACATTAACCACTGGTGCATCTTTTTTATTAAAATGATTGGTCTTTAATGTAATTTTTTATTTACTTGGGTGCACTTAACATAAATATAAATAAAAAAAATTACTAGAAAAAACATAAAATAAAATGAAGCAACGAGACAGTTAACAATTAAAGTTTCTAGGACTTTAAAATCATTTTCTCCGAAACCTTATGAGCACTTGTGTTCTTTTTCTAAATAATATAGTTTCTTTCATAGCTTTATTTACTTGCGTTTGTAATATAATTCTTAAATACTAAACTTTCAACTCTAGAGATATCCTTTTCAAAACTTAAATACAGTACTGCCAATGATGGGATCTTATTTCGTGCCATTCATGTTCGCCACTCAAATTTGTGATCTTATATGCGGAGGAGTTGGTTCTTTTTAATAGTCAAATAGGTTTTTCATTTTTCCTATCCCACTTTATGCTTTAAGTTGATAACAGTCCCATCTTTCCATCAAAGAGTTACCAAAGTGGTTGCTTTTTATTATACATGTAAGACTTATTTAGAAGAACTTATTTAGATGAAGCTAGTAAGTGCAAATTAAATGCCTTAAGTCAACAACTAATCAATGTTATGACAGAGTGTTCATTTTTTTCTGTGGTTAAATTTCTAAGAGAAATACAGTATCAGTCTACTTTTCTAGCTTTTGCTTGATCATATGACGGGTATCTTTTGGGTTTTTCAATTGCATATGTATGAGTGGTTGAATACTTGAAATCCGATTCCAGTCACATCCAGAAAAAATATAAATATATGGATCATCATGACCAGTACTTGTGCTGGTGTCATGCATACTTCCATATAGTGAAAACGCCAAACAAACATGCATCAAAGTCAAATCCAGAAGAACCCAGAACAACAAACACATATACTTAAGAAAGATGTAACATACAAAGGTAGCCACAAAGCAAATCACAAACCCTAGCTAGCTAGCTAGGAGAGATCATGGATTTGCAGATCAATATGGCAATCTTATTATTTTACAATAAGCACTAAAACCCAACTTGCAAATTCAACTTTTACAGTCTTTTCTTATTTATAGAAACCACCATCACAGCAAATTCTTGACCTCGTCTTGCTTTGATCATTTGTTGCAGCTGCAAGAGCTGCAGCTGCAGCTTGAGCCACACTTGCAGTCATTCTCTGCTCCATAGCTCATCTCAGAACCCTCATAGTACCTGCAATTATAATACAAATCAATTTAATTTATTTAAATTAACCTATTTTTAGCAGATATGTCTTGAAATTAAGGACTCGTTTGGGAGTGATTCTAGAGAGGCCAATAATTACTTGCATGGAAAATTTGATGAGAGTTTATTCCTAGAATTACTTACATCTTCACTGGTGCAACCCCAGCAATGATGGTCTGAGTAGAAGTGGTCTCTGAGTATTCAAGGTCAGGGTATCTTTTTCCACATCTACACATATATCATAAGACAAAAGAATATTAGGCAAAAAATATATATAATTAATTCCTAATTAAGAATATTAGGAATTATATTATAGAGAATGATCACATATATGGTTAGGGGAACAGAACAGTTACTTGCAGTCACTGCCGCAGGAGCAGTTTGAGCCGCAGCTGCAAGACATTTTTGTTCAAAAATAGGTGAAGGAGAAGGAGATGATTGTTATACTGCTAGGGAATTGAATTCACTCAAAGTCTGGGATGAGTTTTCTTGTGAGTTCCTTAGCTGTCATTTTATAGAGCAGTTGAAGGTTGAAGTGGTAGACATCCACCGTACACTTGGAGCAATCCTGGACGTCTAGATATCTAGGTAGAATGAATCAAGTTTTAAAGAGATTACTTGCACCGGCCAACGAGGCAGCAACGCAATACTCCAATGGAGATCCATCCACCTTGTCTTTTCTGTGTTGATTTTGGGCTATATAGCTCATGGAACTTGTTTTTTTTTTTTACTAAATTAATACCCTAGCCTAGGCAATTCTTATCAACCCACCCCACTTTTTTTTACTAAATTAATACCCTAGCCTAGGCAATTCTTATCAACCCACCCCACTAGACTGACTTTCCTCTCTCTCTATCTCATCATTAAAATAAAAATGAAGAGGCCTCACCATCTCCGCTCTGTGCTGGAATTATCAACACAATGGAAATCCAAGTCAAGCCTACCTTTTAGACTATGTAGCAAATTGGCAAATCACTATGAACTGAAGTAGCTAATCTAATCCGGTTTACCACCTACAGTTCTTTACTCTTTTCAGAATGCATTTACGTGAGAACATCATATTTCCTGAAACCTTCTTGACAAGGGTGATGTTTATGCAAATCAGTTGTGTTATATATGTAAAAGTCAGAAACTGGAATTTTTGGATTCTCTCTCTCTCTCTCTCTCTCTCTCTCTCTCATGATGGCAAAATAGGAATTGAAATTGACTTTGATGTTCTTGCTTGTATGAATTATTAATTAGGGATTTTGATAAATTGATTAGTTGTTGACACGTTAAATAAAGATGCGATAAAGGCCTAGTTTCTTATTTACAATTGAGGACATTTTCTGGATTTTAATTAAATACTTAATTTTTTAACTATTTAAGTATGTTTTAATCTACATGTACTAGCATTTTGAGGGGTAAGGCTCATTATGTCCACAGTATATTTTTTTGTCATTAATAAAATTCACTAGTACTGTCAAGTTTTCAATAGGTTCGAACTTGAGACCTCTGATATGTAAGTCAATGCTCTTTTTTACTAGGCTAGACCAAATACTCTAAAACTTTAATAGAGCATCAATGTTGAAAATGGAAGTTTGGGATCTTATTTCTTATCATTCATGTGCACCACCCAAATGAATTCCCCCAACTACTTATTTATTTGTGGAAGGGTTCTTCCTTTTCATGGTGAAATGGGTTTTTCATTTTCTTTTCCACTTACCCTTTCCATCAAAAAGGTTCCTTTGCATAAAATTTTGATGAAAGAGTCACATGCGCATCCACCAAGTGGCTGCTTTTTATTATACATGTAGAAACCAATGTTATGAACCAGAGAGCTATGATTATGGTTTTAAAAAAACTTGATTAGATGAAGCTAGTCATGGTTAATTGCTAGATTCAATGGCTTGTCTTTTTATTATTATATACATGAAGCTCTCTGCCTCAAGACAACTAACCTAGGCCTTGTTGCAGTAAACAAGATAAAGATTCACTAAAATATGGGCAAAGCTTCGGACTAATAACTCCATAGAAGTATCAGTCCTGGGATGGACAGATCGACCAAACATACATGAACTGACAAAATGGTCATTTTCTGTGGTAAATTTCTGAGAATATTATGGTATGGTATCAAGTTATCAATCAACTTTGGGCTTATCGAACACCCCATATCACTCTTATTGAATATAATATAAAAAATAATAATAATTGCACTTGTTTTGGATAAATTAAACAATTGTCAGTTTTATTTAAATCAATTTTAATTGACCTAAGTTTTGTTTTGGCCGGCAATTAATGTTCTTGGTAAATGACAGGCGTGAAGTCTGCTGCTTGCTTAGCAGACTTATTAAACGTACACATCAAAGAGATGAAAGAAAATTTGAGATGTTCTTGTCTGGGGTCCCAGAACAATTAGTCTAAAATATTTTCTTATAGACAAACTTTGGTGGCCCCTTTGGAATCCAACCCACTATGATCTCTTAATGTCTAGGAAGGTTGATGCTAAAAGACAGTCTAAAAAGGGGTTTTGGAATGCGATAAAGTTTTTCAAAAACATCACCAATCGAAGTGATAACATTTTTAAGGAATGTTATGATAACTCATTTGTGTGCACATTACCGGTGATTTCTAACTGGAAATGCATGTAGTTTCTATAATGGAGTCCATATATCCATTGACGTAGACCGACATTTTTTTGGTTAACTTACCTTATCCAATTATTGACACAAACTTGTTAATTTCTTTTGGTATGAAAGAGGCCTAAAGATTCAGGAGAAAGAAAGGGTGGAGGACATGATTTCGACTCTAGATATGAAGATCAGTGCTCTCTCTGCACTTTGTGCTATGCCATATCTCTATCCATCCTCACTTTTCTTGTTTGATTTATGTCGTTGTAGTTTAGTTCTCCTCACATGTGTTTTGGAATAGAGACACAGAAAAGAGATGAAAGGAGCCTCTCTCATTATTATCGACCAACCATTTCATATGGTGGGCCTTCAAGGCCTTCTATCCCCTGATTGTGGAGCATTCTTAATTCGTGAATCCAAAAGTGAGATGATATTCTTCAAATCTCTTCATCACTTGTGGCCTACTTTTCTTTTTCTTTTCCCCCCACGTTCTTCTCCAGTTCCCTTCCCTTCCCTTCTTTTTTTATTTTTTATTTTTTATTTTATTTTTTATAAATTTAATAATTAATTTTAAAACAAAAACAAGAAATAAATTCCTCCAAAGTTATTCTAACTTGCTGATATCCTGTGGAGTACTAAAATATTAAACTTGTTGGCAAAGTTATTATCTTCTGAAATCCAAACGCAATTGTTTTATGTCGCTTGTCATCTTCCTTGCATTATTATACCTGACATTGACATGTATAAAATAGATTACATCAATGATCCAATGTCCATATACTGTATTTCAATACTGTGTGTGCTTAGCGTCAAAACTTAGAATTAAAAGTTTATGGTTAATCGTTTTATTAGTCCTTGAACTTAGACCCGATTTGTATTTGAGTCCCACATTTTCCAAAATCGTTCCCTTGGTCCTTTAACTTCACTTTCGTTAAAACAAACGGTCTTGACGTCAATTTTGTTAACTTTTTCTCTTAAATGCAGGGGCAAAATGATATTTTTATATTAAAACAAAAAAAATGAATAAAAAATCATATCTTTAAAATAACAATAAAAGAAAATCAAATAAAAAACCAACCAAAAAAAGAAAAGAAAAATCAAGTTTGGGGGAGCAGGACCAAGGATCTTGCAAATCAAATCACATTAGTGAGCTTGATCTTCATTTCAATCTGGTGATTCAAACATATTTGCTAACATGATGAGTCTGTCTGACCACTAAAAGAAAATCATTTGTTCATATTTTGAAATTTCATTTTTGGGTTACAATACATACATGGGTATACTGAAACTGAAAAGAAATGATTGCCTTACAGAAGTATAATTCTCAACTGAGAGTGTGATGTTCATGTGCAAAATTTAGTATGGATACTGCAAAACAATGTAAATCTACAACTCACGTTGGCTTTGAAATACCTACAATCTGAATTGAAACTCTACAACTCAAACAAATGATCATTGTGCTAAGCCGGCAAAACGATATTCTTTTCTGCAGAGATATCACTAACCTTTAGTCAACCAACCATAATTTTATCTAAATGGAGTCTGTCTGAAATTTCACCATTCACAAGCATCCTAAGACCAGTTTTTAGCTCTGGCACTCCTTCCTCCAAAACAGCACAGACAGGGAATATAGAAACATCTTGCACCCTTCTTTTCAATTCTTCATACACTTCTTCAGCACCGTCTTCATCTATTTTATTTGCTACTATCAAGGATGGCCGATTTGATAAACCCTCTAGATGGTACTCAAGCTCTAAAACTAAATCCCTAAGCTGTTCCCAAGGCGGGGTTCCCTTTCTACCATCCAATGCAGAAGCCAAGTCTACCACATAAGCTATAACTTTTGTTCGTTCTATGTGCCGCAGGAATGCATGTCCAAGTCCGCGATTCTCATGTGCACCCTTGATGAGTCCTGGAACATCCGCAACTGTGAGTGAAAAGTCCTCAAAGTTCAGATTCCCCAAATTGGGTCTAAGAGTTGTGAAGGCATAATGGCCCACTGCAGGCTTAGCCCTCGATATAGCCCCTAATAGAGTGCTTTTACCGGCATTTGGCATTCCCACCAGGCTCACATCAGCAATGCTCTTTAGCTCTAATATAAGAACAGCTTCAGAACCAGGCAAACCAACACGAATGGACGACTCCTCATCATCAAATACTTTCACAGAGGACACATTACCCAAACCACCTTCCCCTCCACGAGCAATAGTTATTCGTTGACCTTGTACAGTCAATTCAGCAACATTCAACTTAAGTTCTTCTTTTTTCTCTGTCTCATCTTCTGTGCAACTCTCAGATGAAGAAGATGAAGATTGAGAATGAATATCAGTTGATCCAACTTGGGTGGTTTTGCCAGCTGATTCCTCAACGGTTCTTTGAGGTTGAGATGATGAGCTGCCAGTATCCTCTTCTGTATTTAGGCTAGTAAGGGCAGAGTGCTGGTCAGATCCAGTTGCATCACCAGTAGGCATACCTGGAATCTCCCATGGATCCAAATCTTCAGAAAAATGGCTTACAACTACAGAAGGAATTTCACCCTTCATAAGATGAATCACAGTGCCAATGGGCACTTGGGCAACCTAACCAAAAAAATAAAAGAGGAAAAAAATTTACAATCAATTCTGCTTTCTGATTTGGATAGGTGGCATACGACAGACTATATGACACAATCATGCAGGTAAGTAGGACTGCTAAACACAGATACCTTATCTGCTCCTCTGGTGCCAATTTTATTCTTTGAGGATCCATGTCCCCCTCTCTGTGCAATCTGGAATGACATAACTAATACTCAATATCAATGGTGGATCATAAAGCTAAACATAGTTCAGAAAGATGGGAAAGATAAGAGGTACATACAAGGTGAGGTTGCAAACCGCTGAAGTCCCAAACTCTTGGGGAACATTCCAAAATCACATCACCACCTCTTCCACCATTCCCACCTACATTAGCTCCCGGGTTAGATGGAAATTTCAGGAATGCCACAGCGAAGAAATGTTCACAATTTCCAAAAAGAAAAATCAGAAAACTGTTGAAGTAGCTTGATTTGAAGTAAATATATAACACGCTGCTCAATCAAAAGTTGATTATAGTCATTGAACTATTATAGAGAACCAACCATCAGGTCTTCCACGGCGATCATGCCGACTACGGCGAGTGCTGGTGCAACCACTGCCACCACCACCCCCTTTAGCATAAAGCCTGAACCTGTCTATCATTCTCCTTTCCTACAAAGAAAGAAAGAAAAATCCCAAATATCCGAAGATACTTTGCTATAGAAAAAGACAATCAAATGAAGAAAACTGGGAAGAATAAGGCCTGATGAGAGAGAGGCAGGAATGTAGCAACCTGTAGAGGGGCAAGCTTCGACTTCTTGTGAGGAGCATCACAGTAGGAAGAACACAAAAAAAGCCATGGAGACTTCGAAGCCTGCCTCAAGGCCTTTATGTGCGAAAGCGATTTTGTAAGGTGCGCCCGCATCTGTTTCCTTTTTCTTACCCCTCAAACTCTTCTTATGCCTTCAATGTAAACCAGCTATCAGCTTGCTATCATGTGATGCTAGAGACACAGAAAACAAAAACGGAATATGATATACCAGTGAGAAAGATGTTTTCTTTCTGAAATTTTTTAGTCCATTGCATAAATTGAGACGGCCTTTCAAATGGACAAATGAACAGCAACACATCTATACAAGAAATTTTGCGCTATTTAATGCATTACTGCCACTAAACTCACCACAATCACCACCAACCTTCAAATTTATCATGGGTTTAATCTAAGAAATTAACCAGAGGTCACCCCTTATGTAAATTACCTTATACACTATATTATCTATGTGAATCACAAATCCCTTTTGCTTAAAACTACCAGCAGCAAGAAACTGTCTACTACCAGAGGAAACAATAAGGCAGGAAACAGTATAGAACGAAGTCCCAGAAATTATCAGTATTGAATAGAGATTAAAAAAAAAAAACTATATGTTGCAATCAAAGTAACAAGGATAGCATCTGAATTAGAACACTGTTTATGATTGAACCCACAACTCCTAAACCCCATGAACACTAGGGGTTAAGAAAAATATTCGAAATACCAAAAGAAACCGAAGCTAGTCAGCGTTGGGGAAAAACAGAACCCACAAAAATGTCCTCATTGAATATTGCAACAATCAAGGAGAATCAGACAGAATACCCACCTTGTTAGGCGTCGCTGTTGGATTAGAGGATGAAGGACGTTGAAGCTTGCAACTTGCGACTTGCGGGAGAGAGAGCGAAGTGAGAGCTTGCAACGAGAACGAGGGAAAGTAAGCGCTGGCAGGCTGGACAAGACCAACAGTGGGTGGGCTGGTGGGCTTATGGGCTGGGAATGATTGATGGGCTCTAAGATTATATTAAGAGACACACTACATGGAAAATTTCAAATTTATATATATATAGCTTCATTAAAAAATATATAAATATTTAAATTTGTTAAGAAATAATATATATATATATATAATTTTAAAATATATTAGAAAAACTTTTGCACATACCATAATAAATTTAGAACAAGCAATGTCCCGTCCCAAGTTTCGGAGAGTGACAAATTTTTACACTAAAAACCTTTTGCATTCACTTAATTTGAATGCACAGATGACATTCAAGTACAATGATATCAAACAAAATCTAAGGTAACTATATATGAGATATTAATAAACTACATACAAAATTTTCTATGTACAAGGCTTAAGCTTGTGATATGGCCTAAACAATATCAAATACAAATAGCTTCATCTAATAGTTCATCAAATATCAAATCCTCAAGTTCAAGTGCCACACACTCAGTGTCCCATTTCAGGTTCATCCAACGATCACCCTTTGCCAAATCTCGAGCCACGACATCATCCAACAACTGGTCCATCTCCGGCCTCAAGCTCAGGTATGAGCTAACTCTTGTCCATACATCATCAAGAAGATGGTGCCCTTTAGGCGTTGGACGGATGCAGCCACTCATGGACAAGGCCCTTGGGAAGTAGGTGTATGATCTCTCATACACCTCAAGGAGTGTCTCATTAACTAATTCAAACAGAAGCTGGTGATCCCGGTTGACATAATCCTCATCTTTGTCGACATCAAGTTCATGCTGAAAGCAAGCCTCCAGGTCCTTGAACAATGCAGGATCTAAAGGCTGGTCCTGTGAGTGCCATGTCCCAAGGTCCTCATGACCTATGAAGCCTGACAGCTCAAGAACATATTTCACATAATTGAATTCAGAATCGGGATCATCCACTTTGTTGAATACAAATCTCGCGGAGTGATTGTCCACACTCTTGTGTTCAATTTCAGTGTTTACAATGTTGCAGGAGGCTGCTAAACAATCTGACTCGTTCACATGGGAGCTCCTAGGATTTATCTCTGACCCTGATACAATTTTGCCAAACCAATTAGATCAAATTATACATAGCACGAAAACGATGCATTAGCACTTGATCATTGATAGAGATACTTTAGTTGTTTAACATAATGAAACATAGAATACTTCGAACTCTGAGGTTGAAAACTGTGCAGAATGTTGCTTACCTTCTGAGGTTGAAAACTCTGCATGGCTAGTTATATAGTCTGAAAGATTAGGTTCAAGAATAGAACTTTCAATTGGTTGTGCTAGCTCACTTTCTGGATTCATTCTTAAACCAATCTCTTGTTTCTGGTGAGTTCTGATTTCTCCCATTGCTGGCTCAACTAAATGCTCATCAAGGTCCTCTGTGTCAACAATATTACCACTGTTTTCACTTCTTTCTACCATTTTATTCTGAAACTCTGTCTCTGTAATAGCATCTAGTTGTTCAGACTTATCTGTATCTACAGGAAAGCTCACTGACTTGGGATCAACATGACCATAATTTTCCTTATTCGTATTGTGGTCCACAGCATTTTTAACTGGCATCCCTAAACGAAAAGCATCTTTCGGTGCCCCATTTAAGGTGGAACAAAAATAGTCAAGATCAGGCAATGAGAGATTCCTTCTAGTGAATTTCTGAGCATTGCCAGTTGAAGGAACTTTTTCTTCACTTTTCAACTTTAAGCTCCTAGAGCGATCCCACTTGCTTTGATCACTGCTGTAACTAGACTCAAACAACTGAGTATATCTATTCAGTGACTCATCTAAAGAGGACGTTCTTCTTACACGGCGAATTCTTGGCTTCCCAAGATTATCATCAAAACCATCCACCTTGTTTCTCTGTTGTCCCATGGCTATATACGGAGTTTCAGACAATTCTTTCTCATCACATCCAGAAGGGTCTTTCCGGAAGAGTGCCTTAATGGAAGGGTCAGCATTTTCCTTCTTGCCCTCCTGAATTGCATGCATTAGCTTCTGCGTTATATCTTTGAAACGATTTATGACCAACTGATTCCACCCTTGGTGACTAAATCCCTCAGGCAAACCCAGAGAAGAAAAGCTTGTTTCTTGTTTCATGACACTGCTCCCTACACTGATATCATCAGCCACGTAAGGCATGGACTTCATAGAATAATCCTCTTGACATTCGGATGTCACTAACTTTGGTGTCTGAGTACCAGCAAGCAGTATTTCTCCTTTGGGGAAGGACCAAACTTCATTCTGCTTGTGTTTGAGTGTGCTCTTAGGCCTAATATGTCTAGCTTGAGATGAATCAGCTACAGGAAATGACCTTGATTTTGTTAGTCTGACTTTGTTCTTGGAATTTTGCAGCACAGGAAACTGGTTTGTATTAACATCTGGATCTTGTAGGATTTTTAAGAAAAAATCCTTGTTTGCCTTAAATATCTCCAGAATATCAGCATGGTCATTAAACTGGTCACTGGAAATGTCGTTGTGTGGCTGGTTAGTCTTTGTTGGCTTCTGGTTCGGTGCCAATTCCATGACTTTTTCACATTCTTCTGTAGAAAGTGCCTGTTTCTTGCTGGGACAAGTGCTGCCGCTCTTTCCTGTTTTATCCAAACAATTTTCTGAAGGCTGTACATCATGCACTTCGCTCGTACGCCACAACCATGATTGCACATGGAAGCTTAAAATCCAGCTTTTGTTGCTTTCTTCACGAGGTTTCTCTTTAGCACTTGATGCTTTTATGCGAGATTTACCAGACCTTTTCTTTGCTGAGCTAGTTTCTGTACTGGGATGTTTGACCTAATATAAAACATTAAAGTACTGTCAGCTTATGTTTCATAACAAGTCAGAGAAGCACTTCTGTGTTCTGTCTTGAGGTTATTGATTGATAACCACAAATACATAATGTCAAATCACAACTTGCATTTTTGAATTCTGTATTTAATCAAAAGAATGACATGAACTTACCAGCAAAGGTTCAGCATCAGCAGCTGCAAATTCTTCCCCTTGACCAATGTCACTACTGTTCAAAGTTGCTTTCCTACTTCCATAGTTGCCTGCAAGCAAGATGTATTGTGCTGAGCTCATATAAATCAAATACTGATATGTGAATGTAAACAACCATCTGTGCATTAAGAGAATGATTTGCTAAGTGAAAAGTCTTTGCACCTACTGTATACCATTTGCTACTCTTAATTCAAAATGATGGTTGTAACGATGCCTCTTTTTCGTTCCTTACGAAAAAGTTGAATTATGAAATGGTTAATAATTCATATCTAGATAGACATATAGGTAGAAGCAGTTCTTCTGTTGGAAAAATATATATTGGTTTCAATACTTCCTTCTGTTTTGGCATATAGGCTTAAATAGTTACTTCCTACATGGGGCATCTGATAAGCCGCTTTAGAAGCAAAATAATCTACATAAGTAAGACAACAAAAATGTAGCAATAGCATTGTAGAATTCGCATGGCTTCATCCCAAATCAAACATGCACAGGACCACAAATCAAGCGCTTCACACTTTCTTAAACTTAGAAGCTTTGCATGACATGTCATTACAGAAGATTTTTCACCATGAGTTTTCTGTATCAAGTTATCAAAAACAGGTTCACACATGAACAGAGGAAAGGATGTGCTGTAGTGAATTGAGTTGGCTTACATCTGACTCGTCTCCCTCCGGCACGCTTTCTGTGTGGAAGCATATTTTTGACATTGTTCCAACGATGGTAATCAAGCATATGCATTAGGCTCCACATGCAGCCTGGACGGTTGCTCTCAACACCAGAGTCCTGGCGCTGCAATTGCTTTCCCATTGTTGGCACAGGAGAAAGTCTACAGACCAAAGAAATTTGAGAGCCACTTGAGTCTTAATCTCTCAACTTCTAAGACCAGTCTCTTGAAAATCCTGGAAAAAAACATAGAAGACAGAAGTTGGAACCTCCATGTACTTCAACCTCCAAAGTTGAGTATTTTAACAAGTACTTCAACCTCCAAGCATATAAATTCAGATTAAATTTCCCCAAAAGCCTATCAGAAAAACATATCAAACAGATTCTAAACAAGATGGAACACAGGCTTTTAAACAGTGATTATGATATTTTTCAGAGCCTCTAATTCAAAATTCAAAGGCGGGAGCAAATACCCAATTCCATTTTCATAAAACCAACTCAAAAAGCTTGCAAATTTACCAAAGTTCATAACATCTATACTCGTTTGAGGTCCAAAAGCTCGAACCCAAAACATAAAAAAAGAGAAACAGGGATGAAAGAACTTCCGTTATAAACTTAAGAATCAAGCAGAGACAAAAACAAAGAGAATATTTAAGTGACAAAAGCAAAGGGAATATTTAATGGCTGCTGCACAAACAACGCTAGCAATTAATATATGAATTAAGCAACTAAAAAGTAACAGAAAAACAAACAGAGCTCTGAACCTTGAGAAGCTTGGGAAGCATGCAACAACAGTTTGCAAAACTATGGCCGGCTTTGAATAATGTAAGGGACAGGTGAGAGCTCAAAAACTTCAGAGCTTAGGATGACTTATTGGTAAGTGGCGTATACGATATGAGAAACGAAAAGTAAAGAAGAAGAAGTAGTTGGTCTTCCAGTTAGAGAGAGAGGACCCGGGAAAGAGAAACAGGGGCCTCTTACCCGCCAAGAATATTACAATGAAATGGTCCAAGCTCTCTCTTTCAAGCCTTGGTCCAAGCTAGCTATCTAGATTAGATCAACTTTAAAGTATGAGGATTTAAAAGGGTTTAGCTAAAGTTGATTAGATAGTTTTGGTGGTTAGATTAGATTATTTGATTTAGTTTTATGGTTGATGTTAGTTGAAATGTTGTTCAATTCAATAAAAGGATAACAATATAGTCAACTGATATTCAATCACTTATTTGCATTGTTCCAAGTGCCCTTGTTGTCTCCAATATACTACAACAAGAAGCTGAAAACTCTTTCCTAACACTATTATGGCATTGTTCATGTATTTGGATTCTTTGGTCTTACTTACTAGTACTTTTGATCTCATTTCCAGAAGCATCACATGCATCAATCATGCTGATCTTGATGTTGGGTGACCAAAAATAATTTGATCTTAATGTTGGGGGCCCCGCCTCGTTTTGGCCTCTCGTGTGTATGTACTATTGTTTCCAACTTAGGGTCCGTTTGAGAATGTTTCTGTCGGAAATACTTTTATTCGTGAGCTCTTCTAGCAAAAACTCTTTTATTTAAAGCCTAACAAATTCTTCATTAAAAATCCAAATGTGGCATGAAAAGGCACTTAGAAGTGCTTCATGAAGCACCTAATAGGTTTAAATTTGTCTATCAAACGTTATCATAAGTGTTTTTGGTTATTTGAAAGCGTTTTTAGTTATTTCAAAAGCAGTTTTGAACATGCCCTCAAATACCTAAGTATGGCAGAGGGGTGAAGATAAGACCAATGGGCCCATCAAGTGTGGAGTTTTATCTCAAAAGGATTTACTACAGCTTAAGGAAATATCCGACTTATAGTTTAAGTGGTGTAGAATGATCTACACTTTCTGTAAGGTAGTTCTACTTTCATAATGGCTATGCATTGCTAGTGTTTGCAAAGCAAAGACATAAAGTTATTGAGAATCATATCAAGGGGTAAACAAATCTTTTTTTTTATATATAAAACATCTTCAATACTGTCCTAAAAAAGAAGAAAGGGAGGAGAAATAGATTAGGGTTGAAACTTGAAAGCCTCGACGAGTAAAGTTTTTCACTTGGCCTCAATATGAATAATTAAAGTTCTTTGCAAATGCATGCCACTTGCAATATTTTGACTTGTTCAAACCCATTGTGAAGGTCCACATACTCCAAATTGTGCTTGAATATTTCAATGTTCTGTACAAAATGTTAGGCCGGAAAGGGACTTGGAGCAGCTAGTCAAAGCTCAAAAGGATCTTGCATTGCAGATACCTTGGGATAATCATAACAAGTTTATATTTGGGTTTTCACAAGATTTAAAAGTTGTATAATGTTGTTTTACTATTCTTGCATGAAATAGTAAGTCAGAAACTTAAAAAAATTGCAGCGCAGATATAACGTGTATGATCTGCACTTGTTGTTGGTTTTCTAGAAATTGTGAAAGTTGACTTGGAAACACAAGAAGAACTAGAATTCAATTCAATGCGTGAGATATTTGTTGGATTGGAACTGAATTAGGTCAACAGAAATGCGCCTCCTGACTAACTTTGTCCTTGACTTGATGTATGAAGAAATGTTTGAATTCAATTCAATAACGTATGAATCCTAGAAATTTTGGCAATCTAAATAGTCTAAGCTTTTAAATTTGGAAGTAATTTTCGGTGTGACAGTTCCATTATTATTATGTGGTGTTATTAATTTATTGATGTTGTAACACGTATATTTTATTTATTTATTAAGATTATATTTTAAGTTCACTACATATAAAATTTGTGAATTAGCATCACCAAGAAAGATTTCTCCAAATTTGGAATTTTAGACTATTTGTGATACCAAACAAGCTCATCACTTGGTTGGAGGTTTCCTTCTTTTGCTGGATTGTAGCGATTCAGATGAAAGTGCTTCTGTAGTTCGTCTCAGATATTGCTTTCTAAGCATTCCCTTGTGTTTGCCTTTCGCTTGGAATCTAATACATGGTTGACCCGAAAGAAAAAACCAAGCTCATCACTTTGAAAGTGTCAACGACAAACAAAGACTACCTAGTCAGAGTCTGTGTCCCAAAAAAGCCCAAAAACCTACAAAAGCCTATGTAAGGTTTGGCCCAATTCTCCTAGTGGTTAAGAGGCTTATTAGAATTTACAGGCCTGCCCCAATTTTATTTTATAATTTGATTCATTTTTCAAAATCCTTTATTTTTATTTTTTGCCTTTAGTTTTTTCTTTGGGCAGAGTTTCTATTGGATTATTTATTGGAGTCCTTATTTATTTCTATAGAGGAAGGATTGTGCCCTCTCTCTCTCTCTTGTCTCACAAGCAACTTGAAAATAAGGATTGTGCCAAATTTACTTCACGCATATAGCTTATGGATATCAAATTTTTATCTTAAAATCATGTACACGAAGGGTTACGCCAATTTTCTTTGTAACAAAAAAAAAAAACAAATACAATGCGAGCGATGCATGCAGAAGCTCCCCAATAAATCGATGCCTCAACCCCCACCATCATATTTAATCCTCCCCAAAGGAGCAACTTCTACAGATTTTGCTGCGCCAAATCTTAAAAATCAGGCTGTGGTGGGAAAAATTGGCATCATTTGGCAACGTTATTAGCAGCTGTAAGATTCATATGCAATTTTTTATTTTTTTTTTATTTTCTGTTTTAGACAAACAGATATTTGATATGCAAGTTGTTCTGCTATTCCTGTGAAAGCAATATTTTATGCATAAAGCAACAAAAATAAGCAGAAGCAGAGCTAAGCACAGCCTCTTTTTTTACACTTATTTTGTTTTAATTTGTTCCTGGGTCAGTTCCCCACTTCTCCCGTTTGCTCTAAGCACATATGATTGGAATTTCAAAAAGCACATTGTCCCTCGCTGTACCAACATGATTCTTTTGAAATAAAATTAATATAAAGTTTATTGTTATCTTGATCCATCCATATATGCCCACCTAATACTAATAAATTCGAAATTTATAATTAAACTAGAGGAAAAATGAAAATTTTATATGAACTAAATTCGAGAGCACGATGTAAGAGCAAAGACGGACTTATGCCTAGGCTAGAGTGGGCTCTATCCTAGGGGAAGATTTCTAAAATATTAAATGTAGTTTAATTTTATAAGCTTATTCCGACTCCAATAAATTTTTAGCTCACTGCACCAAATAAATATAGCCCACACATGCGTTGTTTTTCTTTTTTATCGCTAATATAATAAACCAATAATAGCCTAATCTAAGTAAAGTAAATAATAGCTCAGTTTTCTATTTAAAATAAGCTCACTCCTCCTAAAGCATATAGGAAATAATAAACATCAATTCAAACCTATATAAATTTGATTAGAAGCATAACTCACGCTAAGGGTCAACCAACTTGAGCAAACATAAAAAATTTCTTCTAGCCACCCAAAACGCCATATTTAAACCTTAAGAGCCTAGAGGAAATAGCTCTCCTCCTCTTAAAAATTGTACCAACCTATATTCAGTGGGTTCTTCATTCTTGGTAAGTTTTTCGCTTTATATATATTCAATTTCCAATTTTAATTGTTGTTGTTAAGTTTTTATGATATAGGGTTTGGGTGAAAACTTTTGGAGATTGTTGATATATGTTTTATTTTGGCAACTTGAATTATTAATAAGCATATATGATTTTTGGTGTCTAGTATTTCTTGTTAGGATATCATGTCACATGATGATAATAGACCGGCAAAAAGAGGAAAAACTATTTATTCATTCTTCAAAAAAAGTATTTATATTTTATACTTCTTTGTGTGTATATTTGCTTGTAATGTGACTTTGTTTGATTTATAAAATTTTATTTACATATTTGTTTCAAGAGAAAAAAAGGCTATAATATATCTCCTCTAAAAAAAATATATTATTTAGCCTACCCCTATAAAAATCGGCTATGCAACTATATGAAGCTGCAAATGTCCTTAGGTTGCATCGAGATCTTCTCATAAGTATGTGAATGTAAGGTTAAGAACGTTCATTTCATCCATACACCAAAGATCTTGTGTCGGAAATTGTATGAATTAAATACAATTGTCCAAAACTACATAAGGTAAATGACTTTCGAACTATATCAAGTGGAATATCTCCTCACGTTGCATCGAGATAATCTCAAACAAAGTCTAACACTTCCACTTCAGATCGAGCCACAAAACGAGATAAAGAGTCTAAATTTGGACTACTTTCACAAATTTCTCAGTCCTCACATAGCAATTAGTTTAAAAACAATATCCGTGCAGACAAGGGAGGAATTCTGAAAATATGAAGCCCCAAATAGTATGCAACATCACTTTAAAAAGCTTTCCTTTTCCCATGATTATGCTTACAGTTCCAAATGCCAGCATGAAGAGTACCAATAATTGCATGTGTGCAACTTTTTCTTCCTTCTCCCCTTTCTTTTTTATAGACAGACATGGATTCACGAATTTGATCTCTGTAGCAAAATGCTTTTGTGGAGGGTTCATTGCAAAATGCTGAACACCCATCTCAATCAAATGGTTCCATGCCTATATATCTTTTTCAATTTATCCGCTCATAACTTCTAACTTGATAATAAAATATGTTTGTCCGTACAAAATTAGTTCCGTAAGTCTAAGGTGATTCTTTATCCGTTGATCCATATGAGGCTTATAATACATTAACGGTCAAATTGTGCCTAAAATTGTCTGAATTATGCGACTAACAATCACAATGCATTAACAGTCAAATATTATCGCTGATAGCAACAACCAACCATCGCAATGCATGAGCGGTCAAATTTTACCGGCAATAACAAAATTACCAACCATCACAATACATCAACAGTAAAAATTTACCGCGACTACAAAATTCAATAAATTACCCGATTATGAACTTCAGAGCTTCAGTTTTTTTTAAGTCCATGTGTGTGCACTCGAAGCTGACCTCAACTTAAACTCACCGCCCAAATACAGTAAACTCCAGTACAGTTTCCGGACTTCCCATGTTCAACACTTTACTATCCATTGACAGCTAGCACAATTCCACAGCGAGTACCTCCACAAAAGCATCTTCTGCGAGTGGCTAAAACTACTATAACAAGTTTTGTTTTCCTGCTTTTTCCCCCTTTTATACGCAAAAACAATGAGCATTATTCCCCTCCCGCTCCTCCCTGGCCCATCACCAACACACCACACATCATCACCGTCCATTTTCATCATCATTCTCTCCTACTCACTCACACTCACACTCACACACTCTCTCTCTCTCAACTTAAAACCACCAGACACCAGAAACTCAGACACTCTCTCTGCAGTAGAGAGAGAGAGCCATCCCCACCCTCCCCTCCACCCCCACCCTACCCAATCCAAAAGACAATGGCCATAACTTTTCTCATTTCCCATTTTACCCCTACAGCCCTACTCTATTTCCTCCTCCTTTCCTCCTCCATCCATGCCCTCAACATCACCACCCTCCTCTCCCCTTACCCTGACTTCTCTGACTTCACCGACCTCATCTCCTCCTCCATCTCCGGCGACCTCCTCCCCCGCTCCTCCCTCACCCTCCTCGCCGTCCCCAACCCCTTCCTCTCCACTACCTCCGCCCTCACTCGCCGCCTATCCCCCTCCTCACGCGCCGACGTCCTCCGCTACCACGTCCTCCTCGAGTACCTCTCTCCCGCCGCCCTCCTCCTCATCCCCCCCTCCGGCAAGCTCATCACTACCCTCTACCAGACCACAGGCCGCGCCACCAACAACTTCGGCTCCGTCAACCTCACGCGCGACCCCTCCACCGGGGTCGTTTCGATCCGCTCCCCGGCCCCCTTCTCCCCCTCAAACGCCACCGTTTTGTCCCTCGTCACCAACCTCCCCTACAACGTCTCCATCTTCTCCGTCAACTCCCTCCTGGTCCCTTACGGCTTCGACCTCATGGCCTCCGAGACCCGCCCCCCTCTTGGCCTCAACATCACCAAGGCCCTCATCGACGGCCACAATTTCAACGTCGCCGCCTCCATGCTCGCCGCGTCCGGCGTCGTCGAGGAGTTCGAGGCAGACGAGGGCGGCGCCGGCATCACCCTCTTCGTCCCCACGGACACTGCGTTTTCGAATCTCCCATCGAATGTGAGGCTCCAATCACTCGCAGCTGAAAAAAAGGCAGTCGTCCTCAAATTCCATGTCCTCCATTCATACTACCCACTGGGCTCGCTCGAGTCGATCGTGAACCCGGTTCAGCCCACATTGGCTACAGAGGACATGGGAGCCGGCTCGTACACTCTCAACATCAGCAGAATCAATGGGTCGATGGCGATCAACACTGGGATTGTGCAGGCCTCGGTCACCCAGACGGTGTTCGATCAAAAGCCCGTGTCAATTTTTGGGGTTTCTGAAGTTTTGCTGCCCAGAGAGATCTTCGGGAAGAACCCAATTTTAACGCCCAAGCCCGGTACGCCATTTCCCGGTAGCGGCGGAGCTCCGCCTCCGGACATTTCTCCCTCTCCGGAGAGTCTAACTGGGCCTCCATCGCACCTCTCTTCGCCGCCGGGATTTCGCGAAGAAATCAGATCCGAAGCTGCGGCGGCCGTTGGTGGGTTGTGGAGCTTCGGGATTGCATCGTGTTGTATAGGACTGTATTTAATGGTATGAGATTTTTGTTATTTTTGCTTCTTAATTGCTAGATTTTTGGTGGGTTTTTTTTTACTTTTCATACATTGAATTGAATTAGGCTGCAAAAGCAAAGCCATTTTTGTTTTTGTTAATTTTTTATCTCTTGTTGTTCAAATTTATGATGTTAAATTGTGTTTATGCCTCCGAATAATTAATGTATATCAGAAAGAACCAATTTTTGTTTCTTGGATCTGCGGTTTTCGTCCTGTAAAGAAATTCAAAGTCTGATCTGCTTCTGCATAATTGCATTCATCTTTCTACTTTTCTGCTCTAAAACTGACACCAGAGAAAATTGGGTAGCTCTACTCTTTTGCCTTTAACTCATAAACCCATCAAAACGAGAAACACTGGAATACCACTATTTTTCATTAAAAAATTTCTGCATCAAAACCCATATGGGCAAATTTTAATTTTAATTTTCAATAACCCAAACTTCTGAAAAGATGTTTAGATTTATCAGAATAGGAAAAGGAGGAAGGAGGAAGGCAAGGATCAATTAATTTGGGATAAATACTTGTTCAGTTACTGTATTTAATTCTTGTTGCCTTCTGTCATATTCATAAAGTTATAAAGCTCTCATTCATGTTACTTGTTTCCCACAATATCCCCTGTGAACCTTTTAGAACCACAAATTTCCCAGCACTTATATTTGTTTGTCCGAAATAATACGGTCTTTTTTGGGTTTTCCAACAACTAAATTTCCGCATACATGAAATTATTCAAGTTAACTAAAATGGATGTGATCTTCGTCTTCACCATTGTCGAATCGCTCTTCCCACTCTACAACTAAATTTCCACTTTTTATTATTTATTTACATTTTGAAGGCAGAGAATATAGTTTGTATTATTTATTTATATTTTGCTGGCAGGGCAGCTAGCTAACTTTGCTTAATGGCTGCTTGAGAGTCGGGACCAAAATAGAATGTGAAAAGGAGAAAAAAGAGTTATTTACCAAAAAGAAATGTGAGAAAAGAGAAAATTGAAAAATTGTTGGTAGGGTACTGTAATTAGTGAAGAGGAAAGTGCATGACAGAGGGCATGGGGTGGGTCCGCAAATGGACGGTGGTGATGCGACACAAGTTGAAGATATGCTGCTCTACACGCATTTCTATGGCATCGGATGTTGATGGGACTGCCAGATCTAGTGAGGGTTATTTGAGCAGAGGGGGAGGAGATCTACAGTGTGAGTACTCAGATGCCTTTTCGGGGCGCTCCATCTCTATTTGTGGACAAAAAACTTTCTTATAACGAAGATAATATTGTTTTGTTATTCGCAATCAATTACACTGATACATGAAAAAGTTATTCTACGTGTCATTGTGTTATTGGCTGAAAATAGCGCTTTGCTATCCCGTTACATGAGACTTTCTCTCTTATTTGTGGGTCAGTGCAAACTGACGCTGTTAGCTTCTAGATTAGACACACAGATGAGCGGGGGTCCCTTTGAAGAGCTTTCAATTGAAACCCTTAATTGGTAACAAAACTAAGTTTACTAATATCTAGTTTCCCTAAATAGGGATCAACTACTCGCCTTAATTTAATTCTTGATTCGTATAATTTGGCGTGCTAGTAAGTAAATACAGATAAAGTCAGGAATTGAAATCTGAACGAAACTAGTGATGCAGAGAAAGTCAGGAATTGGATTTTAGTGTTGAACTCAAATATTCCAAACTCATGCATTTGAGGCAATGAGTTATGCAGTTTAATTTGGAAGACAGTCCATCAATCTTCAAAATGAATGGTATTGGGCTTGAGCCCATTCCCCATTTGTAAACACATGGTTAGTTGTTAAGGCTTAGGGTTGGGTTCACGGAGGTAATGGAATCATGAACCCATAAGAATGAGTTTTGTTTGGTTGTGAAAAACATAAGGCTTCACTCAAACCCTATCTAAGAGAAAGCGATTAAGAACATGCTCAAAATGTTTGATTAGTAGAAGTGTGGCGTAGCATCTATACGAACACAATTTTATTGAAATTTTTCACAAAGAAATCTTGGAAAGGGATCACTTTGATGCATGTGGCCGAGGATGAAAATAGAGGGGATCAAGCAGGCGCCTGCCATGCATCAAGCTTGGGTGGCTATTAGAGTTTGAGGCGTTAGTTTGAAGTTGACCTACAAATGATGTTTGATTATGTACACATTCTGAAGACTTAGCACAGTAGCCTTGATCTCATATTGCATGTTTCTAATGTGGACTTTGGTTAAAACCGTGTTGAATTAGGTCAGGTTTGACTTGAAAATTGAATGAGAAAAGCTAAAAAAGAAAGTTTGAGCTACAAATTGAGGTAGCTAACCATGTTGGGCTGACAAAAACACACTCCATTCAGCCCATCACAATGTCATCCGCACTATGATCTTTCAAGTCAAAACTACTGCTGCGCCTTCTTGATTATGTTAGATAACTCTTGAGTCTTGTAAATTTGTTATTTATTTTTTAATTGGAAAAATAGTTGATCCCTTGATTGTTCAGATAGATTATATAATTTAAAATGATCTAAAACAAAAAAAAACTATGATCATTCTTCTTTCCATGTGGGAACTGGTTTTGCTGGTGGTTTCGTGAAAAAAAATGTTGATCAATACAATTGATGCAAAGTCCAGCCCGTGATTACTGCCAATGATTAAAACATCCATTCAAATTTATTTATTTTTGCTTATTCTGAAGTCAAAAGTCAATAGTCCTATAATTTGATTAACAATTAGGAAATTATGAATGCAGTGCAAAACTATCTTCCTCTTCATGCCTCGTATGTGAAGGCGTGAAGTTAATTTTGAAGTGCACATAATAAGTCCTTTCGTCATTATCAAATGGTGTGAAAAGAAGAATCATAGATTTCTTATATGAAAATTCCACGATTATTTGGGCAAATAGATTAGTTTAGACGATTGAAAGATATGATTTTTAATTCGAGTCGTTTCATATATAAAATAATAATAATAAAAGAAACAAAATTGTTGATGTCCCCAAGTTTCGAGAGAGAGGGAGAGGAAAACAAAGGAAACAATGGGTTTGGATATCTCAGCCAAACCCTCTTGTCAAAGTTGCCAAATTTAAGGGCAAGATGTGGATGGCATAGAATGGAGACAACAATGTAATTGTACAATTCTGGTGGTTGCTTGCTAGTGGGGAATGGTGCTGCTACTTAACCCTAATGACAATGACAATGACCATGATGCCTATAAATTCCCTTTGGGTCAAACTATCTAGATTGTGTTTGCTCTATGGCTGGCATTTATGTTCATTAAAAATATCTTTTGGAAGACTCAGAAATTTCAATCTGTCCAGCACAATATAATCCCATCCCTCTTTTCCTTGCCAATCAAGTTTTCTTGACTTTGCCACAAAAAAAAAACAGAAAAAGAAAAGAAAAGAATCAACATTCCCTTTGCAGGTTGAGTTTATAATCTCAGGAAGAATTTGTAAGGTTCAAGTTTTTGTCTATGTGCATTTGGAAAATGGAGAACTTTTAAACAAAAGTCAGAAATTACAAGAGTTGTTTTAATCCTCTGTCATTAATTTAATTATCATTTGATTGACTGGTGTGCTGCCTTTTACTTTTACTAGTTTGCGCTCCACATGATAGAAACTTTCAAACAACATTCATGAATCATAATTGTTCTTTTCACCCTTTTTTTTAAAAGCCTCCCTTTTCATTTCTGAAATTAGGTAACCTTTGTGTTGTGTGTCTCAGTTGAAAGGCTCCATGATCAAGCCATATAAACTGTATTTTATTGGCTTCAAACAAAGCCAAATAGTTTGTAATTTATTTTAATAATAGGGTAAAGGAAAAAAAAACAACAGATTAATTGCCAAAGGTGACATGCGCATTATTATTGGAGAAATTATATAATACTACAGTAGTATGATCATGTGGTATATTTTATACACGTGTTATGATATGAGTGGATAACATGATTTATTTTTCCCCTTTTAGTAAATAGTATCAATAAATATTTATTTATATTATAACACGTGTACAAAATGCACCACATAACCATACTACCGTAACATTCTATAATCACTCACATTAATCGCCTCTCTTTAATTACTTAAACAAAGGTTTAGCTGATGTGGATAGCATTAGGAGTTCATTAGTCAACAAACAGATAGTGGCAGCAAACTTACAAAAAGGTTCCAAAGGTAAAGAAGTAAAAGCCCATCAAATTGAACAAAACCAAATCATATAAAAAAGGTGAAAAACCATTAGATGTATCTTCTTTTACCATATATTATATGGCAAATATAATAACCCGTAAAATGATTTAAAGGACCCAAAGCATGATAATTTTTTTATCTTCAAGTTGATGAGTCAATGCATCACCATGATTATCTTTCTTTTCTTAATTTCTTCTAGAGTTGTTTTAAAAAGGCACACTAATTGTGCTCCCTAAAAAAGAAAAGAATTTGGATATGCATGCAAGTCATCATTCAAATATATATGAAGCTGTTCAACTTTAGGTAGCTTCATTACATGAAATTTTATTAGATTTATGTAGCATTTGAAGATTGAGTCTAAGATTGTAAAATCTTTTACAATATATAAACGGATTTTTTATTATCTGATCTCTAGACCCTGTTGGCATATATGAATAGAGTTTTAATTAACAAAATAGTAAGTAAACTAATAGTTTGTTAATTGAATGAAAATTCACTTATTCACACAATAACAAGTCTACTAAAACTAACATTTCCCAACATATGAATGGAGTTTAAATTAACAAAATAGTAAGTAACCCATATTTTAAATCATTGGATAAAATAAGTTATTTTCTTAGAACCTTGAGCTTTTCAGAGTATATAACTACACAAGTAGGTAAAACAAAAACTCCCAAAAAATTGCAACATGCAAATAATTAAGTGTGTGGTATAGTTTAATAAGCAAAATGCACACATAAATTAAGGCCCATTTGATTAAATGTTAGGTAGGATTAGTTTATGATTATAAATTTAATTTTTTTTAAAAAAATTTTAAAAAAACTAAAAAAAAACTGAGGTGGTGATAAAAGAGACAAAAGTTGGGAAAGAGTGGGTGGGTCTAAGGAGTGAAGCAAATGGGTGTGCATAAGCATAGGTGGTGGTGGTGGTGGCTTAGGAAGGTTTCTCCACTTGCAAAATTGGAATGATGGTTGGTTTGAAATCTTGAATGGGATTAGATGTAAGAAAGTGGCAAATTCAGATTTCTATTTGTTTAATGAATAACGATAACAACCTAGGCTGACATCTTAATTATAGTATTTGTTTATGTTCGATAATGGCATATTCTCAATCCACCTTTTATTTTTCAAGTGTCGAATAATGCAATTCATGTAACCTAGAAAACCTGTTACCTTTGTCTTATGATTTTGCCACGTGGCAATATGTTTTGTTACCACATTTCCATATGATGTTGAAAAGAGCTTGGAACAAGCCCTAGGCTTTTTCTTTGGATAAGTATTTTGGGGTAATAATATAGGGCGAAATGATGGCCAAAGGAGCTTATCACAATTTTTTTTCCTTCTTCTCACTTTCCCCCAATTAGGGTTTTTGTCTTTGCCAATATTTCCATGATTAGTTTGAAAAATCGAGAGTTAATGTGACTTTGGTGATATGACTAGCATGATAGAAATAAATGTTTTAATTAAGATGTTACTGTTTTTAAATAGGGACAAAAATGTTTCTCCACCATGGTTTATGATATTCATTCTCAGGTTTTCGGCTAGCTCAGGTCACTAGGAAAGTTTTACCCATGTCTGTCATTTTATTCCTATTGATCTAATAAAATTCTATTGCCTTTTTACAAACAAATAAAAAGATAGATCAACCCCCACCACCACCCCCAAAATGAAGAAATAAAAGAAAAAGTTTGGAAACATCTTTGAGCTTAGGAGATTTAAGTCATGATAAGGTTTAGTTTTGTTAGAAAATACAATGTCATATTTTCTAATTTTCACATTAAGCCCAATGATTAATTTCTTTTACTCTACGTTTAGATGGAGAAAATAAACTTAGAATTTAGACAAAAATATGATTTTTTAAATTGACATATACCAAATCTCTTTTTTGAATTCATAAACGAATATATTTTCAATTTTCAATTTTCATATAGTTGAAATTTGGATGTTATAAATTCTTACTTTTCACTTTAGAAACTTGGTATTTGCAGTTGCTGATAGGAGCAGATTGGTCATAAAAAAATATAATTAATGTTTCCATTGGTTTCCCATGGAAGGGAAAATGAAACTCCAATATGGATGGATGATTTCATTTCCCCGCATTTTTCCATGAGACAGGAAATGTAACAAACATTAGAAAGTAAATAATTTTCCAATCCCAAGCTCATTTTTCTTTCGAAGCAAATGCATTCCAAAATCCATTGTTCTTTACCTGCAATGCCCTCATTATTCAAAGCAGTGGCTCAAATTTGAGCTATGTTATGAAATGAGTCATTGTGGTAACCCTAAGTGGTGTTCAACCCCAAATCATTGGAGTGAGAAAGATCTAGTGTCTTATATGTGCAGATGGCATATTTTTAATAAAACACATTTTGGGCTTGAGGGCCAAAAAACAAATTCGTGCAAGTTTGGGTTCAACTGAACAAGGTGGAGAGCTAGTACCTTTTATATAAAGGCGGAGCAAGTGTTTGGATCATGAGATCAAAAATTTTCCAAAGTGAAGATTATTGGAAATCACCCATCAACTTTGTAAATAGTGATTAATTGGTATATAAGAAATTAGATCGAGACTTTTCATAAAACTTATACTCGTTTGACCATTCGAGTGATTAATTTAGTGAGATGTTGACATATTCGGCGTACATGTATGTATGAATTCATGAATATTGACCTAAATGCTCCTCAGCACTAACCAGTTCATTGAAATCCCCCAACCCCCTATGCTCCAACGACTTCTTAAAGTCTATTTCAACCTTCACAAACTCAAATTATGATACTTAATTACAAGTTGCATTGAAGGTGAACCAAGTAAAATAATTGATTGAGTCTGGTTTTTTTATGATCACCATCTAACCTCCTCTTTCCTTCCATGAATATTTAATAGTCAACAAATAACTTAAAGTCAACAAAAAGACAAGTCCACATTAGTCAAGCCCTTTATAAAATTCTAACAGTACCTTAGTAAATGCTTAGCATAATTACTAATCTGCAACCACCCCACCTCACCAAATTTAATAACTAAATTACTTTCCAAATAAAACCAAAAACTCAAAATCAGAATTCCATTTCAATACAAAGTCAAGCACTCAAAGCCTACCTGCGAGCTGACAAAGCTCATCGCACACGCAATCATCCCGTGCCACGTGTCCCTCATCCCTTGCATCTCATCAATCCCCCTCGCCCCCGATCCAACGGTGCTCGCGGCACGCTTTTCCAGGCCTATTTGTTGGCTTTTGCTCTTTGACATTTCGATGCTACAAAGGAATTTCACCACGTCATGTCAACGCTTCTCATTGGCGCGTGAGGGAACCTCCATTACAAATAAATCACGTCTCTTCTCGTCCCGTGCAGTCCACGCTCCGCAAAGAAGGTAATCATGGCGAAGCGAAAACTAATATCGAAATTCTCACCAAAAAAAAAAAAAAAAACTAATATCGAAATTAAACCCACGAGTTTACTTATTAAACCCCCCCAACCTTAGTCAACGCCCGAAATAAATAAAAAGCACAAAAAAAACATTTTCAATAATTAAAAACAGAAAATAAAAAGTCTTTATTTTTATCTCCCATTTCAAAAAGCTTCTCCCTGAAAGTCAACGCCTCTCCCTCTTCTTCTTCTTCTCAGCTTCATTTCTCTGTCTGGCTTGCTCTCTCTGTCTCTCTATCTCTCTCAATCGGCCATGAGAGTGAAATCAAAAGCTTGATATATTCAATTGAATTTTATTTATTTGTTTGGGTTGGAATTCGATCAATTTATTATGGGGAACGGCTTTGGGAAAGTTAGCGGGTGCTTCACCGGCGGCGAAGAACGACGTCGTCACGGGAGGCACGACCTGGCGGTTGTAGCTTCGGACTCATACGACGAGGGACTCGGGCACTCCTTCTGCTACGTCCGACCCGATCCCACTTGGCTCGCCTCCTCCAAAGTCCACTCTGAAGAAGCAACCACCTTCAGAACCATCTCCGGCGCCTCGGTCAGCGCCAACACCTCCACCCCTCTCTCCACATCTCTAGTCGATCTCTACTCATACAACAGCATCGATCGAGCGGCAGCTTTCGAGAGCTCGACCTCCTTCGCTTCGATTCCTCTGCAACCCATCCCGAGAAATCTGATCAATTCGGGTCCGATTTCAGGTAATATGGGAGCTGGAGTTCCCGGGTCGGGTCCGCTCGAGAGAGGGTTCTTGTCGGGTCCGATTGAGCGCGGGTTCATGTCGGGTCCGCTCGATCGTGGGATCTTCTCGGGTCCAATGGAAAAGGGTTACTCCGAACAGTTCCAGAGGAGCTTCTCAATTGGCGGTCTCGGGTTTAAACCGAGATCCGGGAAGCGGAAGTTGATTCGGGTTTTGCAGAGGGCGATATCGAAGACGATATATCGGGGTCAAAACTCGATTGTTTTGCCTATAAAAAGCCGGGTCGTATCGGTGAAGGAGGATTGGGTTGTTGGTGGACAAGAGAAGCTTCATCATCACAATGAGAACTTGACTGTGAGCAGTGTGAATTTCAGCAGCGAGGGTAGTTTGGAAGACGACGAGTCGTTGGCGAGTCAGAATCTTCAATGGGCTCAGGGGAAAGCAGGGGAGGATCGGGTACACGTCGTCGTTTCGGAGGAGGATGGATGGGTTTTCGTCGGGATTTACGACGGATTCAACGGCCCAGATGCGCCGGATTACTTGTTATCCAACTTGTACTCAGCTGTGAACAAGGAGTTGAAAGGGTTGTTGTGGGATGAGAGGGCTGAATCGGGTACGGTGGCCGCCCCTGCAACCTCCCCTGTTCACTTTGAAGATTCGAATTCGGTTTCGAATATGGAGAGTGATGGTGATTTGGGAAGGAATCCAATGGTAGATGATTGTGCTCAGTGTGTTGAGCAAGAGAATTATCCTTCTGCAAGTGGGGATGGGAATTTAGATTCCAATTCCAGGAGAATGGAAGGGAGGAATTCGAAAACCAAGTACCGGGGCACTGCAAGGAAATGGGAGGATAATCAGAGGAGGTGGAGGTGTGAATGGGATAGAGAGAGAGTGGAGCTTGATAGGAGGTTGAAGGAACAGCTCAGTAAGTTTGTTGGCTCTGATGGGTCATCAGCAGGAGGAGCTACTATCAACCACTCTGATGTTTTGAAGGCTCTGTGTCAAGCTTTGAGAAAAACAGAGGAGGCCTATTTGGAAATTGCTGATAAGATGCTTTTGGAAAATCCTGAATTGGCTCTGATGGGTTCTTGTGTTCTTGTGATGCTGATGAAGGGCGAGGATGTTTATGTGATGAATGTGGGCGATAGTCGGGTGGTTTTGGCTCAAAAGGCGGAACCCGATTATTGGCTAGGGAAGATTAGGCAGGATTTGGAGAGGATTAATGAGGAAACTTTAAATGATCTTGAAGCCTCTGATGGCGAGAGAGCCAATACAATTCCCAATTTGACTGCTGTTCAGCTTACCATGGATCACAGCACCAGTGTAGAAGAGGTGGGATATGATTCCTTTTTGTGTTGTTTTTGGTTGTAGTTTGTGGGCTTTGCCTCATCATTTTGTATGCTGCATTTTCCAGGAAGTTCATAGGATCAGAAATGAACATCCGGAGGATCCTTGTGCTGTGATGAATGACCGTGTCAAGGGTTCATTGAAAGTCACTCGGGCTTTTGGTGCCGGTTTTCTCAAACAGGTACTTAAACATTTTACACTTCTTGTTGTTCTTCAACGTTCTTTTTGGCCTTGTTTGATTTAGAAATCCATTACATCTCCTGTAATTATGGCTGTGTATCAGTAATATAGCATTAAGGCATTACAGCCACAGTGATTCATAACGTCCAATCGCAACGATAACTTACTCCTTCACTTCAAGTCCCATCTTGTTAACATGTAGTATGCTTAATCCAGGAAGGGATCTGACCTGAATGAATATGATGATGGTATTAATGTGTACCTGGTACAATATAGACCTGCTTTTCTTACTTCACGAAAGCATTGGGAAGCACTTACAATAATCGCTGCTAGAGAAAATTAGAGAAAGATTTGAGCTGCTAGATGCAACATATGGAGGGCGGAACATACTGCAGACTGTTACTTATACACATATATACACATCTATTTTCTGTACTTTGAAAGATCACTACGATTAGATTTACAGTGTGTCATCAAAAAATAGTTTGCTTATTTCTTTCTGTCATTTCTCTCTGTGTGCAGCCTAAATGGAACAATGCACTTCTAGAGGCATTTCAAATAGACTATGTAGGGACTTCGCCGTACATCACTTGTTTTCCATCTCTCCACCACCACAGATTAGGCCCAAAAGACAGGTTTTTGGTACTATCCTCCGATGGGTTGTACCAATACTTCACCAACGAAGAAGCTGTTTCTGAAGTTGAACTTTTCATTACTTTGCAACCTGAAGGAGATCCGGCACAGCATCTGGTTGAGGAAGTGCTTTTCCGGGCTGCGAAAAAGGCCGGTAAGATGTAGTGAACAATTGAGAAGAAATTGTTCTTACAATAGAAAAGTTTTATCCATTGCAGGACACTAACACAGTGAACTTGGTTTTCGTGATTCTCAGGTATGGACTTCCATGAGTTGCTCCAAATACCACAAGGGGATCGAAGGCGGTACCATGATGATGTTTCTATCATCGTTATTTCATTAGAAGGAAGAATATGGAGATCATGTGTATATAAGTAGAGAAAATCACAGATAAATATTTTAAAAAAAATTATAGAGACAGCCCGGAAAAAAGTCAGGCATTTTCCTCTTCTTCTTTTTTGTTTATATCCTTAATCACCTTTGTAAAATACCAATTAAGCTTCAGGAAGTGGCTGAGGAACTTGGTTGTCCAGTTTTCTGGGTGGTGAGGACTGTAAAGATGTAAACGCTGGTTCTAGTTGATTATAAACTGTCATAGAAAAAAAAAATTGTAATTTTCTAATAAATGACATTCCTTCCAAAAAGGGTTTTGTTTGGCACTATCTCTACCCATCACTTTCTTTCGTGTAATTCTTGTATCAAAAACTTTATTGGATTGGCAACACTAGTCATATCTCAGCATCTGCATCTTCTACTTTTTGTAAGCAATTGGATAGTTTGCTATCCAAATGTTAATTATATGCCAAATAAGAAAATACTAGGTTTTGGTATTTGTACTCCCTTTTCAGCATAACTAGATATCTTGGTTCCACAGTCAACGGGATCTAGCCCAGTGAAAAAAGACCTTGACTTGCTCTCTGCTCTACGTGTGTGAGAAACTCTGCAAGTGCCCAAAAACCTGGCATTCCTCCTTTAGACTATCCTCCTTTAGACTATCGCATGTATTTTTTTAAGAAGATATCTTTGGTTCCACAAAAAGTGAACCTCTTTATTTGTATTGCACTCATTCTATGGGGCATATGCTCTTTGTGAGCTTTCTGTGGTACGCCTAACCCTTCAATCTTGTGCTTCAGCTTGGAGGAAACTTCACCTTTTCTTATTTTAAAAATCATGAGGAACCTAAAGTTGACTTCTGTAAACCACAGATTAAGTCTAGCTGGTGGAGAGTTTCCCACTCATTTCCTATCTTATTAGTGCAAAGTCAGCAGCAGATTGGAAACAGTCAAGCCTTCTTCAGTTGACCATGTCCTAAAAATCCAACCCATTTCTTTAAAACAATGAAATCCAACTATAAAAAAAGACCCAAGATAGAAGAAACCCTTTTGAGTTTTGACTCTAAATTCTTACATACATATGTCTTTTGGTCATGCCACGCAGCAGAATGAGAGCCCCATGCAGAGCAGGACCTTGGCTTTGGAGCTTTAATTACAAATCATAATTTCTCCTAACTGTTATCTACTTCTGAATTCATACTTAATGCAAATGCAGGTGGGGGATGGTTGGATGAATAAAACTCATGAATGATGTAAACCTGTCTGGCATATTGTTGTCATCAAATTGCAAACTGCAAAGCTTTTGATTTCAATTTTCAGTTACATCCTGCTACAGTTAAGCCATTTCAGCACTATCCCAACCAGTTCCTTCTTTGAGAGGGAAAAAGTACAGAACTTTTGTGCTGCCAATTGAAAGTTTTTCTTTGACCCTCCAGAACAAGAGGAAAGGTTTTGGATTATTGCAATAAATGATGTTTGGTTCCAGTATCGAAAATTAAAAGGAGGTTTTTGCAAAAGTCTCATTAGAGTAGTGGTTTGAAGTAATTACTTATCCGGCAAAGTTTTGAGTTCGAGTCCTAGCATCTTTGTAGTGTGTGTGAATCGCTCATCTCAATAGAAAAAGTCCTTAAAAGAGAAAAAAAAAAAGAGGTCTTTTAAGACTCGCCCAAATTTGTGGTGAGCTGAGCTTCCAATTTCCCTATGAGAAAATGGGCTAGAAACTTCAATCAGCCTAATCAAAGAACATGGGCTTTCTTTACTGTTTTTGGAGCTTTTTGATAGCCGTACATCAGACTTGAGATTGCACATTCTAGGCCCAAAATAATTTCCTAAAGGGTAAATGGCGGAAAACCCCCCTGGACTATTTCGACTGTCGAAATGTCTACCCTAAATTATTTTTTCTGCCAATTTAGCCCTTATAATAAATTTTATTGCCAATTTAACACCTACCGTCAAGTTTCTACACTTCCATCCAATTTTCCATCAATTATAAGGGTAAGTTTGTCATTTTACAAAATACAATATTAATACAAATTTTTTAAAAAAATGTAAACAAACAAAATTCAAAATAGAAAAAAGAAGAAGAAAATTAAACACGGGCATGCTGCAGAACCCCATCCCCTCCACAGCCAAGTAAGGTCCTCCCCCACCACCCCCCCATCTCGCATCCTCACCGAATGGCAAACCCATAACAACCCTAGCATTATGACAAAATAGAGGGTTCTAGGAACTCATTTGGATTTGAGGTTAGGGTTTAAGCTTATTTGTTGTTAGGGTTCTGGGAACTCAATTTTGGCATCGCAGCAACTCATCTCAATAGAATGAAGACTTCTGGGCTTTTTATAATAAAGACAAAATAGAGGGTTCTGGGTCGGCTAAGGAGAGGGCTTTTCGGGGATTCAATAGAAGAAGTTGTTCGAAGTAGCTCTCTTGTTCTTGGCTGCTAGACGAGGAGCTGGGTAGAGAGATAATAGATCCTCCCCCTAGGATGGTAGCTTCTATTCCTTGATTGCCCTGTTAAATAAGGGATTATCTCCTTTACAAGAAACTCACTTTAGCCCCCAACCTTTGAAACTCAAATCACCCAAACCCAAAACCCAGAAAGAGGAAGGAGAAGAAATCCCTAAACCCAAATTGGTTTGCTCAGAAAAAACATAGCAATGTCCATGGCAGTGTTGTAGAGGTGGGTATATCTTCAAGTCCTCCTTCTTCTCCACCTCCGCTACTGCTTTTTCACTGGAAAACATTGCGGATGTGGGATTGCAGAGAGAGGGTCTGGGGGATGGGGTGGGGAAGATGTTGATTGCTAGGGTTTTTTTTTATTTTTTATTTTTTCATTTTTTTAGTTTTTAAAGATTTAATTATTTTTAACGGAAAATTGGATGGAACTACATGGAAACTAACGGCAGGGGCTAAACTGACCATTTAAGATAGTCTGATGATTAAATTGGCTGAAAAAATAATTCAAGGTGGACATTTCGACAGTTGAAATAGTCCAGGGAGTTTTTCGCCATTTACCCTTTCCTAAATACATACCTGACTTTGATTAGAACTTTTGAGAAAAATCATTTTTGATAAAATCATAACTTAATCAACACAATACAAAATTATATGTATTTTATGAATGCAGACTAGCAGCAGCAACAAAGATTTGCAGGCCAAAAACAAAAGACTGCAACAAGAAGATTCTGGGATTGTAGAAAAAACTTTTAGCAGAATAAGAAAATATGTATGAAGGACAAAAGGAACCAGCCATAACAATGATCGTCCCTCCCTTACCAAACAAATAGCAAATGAAAAGATGAGCAAAAGTACAACTTTCTAGCTATATTTGTTTCATGGAACAAGGGGCTAGGAAAAGGAAATTCTTTTTTTTTTCCCAATGAAATGGTTTTTCCCATGTGTGGATGGATGGCACAATAAAGCACAAGTTTCGCAAACCCAGGTGTCCTAGTGGGTTTTGTGTTTTCATTGGAATGAACTTCGTATATATAAGAATGATCAACTTGCATGAGTGCTTCAATGATAAAATGGTGAGTATGGGATCAACGACTTCCTTTAATCCACGTACTTTTTCATTTTGTAGTATTTGTAAAGGTAAGGGAAATAAAAATCAGAATAATTCAAATATTCATGTGTTAAACGGAAAAAAAATCAGGAATCGAAATAATTCCAATACCTATTGTATTTAAGTAAATATATGCAAAACTAATCGAGTTTGCTCGATGCTTGTGATTGTGTTTGTACCCAGTTTTGGTAAATGGACCAAAAATGGTTTACTTTTCAAAAGAATATTTTAAAGGCCCAGGCCCAACAACCTTTGTCTTTTTCCTCAAAACCAAAGGACTCCTTTTACGTAGAGGGTCGTCAGTATAGAAGAAGTTAGTCCAAGGCCCAAGAACAGGAAGCCCAGACTTTTGAGTCACACTAAAGTTAAAAAGATCGGTAACCATTATACATAGACTCACGTGAGGGTCTGAAGGAGGTTATCACTATTAATGACAACTTGACTCTCTTCTCGCCCAGAAAGGAAACGAGCTGTACGAAAGCCACCAAAACCAGAGAAGGACCAAGCTGCCAACAAGATTTTTGAGTACGAAGGACTCAAGTCAGAAGATTATCACAAAGGACCAGCAATTCTTGTCGGAAACGTTTCGTCATCCCTCCTATGAACCAGTTCAGATTAGCGAATCAACAGTTGAATTTAGGCAGCAGCGAAATATCCTTTCTCGGCCTTCATCATTTGAAGCTCTCTCCTTGCCTATAAATAAAAAGCTTCCGCCACAGAAGAATGAGACTCTCTCTCCAAACTAGACGCAACGTCTCGAAAATACTTGAAAACTCAAGATCTTTTCAAACCAACCTGCTTAGTTTTCAGATAGCCAGTTGACAACTCCTGCGTTTATCTTTTGTTGCTCTGCCATCTTCATGGTATGATTTTCTTTTAAAATGATCAATTTGAATTCATGTAATCGTCTAACTGGATAGAGAAATCTCCAGTCCTTCTTTGTTTTGTAATTTATATTTTGGATTAGTCAAATGGATTAGTTAAAAGTGCTCCCATCTTCCTTTTATCATTAAGTTAAAACTAGATGAAGGGATTGCAGAATCTATTTTAACTATTTCATTAATACTTGTCATTTAATCGCTTATATACATTGTTTGTACCATATCTGACCCTCCACTCGTACAACGACACGTGGATCTTATAAACTCGCCCAAGTACCCAAGGCCTCGGACAATCGGCATCGGCCACCGATGGCATTGTCTCAAAGCTGCGAACAGCCATTACGAGCCCAACTCGTCTACAATCGGCATCCCCTACCGATTGTAGAGAATCAACCTCGAAGTACCCGCCCAAAATATCTAAGGACTCGTGTCGACCTCAGAAGGCCCTCCCACGAGTCCCACATCGAAAATGAGCACTAAGAGCATACTAAATGCCCTCTATAAATAGGCCCCTCCACTACAATACAGAGGTAAGACTTTTCAGCTTGACTTTTATACTTCTATATGGTCAACAGTAAGAGCTCTTAAAACAACAAACTTACTTCGGCATCGGAGGGTCTTAGGCTGGTTCCACACCGGTTCCATAGACCTTACGAGTCTCGACTTCTTTCTATTCAGGATCGGCATCCAAGGACAGGAAGAATCGGCATCCAACATTCAATCGATCTCTCGATCGTCCATCTCGCTTGTAAGTTGCACTCATCTCCATCTGTCCAGTTTTTAGTGCCAACATACATATATTATAAATTGTTTCCATATATAAATTTAATTACCCGCTTTTGCACTTTTAAATTCATCATTCGGACCCAAAGGAGGGATCTAGGCTCGAATAGGGCTGTATCTGTCCAAGAGATAGGAAGTTGATTTGGACCTGAATTACACTATGGGGCCCAAATTGACTATTGGCCCACTCTAAGGGTTGCATGAATTTCAAATCAGGTTGCTAAATCTAAATAGGGTATTGCTAACCACGATATTGGTTTTTTCCTTTACTTGATCAGGTATCGCTCATACTTATCAAGCTGACACCCACGAACGAAAGAAAATTGAAGTCCTCTTAGTTGAGGCATAGAAAAGAACTAATCCAGGCTAGTACCCCCCTTAGAGCACAATGGCTTGAGCAGAAGTCCAGAAAAAGAGCGCGAACATCACCAAATCAACTCACTACACTCACCCACACCAGGTCTATTAGATTGGTCTCATTTCCAATATTGGCACGCCTATGCGATCCTACGAATCAGAGTCGAGATGAGTCGAAGGATAGGGGCCTACCTGAGCCTGCTCGATCCTGTCAAGCTGATTCAACTTTCAATTTTGCTCAGAAGTTGAGAGCTCCCTCATCGCGAGCCAAGAAACACTGAACGGGGCATTAGTATTGATCCAGCGACCTCTCCGCTCCTCCGAGCAAGTTGACCCCCCGTCCGAGCAGAAGGAGTGCCTGACGAAAAAAAGGACCAACAGATTGTCTATATGTAACTTTATTCGAATAGGGTAGGGAGCCCGAAGAATGCTTTTCAATTGATGTTACATGTGTCCCTTCCTACAATTAATTAAAGCAAACTTTGATTCTTATTTGTTCACAAGCCAAACAAATGAAAACATTCCCACCATTTCTAAACACTCAAATGAAAATAAGTGGTGTAGACAGTAACTTCAAATGATTCATTTTGAAGGAATAGGTCCACGATTCCAAGAGCCAATTTCTCAGAACTACAAACAAATGGAGAAGCAACTTACATGAATTGAACTCAAAAACACATATATAATTCAAAATTCAAAACTCATTGCGGGCCTCACTTTCACTACACATTCAAACCAAAACACCGCCTGCGGTCCAGTAGTGTAGTAGAGAGAGAGAGAGAGAGAGAGAGAGAGAGAGAGAGAGAGAGATAGCAGAGATGTTGACTTCACAACCTCGATACCTTTTATACAATTCAAAACTCCAACAACGACTAATATATATTTACACAACTTCGCTTTCAAATTGGAATTTTCAATACAAACCATCTGACATATGCGACCCTCACGTCGGTTCCAAAATCACTCAAATTTACTTATTTTTTTGTACTTTAACAAATAAATAAAAAACTTTGAAACCTTCTCCTATCCTGTAGCACTCTTGAAATTAACTTAAACTATTGACATTTGTGTCTCATTCTTCCCTTTGATTACATATGCAAGTCTAGCTTGGTCGAATAATACCAAACTGGTCTAGAAAAATATCTTGTTCTCTTTTTCTCTCTCATTTTGCTCATCTAAGACATGTCTATCCTAAGCAACAACAGTAGCAGCAATGGTGCGCCCTCATTTCATGAGTTCAAGAAACAAGCTTCTTTTTTCTTTAAGGAGAAGATTAAGACTGCAAGATTAGTCCTCACAGATGTTACACCAGCACAACTGTAAGAATACTTAGAAATTAGCATTTCTCTGTTTTCATTTGTTGAGTTTTCATTTATGGGATTTGGTTTGTTGGTCTGGTTTTGGTCATGGAACTTGTTTCTGGCTTTGGATTCTGATGTGATGAACTTTCTGGGTGGTGCTTGATTAATGTCTTAAGATTGACTGAAGAAGCTACAAATGGAAATCCATGGGCACCAGACACAAGGACCTTGGGTTCAATTTCAAAGGCTGCTTTTGAGCTTGATGATTATACAAGAATTGTGGAGATTTTGCATAAAAGGTTTCTGGGTGTTTTTGCTTTCTTTTCTTCTATTTATTACATAAATTTGGTGATTATATGATGATGTTTCTATGTTGTTATAAATTGTGCATCAGATTACTGAAGTTTGAAAGGAAGAACTGGAGGGTCTCTTACAATTCTCTGATTGTAGTAGAGCACTTGTTGACTCATGGACCAGAGAGTGTTGCAGTTGAGTTTGGAGTTGACAAAAATGTAATTGAGCAGATGGGAAGCTTCCAGTACATAGATGAAAAAGGGTTTGTAATTCTGATATAGTTCTTCCTGCAAATGTGTCTTTTGGTGCTATGTGTTTTCTTTTCTCAATGAATATAGTTCTAACAGATCTAAATATTTACATGCAGATTCAATTGGGGCCTTGCTCTTAGGAAAAAGTCAGTGAGAATAGTGAAGCTGCTAGAGAAAGGTCCTCTTCTCAAAGAAGAGAGAGACCGAGCTCGGAAGCTAACGAGAGGGATTCAAGGGTTTGGAAGCTTCTGCCAAAGATCATCTCATTCTCCAGCACAAGGCATTTTAAGAGAATCATCCTTTGAAACATATGGAAGGTCTAATTCTCAATCTCACTTCAGCAACCATGAAAACCAAGAAAATCAGTTTCCAGCCCCCACCGCGGATGAATTTACCAAGAAAGTTGAAGAATCAAAGCAGAGCAATGAAAATGTTGTGATCAATGAGGCTGGCAAGGGAGCAAAGAATTCAAGTTGTTGTGGACGCTTTGGAGATGGTGAGGTGGCTCAGAAACCTGAAACTCAAACAAGTTTTAAATTAAACATGATTCCAAACAGGGAAGAGTTAGATAGATGGAACTGCATGGGGGAGTCTAATCCACTTTTGGGTGGTAAGAGAGATGGGACCAGAGTTGAAAATTCTGCTGAAGATGAACACCCTTTCAATGAAATTAACAATCAAAGTGCAGTTTCATTGATTGCTGCAAGTAATGCACTCATATAAAAAGAAGAAAAGAAATAACTGTCTGCAAATTTCTTCCACTGAATGTGGAATCAGCTACTTGGTTGATATTTTATTGTTCCTACATAATGTGTAGTTTGAAAATTAGGCAATAGCCAAGACTAAATCTTCTACCTTGATTTTCCTCAATTTTGGTGAATTTAAACTTAAACCATGGTTGATGCATAATGATTCTCTCCATTTAACTTTATAAGGCTTTCATAGTTTGGTAGCTTTTCTACAAGATGCCATTTTCCTCAATGCTTCGGATGCCAACCAACTTTCCTATCATTTGATGATATACAATGGTTACAAGAAGCATCTACACGTGAGAATGACAAAGCGACGTAAATACATACATACATACATACATACATACATACATACATGAATGAAATTATTGAGATTTCAAGACTTGCAAAGCCAATCTTGAATAGCATGCCGTAGGGCATGGTTGGGAGTGAGATGCAAGTGACTCAATTTCAAATTGGTCATCGGAGACGTTTCGCGACAATTTTGCAACCATCCACGCAAAGCTTCGCCTTCGTATGTGAAGCCATCAGCTGCCACCTGAGGGTCGTGCATTATTTCCTGAAACCAACCAATAATGTGCGTAAGCCATTGGCCATGAAAGTCGAACTACAAACTGGACAGCAAATTCCAGCTTAAGTTTGAACCCTGTTTACTACATTGCCTCTTGTGTTCAAGTTAAAAGCTTGGAGCTCGTATGGTGCATATTTTGCAATTCATGAGCTCTCACAAATGCGAAACCCTGGTTGAACTAAATTCAGGTCTAGGGCTTCACAGCACCTTCTTGAATTGACGAGAAAAAAACCAATTGAACCCAAGGGGTTATTAGAATTTAGAACATATAGCAACTGAGCTTGGAGAGTCTGATCCCAACCTTTTTTTTTGGGTCAATGTCTGATCCCAACCTTAGGCTTATGAGTTTTAGGGTAACCTAGTGGTTGATCAGCTGATTTAAAAAATTCGGCACTTCATAACTGGTCATTATAATAGTGCTATTCCTCAACTAAGTTATAAACGAGAGTATCACTCACCTGAAGGATCGGGCACAAGAAAAAAGATGGCACTGGTCGCTCTTCGGGGGCATGCAACTGATGCAATTCCCTCACTAAAGCTGGTGTAATCTCTGGTCTTTCGATACTATTCAATTCGCAGCATTGCAGCCCAAGGTCTACCAATCGCCTTGCCACAGTTATAGGCCATTCTCCAGCTGAGGAATCCAGAATTGATGCCAAGTTTCCACATAAAACTGCCTTGCGCACCTCACTTGCTAAGCCAACTGGAGGCCTTCTGGTGACTAACTGAAGAATGATTAGCCCAAAGGAATAAATATCAGACTTGGGAGTCAGGACTCCAATTCTCTGAAGCTCTGGATCTGTGTAAGGAAAAGCACCCTTTGGCTCAGTACCCCGGCGGAAACTTCGACAATAAAGATTGTCTTCAGTTACCAGCCTGCAAATCCCAAAATCACAAATCTTGCAACTAAGTTCTGAATCTAGTAGTATGTTTTGGGGCTTCAAATCACCATGGACAATCTTTTCAGGTTTAGAAGAGTGCAAGAAGCAAAGGGCACTAGAGATTTCAGCAATTATCCGTGTTCGGGTCTTCCATGGCACTGATGAAACGTTGCTTTTCCTGAAAAGATGGTCTTGGAGGCTCCCATTGGATAAGTGCTCGTACACAAGCGACCAGGCTTCTGGACACACACCAAGCAAGGTCACAAGATGAGGATGCTGTAATTTTCCAAGTACTTGTACCTGCAAGCACAAAATAAATATTATTGCAGATCTACAATATTAGATGAGGGGTACAGAATCAAAGAAAGGCAAATATGTGAGCATCATTTGAAGTACCATAGATATTAACCACTCCATCAGTTTGACATAAATTATGAGAGAGAGGGGGAGAGAGAGAGAGAGAACCTCTTGTTGAAACTCTGCTTGTCCTTGCATGTTATGTGGATGCAACTTCCTTATAGCGACAGTTCTGCCCATCATTTCCCCCTTAAAAACACAACCGTATCCTCCCTGCCCAATTTTGAAGCTCTCAGAAAAATTGCATGTTGCAGTTTGTAGATCTGACAATGAGAATTCTGACAACTTTGGCAGTTCTTCAGCAGACCCAATGAGCCCATTGCAGTTTGCAGCTCCAGCCTGTCGATGATTTCTCCACCGCTCAAGCCAGCGTAGGGCTTCCATCTTCTGTCGTTGAATACTCTGTTTTTCTTGCTGAAGAGTTGCAATTGAAGTCTGAATTAGTCTCACTTCCCCAGAAGCTTCATTAAACCTACGATTTGCTTCCTGTGCTCGACTGTCTAGAAGGGCAATATTTGTCATGGTCCTCTTTATCTCTCTACTAACTTCTTCTTTCTCCTGCAAGAGTTTTTGTTGTTCCCCTATCGTAGTTCTCAGGGCATCCTCAGCCTCTGTTCTAAGTTTAACTTCACGGGCATGGGCTAACTCAAATTGCTTGACCTGAATAAAATGGAGCGAAACAATTTGGAGTTCAGGAGTAATTCACAAGATTCAGGAATCAATTATTTCATTTAAATTCATAACCTAGCTGTGAAGATGATCAGATCTGTTGTTATGACCCACCAATACAAAGTCCCCAAAAATACTTCTCCTAGAACTTCCTTAACCAGAATTTTTGACGTTACTAATTTTCTGGTGTCTTTCCAGCAGCCAAGTTTTATATTAGGATCAAGAAGACATAAATGTTGGAAGCCAAACAGAAAATGAAGGTATAAGTAGAATTTACTTTAACTTCTTCTAAAGATGGCCATCTACTGCACCTGCCTAAAAGGATTCACAAAAGCAGTAAAGATAACAGCCATGCTTAGAAAGATATATTTGCATTTGTTATATTTCAGGTGAAAGAACCTTTTTTCCTGTAGAAGGAAAATGAAATTTGAAAGTATTGACAAGTTCCCTTTGTCACATAACAAAAAATTACTTTTAGTGATAGCAATGGGGTGTACGTCGGTTTGAAACCAATACAATTTAGTCAATCCGCATTGGATGATCGATTTTGATAATGGAGAAATACAATAATGAAATATTAAACATTTATCCTTAGGTTTAATCTAATCAAACATATTAATAGACATAAATGTAAAATATAAATGAAAATTGTTTTGATTATATAACATATTAAACATAACTCCATTAAATGACTTAAAATATTTATAACATTTTCAACTATAAATACCTACAAGGGCAAAATAAGCATAAAACTAACTAGATTGGATTGGATTTGATTGGATTCTCAAAAGCAAATCCATCATCCGATCCAATCATGTCGGTTTTGAAAATTACAGATCCAATCCAATCAGCCAAATCATCGAAACCGATTGAAATTGGATTGGATTGGATTGGATTGATCAGTTTGGGCGGATTGGACTGGATCTTGTATACCACTAGATAGCATTCATAGTCAAAAACTTGAAATAGAATTTATCATGTCATACCCTAACTCCTAGGAGCCATAATACTGAAAATGCAAGTCCTAAAACTGAAATAGGAACACCAACTCGCAGTTACCTTGTAGATAGCTTTCATAGCTTCTGATTCTAAATTTCTGCGCTTCAATAGCTCTGCAAATGCCTTGTCCTTTGATGCCTCAGCTTCTAATGTAGCTTCTGCAAGCCTACCATATAAACTCTGTTCCTCAACATTTATATCAGAATCTGAAGACATCCTTCCCTCGGCAGAATTATATCCTGAACCAGAGCTTGTACTTGAACTAATTGAATTATGAATATTGTAGGGTAAGGACGTATTTGTAGAACAAGATAAAGTTGGTGATGCAGCCGATTCTTGGTGAAATTCCTTATTTTCTCGAGGGAGAACTTTGGCAATCTGCAGTTGCCTACATGAAGGCGGAGAACTTTGGCCTTCTGAAGCTTCTCTCGTCCAGACATGTTTCCCTTTGTTGATAAACCATATTTCACAAAACAAGGCAGCATATTTGGCAGCATAATTTGCTTTGCTGGAGTTCTTTTTCACCTTCATGCAACTGTATTAAAATATTAGGAAGACATGCTTTGCAACTATACTAAAATTTCAAAGAAATACATAACGAATAATATATGTCCAAAAATATAACATTTAAGTTTCACGAAGAAGAACAAGAAAACTAGCAACATGTACTTTTCATTGCATTATCTGATAAAGGCAAATTTTCAGAAAACAGAAGTTCACACGTACTTTTTCGTTTTGTTTATCACTTGGTAAATTTACTTAGACAACTGGGGTGGGTTCAACTCCTACTTACTGGAGGAGGAGTATATCCATGGACCCTGAAGGAGTCCCACCCTGAAGATTTGGGGGCACAAGGTGAGTTCTTAAATAGGCCCACAAGACAAAAGTTGCTGATATCTATACTTTCTAAGACAAGAAAAAACAACACATAATAAATTCAAAGTTAATACAATAAAACTTAAACCACTTGAAATGAGGTCACCTATCTGGTGTATAAGTAAACATAGCTTTATTGTTCTGTCAAAGATGATACATGCACGGTTGGGCTGAAGTCAGGACCCTGGCCAAAGGTCAAAATCTGGAGGCCCTAGGGGGCCACCTCATTTGCCTACCCCAAGGGAGGAGGGATGACCAGTGGACCATAGCATAATCAGTTCACAAATACACTTTAACAATGTTTGAGGAAGCTTTTCAGAATTTTTTATTTTTATTGCAGTATGAATAAGCTGGATAAGAAAATTTTGTTGTCTAAGTGATTAGCAATTTAACACAACCACAGATTTAAATCCATTGTGCACTTTTACAATTATGTTAACTTTTGAAAGTAAACCATTCAACTTCCAGTGGAAAATTACCCAAATGATTTATGCACCACTTACTTTTCTGGTACAGCCCCCATAACAAGCTTCCTAACCCCATGTCTGTTGACCAAGTCTACAATTCCTTTCTGAATTTCACCAGCTTCAACCATGGCAATGCTTGCTTTAACCTGTAAAGTAAATGCTTACAGTGATGCTAATATACTTCTTTAGAATAATTGAATTTTACAAGAGATGTGTAAATTTCAAATCAGTAATGAAGCAATTGTCATTTCAAGGAATGTCGGATTTTGCTGCATAGCATTTCACAAAATTTTAACACTAATACTCAACTACGTATTGCATAATGTTCTCAGCCCCGACTCAAAAGGTATTGGGAGAAATAAAGTAATGGAATAAATTAAGGCTTCTTCTGAAAATAAAGAACATCATAATTGCGAGCAACTATGTTTACCAAAATTTTGCATCATACAAACTGCTCAAATTTATAATTATAATGATACTAAATGCTAAACATAAAGAAACCAAGCACACCTTTGCTCTAGAGCAAACCCTCAAATAATTTTGCAAAAGCTTCATTTTCCGTTCCCCTTCCTCCCTTCTGAAAGCAGACACCACTTCGGCATTTGCTTGACTTGCTGGTAGCTTTCCTACTGCACAATGTAATCATGAATGAAACACAATTTCAAACAAATCAAAGTAGAAGAACAGAAGTCTCAGATTGCTTAGCAAACGCCTGGTAAATAAGAACCGAAAAGTGGACCCGGTAGCACAGCATAATTGAATAGAGTTTTCCTAGATTCGTCATTGTCTTAAGAACCCTTTTATTTCTCGGATGCCAAATAGAGCAACAAACAGAAAATAATTGACATTCATCCACAACAAGTGGTTAAAGGGTCAATTTTTTTCCACATTTTAAAATGTTTTCAAACACTTTCTTAATTCAAAGAAAAACCTAAAGACCAATGTATGCATATTCCTCAGAAAATATATAATTAAAATTTCAGTAAGAACTCAATAGAAATCAAAGAAATTTAGAGCCTTCCCACCAAAAAAGAGAATAATTCAGAGCCCTATAAAGAAACACAGAGAGAGAGAGACTTACAGAGAGTCGGAATGAGCTGAGAAGGCTGATGAACATGAAGTATACAAATTTCTTTACAGCCAAAGTGCTTGAAAGTCCAATGAAGCAAGCTCACAGCTTTCTCAACAGACTTGCCAACTGCCACATGTACCTTATCAACGCCGCCACCACTATCTTCTTCTTCAAAAATCTCAGCCAAATGAGAGGTAGTGGGCGGCGGGACAAACCCACGTCGGAAACTCACCGGAGACGAGAACCCAGAAAGGGATTCACCAGCTGAGCCGTGCAATGGATGTGAAGGCTGTATCAGCTCCATGGAAGGGTCAAGCTCAAGCAGCTCCGGTGATGGTGGAGTTAGGCTTTAAGCTATGTGGGTTTGTGTTGAGAGGTAATTGGCATTTGATATTACTGATATTTGGTGGAATAGGTTTGGATTTGTTGGAGCTCTTTCTTCTTTGTTTCGAAAGGAGGCTTGACCTTTTGTGCTGACTTGATTGTGACAGAGGAAATGTTGACGGTGGAGGAAGAAAGAAATTTTCTTTTTTTTTTTTTTTGGTCGAAAGAAAGAAATTTTCTTTTTCCTCTGTTTTCTGGTAAAGATTTTATTTTATTTTTTAAATAAAAATTAGAGAGTTTCTTCATGGTCATGTGGGGGCATCTTTGGATTCTTTTATTGGTATTTTCATTATAAAAAAATTCATTAAACTTGATAATCATATACAAAACAACAAATAGCTATAGTTGCCCAATAAGATCAATGAATGATTATTTTTTTCAATAACCCAACTTTATAAGGAAAATATTTCTTAACCCAATTGTTTTTTCCAGTTTTTTTTCCTGAAAATTTTCTGATAATAAAGAATTTTGAAAAGGAAATTGGACTTTTTTGTTATATAATTTCCAAGAAATGATATATGTGATAGAGTTAAGAAAAAACAAAATAGGTTCTCATCATCTTTCAACCCGAAAAGCTAAAGATGTGGACCGCAGTGCAATTGGCACACATGAAGATGCAACTTGTTGCGTTCAATTGAGCATATGCTCTTATTGGTTAGTCAATTAAGAATTTAGTATTAAAAGGTTGGTCTACAACAAAGACAAAAAAAAGCAAAAAACAAAGCAAACGACTCTTTCCCTACGACAGAGAGTAATTAATTTTCTTTTAATAGTTATTAATCCTTGCTGTCTTTTGCTCACCACTTTAATCATAGGTGTACCCTCATCACCATCCTCAATGCTTGACACGTGTTCATAGACATAACCATAGTTAACTTTTGCTTTGTATTTATGGAATCATTATTATACCTATGGACACGTATCAAGCATTGAGGATGGTGGTGAGGGTACATCTATGGTTAAAGTGGTGAGCAAAAATGCTCCCAACCATTCCCTAATTTTGCAGGCATTTGAGTCATTGGAGCCTTAAATGCAGAGCAATTGTCGATATATACGTTTCATTTCATTTCATTTCTTATCATAAGACTTTAAGCTTTACCTAACTAATAGCCGTACTTGAAATCCTTACATATCTAATATTTAAATTTAACGGCTATTGTCTCAAGTCACCACACCAACAAAGAAATTGTCTCAAGTCACCAAAGTAAAACTAGTGGGGCAGCTTGTGTGGGTATCATTCCAGCGTGAATAACGGCTACTTAGTAGTTAGGAATTTACGGACAAATTATTATAAAGTATTGATGCTCATATTATAACAAGAGAATTAGTTATATCACATGATCGTATTTCAGTATCATATAATAATTACTTAATTATTGATGCTCATATTATAACAAGAGAATTAGTTATATCACATGATCGTATTTCAGTATCATATAATAATTACTTAATTCCACGGACAAGGATAAATGCCATTGATGGATAAACGGGCACAATGAAGGCTCTCTTAAAATGATTATTGGGAGGAACACGTGATATGTTCTATTTGCAGATTTGGTTTGATCATCAACAATGAAGTAACTTCCAACCAACCACTATAACTGTCCAACAACCCAATACCAGGCAGCGACCAACGACCAACCACGAAATCAACTTTTGCCTAAAGCCTTCAAGTCAAGTCTTAAGGAGATGAGCAAACTCTTCGAGGACGATCAATGGCCAAGGTCAAGTCTAAATACTGTTAATACTAACAGACTATTGCTCAAAATAAGAAGCATTGAGATTGAGCTTCAGATTTGGTCTCAACCATTTGTTTGGTAAGCAAGCAAACAGGAACTGAAGAGACCAGGAAAAGAAACTTTTAGATTCGGACGATTCCATAAGAACTCCTAAATCAAACAAGTCCTCGGAAAAAATACTCATTGAAACAGGAACTTCTTAAAACTTAATTGTATGAACTTATTAAACTATACTTCAATTCATCTGGGCAATAACAGAGCCATTACAAATATATAAAATGAAGGAGAAACATTAACTTATTAAATCATCAGAGGCCCTCAAGAATTTAAATGGCAGCATATTAGATTTTGAATCAGCGAGGAGGTGGGAGGACCAAAAAATTTATAAATGGCAGAGGCTTTAGCATTGAACGAATACTTGTTCAACGCTTAATACAAAAAATAACAACTAAACAGTTCAACTCTCTGCCATAACCTCCACATCTCGTAGTTCATTGTTTCAACAACACTGGACACAAAAGTTTTGAGAGAACCAAAGGTAGAGTAAAAACTTGCGAGCTGCAATTGTTGTGCCGTAAAAAACTAGACATCGCACACTCCCATACCAGGGCCTTAAAAGCACTTCCTGTGTACAATTGATGGGCCAGATTCGTCATACTCTGCCTTTGCGATCCACATCTGCATTCCAAAAGTAAACAATAGAGCTCCATTAGCATTACTAATATAATAATTATAAAGACTCAGCTATTCCCCTAAGGAGAAAAGTAAATCAGAGAAACAGAAAACTATGATTTGTTAATAAGGGTTGGTTAACAAAAATATGGTTCACTCAGTGCTCTCCGAATCATTATTGGTGTCATATATACTAAGATAACATACCTGCTGGAAAGTGCTAAGAGATGCAAGGATGGATCCACCAATCCAGACACTGTACTTCCTCTCAGGTGGAGCAACAACCTTGATTTTCATGCTGCTAGGTGCCAAAGCTGTGATTTCTTTGCTCATTCTGTCAGCAATGCCAGGGAACATGGTAGACCCACCACTAAGAACAATGTTTCCATACAAATCTTTCCTAATATCGACATCACACTTCATGATAGAGTTGTATGTGGTCTCGTGAATGCCTGCAGATTCCATTCCAATCATAGACGGCTGGAAAAGTACTTCTGGGCAGCGGAAACGCTCGGCACCAATGGTGATCACCTGCCCATCAGGCAATTCATAGCTTTTCTCAACAGAAGAACTAGTCTTTGACGTTTCAAGCTCCTGCTCATAATCAAGGGCAATATATGCAAGCTTCTCCTTCATATCCCTGACAATTTCACGCTCAGCTGTGGTGGTGAAGGAATAACCACGCTCTGTCAAAATTTTCATAAGGGCATCGGTGAGGTCACGACCTGCTAAGTCAAGACGAAGGATAGCATGCGGGAGAGCATATCCCTCGTAAATGGGGACAGTGTGACTGACACCATCTCCAGAGTCCAGAACAATACCTGCATGGACGTTCGAGGGAGAAAAATTACAAACAAATAATTGAGAGATGGAAGCCAAAGAAACATTGTACACCCTAAATTAGATGTAACATACAAGTAGAGAAAAAGAAGGAGAGGGGGCCATTGTTGTTGGTATGAACATACAGAAATCATTTTAGTCAACTAACACCTGCGATATAAATTTTTTTTTTTTTAAAAAAGAGGTTTTAGAAGGGAATCCCTTGCTGCAGTAAGAATAAATTTCACCTAAACTATACTGAAAACAGAAATTCCTTCAACCCTATTGGTTTAAACTTGGAAGCACAAAACTATCCTCCCTTATAAACTTATAAAAACCATTTCACTTTTTTTTCAATGCTAAACACAGTGGCACATGCTTTATCTTAGGAACACTTCAATACTGATCACAAATCAATTTGCAAACCAAGCTCTTTGAAATGCTAACTAACAGCATCTTAAACACATTGCATGACTTGATTGGTCCATTTAAGTCATTCACCACAGAGAATCAACCGACTCCGAATAAATTCAAATCCATAACATGCTAAATTATTCAAATTGCTCACCAGTTGTACGACCACTGGCGTAGAGGGAAAGAACAGCCTGGATGGCTACATACATGGCAGGAGTGTTGAATGTCTCAAACATAATTTGGGTCATTTTCTCACGATTAGCCTTTGGGTTCAGAGGTGCTTCAGTGAGTAGAACTGGATGTTCTTCTGGAGCCACACGAAGTTCATTGTAGAAAGTATGATGCCAAATCTTCTCCATATCATCCCAGTTGCTCACAATACCATGTTCAATCGGGTATTTCAAAGTCAATATACCACGCTTAGACTGAGCCTCATCCCCAACATATGCATCCTTTTGACCCATGCCAACCATCACACCTGTGTGACGTGGGCGGCCAACAATGCTAGGAAAGACAGCCCTTGGAGCATCATCTCCAGCAAACCCAGCCTACAAGTTGACATTGCAACATAACCATTATATTTTAAGACTGAAACTGCAGATCATGCACATCTTTGCCAGACAAACATTATACAAAAGGTCAACAGAAAAATTTAGTCAGCAATATTTGGAGTTAAAAGTGTCCTGATGCCATACCTTAACCATTCCTGTCCCATTGTCACACACAAGTGGTTGAATATCCTCAGCATCGGCCATTTTTCTAATACCAGCTGTAGAGACGTATCAACTGAAATATAATGGGACAAAATATGAACACTAGATAAATAAAAACACTACAGAGGTAAAAAAATAAATCATGAATTTCATAAACATACACAAATATTAAGTTTTACACCACTTCATTTAATTTAACACACATAATAATACGATAACCGAAATGATCAACTAGTTCGCACACCAATGGTGGTGAATGTACCTTAATAGATTCTTAGTTTCATCACTTATATAGCAAAACAAATCAAATTTTCATAATTACCGGAATAATTCACAATTCTTGTTGGACGAAGCCCGTACAATAATGAAAGGAAAACAAGAACCACACTGAAAATTCCATCCTAACAGCACTCCATTCGAGTGATATTTCAAAAAAACACGACTTATGCGAAAGGCAATAGTCAATCGAGATAAATTCTTGAATCTAAGCAATTTGTGCGCCTCATTCATTTCACAGCTATACAAAATCTCAAAATTACGTTGCTTTGCATTATTAAATTATGAAATGTTTCATCAAGAACCGAATTCTCTATGAAACAAATTAATAATATATAACAAACAAAATCAGATTGTATATGCCAATGCATTATTCAGAATCCAATAGCCACCTCACAAATCCAAAAGAAACGACAAAATAATTCCAACAAATTCAAATTCCCGCAAATTCACGATCACAGATTAACAATGCAGGCGATCCAAAACAACAGGTCGGCCAAAATTCACAAAATTGCGAACGAAAATGAAACTGTCCTCTATCCAAAACCGTCCCAGAGAAAAACTTGAAATCGGCAATGACGACATTAGATTAAAAAGATTGTTACGCTTTGTTTGGTTGCAAGGAAAGCGTTTGATTTTCTCGGAAAATGAATGCAGAAGAGAGATCTGACCTTTGATTTGGCGTCGACGAAGGAACACTCGGATCTCAACAGCGGTGCGCGCCTTAGGGTTCAAAATTTAGACCTCAAACCCCACCTCAAATTCGCTTTTTAAATCCACCACTCTCTCAACGTTCAATGAGGGCCGTCGGATCTGTTGAACGAGATCTCAGTTCGTGGCGACGCGTGCCCTTCTGATCTGGGGCTCTCCCGTAACTACAGGCTGTTTCAAATGCTTTGTCAATCAATCCAGGTGTTAGGAGGGAGAGCTTTACTTTTTCCAAATTCTTAGTTTCCTTTTGGACCATATTTCTTGGGCTTGGTTTTCTGGGCCTTAAAATACATTAACCCAAATCTCAACTTAAACGCATAAGGCTAACCCAGTTATTAACTGGGGAAAATGAAATTTGGTATAGTGGATTTTGGGCTGATAATTTTTGACATGACTTGTGGATAAGGGGGTTGTGGGAGGGGTTCAATCTCACCATCTAATAAGAGAGAAAATACTGGACTTGAACTTTTATAATAATTGAATGGTTGGATTGAACCCCTCACCAAAATCCCCCATATTGTAGAACAGTGGCGGAGCCAGAAATTCTATCAAGAAGGGTCAATTATAAATAGCTTAGGAACTTAGTTTTTATAGGAAAATATATATATAATTCATTATAATGATTAAATTTCAAATTTACAAATTTAATATTTTAGTAAGTATAACCCAAATTCTAGCAACCTAAAAATAATGAAAGAGTATTAAAAGTTTATTTTAGATAGAATGGGAAAATCAAATAAAATCCATGACACACACATATAAATGACATATGAAGACATGAAAACAAATATAGATCATATTCATGTTCATTGTAGACAATTTACATTTGTGAGAAGGGTCAATATAGTAAATATAGCTATAAAACAACTTGGATAACATAGATAAATATAATATTTTCAAAATATTGAGAAGGGTCAAGTGATCCTTGTGGGCCCTTAATTGGCTCCGCCAATGTTGTAGAAGCTCCTACTCGAACCCAAAACGAAAGTAGTTGATTTTGGGTTGATTATTGTTTGACAAGAATACTATGGCATAACGTAGAATTCTATAGTGAGGGCCTTATAAGGCCCTTAAATGAGGCCATATCTCTTAATCATTAGATCAAATTGATTAGTTGTTTAATCAGCTTGGTTAGTTTGATCTAACTGTTAAGAGATAGAGCCTCATCTAAGGGAATAAGACCCTTACTATAGAATAACTCATGGCATAACTCACTAAACACGAACAATAAACATGTCAGAAGATGACCTAAAAACCTTCATACCTAGTGTCAAAAGCAGACCAAGTCATCAATGAACTCTGTAATACCTTGGTGAAGAAAACATCAACAAGTGAATGGCAATGACCACTCAGCATCCACCTGGACATTTCGAAAAATGTCACCCCTATTCTCCATATCCCCATATGATCTACAAGCACCAATTGATAGAAAAGCCCCCCAATCTAGCAAATCCACCTCTTATACAAATAAATCTAAATAGATCTAAAACCTAAAACCCAAAATTGTAAAAGTAAGCATATCATGGGAAATAGGCACCAGATCTATGAAGATTGATCATAAAACCAGCCACCGAACTGGTATAAATCCCAAAAAACTAGGTAAGAGACAAAACCTTGCAAGATTGCAAGGATGGAAAAACCTAGCACCAAAAGGCTAAGGGAAAAAGCTCTCCACATATAGCGGGGGTAGAGGCCTGATTTATTGTTTCAGATAGGGTAGTTCCAGGGAAAAACCCCTAAAACCAAAGGGGTGATTGTGCTATGGTTTTCTTTTAGGCTTCTCGAGGAAAAGAGTCAAGAAGAAGCAAGAGAAATTAGTCTCTATCTAAATTGTTCTTGATCACTAAAACTGCAAGGCCTTTACCACATTTAATTGATATTACATTTGAAGAAAATGATTCATTTTATTCACTTATTAATGTTGATGCCTAAATTTGGTTCAACAGCGGGACGACCTCTTCAAGATCGAGGTCGGGCAATTTGTCCAAACTAGGTCGGCGTGACCAACCAAATCGTCCTCCAGAACTTGCAAACATAATAGCTACACCAGCTCCCCATCCTTACCCCCGTCCTCGCCCCCATCCCCAATAAGAAATTTCAAGGAATCCCCATTAGGGGGTTGTCTCCCAAACGCTCCCCGAATCCTCGATTTTTTTATTAAGAGAAATATTTACCTTACATTATAACACTTCAATTTCACCTTAAACTATCATTTAACTTAGTTAGATTCAATTGAATTATAAAATTCAACTAAACTAATCCAAATCATCTCAATTTAATTTATTTATTTTAACTTCATATTATCCACACCAAAGTCATCTAAATATAAAATTCAACTCAACGATCATGTAACTTTTTGCTTGTTATTATATTATATATAATTATGAAGTAAAAATAAATATATCACTTATCGCCTCAATTGGGGATTTTTAAAATTCAGGGATCCGCGTACTCGCCTCGAATTTTCCCCTGTTAGGGGCGAGGACCCAATGGGGACCCACCCTGGTAAGGGTTTTTGTCATCCCTACCTCAGACTAGGACTCCCTTTAGATAGTTGTCTTGATGATCTCAAAACATCCTAGCTTCTTTAGTCAGCCTTACCCACATTGGGCCCAAACTCATGGACCAACGGACCTACAAGCCCACCTGAGCTACGATAGGAAAATTATATGACGATCAGGCTCAAGCCTAGCTCGACCACTTGATATATCCAGCTCAGCTTGACCACCTTGACTTGAGCTTAGCTCGATCTCGTGTTTTTGCTTAGCTTGGTCTAAAGGTATTTTACCTCACAAACTATTAATGTGTTTGTATGAGATGTGCTAGCTACAACTATATGACTATTTTTTACGGCTTATAAGTGATATGTTCAGCTTAGAAATAAAGGAAACTTACTTTTAAGCTTTTGTTCATAACGTACGTGGGTGAGCCTAAACAAAACAAGATTATCAATAAATTGAGTTAATATTGGGTTAGTTGAGAAGCTTAATTAAATGAATTATATTTGAATCCAATCATATTTGAATCGACTATTTTTGACACAAACACGATCCATTAATTCGAATTGACACCCTAACTAATGGAAGAGGGGGGAACAAGTTGTACAATGTGATTCCTCGTTTGCCTTCTACCTACTAGCAATACTTCCAATGTATATATATGTGGTAGGGTTTGGCTGCAGGCACACCAACTTTTGGCCTCACTATATAATTACCCAGCTTCAAAACTCCCCCATCTTTTTCCCACATCCTAATCTTCCCTGCAGAAAGCTGTGGGCAAGTCATCAAGAGCAAATATCTTTCTTATTTTTTTAGTGTAGGAAACAAAAGCGCGCGAAAAGAAAGGAGGAAAAAAGGGTTGAAAAATAGGAGGGGGTTGAGATGATTGTGAGAGCTGGGACATGATGATCGAAGATGGAAGGGGGAAGCAAAATGATTAGGCATGAGCATGAGAAGCAATTATGTGCCATGAGAGTTTGTGTGTAATGTACTCTATCTTTACTTTTTTATATATATTATATTATATATTTTAGCTTCTTACCCCACGTTATCATAACATGCTAATCCTTTCCATCACCACAATAATCATAGATTAATATATTAGTTAATTAAACAACCTAAACCCGGAAAACAATAAAGAAAAAGCTAATTGTACTTCTGGAACATTTATTTGGGACTATTTTAATTAATAAGTTTTATGCATACATTTATCCTATGTTAATTAATAAACTATTAGTCTGGATTATACATCATATGATTGCATATTCTCAGTGAGAAAATAAACATTTCTGAATATCCTTCCTTCCTCATGAGTCATCAGCAGTTCTTTCTTTTATTTTATTTTTATTAGAATTCAAGAATATTATTATTTATTTTTGAGTTTTTACTATTAAACCTGCATAAATGTTACAAATAAACCTGTGGCGGCAAGGGATTTATATGTTCGGATAGTACTAATAAAAATATAAACGTATTATAACACGAATGAATTGGTAACACAATGTGGCATCGTTAAACTCGACTAACACCAATGTAACACAGATGTGTGATTGCGTGGTGCTATAGTCCTACGCGAAGAAGATGAAATTGTGTGTAACTAATTAAGAATGTAATTAATTGGATACATTGAAGGCAAACTATAGACCTCCAAAACATGAGCCACGAGCCTTGTCCTCAAATTTGGACCCCGTTATATTATGATGTCCAAGATGCGGTGAAACCCAAGCAATCCAATTGGGTCCCCTACTTTGCAGACATTTATATCGTTAATTTGTCGTCTCATGAGAAATGCACACATGGCATATTTCTACTCACTCTAAGTGTTTTTCTCTTCTATTATTATTTTTATAAATAAATAAATAAAACAAAGTTGTTTATAAATTTAACCAAATCGATCAGAAATTGGGTCTTCCAGGGGCCGGCATGGATCCGAAATTCCACCATGGAATGAAGAATCCAAGGCCATAATTCTCCATGCATGATGCCACTCCACAATATGGCCTGCAGTTGGTAAGGGGGACCCATCATGTGCAAGCAACCTCATATAATGCAGCCAAGGCAGCCTTCTCTCTCTCTCTCTCTCTCTCTCTCTCTCTCTCTCTCTCTCTCTCTCTGTGATGAAAAAATAGTCTCCTGCAATGTATGCAGTGGTCACCGCTTGGCCCATGAATCCGAGGAAATTACATGGGGGCTCACAGATTATGTTTTTCTCAATCATTTGGTTTTGGATTAGCGTAGAATTTTAGATTCACTAATTCCTTTCACTTGAAATTAGTAAATAAGAGATCAGAGAGAAGGTTAAAAATCTAACTTTGTTTTTATCAAAGAAGAATAACTTCATTAGCTGAAAGAAACAACAATAAAATATATGATGAAAAAAACGAGTGATCTCATTAAAACTTTGACCTTAAAAATTCACACAAGAAGAAAATTCGGTAAAAAAAAAAGTACCACAACATTCATTTCAGCCTAAACCCTTCAGCCATCCAGCAAATCGAACTACGCCAGAAGATGAGCCACACCTTACCTTATTAAAAAGGCAATGCCTCTTCTGAGTGATTTTTAATAATTTAGTCGTATTTATCCTTTTAAAATTGTAAGAGATTTCAAATTCAAGTTCAGTTTCCCTCGTTGAATTAAAAAAACAAAAACAAAATCATATTGAGAACACGACAAATGCTTGTAATAGATGTTTAAACAACTTTTCAAAAAAAAAAAAATGGAGATGATTTTGGTTAATTTTTTTCAAGAGTAGATGATTTTGGTTTAAAAAGAACATAAAAGGACGTCAAAAGCTGGATTTCTCTCACACAACTTCTTCTACCTACTACGTTCAACCAATCCCCCACCACCCAGAGATATGTTCGCCACAATATATATTATATAACCCACCCCCCATGAGGTTCATACAATTGTTTATATAACCCACCCTGTATATATATATGATATGCAGTACACATTGACAGAGGCTCAAGACACCTCCGATTCCCTTAAGGTACTCCATACAAAAAACATTGTCACAAGCTGCGGTTGTCATAATCCTTCCGTCTCAGGATCCATAATCAAATCCCTAGAAAATAAAGAGGAATTCATGGAATCCCTTATATAACCCAATTCAACACAACCTGGTTTGGACGGAACTATCTCTCACCCGTTGTTTGGTGAATTTATAAGTTATTAAATTGGATAATATGGGAACATAGTGTGTTTTTCGAGTTCCACAAAGAATGGTGAGATTCATAAAGATGAATCAATTCCAATATAATCCAAGCCAAGCCACCATGAGTCCGCACATTAGTTCGGAATTTGGTTCGAGTTGTCACTTGTGAATCGGGAATGAATTCTTCAAAAGAGCAGTCACTAAGAAAACTCGATGCAATCTATAACTTATATAAAAGTTTAATACACACGACGGATGTGAAAGGACTGCCATATATGAAAGGAAAGCAAACAACGCAGTTTCATAGCTCATTATTCTGAATGATTCGCTATTAATTAAGGGCCGCATGCCAGTAAAGGCATTTTTGCCTTTTTCATCACCATCAACTTAATTATACCAAACACATAAATAAATGGCAAAATTCTACACCTAGAGATAGGTAAAAACCAAAAGAAAAATTAAATAAGTTTCAAATATAAATATATAAATGCCAGCAGGGAAAGCTCAAACTGGTTGTTATACCTGTACAACAACACAACGTGCATGGTGTGGAGCTGATTTCGCCATGCATGGTGGTGGAGCAAATAAAACAATGAATAAATTTGCATATGGCCTGAGTGTCAGCCCATTATATACACATTATATAATATATGATATATATATTTATATATAATATATACATATAGACAGAGACATATTAATATGTAGTTATTCTTGCGCCGGACATTTAAATAAGAACCGGCTTCGTATGCGTCCATGGAGAAAAAAAAATATTCTCGGGAAAGTTAGGTTAGAAAAAGAAAACGCAAGAAGAAAAGTTCCTTTTTCTTTCGAAACAAACAGTCACTATCCGACAGAAATTCTTCCAAAATATCGCGAGAAGACGAGAGAGAGGACAAGAACAAATGGAAAACATGCACGTTAAAATGGGATCAGATCATATGGTTTCGCTGTAGTAAACCACGTGAAGAGATGCATCAAAGTTCGTCCAAATCAGAAATAAAGCGATCCCTTTTTTCCTAAACCAGATTTTATTGTGGTTATTTTAACGGCTGACCTCTGTGCTTCCTTGAGGGAAAAAAAAAGTGACCCCACTCTCTCCCTGTTAGAGTAGAGCAACATAAGAGAGAGAGAGAGAGAGAGAGAGAGAGAGAGAGAGAGAGAGAGAGAGAGAGAGAGAGAGATGTTGATGTGTTGAGAGGTGTATATTTGCTGCATTGGATCCTTCGCCGAAGTAGTGTTTTGAAAGCTTCCCAAATTCTCTCTCTCTTTCTCTTTCCTTATTTCTTTCTGTGTATGTTTTCTTGAGGGGGGCTAGAATCCAAAGAAGCTGATAGAAAAGGTGCATGGAGATTTGGAGATAATATTTCTGGTTCATCAATCCCATTTAAAAACCCGTGTTGCCTTGTATTTTTTCCCTTTGTTTTGTTGGTGGTTCTCTTTTTCCAAATCTCATTCATTCTGTCATTGAATTAAAACCCTTTTTATGTACACGTACACCTTCTCCAAGTCAATTCCATTAATCATGGATGGCGAGACAAATATTAGCCCTCCTCCAACTTCTCAAATATTGGTTTCTCAGAAAAATCGTGGCCCTCTGAGCTCCATGGATTTCAATTTCTTGGTTAGGCCCACGTTGGATTTCCATCGCCACGAGTGCCAAACGTCACGTTGCAAAGACAAAGAAGAAGATGGAGGCCAATTACAAAGCTCAGAAGAGAAGCAAGAAGACAACTTCGACATGTTTGTTTCGTCTTTGAAGGTCCAAATTCCATCGGCAGGAGAATTCTGCAGGCTCCTCCAGCAAGACGATAACGTTGATGGCGTTGTGGATGATGAAGGGTTGAAGACTCCTACATCTTTGGATCACAAAATAACAGTGAACCTCCAGTGTCCACCTGCGCCAAGAAAACCCAAGTCACTTCCGCTAAAGAAGCGAAAAGGAGCTGGCCATCCCAGAATTTTACTCCATCTATCGAGCGAGATCGAATCACTGTTTCCTCCAGTGGATGATCTTCTTGCAGATGTTCATGTCGGTGGTAAGATTAAGAAGAAACTTAGAGTGTAGGAGGCTAAAAAATCAAGGCATATGGTGATCAGCTTGATCTCTGAATATGTGGAACCAAATTTACATTTTATACCAATTAATGGAATATTTGGTGATCAATGTTATAGCTGTGTACTCTTCTCCATTTTCATGTGTAGTGTTCAGGTTTCTCAGTTGATCTCATCAAATTCATCTTCTTAATTAATTTCCCTTTTTTTTTTCTTTTTTTGGGACAATGGGAAATTGGCCCAGATCTGAATCAGATTATGTAACTTCTGTAATTTATCAAGGATGAATTTTGCATAGGGTTCCATTCCATTAATAATATATAGGCCCCCAAGTTTTTTACTTTGAATCCAGGTGTTATATAATTGTAGTACTTTGTAATGGAGGTGAAATAATGTGTCTTGACAGAAGCACTGTTCACAAAACTGAAAGGAATTGATAATCTCTCTCTCTCTCTCTCTCTCTCTCTCTCTCTCTCTCTCTCTCTCTCTCTCTCTCTCTCTCTCTCTCTGTGTAGTTTCTATAGAATGGCGATTGGATGGCATTGACTTTCTTAATTTGTTTGGAAATGGAGTGGCCTGCACTGTCTTGTCCAAGAGATGCAAACATCCTTAGCCTGCATTGTTTTTACCAGAGGTGAGCAAACCCATTTGGTATATTCCTCCATTGATGACGTGACAGAAAAATATCCAATAACAGCTAGCAATAATAATCAAATACTCTCTCTCTCTCTCTCTCTCTTCAAGGAGGCCTTGATTGGCCCCTACCTTCTCTTAATGTTGGGGTCTCTTTTGCAGCTCCCACCACAAGTACATCAGCCTTTTACTTGACAACCAATTGAATATGTCCATAAATTATTGCAGCATGCAACCAGAATGCATTCTCCAACTATCAATTCCATCTAACTAATTCTTCCATTTCCCTCCCAAAACCCCAAATTAATGGATAATGGGTTGAATGGTAGGTAGCAAGATAAGCTCTGTTTGTAGTGTGTGTGTGTGTGTGTTTTCAAATTTTTATTATTTCAATATATATAGCACGAGGAATTTTGGTTTGATGCATAATACATGCTTTCTTTTCCTTTATTCTGTTGGTTTTGGAATATTTTAGATATAAGTTCAAGGTAGAAGGTTTATTGAAACTTGAAACCAACTCTAAAATAATCCAACTCTCGCTTGTTGATGAATTTGAGAGATCTACTCAATCCTTGATTCTTCTTGAAAGATGGAAACTCTGCTACTAGTTGAACTAATTTATACATGTTGATGGTTTACTATAAATTAAGGAGAGATGTAAAACTATTTGATCCACAATTAGTAACAAGTTGACCTTAATTACATATTGGACAGAATTGTCGTATTTGAGCTAGAGATGGGTTGAAGATCTTTCTCCCAAATTTTGTGTCTGGTTACAAGGATTAAAAAATGATTAGTCTAATTAATCCATGTTTGCATAAAGAAAACAAAGAAGCAATGCGGTCCACTTGGTGGATTTCGAAGATCAACCTACCTACCCAAGGACATGTTTTACATCCATGATTATAATTAAGCTTGTCATCGGTGTTGTTTTTTACGATAATCATTCCAAGCTCTCACACTTACAATTCTAATGAGAGGTCATTTTAATTATTGTTTTCACTCCTATTTTGGATGATGATAGATTAGGCCGGACATTGGCCCGAAGTATTTTTTGTTAAATCTTTTTTTGGTTTTTTTTGGTTCGTCCGCCTTGTAACCCAAAAAATAAGAAAAAAAATGAAAACCAAATTGTGGTAAACATATTGATGTTTATGTGTACTGACTTCCTGCAGAGAGGTACCCTACTGACACCTCTCTCTCTCTCTCTCTGTGTTTTGTTTTTTCTTTTTGAAATTGAAATTAAGAAGAAATATTCCTGAAATATGAAAAATATCAATTCGTGCAGGTGTTGATGGAGTTAAGGAAGTCAGTTCAGTACGTATGTAATTGGAATTTGGATGTTTTATCTGTTTTTTTGGGAGTTGGAATTATGTGGGAACTTTCCTTGTATGTAAGTAACTCATATATATTTACACACACGCATAAAAAAAATTATTACTTTGTGTCTTCCTGTATAGGGCCAAACCAATTGAAGCTATGAGACTGAGGTGTCTGAATTTCAGTAGGTTAGGATTTGGTGGTACCGTTGCTGCATGCAGGTACAAAAAGCCAGCCATTTCTATCTACTACATCTGCTTAGCTACATGTCAAATTGAATTGTCATGGGCCGACTGGTTTCCTGCAGCAACTTGCAGTGCCCTCTTGCAATATATAAAAGCCACAAACGTGATAAATGCAGTTTTGCTAGCTAGATAATGAGTGAAATTAACTTGCATTCATCCCGTCCTTCTCTATCACTTAATATGTGAGGAGAGAGATAAAGAGAGATAAGGAGAGAACGGTAGGTATAATCCGGGTGTATGCAAGTTTCCATATCTCATCACTCTCTATCATTTTTTTTTATGTCATTGATCACATAATGAGATAGATAAATAAAGACTTGTAGGTATCCGGGTGTATGCAAGTTTTCATATCTCGTCGCTCTCTATCGTTTTCTTGTGTCACGTAATGAGATAGATAAATAGAGACTTATAGGTATCCGTTGTATGCAAGTTTTTGTCTTAGCTAAGATAAGGTGGTCTATAACTGCAGTGATTGATGTAACACAATGATTGAAGAACCCCTCCTATACCCAAAAAGAAAAGAAGTTATTACTTAATAAGGAATAATTTAAAGAAAATATTAAAACAAGATTGTCAACTCGAGCTCTATAAATTTTGTGGTTTTGCCTATAGTTGCCTGCTCATAGACAACTGATCACTTCATTTCGAACGTGCATCTTGCGTTAGGAGTCGTTAATACTATTTAGTCTAATATCCAGAAGATAAGAGCATTTTTCTTGAAATGCGCTCTTGGTTTTAGGAGTCGTTAATTCAGCTGAAGATCCACCATCCAACTGCAAAAAGAAGTGCCAAAAGTTTTCAAGTAAGCCCAAACTAGTTGTCGTTAATGGGCTAAACTTCTGCAGCCACAAGGAAGCAACTTGTCTTATACCAAAACAACCAAGAAAAACTGGGCTTTGGTTGAATAAGATCTCTGGTTTGGGGTTTTAAGGATCAAAGCAAGCATACACCTGCTCTTTCTAAAAGCCCTGTCTCGTCTTTTTCTTTTTCGTCAACAAAGCCCTGTCTCGTCAATCATACTTTACAGGAAAATTCTGGAGCGATTTGCGATTACGGGTCCTTCTGGTGGGGAGATGCTACAATTAGGGGATGTGGGTGGTTGAGGTGGTTGAGTGAGGGGTTCAATCCGTAAACTATATTCTGATTTGCATTTTAGTCAATGAATTCAATTATGTAGTCCTTAAACTCTATTATGAGTGGCATTTTAGTCAATTTCCTTCATTTGTGTCAATTTGAGCATTTATTTGAGGGGTAAAACGGTCAACGTTGGTCTCCTTTTTTTCCTTCATTGGTCTAACTAACTATAGTTTTCCTCCAAATACACAGCTTACCTTCAAAGATCGTTATCATTTGTGCTAGAGACCAAATGACCGAGGGAACTAGCGGACTCAGAAATTTTTTAGCGGAGATGCAATATTGATTAAGTATGAAAAATAGTTTTTCGGAATAATCATTTTCTCAAGATAATTTTTGGCGGCTTTTGTTCTATACACATCAAATAAGAAAACTTGATTTTATGGGATTTTAGTATGAAGTATATATTGACTTAATGAGCCATCATTTTTAGCCTAAATCGTATTTTGCACTAAAACCGAATTTTCATATTTTGATTTGGTGGGAATTTGATTTTCTAATATTTTTATTTGAATCCAAATGGGGGATACTTCTTTGTTTACATTGTAAACTTAAGTAAATGGAGTAATACAAAAATAAATAAAAGTAAAATGACAAAGACATTTACTTAAATGTTGAAGATGGAAATAAGGTAATCTGTACACCAGTTGAGCAAAGGGCAATTTCAAGCATCTACAATGGTTTTTCCAGCGAAAGGAGGTGCAGCTGCACCTCTTTGCGCCTTAGTAGGTCCGCATCTGATCGAGGGGTTTACCTTAGTGGTGAGGTCCCTCCCCCTTTCCCCATTATTCACCCGTTCGAATCCCAGAATAAATGCCCCCCTCCCCAATCCATTGTATCTATCACTAATTCTAAAAATATAAATAAATAAATTTAGAGACAAAAATGCAAATCTAGCTCTATTTCAAAAACATTTGATATAATTGATGTTAAGAGGTTGATAAATGCTCTTGCTGTGGACAGCTGGATCATGGAATAGAATACTAACGCATGGTGAACGTTTTCACCCCCACAAAAGGAGGAGATATGGGAAAAGCAACAGGTCATACTGCGTGGGCCCAGTTAGTAAAAGTTTGGGCTTGGCCCCACGACAAAAGGGGCTTGTGGGCCAAAAGAAATGGAACACTCAATGGCAGTGTGTGACCGTTGTATCCAGCAAAATAAAAGTCTCTCTGTTTTTCCAAATGAATATATGCTCCAGTTGATCTCTACAATCTTGACTAATCATAAGTCAGTATATTTAAAGATTAATGAAGAACACTACAATGGAGAGTTTGTTAATGTTCTTTGTTACAAGAACACTGTTTCACTCCTTACATGTAGGGTTTCATTCCCACTCCTTGGCAACTATGAACGTATACATAAATAATTGATTAAAAATAATAAAGAAATAAAATTATATTCCAATAGCAATACAGAGAGGGAAAATGTAACTGTTTATTGTATTAATCTATTTGTAGGGAAGGGTGTGGGGTATATTTTTATATCATTTTATAGAGCAGCTTCTGAACCTTTCTTGGATTTATGCTTTTGTTTAGTCTTGATTTTCATTTTCTTAGTACAAAATGATTCTGTTTTCTCTTTCTAGTCAACACTCAACAAAACCCAAGAAAAGCAGAGAAACAGTGCTAACAAATGATTACCCGTCTTACTTTGGATCTCCTCCTCCTTGCTATTTACTCTCTCTCTCTCTCTCTCCTTCTAATGTACAGGTGATGTTCTTAATCTCCTGTGCATAGAGATGACCTCTATATAGAGTTACCCAATTACCAATTCACCTCAGTCATCTCTGAGTCACTGCAAGTCCCTTGTGCTTATCTACAATGCCAATTAAGGAAATGACAGTTTCATTTACCTGAGGTGACCTCATTGAACTTCACCAAAGCCAAATCAGTCACAGGAGCAGCACAAGTGCTTTTGGCCCCTGTCAAGCATGGCTCAACAGGTACCGCTTTGTCTTCTATCTCATTCTCCTTGGATTTTTGCCCCTCTGGGTTCAACACTAGCTCTGATTCATTTGTTTTTCTTACTAAATTTCTTTGGCCGGTGGATATGTTTATTATTTGCTATAATGTTTCTGGCTTTGTGGGTCTATTCTTATCACATTGCTCAGTCATGTTGATTTTGTCATTTTTTGTTGGAGGCTTATGCATAATTGATGATTTTCCTGACTGATATGATTGTAGGAGGAAGGCTGGCCTCTGGGTTTGCAGCCAATGCATGTGAGAGTTGGGTTGGCTCAAAACAATGAGTTTTCTGGTTCAGTGTCATTCAACACTTTACTCACTGGTTCTCCAACTTCCTCTACAGATTCCTCTTCAGATCTAGACACAGAGGTCAGTATAAATTACAGTTATTTAAGGTATAAGTTTTCTCATATATACTAGTCTTGTCTTTGATGGTTCATTTGGGATTTTGTAGTGAAACAGGTCATACATATAGGCACAGGATTAATTAGTTTGTGTGTATTTGTATATTATATGTATATTTGGTCTGAAAATGATTGGTATATACTATTTGCAGTACCTTCTGTTTTGTTTCTTTCAGCTTGTTTTCTTCATGGACAAAATATGCTTGAATGAAAGCTGTTTTTTTTTATCATTTCTTTTGGCAGATTTTGAAAAAGAAAAGAATTGAGAATTGATTTTGAAATTGAAATAGAACTGAAAATGCCATTTAATTTGTCTGTTTGTTGTAATGGTAACCCTCCCTAATGACTTGAAATTTAGGCTGTTCCTACACTTTCAGTAGGACTGTTAAGTTAAAATTGACCCCTGAACAGTACTATTAGCATCAGTCAGAATTGGCTCTGAATGAATGGTCTTATTGATGACATAGTGGGCAAGACTATTGCAATTTGTATGGTAGTGTTATCAAATAAAAATAGTACATATGTACAGTTGTTTACTATATGCTGAAAAAAAAGGCCCTCAAATGGTCTGCTCAGCTGCAAACTTAACAATTCTAAGTGTTTGATGTCAGTTTAATCTTGAGAATTAGTGTTAATTTCTTGAACAAATTGGTGAAGGAGGGTGTGCTGATATGTTTACATGTTAATTTCTTTGGTGGGTTGCAGTCCACAGGGTCTTTTTTCCATGACAGGAGCATTACACTTGGGAGCCTTATTGGAATCAATAACATTCTAGAGCTATCAAGAAGATCACTGAGGGGAAGAAAAACTGATCAGGTCTGTAAAGACAGGAAGAGCAACAACACCACCAAGTTCAGATTGTGTTTTTTCTCTTTATGTTCCAGGGACAGTACAGATGGTGAGATTGTGAACAAAAACAACCATCCTCCATCTCTTGGTCACTTCCTTGCAGTGGAGAGAAGAGCAGCCAATGAAAATTATAGAGAAAACCCACCAATTTATGGACCAGATGATGAGGTTGCTTTAGCTGATCATCAGCCTGCTACACAACCCAACTCACTGTTTGTTGATGGTCAAGTTGCTCCTCCTCAATCTAGTCCATGGCTTGGTTCAGATAATGTTGACCAGAGAAAACCAGTTCTGTTTTCATGCATGTGCGGTGGGCAACTCTCCAATTGACCAAAGAATATATTCATGTTTCTCAGTCTGTATTTTTTTTTATTTTGGTGTCTTAATCAGAATTTCATGTTATTGGAAGACATAAAGAGGTCAATTGACAATTCCAGTGCAGCCATTGCCGTTTAAGCAAAATGTATCACATTAAGCAAATTTTCATACCAGTAGCTAGCATTTGGGATAATAAATCTTCTTCTGTGATATGTGTGTTAGTATAAAGATGCAAACGTTCATGATTTGAAGTTCCAAAAGGATGGTGACAAAGATCCACGCCTGCTGGGGCCAAAACTGTGCTGGTATCCCAGGTACCATGCCCTACCTAATTGACTATATGGCTCGAGATTAGGGGAATAAGAAACTTTTTGTGTATACTATTCAATCTTTCCCAAATTTACCACAAAATAGGACCACACTTGTAGAGAGCATCTTCAATACTTTTATGCTAGCGCAAATCGGCTCAAAATTATCATAGGGTTGAAAAAGGGAGCTATATTATTGACACTTCAAAAAGGTTATCATGTCATTTTCTTGTAAAATTATAAAAAGGAGTGCATGATAACATTTTGGAGTGTTAATAACAGTTTCTAAATAAAAAAATTACTCGTTTGTGGATTCAACATTCTCTAATTTTCCAAAAAAAATAGAGACATGTACATGTAGTATGTTTGATATTTTAAGGAAAGTGTTATTTGCGCACCCTTATATCACCTTCGCAATCAGAAGTGCGAAAGTGTGAGAGGATGAAAGGTGTGGAAAAGTGTAAGAGCATGGAAGGCGTACTCACTTTTCCACGACGTATCCGATAACCCTAACAATTTCTCCAACTTTAACCACAATTCAATCAAATGTAATACTCAATTCATTCTACATCAACGTAACCGAGGATTGGTACTTCAAATGTGACACATCCTCCTACGTACACGTAAACTCCAAAGAAGAAATACCTAAAGATAGACTCACTTGTTTCTGGAATCTAAACCATACACTGATGTGCCCTCACACTTGATAAGGGACCCGCGTGGATAAGTGGAAAGAACACTTGAAGCAAAGCAAGTCAATAGCAATGTCTACATCAGATGAGATGAGACCTTTATACCGTCCTTACATGCATAATTTGCGAGCATCATGCAACTGACATAAGGAGAAAAAACCAACCATATGGGCCATACCAATCTAGTACTTGGTTTATGACCAAAATATTTATATCGAAGGAAAAAGGCTGGGCTATCTAACCCCACACGGTTAAGCGGGCCTCTGCTTATCTCTTGGCTTTTCAGACATTCACAGGCCTAACTTCTATTCTTTTGAGTCAACATCTTGTCAGGTAGTGTTTCCCTGTTGACCCACCAAACTGTCCTTGTTGGTGATCAAGCTGACTTGTCCGCATTCATAATTTGATTTTGGAATCATATGACCAGTAAACAGACACAATCACACGAAATCCATCCGCCAAGGACTTTTATTATTTATTTGTAATTTTTGTATCACATCATCCCATTTGTATACACAAACTACAGAATAATAATTTAAAATTTCCAGCAAAAACAATAAATTTAATATTACATTTCTCACAAGGAAGGAGAAGTTGCTTTGATTAGGGTCAAAAGCACAACGTATACTTGACTATTTCCAACGGTCTTTTTGTGACTGCCTTTCTCGGTAGAGCAGCCATTCAAGAATGTTGAATTCTACTTTGAACAAGAAAAAAAATTTCTTCCTCCTTTTTGTCTTTTCTTTTTTCTTTTTCCTTCCCAATTCAGATATCTAACAGACTCAAATCACCAACTAATAAGATCCTTGAATCTAAAGTAAACAAATTTAACACGACCAACATAACTAACCCAACCAATGCCTGCAACTCACTTCTTTGCTTATTTCCCAAAACTACATTCCACATGGATTTTTATCTGTACATACCAAATGGGTCAACCACCAACAGCAGCCTCTTAGATTTTTCTCTCTTTCACTTACATGAAAGAAAATCCTCAAATCACGCACAGATTCTTTTTCTGGTTGCCAAATGCCTCCAAGCATCAAGGCTTGTCAACCCATTCATTCTCAGCAAGAATCCTTCCTGAGCCACGGACACCCATCTTTCCAAAAGAACCCAATGCCGATAAGCCCTTGAAACTGCTGCTGCCCTCACTGAAGTTTCGGGACCTCCTTGCCTTTCTTAGCTTGGAGGAATTGTTATCTCCGGTGTCATGATCAGCATCATCATAAGTTTTAATCCTTGCAACTACCAGACGGGCAATGGTGCTTCGACAGAACGGGCAAACTGGTGGTGTTACACATAATGTTGTTGGGTTAGGCTTCTTATGGCAGCAGAGGGCTAGAGTGCATTGTGCACACATTTGGTGGCCACAATTCTGGACTTCAATTGTACACACCTGCTCAAAGCATATGCAGCATAGATCTAAATCGCTTTCCTGCAATAAAACAATGTCCCAATGAATACTTTGGTCCCATGCATTAAACAATATGATAAATATGACTATACAGTTCACATGACTGCTGAAAACATGTCTCCTTCTGACCTGCTCAATTCTAAAACGTTAAGAAAAATTGACTGAGGCACAGCCTACACTAGTAAAGATGCAATTATGCAGCCACATCAAAATCTAATGCCTTTACTTGGGGACCGGAGCCAAGGAAAGCATACCAAGTAAAGACAAAATAGTGCAGTGTCTAAAGTTAGGATTCAGAGAACTATTATTGAGACTCATGGTCCAAATCACAGGTATGGGAAATAAAGCTCATGAGTTTGAACATTTTCAGTCAGTTCGGATTCAAGGGATCAGAAACAAAAAATTTAAATTTAGCGAGCAAGATAATTTTTCTGCCAAAAAATAAAGAGCAAGGTAATTCAAAAACATTTTATAATTTTCTGTCTGAACTATTCAACCAAGTTCATTGATTCCCTCTTTAGGAAACATTAAAAGGTGAATCCAGCATCATGTCAATTTTGATCAGAAACTAGCCCCACACATGTATGACTCTGTGAGACGGGACACCATCTTTTGAGTAATTATAAATTAGTGATTATTTTGTATTGTCCTAGACAAGTAGGAAAATAAAATATTACACTGGGTCGGTAGATGCAAATCAAATTCTTTTTGATAATAGAGTAGTATTGAGAAAGTTCAGTAAATTATAGACACCTGGATGGGTGGAAATGGGTGAAACCATTATAAGCTCCTACTTTATATAATAGGTTATACATCTAACTTAAATATGAAGAAAGAGAGGAGGGTAGGAAATTACCACAGACAGATTGTCATCCATCCCAACATCAGAATGTGATGGAGATGGAAGAGAATAAGCAGTTCCTTTCAAGATGTTCTTCTCCCTCTCCCTGTTTGCCTCCATTAAGGCCTGTTCTAGCAGAGCTTTTGCCTCCTGATTAAGCTCACTAATAAACTTCAGAGGTGCTGGCCACACAAGAGGCTCAGCTGATGAAGGATTTAGCATTGCTGCACAAGCTCCATGTTTGTGTTTCAAAGCAACTATATATGGTATTCTCCTGCATATACACAAGCATATCTCATATAATAAGCTCAAGTGGAGTTTCTAAAATAAAGTCAAGGGATATGATCATCACTTCAGGTTCTCTTGAACAAAATTAAATAAATATATAAGGCACACCATTCATTCACATGAAAATTGAACAGCTCTACTGGCATCATCAAAAAATTTCAAAACATGCATAATAAGAATTTGTTGCATAAGTGTTAACACAATGGATGATATTTGGATAGGTGAAACAGAATGATTATTACGTGAGACGATATAAACATAGCTTACACAAAAGGGATCCATATATGTTATAAAATTTGTTTTTCAAATATAGAAGGAAACGAAAGTATACTCAAACATAGAAGGAAAATAAATTATACCCGGATGAATCTCTTTGAATACGATCTGCACCCCATGCCAACAATGCACGTATGCAATCCAGAGATCCCCCTCTAGCAGCCAAATGAAGTGGAGTGCTCGCAGGACAGCTGTAAACAAAAATTTATCAATCTACAGAACGAAATCAACGCCTTAGATGAATCAGGATTAAGAAATTTAGTAGAATTCATACCAATATCCACCAGTTGCAGCACAAACAAGAGCTCCGTTGTCTAACAGAATATGTACACATTCAGGCCTGCTTCGACGGGCTGCCAAATGCAATGGTGTTGCTCCCCGGCCATCTCTAATATTCACAAATCGTGAAAATCCCCTGATATTCAGTCCAATATATCATGTTATCAATAAGTATTTAGCCCCATCAATCAAAGAGAAGACGAAATCACTCGGTAGAGTAAAAAGGAGACCAACCAAGAAACAGCAACAGGACTTGAATGAGCAGAAGAAATAATGGCTTGAAGGCAATCAGAATGACCATAGTAAGCAGCATAATGCAAGCAGGTTCGTCCATGAAGGGAATCAAACATTAAGACCTGACAAAATAACCGACATTAATTTCATAGTTCATATTTGGAAAAGAAAATTTGCAAATCTAAAAGAAACAAAAAGTCAGGATATTAACATACATTTGCTCCTGCTTCAAGAAGCTTTTCTACGCACGAGATCTTTCCATGCATTGCAGCCAACATAAGTGGAGTCTGAACCATTTCCAATCAACAAGACAAGAAGACAATTAGAAGAAGCAAAAACAGAACACCAAAGATCAAACATTTCCCAATCAATAAACTTACACATTCATAGCCAAAAAGTAATTAAATTTACCTGCTTGTGACGATTCAACGCATCTGGATTTACAGATCGTTCTAAGAGCATAGAAAGAATCTGCCAATCAGACCCAAAAAAGAAAAATCATCAAAAATCCAACATTCAAAAACAACAACAAGATTCCACAAAACAAAAAACTGAATTCCCTCCAAGAAACAAAAACCCATTTGCCCCAAATCCAAAAAAAAACTTGAAACAATCAATGAAATCCCAATGAAACAAAAGAACCCACCTCGATCTGGCCATTCGCAGCAGCAATATGAAGAGCAGAGTGGCGGTCATAGACAGTCGAGTGGCGCAAGAGAGCTGGTGCTCTCTCTAGCAAAGCTTCCACAGTGTCCAATTCCCCAAACTGCACGGCACGGAAGAGCCCATGTTCATCACTCTGTCTGCAACTCAGCCCCTGACCCATCTCTCCCTCTCTCTCACTGTCTCTCTCTCTCTCTCTCTGTTTCTCTCTCTGTTTCTCTCTCTGACCCAATTAATGAGTCAATGGAAGCCCTTCATTCACCCCTATGTTGAGCCACCTTCAGCAGAAGGCAGAAGGTGGTGGCTTCCATCGCTCTCCGAATAAAAAGGTTTACATTTATGTATTTCCAAGTCTAGAGAGAGAGAAAGAGAGACCATTGAAGTTTGGAGCTGCCCCAAGGCGAGAGTGGGAGCTGACCGAGTCAGTGTTCGGGCAGTCACTGGAACTGACTACGGGCAGCAGTCAGATATTTCTGGGACAGTTAGATTAGATTCCTAAACAGTACAATGGGCCAACCAGCCTTGAACACCCCAAGTTCAATCCGACGGTGGGCCTTCAGAAACAAATAACAGCCGTTGTTTTTTTTGACTTGATGGTCTCTGGCCGTTAGATCGGTATGCTAAGCTGAAATTAGGGATGTAATTTGATGTTAATTTTGTTTTGTTTATTATGAAAGTTGTTTACCGCGTTTGACTGACTATTATGTTTATTTTGGGTACTAGCAAAATTGACACTGTCTAAAATCATCAATGCAAAGACTGCGTCGTTTTCGCCTTCACATAAAAATATGGAGTGGTTTTATTTTTATTTTTCAAAGTCAAATTAAAATATGGAATAAGAGCTTGCATGCATCTTACATGTATGAAATTATTGTTTGTTTAGGATTAAGTGCTTCATGCCTATTAGAAATACGATCCACGATATATTAAATTCAATAATAAAAGAGAAAAGAGAGATTCGAACTTGGGAACTATCGGTTTCGCCCTTTGTTAAAAACTTGTAATCATAAAAGAGGAAAGGGGAGTTGGTAGCTTGTATGTTTTCTTTAATGGAGTTTGAGTTAATATTAGAAAATGGGAGGAGCAAATGCATTGATAAATCTCAATAAACATTTGGTAGAGTAGAACCAAAAAAAATTTGATGGGTGTGACAAGAACGTTCATCCACTCTTTTTTAATACAATCAATGAATCTTTACAATAACATGGGTCCATAGATTAATTTGTGAAGGAAAGTATAGAATAAGGTCTTTTTACTTTTTTATTGCCTTCCTTGGGATCAAGTCCTTTTTTTTAAATCTTTCTGTGCAAGTTCTATATTTAATTGGTTTATTGTAAGCAGAGATAAAACGTTGTCCGGCTCTGCTAAAAAACTTATATATAATGGAGATAGTACTGTTGTTTTGTTATTTTCGGCCAATAACACAATGACCCGTGAAAAATTTACATGAGAGTTTCTCTCCTGACTCTAGGGATTAATCTTTATTTTTGGGAATTAATTATAAAAGAGGTTTTTCTTTTTTCTTTTTTGGGTAAAAAAATGCTAAGCATACTTAATAATTCTCAGCATATGATCGGGCTCTAGCAGAAGCAATCTCCTCGTCCAACAAGCATCTGGTACTTGCTTTTGTTGAAGGATCACATGACTTATGATGTGTCCAAGCCAAAGCAAAGAATAGTCTCAACCGCTTATTTTGAATGGGTCCTTTCTTTTTCTATTCCTGTTTGTAGTGTAGAAGCATTAGTTTGCGTATGGAATTTGCTTCAAATTCACTTAAACAAAGACATTGGCATAATAATCTTGTTTTAGTGGAGCCATCAACATGATGACATTGTGATTTATCACTCAACAAATCGTGTAGTTGAATTTCAATTAGAGTCTTAGTTGTACATTAGGCCAGAATAGTGTGTCCAACTCTTTACACCGAGTTTAAATGTATGAATAAATTAAAGTAATTTAGAATATCACTTTTTTAAATTTAAAAAAAAAAAATCAAATTTGAGTCGAATGTTGCTGTCTATATTTGAAACAAGAAAGAAGTTGTTGCTATTCTTTTCTTATATTTGTAATTTATTTATACAGCTACCAAACACATGCTTGTATCCAATCCAAATATGCTCTTGATATTGGTGTTCATCCGGGTTTCTCTGCAGGAGAGAAACTCTCATGTAACGGGGAAAACACTTTTTGCTATTTCTGGTCAACAACGCAATGATACGTAGGATAACTTTTCAACGTGTCATTGTGTTATTGGTCAGGGATAGAAAAACAGTGTTATCCCCGTTACATGTAAGTTTTTTTGCCCCAGTAGTATACTTTGTACACCCTTTGAAAAAGAATAGTGTACTATGTACGTGTTTGTTTTATTATTTAACGTTGTGTACTTTTATTTTTTAACTTGACCCACTCAAAAAAAAAAAAAAAACACTTTGAATGTACAAGATGATTAGCTAAATGCACTATTAGTGTCTAATAGCACAACTGACACCAATAAATGTGGTTATTAGCTATTTGCTGCTCATGTACAACCAATGTCCGTAAATTTGTAGTGACCGTAAGAAAAAAGCATAATTTCATGTGAATTTACTTCGACAATAGTAATAAAGAAACATAAATAAAGATCAATCACACACATACACACAAAACTTCCTAATTTTTCGATTTCTTTCATGTTTGACTATGTCATGAGTAATAGCAATTCAAACGCTTTAAGGGAAGAGCACTCATCTTATTTAAGTACAAAAAACTTCGATGACTAATTGGAAAACACAATTTATACACAAACCTCGGAGCAACTGTGTCCAGAGTTTCACACCCGAAACCCTACTGTATAGAACATAGGTCAAAAGAACGAGGCTGAAACCCTACTCCCAATCTCAGCATCAAAACGTGGATTAGTTAAACAATTTATTTTGTTTGAGGATTAATTCTTTGAGTTTGAATGGCTACTTCCTCTCCGTTCCCACCCACCAATCATCAAGCAAAGATGTTTATACCCAAAATGAACAGCCAATGAGAACAAGACACGTGGAAGAAATCGAGCCTGGTTGGGGAAGCCTTCGGCACCCTACCTACCGATCGCTCCATTAGGGCAACACCCCCTCCTGGGACACGTGGCATGCTCCCAAGCGACGTCCACAGTCCCACATCGAAATTATCAACAAAGTGCACACCTCCCAAGGTCTATAAAGGAGGCCAACTACCCCAAAATAGAGGTAATCAGAACTTACGGCATACAAGCTTATTGATCTGTCAATTGAACTTTCTAATCCCGAACTTATTTAAGCATCGGAGAGCTTTCGGCCGGTACCACACCAGTGTCCTAGGTCTTACCGAGCGTTTGCTACTTTTGCAGATTGCTCTCTATACCGAGACCACAAGGATACCGAAGGCATAAAATTACTAAGTTGACCCTTAAAAGTCCTGAACCACTTTTTGGCGTCAACAAAAGACATACTGGTTTTTTATTTTGTTGAATGAATTTTCTGTATCGCGCTTCTTACTTTTACTTTTCACAATCTTGTCGGTACCGGAGCTTTATAATTGCCTCAATGAAAACTATATCTCATAGCAAGGACAAGGAGGGCCACACATACTATATTTTGAGGCTTGTATAATTTTTTGGAATGAAGCAAGGCATTTCTGTCAAATTCAAGAGCTACATAATATCTCATATAATAAATATTTGGGTTTATTTGTTTGTCTTTCTGTTGCTCTTTCATTTTCATTTTGATGTTGATTGCTTTTGATGGATCAGAATCTCAGGTTAACATGGACCGTACAAGTGTAGTCTTGCTTGTAGGAGGCAAGATGTCGGTAATCCTATTTTATTAAGCCAATAGAGTAGATAATATTGATCTATCCAAGGTTAGGTTTGAGCATCCTTAATTGGTTTAAATTATTAAAAAATAAAAAAAGATGATTGGGCATCAATGCGCAGTGGGCACAGTTAATTACCAACAATGTCACATGATTAGAGTAGGTTTACTTATAATGTTCTTAATTATGGGGACAGTCTCATGGTAATTGGCAAGGTCTCACAGTTAACCAAAAATCTGAAAAATACTAGATACAAGCTTGTTTTGAGAGCATTCCCTCCTGATTTATTCGACTTTTTCTAATTTGAGAGTCCGGATATGTTCTCAGTATTGTTGAAGTTTATCCATGTTCTAATGGAGTAGTTCAAATCTTAGCTAGTTTTGATCTTTATAATATTGAGGATGACCCTCCCGAAACTTTGTTCATGATGTTGAATTTATTTGAAGATTATAATTTTTCCTATATTTCATTAACAAAATCATTTATTTAAAAAAAAAAAGGCTTTTGAAATGAATTTAAAATGTTTGTTGAAGAAATAAGTGAACTTATAATGACTATATAGATAGAGTGAAATCCATGCATATAACCACTAGCTATATATAATTTGAAGGATTAACTACATTTTACTCCCTTCAGGTTTAAGGTCATTATCGAAATTGGCCATCATCTTTCAATTTAATCAATATGAAACCCAACGTTTAACAGAAAATCGAACAGTGAAGTTGACGGAGTGCGTAATTTGATCAAATGTAAAAACGTTGGGTTTCATATTGATGAAATTAAAACTCCAGAACCCATTTCGATAATGACCCTAACCTATAGGGAGTAAAATGCAATTAATCCTAATTTCAATAGAGACTCCATCTCATAAAAGCAATCCATTTGAAATTGGCTGCCATCACTTTTGGTTATATGCCCCTTATGCTTTTGAGTTTGCTTATTCTCCCAACAATATGAATATACCCCATGCAAAACCAAAAGCAAATTCCCGCATAAGTTAACCAATTGTTGAAAGCAATTCCCTCTATCCCATTTTAGTATGCAAAGTGCTAACACCTAACTCCTTCTTTCCTTCAAAGTTGGATATTTTTAGCCAAAAGCCATCACTAGGATTAAGGATCGAATGGTGCATGCCTAGTGGTGGAGCATCTGTCTACCGATGACCACAAGAAAACAGTCATGCTTTTTTGTCTATCATCCACTTACATATCTAATCAACTTAAATATTAAAATACAATTCGAAATTATCCGATTTTGAAAATAAATATCCCATATTATTGGTCATCACCATTGAAGCTTCCTTCACTTTTGAAAGGGACTTGCCAGGATAATTTATAAGGTCGTAAGGGTACGTGTACATTGGTTGTTATTTATTTGGTAGCCAACTTGGATTAAGATATTTATTTAGCCGCAAATCAGGATTTTTTAAACTTAAATAATTATATTTTTAGATGACATTTCTTTTTTTGGGTGGGTGGAAGAAGGACATTTCGAGAAGTCTCTAATGCTTTCGTCTTTTTTTCCTCACAGGCGGCCCAAAGCCTTCCCACTTGCATTGCACAACAGCAAATCGGATTGCTCCCAAATTTAGTTGCATGGTCAGCCCAATTTAGCAAAAGCTTACGTCTCCCTAGAAATCATGAAGTTTTTGTTTGTTGCTCTTTGGATTTTGCTGGTGTTAAGAGCATGATTAAACGTGTCGACGACAAGCTAATCGTATTGATTAATTAACGTAAGTTTTACGATTGATTCTTCATCAATCAATCAATGACTATGAATCATCCATATACACGTAAACGATTAACGTAAATGACTAATCTTTGAATGCTTGTAATCATAATATTGAATGTCTTTGTCAACATGTTTTCAAAATACCAACTACGTTGTCAAGCTTTCTTTCGGGATTCATTTTTCAAGATAGTTTCTTCAAGCAATAGTTTTCTCACAGGGGTAGACAATGCACTTGATAGTGATCTTTAACTTGTTAGCGTTTAATTCCTCTACTTATTTGGGTATTAGTTAACATATGATTTATTGAATTTGTAATACGCATTTGAGAAGTAATATTCTTTTACCAGACTTACGTTGTCACATATATTTATATTGTCAAATTGTGAATTCAAATTACACTTTGAGACAAAATCGGTATAATCAATGGTCTGACCGAATTATTTATCCACAATTGAAAGATTAGTCCTAAATTATGAAGATAGAATACCAAGAACATTATTTATTATGAAAGAAAAATTCTATTTTCTTGATTTCTTTGTTAGAGAATGGAACAAGTAAGAGTAGTAGGGTCAAATATGATATGCAAGGTGGAAAGCTGATGTGGTTGTAACTTGTACGTGTCATTGATATTTTGGAATTAGATTCCATAAAATATAAAGATTCATTGGTCTAGAATATACCAACCATTAAAATATTTTGTTGGGATCCAATAAATTGTTAAATATAAGTCCCTGAGAAAACCAAGTTGTGTGTTGGAATGGGAAAGAAATATAATGTAGAAGTAGCAATCAGTCCAATTCAGAATGGACACTCTTGCATATCTGGTCAACAATTGAACAGGGGGACTGCTTAGGTTATCAAACAGGTGGAATCGTCTAGATAAGTTGGCTTCCATTTTTTTTTTACATTTTGTTGTATAAGAAATTGATGGTTGACTCTAAACAAAACCCAAATGGTCTTTCTCTGTTTATATTTTTTTATGATAATGAGAGGAAAAATCGGCTATAGAAATTGCTAGTGGTCAAAGTCATTGGAGATCTGTTTGATGATTGAAATATAATAGAAATGTGTGACAAAAAAAAAAATAAACGATGAGATTCGTTGGTGCCTTATGAAATGTAGGAAAAAACAAATGGAAAATTGAGATTATTATGAACGATAATTTACATTGTTTCCTTATGCTAAAGAAATGCAAGCAATTGTATCGCTAATTCTAGAAAATAAATGAGTGTGATCTTTGTAGGCCTCAGGCCGTAGTTTAGTATTTTCTTTTGGGCAAGAACCCGTCTTTTCACCAAAAGAAATAAAAAAAATAAAATCTTCCGGAGCTTTGTCATAGGCCCAGGTCCTCTTTTGTAAAACCATTAAGGAGATCAAATCCCTCCATCTTTGGGCCTCTTTGGCGAAACCATGAAAGATCCCATGTCACAAGAATGATCCTGAAAATTTCTCAATGAAGCCAAGAAATGCTTCAATACAGCCATTTCGTTCATATTAATTAAACCCTAAACCCCTAAACTTTATAAGGATAGTTTCGAATTTCTAGTTTGCTCCAATATCTCAAACTTATTAAGGTTTGTTCTCCATTTATAATAAATCTATCATTCCACAAATGTGTGCCTATCAACTTGATATTCTACAAATATATGAAGCTTATCATCATGCAAATGTGATTATAGAATAAGCAATAGATGTTGCATGATATATCAGTAAAATTTACTTTCTGAAATTCAGACATTTTATTTGCTTGGCTCCATGAGGTGTGAGAACCATGCTATTCACAGTTGGCTAAACTATACTTTTGTTCCGTATGTTTAGGCTTAATTCCACTTCTATCCTTACAATCCTAATTGCAGCAATATAATTAGCTAACGTTTTTGAGGTGGTCTAATTTCACATTTGTCACATTGATCGATGAAAATGATTAAAAGATTAATGAGTTTAACTATTAGACGAATTGTCATCTACAAGGGTTACACGAATTGTCAAGCTATTTACCTTTCATCATATGGTTAACAAATCACAAATGATACACATATATAGGCTGTAAATTTGCATGAACCAAGACATGTATGTCCATGAAGAGGAGCCATTTCAATGTTATGTCAACTACTAGAATGGTCACTAACTCCTAAACAAAATTAGTGCTAGACGAAGTATTTCCGTCAATCAACATGCTTGTCCTGTTGCTCCAAATACTGGAATATACAGGAAGCAATAAGTGGAGAATGGTTTTTGCATGAGTGTTACGCAGACAACTATGCAAGGCTTCTGGGTTAGGCATTGACACTACTATGCTCTTAATGCTAGAAACTCCTCCACATTCTGTAGAATGCCTTTGTCATACGGATTCCTGAACCTTACATTCGCGAATCTTTGCCCTGGATGGGCGAAAAATCAGATATATATCATGCATATAGATTTGTGACAAATATGAATATCCAGAATTTGTGCTGCGACTTGCACTTACCTGGCTGGGGTTGAACAACAAGGAGGAACTCTGGATACTTCTTCCAGTTTATCTAGAAAAGTAAAAACCAAAAAGTAAATATTCAGAAGGGTCTCTATTTCGAACTGGACTAAGGTCAGACATTGTGAATAAGAGCAAGATATATGTTATACTGCCACTTTCTCAAACACACAGACGAACAAACATACAGCCACCACAACCACATCAACCCATTCTTTTTTCTTTTACCATCAGAATCCGTTTATCATTGAGGAACTTACCCACTCATCAGTTCTGATGTTGACGCATACACAATATATATGCCATATCACAAACACCACCTGCTCATACACCAATGGAGATTATTAGAATTCAAAAGAAGCTAGCTAATTACTAATATATCATTTAGAAAGCAGCATAACTCATACATTAGCATTAGTGATACATACCTGCCATACCAGTTGGAGAATTGTGAACAGAATTGTGCTAACAGCTAAATTTTCAGAAAGAGTAGGCTACACAATTGATTTAGAAAAGCTGTGTAAGTTGCAAAGGCATAGATGACTTATGCTGTATGTAATTTTATACTGAAGTGTGACAGAAAGCCACACTCTTGAATTAAAAATTTGTTTAAGTTGCAGGGTTCAATGACCTACCTCCATGCTGGGTCTATCTAAGATCCCGGATTTGGCAGCAACTGAGAAAATAGTATATGGATCAAAAAATGAGTAATAGAATGTAAAACAAAGTAATTTTGGAAAGACATTGAACAGGAAAACACAAGATTTTCTGTAATTTGGGATCAGAATCAGTGACAACAAGAGTGCTAGCTTACAAAGCAATGCGCATACTAAATAAGAAGCTTCGGTAGAGATAAACCCAAACAGAAGAATTAGGAAAAGGAGATGATTGTTTTGGCCTGTACAACAATGGCAACAATAATATCATTAATTACTAGGGAGTAAATACAACCAACATAAAAATCAGTTGTGGGCCAACTTAAAAGGAAATTACATAGGATATAAGTTTTTCTAACTAGCTAGCTTGAACTTTAAATACAACTTACATGGAGAATACTAGTAGACAAAGAATGTCCCTTACCTATACAGTTCCCAAAAGCAGGACAATGGTGGTCGAGCCCCTTTATGTATGCCTTGCAGCTTCTGCAATATCGTACCCTCGTCCCCAAACCAGAACCCTGAGAAAGACAAAGTACATGACCAGCATCCAGATTACAATACGTATGATACCACAACAGTTGTATTCTTTAAAGGAAACTGTTCTATTACAATACAATCAACAGGGCTATATTGTTGACTGTCAATCTTTACCACAGATTCAAATAACAAACAACTTATCATCATGGGTTCAAGTATGACATATTACATATGACAACCTAAGATGTTACACTGTCTGGTAATAAAACATTTCCCATTTTGTAATGCTCAAGAAATGGCGAGAATGAAAACTATTACTTCAGTTGATTCATGACATGGAAGCTCCAACTCCTGCACCAGTAATAAGATTATTAGCTGAGTCTCCCATTTGTTTCGGCATAAAATAGTTCCGCGAAAAGAGAAAATTTTTCCTCAAAACTATGTTTCCGTAAATAAATTTAAAAATGGAACCCCAGTTGAAATTTTCCAACCTCATCATGATTGTCAACTTGAGAAACTGAACTATTCAAAGGTTGGTCTGAAGAGGCAGACCCATTTGTTACAATGCCAGGGTCACTTGTAAGTATACTGCCAATAGCAACCCACTTGTCACTGTTAGAATTTGTCAGTTCAAATTGAGTTGGAGACCAAATTTGCGAAGTGTAGCTTATATTATAACAACCTATAGAGACCAATGACGAGGAACACAACCTCACAGCTGAAAACGGCGTCGTTTAGTAGTGGCACAGCTGCGGCGGGCACATAGATTATTGTTCAATCAAGTTTGTTCAACACCCAAAATCTTCAATTAATTACTGAATTAAATCAAGCTGACCTTGTCTGATAACAGAGACGTAAAAGCCCCAAATAAAGAGAATGTTGAAGAAAACGAAAGCCGGAGCTGAAGCATGGACTTGAAGAAGCCTCCTTCTGCACCATCCACCAAAACCCATAAACAGCAGAAGCAGTAGAACTGAGAGAGCGAGTTGGGTGAGAAAGGAAGAGGCAGAGAAGAAGCGGGGGACCAAAGAGAGGACCAATTGAGTGAGGAAGACGAAGATAAAGGACACTATGCAACGACCAATTGACTTGGACTGAGCCAAGTGCTTTCTTTGATCTTGTGTTTCAACCATGGTTTTTCAAATTCGTTCCGGCGAACCTTATGCTTGGATGTGAAATGGAGTTTGAACAAGGAAAAAAAGAGAAGATAAACAACCTCTCCATGTAGCTGTAACCATGCACCATGATTCATGTCTCCTCCATAGCCAACCAGTGTTAAGATTAAAATTTTGGTTTACGGGGAAAACTTAGGGTTAAAAATCGTATAGCCGCGCGGCTATACTATTTTGACACGTGGCGCCCCACCACTAGTTAGGTTCTAGGCGTGTCCACTTTGTTTTTTAACAAATAGTACGGCCGCGCGGCTATACTTGGTTTTTTTTTTTAAAAAAAGCGTATAGCCGGCCGGCTTTACTGTCGTAGTTTGTTTAGTATTAGCCAAATAGTACAGCCGGGCGGCTATACTTGGATTGTTTGTTAAAACCGTATAACCAAATAGTATAGCCGCGCGGCTATACGCCTTATAAATATAACATAGTTAAAGAGTATCCTACTTTTTTTATTAATAAAAAGAGTATAGCCGAGCGGCTATACCGGTTTGACACATGGCGGCGAATCGCTAGGCGGGTCTTTTTTAAGAAACCAATAGTAAAGCCGCGCGGCTAAACGCAGGATTTTTTTAAAAACAAATATAACCGCGTGGCGTTACTGGGATATTTTTATTTTTTTATTTATTTTTTATAAATAGACGGCTATACTCTTTACATAGATACTTTGATTTTATTTTAAAAAATTGTTTTTCCCCGAATTTTGTTTATTGATAGTTTAAAGTATTATCCATTACTGACTATTACCCGAGTCTCTATTGCCCCTTTTTGAGTTTTTATTTTTCCAAAGTTATTATATGTATAAAGAATTTAGCATTTTCACGTTTAATACTCGTATTGTACACGTACGTATGTATTTTTCATGTTTAATACACTTGATGTTTTATAAAATGTTCGATAATACACTTGATTATGCTTATGATGATAAGGCTTGAGAAAAAAAAATAATTAGAATTTCTTTTTTAGTGAAAAGAGCAAAACCTATAATGAATTTGGCATTGAATGAACAAAAGATGAAGAACAAATAAGGTAGACGAAAAGAGGAATGTGCGACATTATTTTGGATTTTATGATCAGACTATTGTAGAGTTCATTTTCACATTTTATTTAGGGAGCTTCACTATTAGGCTCAATACAGGGGCCCAACTATAGAACGACTCATATAACAAAACCCCTATATGAAATAAACTTTAGAAACACACATAAAATTCATTTACAACATAAAAAACAAGTCTGGAACTTCCTATAAATGAAAAACATGCCATCGCATTTGTTAAAACAAGCCCAATCAAACTCTAAAAAAAAATCTCACTTAACCCCCCCAAAGTTAAAATGGCCCACTTAACCCCCTTGACCGTGGTTTTGTGTTTCACTTAACCCCCCACCGTCAAGTCAATCAAAAACTCCGTTAAAAATGCCGATGTGGCACAAATGTGACCCACAAAATTGTGGAATTGGATGCCACGTAGGTGCCATGTATAAAAAAACAAAAATTAAGATTTTTTTAATTTAAAAAAAAAAAAAAACTTAACTCAACTATTAATAATAAAAGAAAAATAACAATAAAAATACAAAATAACAAAAGAAAAAATTAATAGGAAATTAAAAAAACCAACAATACCGTCTTCTCCATATCCTTCCACCATGGCCAACAGATCTCCTCCCTCACCCCACCCTCTCCCTTCGTACCTAGCCAACCTTATATATATTTTATTCATCTCCCCACCCCAAGACAACCTCTCTCTCTCTCTCTCTCCAGATCCAACGAGCCTGAAACTCCAAATTCGCTGAGGACTCAACCCAAGTGCCATCCCAGATCTATCACAGACTCAACTCAACTACAATACCAGATCCAACCCTTAAGGACCAAGGCCACGCCACCATCTTCATCATTAAGCTTTTTGGCCCCCGTAACCTACAAACCCATCCCTGCCGCAAATGTATGCGTTCTTGTTTACCTTTTCTTTCCTTTCCTTTCCATTTTTTTTTTTTGGCAGTGGGTATGGCTTGTTATAGATGATAGTGATGGAATGGTTGGTTGTTGAGGATGGAAGGATGATGAGGCATGGCTTGTGGTTGGTTTGGGTGGTTATGGATGATGGTGGGTTGGTTGTTGGTTGCAGAGGGAGGAGGAAGGATGATGGGGGCATCTTTGGGGATAGGGAGAAGTGGGTAGATCAATCCGTACCCTGGGTAAGGAGGAGGGGATTGGGATTTTTTTTTTTTTTGGGTTTGTTTAAAATATTATTATTAACCGACAATCTTTAATAGAAATATTATTTAACAGAAAATCTTTCTTTTTATTTTATTTTACACATGGCACCTACGTGGCATCCAATTAAACAAATTTGTGGGTCCCATTTGTGCCATGTCGGCATTTTTAACAGAGTTTTTGACTGACTTGACGGTGGGGGGGTTAAGTGGAACACAAAACCACGGTCAAGAGGGTTAAGTAGGCCATTTTAACTTTGAGGGGGTTAAGTGAGATTTGACCGAAGTTTCAGGGGGTGCTAAGTAAATAAGCCTAAAAAAAAACTCCCCAAAAGTAATACAAAGAAGCCCACCTCTTTACGATTATTAATACACATTCTATGACTGTTAATACACTTTTTATAACTATTAATACACTTTATATGCATGTTAATATATTTTTTTTTTTATGTATGTTAATACACATTTTATGCCTGCTAACACATTTTATTGCTATAGAATAATCAAATTTTACACAAATAATTTAACATTCCAACAACTGCAGAAGCTGCTTGTGACTAGTTCCGAATCGTACTTTGAAGATCTATTGAGCGGAGCTCTTAAGTCTCTGCTTTCTAAAAGCATAGCCACACCAAAGATTTTTTAGCAACATAAAGGTATTTTATTTGATTAATTAAATTTAAAAAATGCACAATTGTTCAGTTTTGAGTTCCTTTTTGGTTTGTTTATAAAGATTAAATGATTTTGAGTTTTTTAATTAGTAAAAATAAGGCGGGATATACTTATCAATCTAATTTATAGTTTACTCCAATATCTCAAACTTATTCAAAGTTTGTTCTCGATTTTTAATGAAACTATCATTAACCATGTCAACTTAATACCTCTGCAAATATATACAAATATATGAAGTTCATTGTCATGTAAATGTGACTACAGAAAAAGCAATGTATGTTGCATGATATGAAAATATAAATTTCCTTATTGGAAAATTGGGTAAGAGCCAGAAAACATACTTTTATCATGGAAATAACGAATTGGATAAATAATCAAAACAGAGGTAGAGCCACAAAAAAAAAACAGAAAACATAAAAAAATTTAGAATGGGCCAAACCATATTTATTTCTGGGCCACCATGTAAATGAGCTATGGGCTAGTTTAAATATTATTTTATTATTATAGAAAATAAGCAAAAAAGACGAGCACTTTTTTTTAAAAGAAATCAAATAGTAGTCACGTGTGCGTGTCTCTGTTTTTTTTCCGATTTTCTACGGCGTCGTTTCTTTTGCCCAATCAAAACAAGCACGGTGAGATAAGGCTCCTACCTCACCTACGTGTGACGCAATAAGTTCCCACAGTTTAAGGAAAGGCCGTTGCGCAAAGCACCAAGCTTCGTTACAGTGATCTGAGCTGTCCTTTACGGCGGGTCACATGCACCTGCATCACCCCCCGCCCTGCCACTGTCTCCTGTGTCCCACACGAGGACCCCACACGTGCGCATCGACGGTGCATATAATAAAATTTTCCTTACATTATTTCTTCTCGGAGATGCACCGAGTATCATGACATCCCAAACCGACGGCTCTGATTCGTCCTCAACTCCGAGACCGGATCCTGCCACGTCGGACAGCGCAAAGGGATCATCATTGCCTACACGTCGACCATGTGCCGCAGTTTTCGCCTTCCTCGTGGGACCTACTACTGTTCTTCCCTCGTGTTGTTTGATCCGACGGCTGGGAACAGTTTTAACCGGGCTTACGAGGCTCTTGAGCCGAGCCGGATGGCAACGGGGCCAGCCAGTCACTGTGGGGCTGCCGCGTGTCTATGTGGTGTGGAGTGAAGCGACGGTCTAGCTTTTCCTACCACCCACCCGGTTCATGTGGCCCCCACGTGTATATGCGATTCTGATATGGCAGGCTGTGTACACACTGGGATAGGGATCGGACGTCTCAAAAATCACGTGAGCTTGCTACGTGTATGGCTGGGATTTATCTACAGAGAATAGTCAAAGGCTTCTAGGTGTAGTAGCCCCAGCAAACCAGTTTTTCCAGTGAGGTCCATTTGGATTTTGTCTGTGATCAATCCTAGTGCAACAAATGGATCATTTTGGTCAGTATGTGATTTTTTTATGTCCACCTTTTGTATCCGAATATATGTTAATATTATTTAATATTCATATCTTTTGAACGTGACATTAAAAAAAAAAGAGTTAGGATGTCGTCAAGTCAATTTGTTGAATTGACAGAATTGTTATTTTTCTTTTTAATTATTGAGTATGGTTGCGTTGTATTGCCTTGATCAATCAACATTTGTGTGGTAAACAGTAATGGTTTGTTTCAGAGTGATTCTAAATAGGTCAGAATTACGTAAAATCACTTAAAATTACTTAAATTGATTTTTTGAAGAAGTGATTCTCCACAAAAGTGATTATTGACGTCTCCAAAATCACTCACAAATGAGCCCCAGATTATATAGTTTCAAATATCAAAGTTTAAATACAAGTGGTGTGGAGTTAATTATTGCTTGATATTTGGTTCTATGTGTACGCAATTATTTAATTTAACTTGAATGAAATCATACAAATGCTACAAAACAAAATGTCTTGTCTCCGTAAACAGTATCACATTTGCTTTTAAATTTCTGAAATTATTTCGTTCACACCTTTGTCACATAAAAGTAACAAGGTTTTATTATGAGAACTGTTACACACACCCTAAAAGAGGAGAAAAATTTGTATATTACGGGTTTATATTACCTAACTAATCACGTTTTCATCTTGAGTAATAAATTTGTATATAGCGAAATGTAATTGATTGGGGATAGCAAATCAATACTATCTCCGTGCCATGCAAATTCTTCTAAAAAATGTATATATCATGCTGCAAGAAGCTTGTGTTCGATTCAATCTTAATATAAATATAAGTTATATATTATGCAAGCATCAATAATTCGATAACCTTTGTTTTTAAATATAATTGACCTCAAATTGTACTAGAGACTTGCATGAAAACTTTTTCTTGAGTATGAATAACGCTTCTCTTGATTAAGGTTGAATGAATCCATGTAATTGGGCGGGTCCAAGGCTCCGCTTATTTTTCATCACAATTCAACTTCCATAGAGAAAATGTCATCATTTTGCTGCACTTTGCACCCGACACAACGAAAGGGGATGACTTCTAGGAAGGTCATCAATGGAAGACTAATAAGGCCCCAAGAAAAAAAGAGAAAGAAACAGAGGGCTTTACCAACTGTCCCGGCGTTGTTTATGATTTGCTAATTTGTATAGATGACACATGTTGTCCTAAAAGTCCTTTGCAGTTCTTGCACTAAAACCACATCTCAAAATATCTTATTTCAGACCGACCTGCCTTTTGAATAAAACAGTGACAAAGAATTACTACTTTAACATTATATTTAATTGATATTCCCCACAATCTCAATCAGAGAGTTGCCATTGTTTTTGGTTGCCAATACAGAACGATGTTGCAGTTCTTATATTTTAATGCAAGTTGGCTTTATTTTATCTTTAAGCATAATTAACTCTTTGTTAATGCTTTAGTTAATTGTGTCATGTCGTTAGGTGAAACTATTTCATGTGCTTGGCACATTGCATCAGATACTTATAATACACCAGTGTTGTAGCAAGCTTTATATTAGTGCTCGACGCAATGTATCAGACACGACAAAACCTCTTATTATATTTTTGTTATTTCTTCAACAGATTTGAACCAAATTACAAGTCTTAATTAACCAAATGTAAAGAAAGTAAAATTTGGAGAGAAAGTGTATCTGTCACAATCCGAATAATCGTATTGCATTTGACAGCTAAGATTGTTATGGAATAATTGTAATTTGGAAAGTGGGATTGTTTACGCGTATGGTTTGAGGCATTATCCAAATATAAATATGAAAAAGTAAAGTATAAGGACTTGTTGGGTATTTGGTGTATGTCCCACATCGGAGGAGCACCTTTTCACATGCCATAATTGGAATGTTTCCAACCATGCAATATATGCATGGCTAGCATTTTTATTTTCTTCTTTTTTGTAGTGTGTGTGCAAGAAATTTGTTGCCTCTCTGGTTTGACCACCCGCATGGTGTTGCCTAATTGGTGCATGCTTCCTAGAAGATGAAATTAACGTTGGCTTGGTCTGGTCTCTCTTCTTCTTTGATTAGTCTTTTGGGCAAAATTGCTCAAGACTCTACTTGGTTTTGTCTTTGGTTGATGTTAACATGTCAAAACACAAAGTTACCAATCAACTAACTAGTTCTTAGTCTAACGATACCTATTTTAAGTTCGAATCTCTCTACGCTGATATAAAAGAAAATCGTTAATCGAGATGGTTTTTAATTTTTGACCTTCACTATTGTTAAACATGGAAACAAAATTCCTAAAACCAAAATCAAACTATATTGGATTAGACTGAACTGTATTATACTATGAGGAGGCAGAAATCTAAATCATAGGATTTGTGTCAAAGAATCCTAGTACAACACAAAAGTAGTTGCATATAGGTGTACCAAACAAGCACTTTGACATGTAACACTATTTGGGTTAATAATTTTTTCCAAGATTAAATTAATTATGTATATAAATTTTTTTTTGGTTTAAATTTAATACCTTATATAACTTTTTTCTTTTGTGAATTTTATATTTTACATTCCTAGTTGAGTTAGAGAAATTTAACGGCGGTATATTTCACCACTTTTTTTCACCGGCGGTAGCTAAAACCTAAACCAAATAAACTGTCCGCCTACCGTAACACCAACCAACCAACCAAACTCCAGCCGAGTCGACCAAGTCCACGGAGCACAGCGCAGCTAAAGTTTAATTCCCAACCCAACAACAACTCAACCCTGGTTAAGAGCCGACTCAGCGACTCAGATTGACTCGTAGCCGCGCCACATTAAAAAACTCTCTCTCCCCGCTTTCCCTCTGCTCTCTCTCCCTCTCTCTCTCTAAAACTCTCTCTCTCACCACGAGAGACGACCCAAGACCCTGCTCTCATTTTGCAGCCCCCTCCCTCCGCCTTAAGCCCAGACTTTGCAGAACCAAAAACCTTCCGAAACGCTGCGTTTCAGCTGAGATCGGCGAAGACGAGCTATGGAGAAAGACAAAGTCGCTCTGGTGCAGACCCTGATCGACCTAGTCAACGAAATAGCTTCGATCTCCGACTACAGGTGCACGGTCAAGAAGCAGTACTGTAATTTGGCGAGGAGGCTGAAGCTGCTGACGCCAATGTTCGAGGAGATTAGGGATAGCAAGGAGGCGGTTCCTGGGGAGACTGTGAAGGCCTTGCTGTCGTTCATGGAGGCTCTGGAATCGGCTAAGGACTTGCTCAGAATCGGAAGCGAAAGCAGCAAGATTTACCTGGTGTGTGCGTATCATTCGATTCTCTTCTTCAGTCGTCCTTGCATTTTTTGTTTGTGTGCGTTTGATTCCTGGTCTCGGTGATTTTGTTGTTTTGATTTTTTATATTTCTGTTTGATTGTTGAGAAAATGCATGAAAGTGAAGGAAAATAGTTTTTTTATATTGAATTTGATACTGCTGTATTTGTTGTTTCCACTGGGTTATTGAGTAAATTGTTTGTTACTCGCTATTGACTGCTGTGGAAGCAATCAAAGTAATAGCATACTAACTTCAGATTAACAAAACAGTTGTGTTAGGCTTTGCTAAATTGGAATTTTAGTTTTAGTTAAAAGTTTCAAGGGTTCCAAATTTTTGCTATAATCGAGATTTATAGTTCTAATTTTTTATCAATTGCTACATTCTCAGCAATCAAATGTTTAAAAAAAAAAAATTGGTTCCAAAAATTGAAGTTCATTGCTCCTTTCCAGTGCTTAGTTTTTCCTCAAATTTAGTGATACTAGTTAAGTTTAATTCGTTTGTTTGGAAATTTTCGCACTGAATTGAATTGTGGCTTCTTTAATATTTAGACGTGGAAGACTTGAGTGAAGTTGTTGGATAATTAAAGTAACGAAATAATTTTATATATGTTCACCTTTTTGAGACTCAGCAGAAAGTTGCCAAACAGATTCCTTAACAAAAAATTCTTAGTCTTTTATTTGGGTGCAGTTACATCTTTGTTTTGGCGAAAGTTTTATTTGATTTTGGGGATTTTTCATATCTCTGATTAGCAGCAAGCCAAAGTAGAATGTCATGCTTAAAAATCTCAATGAAAAGTTTCTCTTTGTATGAATAGAATGTATTTGCATTGGTTTCTAGGGTGTCCCCTTTCATGTCTGGGGTTTGTGATGTTCCTATTATTCTTTCATGGGTCCTTACTGTTCGGTCCTTTTTGTCTCCATCAGTTTTATTAACTGTATCAAGATATAGTACTTGAGCATTGTTGTGTCTCTTGATTTAGGTGGTTGTGAATGGAATTGTCAGTTCAGAATGGAATATCACTGGTTGGTAGTCAGAAGTGGGAATCCATATTTTTGTGTGGAAAATCCTTGGTTGTTTGGTATCATGTACTTGGTAGAAGGTTCCTTCTTGCATTTCTGAGAGTGGTGGTACTATAACTAAGTCAACAAGATTTTGGTTGTTCTTGGTCTTGCTTTTATTTGTGGAGGAACTTTGGTAGTTGATGTTATACCACTTTTGGGGAAGATATTCAAAGTAGTTTGTGGGTGAGAGATGAACATATTGAATTTAGCAGTTCTTGAAAACCACCACTTATGGGCATTATCCTCTGGTTCATGCTAGAATTTTCTGATTATACGTACACCAAAATTTTGATTTCTTTAGCGTGTTCTAGCTGTTAATTTCCTGCATGGTGTTAAGGTTTCTGTATGAATGATGATTCTACCACAGTTTCACGAAAGTGTTACTACTTGATTTTGGGAAGAAAAGAGAAAAACATGCAGCTTCCCTCAGCTGTGTAATGAGCTATCTTCTGGCTTGAAAAAGGCTGCATAAAAACAAGACAGAACAGTGTTTTGATGGTTTTTTTGTGTGCTTCGAGGAACTTAGTACCATATTATAAAATGCCCACTAACTGTTGAAAAGGGCTATTTGTGGAGCTTTGAGAGTGAATATGATTTATTGTCAGGAATAGTACCGCATGCTACGGGGGATAAATATCTAGACATGGTTTATAATAAATTGGAGTTACCATCTCTCTATGTTTCTGAATGTCTTGTCTCAATATCCCTCTTGCTCCCTATCCTGTTTTTTGGTCATTCTTATTCTCCCTGTTACTAAAAATAAAAGAAGAAGCAAAGTGATACACATCGTGATCCTAAGATTTCCTAGCAATGGCTGAAATATAGTGAATATGGGTTCGAGGATTGATATTATTTTATCGATTCAGATGGGAAGGGAATAAGATGGCTAAAAATATCATGTTTTGAAACACAATTTACATAAATTGGCTAAAACAAACTGAGAGTGTTCCCAGACTCTCAGTATAAGTGGTTGAGATTTGAACTTCAATTTCAGAAAAAAATTTGTTAACCATGTCTTAGTTAATAATGTGACCACATTGTATAATTTTGATAGGAATACTGAATTACAGTGCAGATTGATGCGAAACATGCCTGTGTGAATAGACTATTTCATATTATAAACTCTGAGGTGTTTTGTGTCATATGGTCTATTTGTCAATGTTCTTTTGTTTTCCGTACTTTGCATGGGTGGGGTCTGTTGAATGTTCCCTGTTTTTCTTTGTTAAAGGTTTTTTTATAATTAACTCAGCCTTAGATTTTAAATAAACTACTAAGATTGCTTCAAAGTTCAAACTTCTAGTCATATGATACCTTGATTCTCTCTGTCTCTGTCTCTGTCTCTGTCTCTCATGAACCTTTTCACCCTACTTGCAGGTCCTGGAAAGGGAGCAAATTATGAAGAAGTTCCATGAGGTGACATCTCAGCTGGAACAAGCTTTAAGTGGAATTTCCTATGAAAATCTTGACATATCAGATGAAGTTAAGGAACAGGTATATTTTCATCATTGAACAATCCTGTAATTGTTTGGGATTTGATAACCAGGGATCGCAATGTAATAGTTGTTTTTTTGTTTTCTTTTTCTGGATATAGCTTCACATGTTTACTTTGGAATCCTTGTCCTATATAAGCTGACATTATAAAGAGATGCCAGATTCTTCCTTACAGAATTCTTGAAGTATTTTCTTTAAAGTATATTTAAACATCTTTAGATTGCACGTGCACAGACACACACACAGACATTTAACCATACTATGACTTGCAAAACTTATATCTATGTGGTACGACAAGAATTTGAGTAGGTCCCGATTCAGAGCTCCTAAATTTATTTGTTATATTATATTTGAGATTTTTCAGTTTTAAATATATTCTTTAACTGTATCATTCATCCAGGTTGAGCTAGTTCTTACTCAGTTCAGAAGAGCCAATGGAAGGTTTGATTCACCAGATGTTGAGCTCTATGAGGATCTCTTATCCCTTTACAGTAGAAATGATGCAGCAACAGATCCAGCTGTCCTAAAAAGATTGGTTGAAAAGTTAGAATTGACAGGGATAGCTGAACTTACACAAGAGTCACTAGCCTTGCATGAGATGGTTACTTCCAGTGGTGGGGATCCTGGAGAGAGCATCGAGAAGATGTCAATGCTACTGAAAAAAATTAAGGATTTTGTACAAACAGAAAACCCCAACTTGGATGCTCCTGCAACAGAGAAGAATATATTAGCAAGTTGCAGTGGACAAGCATCTACTGACAAAAATCACAAGGTTCCCCCAGTTATTCCAGATGATTTTCGCTGTCCAATATCATTGGAGTTAATGAAGGACCCCGTCATTGTTTCAACTGGGCAGGTATATGCTTGCTCTTTGATACCCACAACTTAATTGCACCATAATTATCCATGTTCCTTTATCCTTATTCCTTCATGTTTCATTGGATGTTATTAGATGGTTTTCTCCATTCCATTTTCTGTCGTATGGCTATCCGATGTCAATAACATGTTTCCACGTTCTTGTAGAAAATTGTTATATTGAAATTTGTTTGCTACATTGTATCCTGCTGTTGGGTCAATGATTCCCCCATTTGAGATCAGCCTGGTTGTCTTCTGTTAGTTCCTTCATATTGTTTGTCAGAACAAAACCAAAACTTTTTTATTACGAGCTTGAAAAGATGTCACAAAGACTGGATACTTGTATTCCTATATATGGTAATTTTTTATGAATACATTTGAAGTCCATGCCCTGGGACACAATCCAATTTAAAAGATCTTGTTTCCACTGCTGCAGACCTATGAACGTTCCTGTATTGAAAAGTGGCTTGAAGCAGGGCATGGGACATGTCCGAAAACGCAACAGAGCCTCTCTAATACCACCCTCACACCGAACTATGCTTTACGTAGCCTCATAGCCCAGTGGTGTGAGGCAAATGGCATTGAACCACCAAAAAGACCCAATGCTCGACTTAATAAAACTGCATCTGCCTGCTCGCCTGCAGAACGTACTAAGATCGAAATTCTCCTCCGCAAGCTGATGTCAGCAAACCCCGAAGACCAAAGGTCTGCTGCGGGTGAAATCCGGCTTCTTGCCAAGCGTAATGCAGATAATCGTGTGGCCATTGCGGAAGCTGGTGCAATCCCCCTGCTTGTTGGCCTTCTTTCAACCCCAGACTCCCGCACCCAGGAGCATGCTGTGACAGCACTTCTCAACCTTTCCATATGTGAGGATAACAAAGGAAGCATCATATCCTGTGGAGCAGTTCCTGGTATTGTTCATGTTCTCAAGAATGGAGGCATGGAAGCTCGGGAAAATGCGGCTGCGACCCTTTTCAGCCTTTCTGTTGTTGATGAAAATAAAGTTAGAATTGGTGCTTCGGGAGCCATTCCACCACTTGTAACATTGCTAAGTGAAGGTACCCAAAGAGGGAAGAAGGATGCCGCTACAGCACTTTTTAACTTGTGCATTTATCAAGGGAACAAGGGGAAGGCAGTAAGGGCTGGTGTTGTTTCGACACTAATGCAACTGCTGACAGAGCCTGGAGGTGGAATGGTGGATGAGGCACTAGCCATTCTAGCAATACTGGCCAGTCATCCTGAAGGGAAATCAGCCATTGGAGCTGCCGAGGCAGTGCCAGTTTTGGTTGAAGTTATTGGTACTGGATCTCCCCGAAACAGAGAAAATGCAGCTGCAGTTTTGGTGCATCTTTGTTCCGGAGACCAACAACATATAGTAGAGGCTCAGGAACTTGGGGTGATGGGTTCATTAATGGAGTTGGCACAAAATGGCACAGATAGAGGCAAGAGAAAGGCTACACAGTTGCTTGAGCGAATAAATAGGTTTGTTGAGCAGCAGACACAGCAGGCTCAGGCACAAGCCGAGGCTCAATCTGAGACTGAGACCCAGCAGTCACAGCCACCCTCCACTACAAATGCTGTTGACAGCTGATAGTTTATTTTTATTTTTATTTGTTCTCTTTTTATTTGCTTGGTTTCTTTTGTTCTTTTCAAGTCAAAAGAAGCGGCTTTGCTTTGGCAGGGGGAGGTGGAAGATCACCTTCCAAGTCTGTAAGTTATTCATTTTATTTGTGTGGGATGAGACTATACTTTCAGGGGTTCTTTATAAAGAGCATCAATGGGTAGGGGGGTTAAAAAGAAAAAACAAAAGGAAAGAAGGGCTGAGATATATATCTGACATTTATGTGAAAATTGTACCATTGTAACATGTACGACTGTAATCATCCTCAGTTTTTAGTGAAGAGATGTTGCCTGTATTGAATCCAAAACATATTGGTCTGAGAGATCAAAGTTACATATATTGAAATTCAAAGCTTCAAACATCCCCAGATATGTACAATTTTCACATCCAATGAGGGAATTTTTTTGTCTTTCTGTTTTTTGTTCTTTTGTTTCTGCTGAAGATATGTTGATTCATTCTCCCCTTTCTTTCTGTATTAGGTAACTTGAAGGGCAGTGCCATGAGGAAATTTTATGGTTTCATTGTCACTCGATGTTACTAATCCATGTGATATGACAGAATATGGAAAACATTTTTATACTTTAGGGTAATACTATGTGACCGTGTTACAATGAAACCGAAAACTTTGTCAGTGCCGTGGCTTAACCTGGATGGACCTTAAAGTCAAAGGTTGGGGATGTTACTTGGATTTTGCTACCAAGTTGTTCCTGCTAATACGCTATAAGAATAAGAATGAGAGTTCCTAATCCGAGCCACATAAAAAAAGGACTGATTCTGTCCCAATCAGACCCATTTAACAAATTTCAATCCGGAACTAATATTTTGGTGGTTCTGAAATCTGAATGGTGCTGTCTAGTCTGAGAGCTTTTTCTGGCTCACGCAAAATGTTGCGTCTGATAGGGCTAATAAGGCTAATACCAGTTCTCATGGTGATCTAGACTGATTTTGCTTAAAAAGTTGTAGCTTTTGGATTTTGATTGGAAAGCCTTTTGCCACTCTTTCTTCAAGGGGTATGTGAAATCAGGCTATGATAGGAGCCAGTAGCATGTGTATAATTTGCACAAAAATAGCTTGGAAGAGAAGGGTGTCTCAAAAACTCATATACAATGAAATCTCAAATAACGAATTCGTGTGAAATCCTTGGTATTTTTTCTTTTATCAGTCGCTACAAAATCAACAATTTCGTAAGCTTGAACTTCTGTTGCTGACATAAAAACATTTCTTTTCATGTCTTCGAAATACAACCCATAAGGGTTTGCCATTGCAAGATATTTTATATATTTTTTTCAATATGAGATATTAGAATCCAACTTATCGTATTCACCAAGGAAGCAAGTCTGTGGATGTATAGCCTAATCTTTTCATTTTCATTTTCACTTTTTTTATTTATTTAATGGAAGCAGCATTAATATCCATTGTTTCAAATGAAATATACTTTCCACAACATGCCCAAATTAAGATAGGAACTGCCATTGGTTGGGCGATTTGGCATCTGTCATATCACATGGTATATGCTTGACAAACATTTGATTGAACATTGCTTGTTTTTTTTTTTTTTATAAAAAAAATTCCCTAAAGAGGATTGGGATTATCAAAAAACGTTGCCTTTCTGACATACTACTTGTCAGCAAAAATATTTTTGCTCACTACCCTGAATTGGTGATGAGTATTATCATAACGTTAATTGTTGTTGGATGTGTTTAATTTTTTAGATTCGTGTGTGACAGGTAGATTAAATCACACTCATTCAATAATAATTAACGTAATGGTAATGATTGTGACATTTGTTGAATACGTTTAATTTTGAAATTCATGTCGCAGGTAAATTAAAACACACTCATTCAACAATAATTAAAGTAGCGATAATGACCGTGAGATGTATATAAGAGAACTTAAACACATAATGAACATGTGAGAAAGTAACTGTCAGTGACATAATCTAACAAGATTTGTAATTCTAAAGAATCATCTCACTGGGATTGATATCGCTGAGTTTATAAAGTAGCACTCCATCATTCACAGATTCTTTGAATTCCAACTTAGAAGAAAAAGAGAAATTCGAAGACCAAACTAACTACCATTTTGATCAAAATCTAACAAAGGATCAGTACAAGATAATACAAGATGATGCATGAAGTAGCTCCATCATAGAAAACCATGCTAAATCATAGGGGGGCGATGATGTGACATGATACTAACATGTCACTTGTACCAATTGAAATTCAGATGAGTGGTTTCAATAAAGTGAAAACTAAATATGCAAAAACCCAAATGATTTGTGACAAAAATAATGCAACATCTATGCTAACTTGCCGCATGTTTTGTATACATATAGTATACCTACGCATATAATGGGTTGTATCATAACATATATGTATCTAAAAAGTAACTTAATATGTATGCATATGATATTATGGTCCCTTAAGACAATATGGGACCACTGAATTTGCTTTTTCAGATTGAATGCATTGAAGCTAATCTTAAATTCATAAAGACCCGAGTTAAAAATTGAAGTTCAGATGCAAATATGTATCTCTTAGCTAGATTGTATATAATCAATCGGAGAAAAGAATGAGAGATCAAGAGATCATGCTAGTAAAGTACTTTGATGAGACATCAGATCACATATATTATGACTCTTAGTTTTAGAAAGATGATGACAATTTAGTTCTTGTGTTTATGAGTTTGGCATTAATATCGTAAGGGTTACCTGTATTTTTCCAAAATATATAGACGAGAGTACGAGTGTTCTTGCTTATGCATATGTCTTGATGTTTAGGCTTCCATCATTTTCTTTCGAGTTACATTATATTTGAAGTGCTAAACTTGCATACCAGAGGTTCGAATCCCCATGGCATCAGTTGTGTGTTTGTGAGAAACTTCATCCCTTGTAGTTTAGACTATCGCTTGTACTTTAAAAAAAAAAAACAAAGAAGATGAAGAAGAAGTGCTCAAATCCTTGATCAATTGTCCAACTCCTCACTACTTGGCTGGGTAACACTTTTCAATACAAACTCTCTATACAAATCTCAAACATTTAACCCTAAATTTCAAAAAACTATAAGGTTGCAAGTAAATATTATCAACCACAAGAGAGTATATATTATAGCAATCCCAACTAATGTGACGTAGCACAAGTAAGACTCAAACTGAATATGCAGGTTGCAAGTCATTATTAACTAAAAATCTGCTGAAAAAGCTATAAGGTTAATGGTCCAGATTCCAGAACGAGTATCAGTGATACTGCACAAAACGCTCAAAAAGAAGGTGAAGAAGCAGAATTGTAAAAAGAAATGCAAAATTAAACGTGGACCCATTTGGAAGAAGAAGAAGATCAGAAGGTGATAAAGAGGAATAAAGTGAAAAAGGAAAAAATAAAACGCAGGCCCATCTCTGCTTCAACAAACATAAACACTTAACACTGAGGACAGAGAAAGAGAGAGCAAAAAGCAGCGAATAGAAAAAACTAACAATCAGAGAGAGAGAGAGAGAGAGAGAGAGAGAGAGAGAGAGCATATATATTTCACGTTTATCAAAGTGTGGGTCAACAAAATGAACATCCATAACATAGAGGGTCTTGGATTTCCGAGCCATATGCTTTGCTTTTGAATAAGGCTTTGAAGCCTTTGATTGCTCTTCCAGCGGTTGTCGTACCTCTCAGTCTCTCAGGCTCATCACCAACAACAGCAACCATTCCTCTTTTATTTCTTTGCTTTCCCTTTTGCCTTCTTTGACGCCCATATGCAGAATGCATGCACATTTTCGACTCACAATAACTGTCTTCACTGTCCACGTCCCATGACCAAACTCATCAAATATCAAATATCAAGAGAGAGAGAGAGAGAGAGAGAGAGAGAGAGAGAGAGAGAGAGTGTGTGTGTGTGTGTGTGTGCTTTAATTTTTTGCTTCTGGCATTCTGGTTTGATTGCTTTATTCGTCCATTGCTTGGCAGCCTTGGTTCTTGCAAAAGCAAATCCTTGATTCCTTCTCTTTTTCATAAGATGACCAGCCCTTTTTGGCGTACAATACTAATATGTAATTATTACATCGATCTCCGAAGAGATCAACAGAGATTATATACACATATATCTTTCTATTCTAACGTGACAAAGTTTTATAATTTTTTTGACCCAATTTGAAAGGATGAGACACTGGGGGACCATGTTTAATTTTTAAAGTAGCAACAGTAAACACTATAAGTAAAGTGTTAATAAAAAAAGACGCATCTGCACTTAAAATCCTGTGTTTCAAGACTTATAAGAAAAAAGCAATGATATATTATAGAGTTCTTTTGACCTATATTGCTAGGGTTTTATCATATATAGCTCATGCATGATGCACCATTCTCTACCAAAAATCTAGAATACTTGTTGCTCACTTGGATTTGGTTGAGATGCTAGATACTTGCATGCATGGTTTTTAGTGGGATTTTTGGCGTTTTCTCACAATTTCCTTTCAAAGTCGTCAACTTTCACTTTCACCCATGTAAAACAAATAAGTACTTCCACTGATCTTATCATTCTTATTATTATTGAAAAATCATTATACATAGTACTGTTTTGTATGTATAATGATGATGCTCTCTCTGATCTCTTTCTCTCTCTTGCCATCTGTCTCTCTGACTTAAAATCTAAATGTAGTAAACATGTTTTCCTCCGGAGGTGAAAACTGAAAACACATTAACACCTCAGTGAATCTCATAAAAACATGAGACAAGAAGCTTTCTTGGAATTCAAATTTGGCCAAATTTAGAGGAATTGGGGAAAACGGGGAAGTGGAGTCAGTGTCGACCCTCTCTCGATCAAGTCTTGATGACACATCACTTTTCCTACATTAACTTGCGAGAGAGAGAGAGAGAGAGAGAGAGGGAGGGAGACACCATTGAAGAGGATGCTGGTGAAGGACTTAATAAAGGCAACTCTTTTCAGAGCAATGGTGGAATGTGGATCAACTTCCTCAACAAAGTACTTTAAAAACAAAATGAGAGAGACAGAGAGAGACTTGCAATTAATGCACCACTGCAGGGACATAATAAATTAAGCTGCAGAATCTCTACATATATAAAGTATAAACTTCAATCTCCTCTTGATTCAAGCATATATATACATATAATTTTGAAAAACATACTCTTCTTTAATTAATTGATATGCAGCTTTTGTCAAGTGGTGTTCCATGAAGATTGTACGAACAAAAACACATACATGGAGCCACATGTTTCAGACACAGATTTTCATAGAATATCACTTACTAATTTCAAGCCAAGGAACCCTATTGTTTTCATAGTAAATCAAACGATAGAAACGGTGCGGATTGAATTTTCTCATTGTGATGCATGCAATTGGTATTATTAATGCATGTGGCTGAAGAAGATATGAGAGATACGATGAAATGAAATTTTTTCAAAAGGAGTACCATTGATGATCAGCTCATAGTGGCAGATACAAACCCATATGGTACATACACACACCATACATTAGTTAATACACGATACGAAGAAGCACAATAAGTACTCAAAACAAGAAAGAAAAAAAGAAAAAAAGAAAAAAAGAAAAAAAGCAAATAAAATACAAATCAGAAAGACTACCATTTCTTAGTTATTGGATCCATATATCCCACCTCTAATCATCATCAAGGATGATAAGGGCTCGTGCATCCATCTTAATTATACACTGGTTTAATTTCTGGCTTGGAAAACTTACAAGAGATGGCTTGTGGAAGAAGAGTTGAGGCCTGATAAATCTGTCCACGAATTCAAATTGCCACCCCAGAACTGATTATTGTTGTTTTCAGAAATATTAGTACCCAAAGAAGGTCTTGTCAAACTAAGCCCACGATTGCCTTCAACTTTCACTGGAGGGGGCAAGTGATCACCGGTATTATTAACCCTAGAATTATTAGCAGCCATAGGATCAGTTGGTGCTTGATGATGATGATCAACTCCTTGATCACCAGTTTGAAATTGGTATAAACCTGTTGAGGGTGATGAATCAAACCCACAACCACCCAAGAATGGAATTTGCTGCAAATTCAAATTGCGCCACTGGTTATCTCCTCCCAATATTCCACCATTTAAATTGTTAATATTATTGCCTCCTATCTGGTGAAATTGGAATCCCATATGATGGTGGTGATCAGTCTGTCCCTGCTGGATCTCATTGAAGTTTAGTCCCATGTTCCCAGCTCCACCATAACGTCCAAGACTTTGGATTGTTGAGGCCAGAAATGGCAGGGATTGATGAGTTGCCTGTGGCAGTTGTGACAAATGAGTATCAATCATATGATGATCAGATGAGTTGGAACCTGTTTGAATATGATCGGTACTTGTGGCTGCTGGAGATTTGGACCTGCTGCTGCTGCTGCTGTTGCTTTTGCTTTTCTTGTTTCGGCGACATCCTCCTCCGACTGGAACATTCCTTAGGGCACCTCCTCGGGTCCAGTAACGCCGACATGTCTTGCAGAAGTGGCGAGGCTGAGAGAGGCTGTAGTTGTTGAAGTAGCAAAACTTGGTGTTGGTGGACTCACACCTCGGACACTTGAGGGCGGTTTCTGGCTGTGGAATCTTTGCCATACGGGCTCGATCGGACATCGAACTGGGTCTGATGGAGCCCGGGCCACCACCACCTGTACTCCCTTGGCCACCGACATGAGTGAGTGGCGGTGGAGGCAGCGGTGGAAGCTCGAGTGGATTTTCGTTTCCAGTAGTAGTACTTCCCAGTTGATGATGATTTGGTTGCTGCAAGATAATAAAAATCCAAAGTAACTATGAGTTAAGCATAAGGAACATATATTTCTGGTATATTCACAAAGAGATATATCACAAAGGAATAGGAATAAATATATCTTTTGAATTTGCTTTTTTTTTTGTTCTTCCCTTTTCTGTTTTGGTGAAGATAGAAGGTGTTGATGGAAAAACTGGAGCTAGAGAAAACCTCACCTGGTGCCAATTGGGAGGATCTAAATAGACTGGAATAGATGAGAAAACCATGGTGTTTGATCTTTATTTCTTTTATAAAGTTTGATGGGTCTTTAGGAAATATGGTGGTGGAGAATCACACCAAGGGAATACCAGAGCCAAGAAAGAAAGAAAGAAAGAAAGAAAGAAAGAAAGAGAAAAGAGAAAGCAAGAGAGGAGGAAAGCAAGGGAGAGGCTTTTGTATATTTTTGCTTTTATTCCCTCATTCTCATCTCTTTTTGTTTTATTATATATTTAGGGTTTTGAGTGGACGAAATTTCTTCGCATTTAAGCTTTCTTTTGAGATGCTGCGGACTGTGATTTAATTAGTGCTAAAAAAAGGCTACTTGCTTCCTGGCTCATGCAAGGAAGAGAGAGAATGAGAGAGACAGAGAGAGATAGAGAACGTGACACAGTAAAGCAAATTACAAATCACTACTATTTGGCCGTCGTGGTGGGATCGCCGCCCTCAAGTGAAGTCATCAAATTAATCCTGATTAGGAGTTGTACGGAATAATTAATATTAATTATGGCATTAATCCTTTTACCAACATGACTAATTTTCCATGGTAACAAAACTAGTTAGTTGTGTTGTGTATATACCGTTGTCCTTAATCAATTGTCAAGTGGTAATCTTTTTTTTTTAATTAGTTGAAACGATCGCTTTTCAATTAGTACTCTTTTTATTGTCACCCTATTTTATCATGCAGCACCATCAAATGTAATTGAATAACTGACTGAGTTTGGTTTGGGAACTATGAGTGCTTCCAAGTAATCGTTTTCTTTGTTTGGTTGAAATAGATAAATATTTTTTGCTTCGGGTGTATAGACTCATAACAAATAATGTAAGAATCACGTAATATAAAGTGCGTTAAAAGACGATCAAATAAGAGAATCATATGAGTTCATAAGTGAGACACACAATTACAAGAAAAATGTTAAAACTCACATGTGAGAAAAAAATGTCACATAAAAAGGAATTTTTTTAAATTAACTGTTATTAAACTCTTAACCAAGAAGGAATGTTGACGATGTACAGTGATTATGAAAAAGAAGTATGGGTGGGACGAAGGGGATGCTAAAAGTGTGAACCACATCCACATCCTAACCTAAGATTATTATATGCTGAAAAAAACAACAACACAAATTAAAGGTGCTAAATGTTTTTTTTCTTCATCTTCTTCTATACTTTCGCACAAAAAATAAGTATAAATTCATATTAATTCCAACATGCTAAATTACTGTGACAGATAAGACTCCTTTTCTAAGTAGTCAATTACGACAGATCATCGATAAAGAAAAAATCTTTAGCGTGCCCCAAATTTTATCCATCTTTATGGCCTTTTAAGCGTCACAAAATCTTCAAGTTGTCTCACAACTTTAATGCCTAACTCATCATATAATTTATGAAAACAAAAGAGAACATCCATCAAAGTGTCTGTATAATTAATTTGTCATTTATATATTAGTTGAGCTAAGTGAGAGCACTAAGAGTTAGCAAGCTAGAGTTTCGATATCTTTCTTTCTTTTGTTACTCTTTTTTTTTTTTTTTTTTTTTTTTTTTTTTTTTCTGTTTAATCACCTTTTTCCAGAAAGAGACCCAGTATGGTTTGCAGGTCGCTAAATATTATAGAATTTCTCTTTTGGGTGTGGGGCTGGCTGCATCACCATGGGGCTAAGGCTAAGGGGGATGCGAGAACGAACCACATAATAAATAAAAGCCAAAGCTTCGTCTATAAGGAATCTTCTTTTACAGATCACAGTAATTAAGTTCATTAATTTTCTTTAGGTAACAAGAAAATGTCACAAGATATTAAACTTTGGATTCCATATGGATCATTCATACATACCTCGCCTCCCTCAGTTAAACATGCATGCATTTTGAGGTTTTGTTTTGTATGGTAGAAAACATATATGATTGTCGTGATCTATAAAAGTCGATGTAAAAGCTTGCACTAGAGAATGGTGTGCACTCTCTTGGCTTGGTTGTTTCTGTTTCTCCTCCCTTTGTTGTTTTTGGCTTCTTGCTTTTCAATGAAGTATTTTTCAAACCATAAAAAAAAAAAAAAACGGAAGAGAAATTATAGAACCTCAATCGACTTTTACCACCTCCTACCATTGAATTATTAAGACAAAACCTACCATGATATAGATACTAACTACATTAGTATTTCTATATATAATCCGGATGGGAAAAGAACTGATATACATCTTTTTTCTATGCGGATGTCCGGACGTCATTGTAAACATGGAGGAAAGTCGGGAAGAGTAGTAGAAAATACATGGCGTCCGCACGATAACAACGTCTGAATGTCTGCATAGGAGAAAATTTATATATAATAATAATAATAATAATAATAATAATAATAAAAAGCATGTTGGTTTTGAGGCCAAAAAGGCAACCCTGTAAAATACTCTTTAATGGATCTTTACTTTGTATTTGGATGAGGAAATTTAAGAGTACTAAGGAATTTCAAGATGGTGGAAATTAATATTATTAAATTTGTGTAGTTTCTTGTTTATTATGTTTAGCTAACCTTCAAAAAAAGCTAGATGATGTTATAGGATACAATACTTTCGCACGAGGAAAGAAAAACCCAAAAGAAGATTACTTAGTGAAATATGATGCGATTAGAAAAGAGGACATATTATCACTAAATTTACATCATGTAGCTATATCTTTAAATCAATATAATGTTGTGTTTTTTTTTATAACTAAATTAAAAATCAAGGGGAAGAAGTGACATTAACCCTTCTCTCTCTCTCTCTCTCTCTCTCTCTCTCTCTCTCTCTCTCTCTCTCTAGATATTAAAGACAATCAAAATGTCTCCAAGATCCATTTTGTTGGAGGAGATTCAAACTTGTGTTGTTAGATTAAAGAAAATGAATGTGCAAACGAAAATATTAGTTATGAGAAGAATGGGTAAATAACTGAATAATTTCTTTTAAAATAAAAAATAATATCATTTATGAAATGGAAAAGCACAAATAGATCATGCAATAGAAGGCTTTAAAATTAAAAAAAAATTACCAATAAACAAGAGACTAAGTGGTTTCATGCATAATAAACTAAGAATTGGTTGCTATTATATACGTAATAGATTTTAGAAATAACATTTCAACTTTAAGTTAGAATTTTGAATACTTAAGTATAAACAATCCACAATTTGTTAGAGAAACAATTCTACAATTTCAACTTGGTTTAACAATAACTGATGATGATCAATACTTTTGTTTGAGCACTTGGTCATGTTTGATGTTTGCCATAACAATAACTGGATGTCTGTCAGGGAACCTCTGAGTTTTGCTCCATAGCCCTTTAAGTTGGCTTTTTTACAGTTCCATGTTCTAGGCGTGGTGTCTTCTTGTTATTTTGGCCTTTGGAAACCTTGACCGAGACCTACTGAAATTATGGTATCAGAGCCTTAGTTTAGCACCTAAATAATATGATTATAATAGTAAAGTACCTTGAGGAAAGAAGTCAATCAACACAACTGATAAAAAAAACCAACGTTTTATAACTTGTTAAAAATTTGTTAATTACCAGAATCACCAGTTAAGAATAGTGAACCCTTTGCATGTTTGGCCCTTGGTGGACACCTATTAGAATTTTTTTTAAAAAGGTTACAAGAATTAAAAAAACAGAAAGTTGGATACCAAGTAGAAATTAGGAATCTAGAAAAATTATTAAAATCACCAAAAGTAAGTAATTATCCAAGAAGAAAATTAGAAGTACATAATAGCATCATTTACAAGTTTGTAAAGAATCCATAGAAGCATTTCAAGAGCATTTAGGCATATTAAAAGAAAAAGGTAGACTTAGATAAATTTCAATTATATGATAGAGTACCTTAATTTAGAAATCAGTAAACAACATAAGAGAAAATTAACTTTAAATAATAATACATTAGTTTGTTATTTTCCAAAAAAAGAACATAATAACATCTATTACACAACAGTAATAATCCCTTCTTTATAAAGAAAGCCATATGGCAACGTGTTTTCATATAGACGTAAAAAAAAGAATCTTTCTTTTTGTGACTTTGTTTAAGACAAAGTAATCACCTGGCCTCCCTCAGTTAAACATGCATGCATTTTGAGGTTTTATTTTGTATATTAGAAATATATATATATATATATATATATATATATATATATATATATATATATATATATATATATATATATGATTGTCGTGATCTATAAAAATGGATGTAAAAGCTTGCACTAGAAAATGGTGTGCACTCTCTTGGCTTGGTTGTTTCTGTTTCTCCTCCCTTTGTTGTTTCTGGCTTCTTGCTTTTCAATGAAGTATTTTTTGACCCAAAAAAAAAAGATGAAGAGAAATTATAGAACCTCAAATCGACTTTTACCTACTCCTACCATTGAATTATTAAGACAAAACCTACCATGATATAGATACTAACTACATTAGTATTTCTACATATATAGTAAAAAGCATGTTCCTTTTGAGGCCAAAAAGGCGACTAATTAAGTAAAATAGTCTTTAATAAATTTTTATTTTGTGTTTAGATGAGGAAATCTAATAGTACTAAGGAATTTCAAGATGGTAAAAATTAATGTTATTAAATTTGTGAAGTTTCTTGTTTATTATATATGTTTAGCTAACCTAAAAAAGATGGGAAAAAAAAAATGCTAGATGATGTTATAGGATACAATATTATACTTTAGCACGAGGAAAGAAAAACCTAAAATAAGATTACTTAGTGAAATATGATGCTATTAAGAAAGAGGACATATTATCACCTAAATTTACATCATGTATGCTATATCTTTAAATCAATATGATGTTGTTTTTTGAAAAACTAAATTAAAAATCAAGGGGAAGACAATGAAAATGTCTCCAAGATCCATTTTCTTGGAGGAGATTCAAACTTGTGTTGTTAGAGCATCCGCAATGGTTGTTCAATAGTTCAAAGTAATATTTCAATAAATTGAACTATTTTTGAATCTGTTGAATTGAATTGAATTGAATTATAGTTTTTTTATATGAAAAAAGATTTAGGAGGAGGGGAGGCTACAGTTCAATAACTTCATATCAATAGTTATATTTTCTTACATATTTTTTCACATATCCAAATAAAATAAAATGGATAAATTGTACCATTGAAATATTCTAAAAGAGATCTTTAAAAAGAGACCAATTTTGAATATATTTGGAAGAATTTTTTTTTTAATTTCATGCCAAACTTGTATATTTGGAATCATGCAATAGAAGGCTTTTAAAATTAAAATAAAAGTTTCATGCATAATAAACTAAGAAAAGGCTGATATAATGTAATAGATTTTAGAAAATAACATTTCAATTTGAAGTTAGAAATTTGAATAAATAATTCCATTCCACAATTTTTTTAGACAAACAATTCTACAATTTCAACATGGTTTAACTTGATACTTTACTAATATGGGATTTTAAATCCCTTTCTAACCCCAAATATCTCTTCAAACCCCTCGTTGGAATCCATCCGAAAGTAGAGAGTACAAATTTTACATTTTAATTAGTATTCTAACTAATGTTACAATATCGCTTGTACTAAAATAAAAACTAACATTACGATATTATTTATTTTATTTTAATGAGATAACATACTCTAATCAATAGATATCACTGAAAAACAAATGAGAACTTCTTCTTCTTCTTCTTTTTTTCATGGAAAAACAATGCTAATGGTAACGGCATGAGAAAAATCCAACGCGGATATCAGAAAAAAGTTAAGTTAAACGTTAAAAAGCATAGAAAAATTTGTAGATGACTTCTCAAACTGCGGCCCCATCGGCTCTTAATAATGAATGAACAAAAGTTGGATCCTGAAATTAAGAAAGTATGGGCTGGTGGCGCCCCCATAGTCCAATGATGTAGCAACACATCAACGTCAATCTTTTTCATCAGATGCCTATGGTCGGGGGGATATGAACTCAACTCAACTCAACTCAACTCAACTATCCCGAGTTTTATACAAACTTATTTTTATTGAGTTACATAATAATCAGGTCATGTGATGTGTTATATGACCAAGGGTGTATACATCCCGGGATAAATAAGTTTCTTTCTGATGCAGAGACTCCTACTCGTGCCACGTCATCAATTAAGAGATCTCAACTATAATATGTAGGAGAAATTTTTTTTTATATCGGTACGAAGTATATACGACGCAAATTGAGCAGCGAAAGTAGAGTTTAGCTCCTAATAGTAACACTTGTGAATATTTTATATCTTGTTTGAAATTTCCTTGCCTTTTGTTATCAAGAAAATCAGTCAAAACTCAAAAGAACATGAGAAATCATGCTTGTCCAACATCCAATTTAAGTTGAAATTTGCTGACGTTTATCGAATATTTTTCATATAAAGGCGTCGCAACTCATAAAGATGTGCAATAAACTACTATTTTTCTTTTGTCTTGTACAATTACAATACACCACGTGGAAGCGTCATGCATTCAATTATGTTCATCTCCAACAACATAGATGACCATGAAAATATTATAGCATTCTCAAGTTCCAACAATAGATTTACTTTTCTAAAATTACCAACAATATATATATGATTGAGGAATTTCTGAAATAAATTATTTGAGAGATACCTTTTAAGGTACTTTATAAAAAAAATTTCAATAATCCAAACCGTCTATTTTTCAAGTCTTCATTCATAGATCATCCTTGAAAAAAATCAGAAAAATTGAAAATCATTAAAGTATCTAATTGCTAACAACAAAACAGATGAACATGATACTTCAAGAAAAGACTAAAATAATAATGATCTAATTGAGTAGTCAAATGGTTTCGGATTCAAGTTATTTTTTGCATATATCATCTTTGAGGGAATTTTTTTTTTGGGTCAAATCAATAATATTGTATTCTAACACTCCTAGTCTTATTTTCTATTGATTTTTTATTTTAATTAGCCAGTGTAATGAAAGAGACCTTTGCCTGACCTATTGTTGGGCTCTAAATAAACCAGCTGTGGCTGAAGTGTTTTAGAATAATAGAGAGGATAGATTTCCCTTAATAATGGTGGTTTCAGTTTAGTTTATCTTATTTAATAGTTGATTATTTGAACTTTAAATGAAGGCCAGAATTTATGCATGGGTGGAGCTGCTGGCTCATAATCTTTTTGTTTGGGCATTATTATTTTTATCTTAAGAATATTGCATGCATATATCTCATCGTGCTTCCTGCTGCTGTTTTTATCTTGAATGAACGTGCGGAAGATTCTACTTGTTTGTTTATAAATAAATCGATCCCAATCGGAAAAGACTGATCTTTGGTTGGTTTAGTGGTGTTGGAATCTAATTCTCCATCCAATTTTAGCAGAGTACGGCCTTTTGCTCCATTTTTTCATGCCAAAAGCTAACTCTCTTCATGTGGGGAGATATGTTTAGTTGGAAAGGAAGCAAATTGCAGCTTTAACATATTATAACTTGTCCATCTGATCCATCCCCTCTCTCTCTCTCTCTCTCTCTCTCTCTCTCTCTCTCTCTCTCTCTCTCTCATACACTCCCACAGGGGACTCTTTGCGCGTAGACAGATAATGTTCTTGCCCCACAAACCCTATGCACTTTTTGGGTTTGATATGTAAATGATAAAATGGTTTATTGGTTGGACCTAAATTGCTCGCTTTTTTGGTACAAACCTGCATGAATCAAGCATTATGAGGGGGGGTCAACTACATCAAAAGCAAGGTTCTCCATCCAATTTCAAATGGAGAGATGGTACGTACCATTTTTACTTTTTATGTCAAAGCTAGGTTGCAATACAAGTGGATGTGATGCGTTAATATAGGAGGTGATTGGCTCTAGTCTTTTTAGCATCAATCTATAGTATATGGTACATTTTATCAATACTCAGTCAACTTAAATTACTAAATGCAAAGGCAGATGCTGATTTTTTTTATAGGGTTAGGCCTAGTTTGGGATTGCTGTCACTTTTAAAAAAAGTTGCTTCTGCTGTGCTTTGAAAATAATTAGCTGTAAAGTAAAGCAGCTCCATGTTTGGTAAACAATATTTTTAAAGTGCTGTTAGTACAAAAAGCAGTGTAAAAGCGTTTGGTAAATTTTAATATAAAATTGTTGTAACTGTGAATAATGACTAAAATAGACATGATGTTAAAAGTGTTATGTATTAATCATGTGGTGGTAGTTGTAGTGATGGAGTGGAGGTGGTGGTGGTGATGAAGGTGGAGTTGGTGGTGGTGGGGATGGCGGTTGTGGAGGTGGTGGTGGTGGTGGTGGCAGTGGCAGCATGGTGGTAGTTGTAGTGATGGAGTGGAGGTGGTGATGGTGGTAATGAAGGTGGAGTTGGTGGTGGAGGGGATGGTGGTTGTGGAGGTGGTGGTGGAGGAGGAGGAGGTGGTGGTGGAGGTGATGGATGAGGTGGTGGTGGCGGAGGATGAGGAGGAGGATGTGGTGGTGGTGGTGATGTTGGTTGTGGAGGTGGTGGTGGATTTGGAGGTTTTGGAGGAGGTGGTGGTTGTGGTGGTGGTGGTTGTGGAGGTGGAGGTGGAGGTGGAGGTGGAGGTGAAGGAGGAGGTGGTGGTGGAGGTGGTGGTTGTGGTGGTGGTGGTGGTGGAGGATGAGGAGGAAGAGGATGTGGTGGTGGTGGTTGTGGAGGTAGTGAATGTGGTGGTGCAAGTGGTGGAGTTGGATGTGAAAGTGGGGGTGGTGTCATTTTTTTAAATGAATGATGGTATTTTGGGAATTTAAAAAATTCATTAAATGTTCATATCTGCTTCTTTTGAAAGCAGCTTTGAAAAGCAACCCAGAGTCTGCTTTTAAAAGCTGCTGTCAAAAGGCCATTGCTTTTAAAATAATCGGGATATTTTCTTTTTACCAAACACCTTAAACTGCTTAACTTTAAAGTGAAGCAGGTTTTTGGCCAAAAAAAGCAATCCCAAACGGGGGCTTAGTGGTATAAACCAAATTTAGGTAAAGTAAAAAATAGTCTAACTCTCTATTTAAAATAAGCCCAGTTCTCAATGTAGAAATAAGCCCATTCTTGAAGCATATAGGAAATAGTAAACATGCAATCCATAACCCTATATAAATTTGATTAGAAGCAAACATCAGAAATTTTCTTCTAGCCACCCAAAACGCCATATTTGAACCTTTAGAGCCTAGAAGAAATAACTCTCCCCCTCTAAAAAATTGTACCAACCTATCTTCAATGGGTTCTTCAATCTTTGGTAAGTTTTTCTCTTTTTTTTTATTTATATATATTCAATTTCCAATTTTAATTGTTGTTAAGTTTTTATGATTTAGGGTTTGGGTGAAAACTTTTGGGGATTGTTATATATGTTTTATTTTTGCAACTTGAATTATTAATTAGCATATATGATTTTTGGTGTCTAGTATTTCTTGTTAGGATATCATGTCACATGATGATAATAGACCGGCAAAGAGAGAAAAAACTATTTATTCATTCTTCAAAGGAAGTGGTAACAATAACAAGGATACACCTTCTGCATCTAATGTTGATACTTCAATTCCTGAGGAACTTACTCAACTCGGATCTAAGTAGTTGAACAATGTGTTTGATTTGATATTTATTTATATTTTGTACTTCTTTGTGTTATATTTGCTTGTAATGTGGCATTGTTTGATTTATCAAATTTTATTTACATTTTTGTTTCAAAAGAAAAAAGGCTTATAATATATCTCCTGTAAAAAAAAAATTAAAATTTAGCCTACCCTATAAAAATTCCTAGGTCCACCATTGACTAAATGCAAGCCGAACATAATTACCCTCGGATAAGCATGGTTGTCCCCAGTGGCGGACCTATTAAGGCGCAAGGAGGTGCAACTGCACCTCCCCTCGCCGGAAAAACCATTATAGGTGCTTCAAATTGCCCATTTGCTCAACTGGTGTATATATTACTTTATTTCCATTTTCAACATTTAAGTAAATGTCTTTGTCCTTTTACTTTCATTTATTTTTATGTTACTCCATTTACTTAAGTTTACAATGTAAATATATAAGGAAGTACCCCCCATTTGGATTCAAATAAAAATACTAGAAAATCAAATTCCCACCAAATCAAAATATGAAAAATCGGTTTGAATGCAAAATATGATTTAGGCTAAAAATGATGGTTCATTAAGTCAATATAAAATCAAGTTTTTTTCATTTGATGTGTAAGGAATAAAAGCCGCCAAATATTATCTTGAGAAAATGATTATTACCCACATGTCGCTAGATCGTAACTAAGTTTTGATACCTTGTTAGATATGCATCATGCACTGCAGATTGTACTCGGATATTGTTGTGTTACAATTCTATATGAAACTAACTAGCACAACCAAAACGCACAGCTTCGACTCATCTAATCAGTGTGGGAGAGAACAAATCTGCTACCAAAGTTAAAAGAAGTTCTCTCTCTCTCTCTCTCTCTCTCTCTCTCTCTCTCTCTCTCTCATGCTTTAATCTGATCAATCTCATGCTTTAATCTGATCAAGAGAATGACTAGAAAACCTACCACAGCTTCACAACACACGAGGGGAAAAATTAGAATCTATCTATTTGTGCATGCCGACAAAATATATTATTATTTCAAACGAGGTTTATTTAGTGTAGGAGGGGGCAAAGCCACATCGCTGTCATATATATTAGGGTCCGAAAGACATAACTGGTACCTGTATCTGCATGAGCACAGAAATCAATATAAAAAAAGAAAAGAATTGTGGAAAATAAAAGTTTCTTTTCAGTTTTTTATTTATTTATAGAATTTTAAAAAAGGGTAATGATTTCCCCAGTGGATAGTTCTTGTGTTCCATAAAAATAGAACTCATTATCTTATTTTGCTTTTATAAATTTTTTTAATATAAAAAAGTGTGAATTTACCATATTATCTTTATTTAATTAATAATTTCAATTTTTAATGTTTGCATTAATAAATGAAATTTTCTGATATTTTGAATGTTTCACCATTCTTTGTCTTTTACTTTATATATATATATAGATTAACGGTTCTCTCCCAACTAACTTTATATATTTCAATATTTGTGTATGTGCTTTAAGCTATATTTAAAATCATTTCAAATTTTCAGGTTTGGCATTACGATTTTATATATATGTAGCTTCACCTTTCAAACTTTATTATAAATGAATTAAGCTGATAATTTGGTAGAAATCAACTCACTTTCAATAATGAGAGAAATTAATTCGCTTTAGTTTGGAATTTTGACTTTATACATGATATGAGTGTTGATCATGTTTCCCGCGTTGGTAACGGGGCGAAGTTTGCTTCTTTTATTTTTATCTTTTATAGGTCATTGTTTAGTTTGCTATGAGAAACCTCTTGACCTTATACGTAATGTCCTCTTTCAAGATTGTACTAGTTGTGATTCTTTTATCGTTTTTATTATATAAAAAAATGTTAAAACTGACGGCCATTCAATCTTTGACTCGAGTGTAGTGATAAATGCTCTTACTATTAGAGAGTTATTAAAAAAATGGGTATGTTCCATAACTTTTTTTAATAGATTTGTTGCAGTAGAAAAAAGTGGGTGAATGAGTCATTTTATAGTGAGGGCCTTATAAATGGCTCTTAGGTTAGGCGCTATTTCTTAATCGTTAAGGTTAATCAATTTGATTCAATGACTAACCAATTGATTTAACGGTTAATAGATAAGGCCTCACTTAAGAGTCATATATATAGAATTCTTGGTGGGAGAATACCCCTCAGGTGGCAAACCAATAAAGGCCCAATTGACCATTTCAAGACTGCTTTCCGGCTAACAAAGGCCAGAGAAGCTAGTCATGTCCTCTTATGCAATAGAGTATACAATCCAGGCCCACAAAACCATGTGGCTCTCGCAATCCATGGTTTGGTTATGTTTGGTTTTCTTGTTTTTGGTCAGCATGTTTGATTATCTTTTTGAATGGTTACTTATTTATTATTATCTTTTTTTTTTTCTATTTCATATGATCATATTGGTTTGGCTATCTGACCGAGTTTTGATTTGGTAGGAGATTCACTGATCGAGTTTTAACAAATTCCAAAGGGAAAAAGGAAAAAAGAATGGACGGTAATTCGAACTTTAACATGGACATAGTAATAAATGCTCGTAGCACTAGAGAGCTATAAAAAAATTATTGAAACAAAAGTAAATTCCAAAAATTCCTGAATATTATTTGTTGCAGTAGTCTGGTCAGCTAACAAACTAAACTAATAAACGCGGATTACTATTCTAAAACTTCAAATTATAAATGAGATCAAATTGAAAAGCTCGATTGACCATGTCAATTTCCTTGTAACAAAATTTCAAGGAGGAGCAGCGTCGTTTGCATGCACTTGAAAAGCAGCATCTAGTTGATGCAGGAACATCACAAATTGACCTTCCTTTGGAAATTCAATGGCGGGATCCTCCACCCTTTGAATCTTGTATCCCAAGAAAGCTTGGCACGCAACGCATTTCACATCTGTCGCCAGTATGCTAAAGGAAGGATCACGGTATTCCCTCTCCACCTCAGCCAAGTTTACACATTTAAGGAATATTCCATGTCTCTCCTGCGAAAGAAAGAAGAAGAAAAAAAGAAGGTAACATGTTATAAAAACAAATTTCAATGATTTTGCTGTTTTACTCTTCCAACTATGACCCTAATCAAGGTTAACCCTCACGAACCAAAAACTTGAACTAATTAAAACAGCCGATTTAGCCATGGCTATTTTAATTAGTTTCGAGGTGCTACATTGGCTGATTTTTAAGTTCGGGGGTTAAATTCGATTAGGTGATAGTTCAGGATATAAAACGGCTGAAAAACCCATCGTAATTTTAAAGAAAAGCAACAAAAAGGATTGAGGAAACTGCATGAAACCAAAACCAAGACTCTGAAGTTACAGAGAAGCACTGAACAACAAGAAGTAAGAGCTTAGGAGCTGGTGATTGAACAATGAAAGAAGATGAAGAAAATAAGAAGAAGCAACGGCTGAAAAGATTGTTCATTGTGGGAACAGATGGGGAAGGTCTTTGGCCATGGATAGCCATTAAATTTACAAAAGCAGAGAAAATTCAGAAATACAATTTCCTTACTCCACCAGATTCAGAATGCTTGCAGAACAAGATCGTTATCGCTAAAATTATGAATTTAAATTACCTTCATAGTCACCCTAATGCAATCATTCGCTACGGCGATAACAGTACTGCAGTTCTTGCACTGTAGAATCTCCATTGACATGAGTAATCAGCGAGAAAATTAATCAGAGAGAAAATTAAGTGAAGATGTGCTTGGGATGGAGGGATGTGCTTTATAAGGGACTCCATGAAGTAGGAAACTTAGAAAGAAAAAATTAGGATGGAAATTGGGAAACTTGGAGGTTCGAAAAATTATAATTGGAAAGTGGGAATCTTAAGCCTCTTCATGCTTTACAATTAGGAAACTTGATAAAAAAACTTAGCATGCAAAGTGGGAAACCTGGAGGCTCTTTTCCCTCTCGTAATCTGAATATCAGATCAGACCCATTGGAATTGGATGTGATCATGTGAGGATTGCAAGAGAATTATTGGGCTTTTCATGTACCGTACGGTTCTCCCTTTGTTTAAAGCTTTTTATTGGGCTAAGCTCTTTTGTATTTTGGGGTTGGTGTGTTCCTTTTTCTCCCAGTTTAAAGCTTTCCAGATTTTAGTTTCACACCGTGACTTATTCAAACCCAGAAAAGTACATAAATAACATTTAATAATAAATAAATAAAAATTTACAACCAGCTACCAAATTTTTCCGTAACTTTCTTAATCAATTATTTTGTAATAACATTATCAAAAACGCAAAGAAGTTGATAGATGTGGACCTTTAAACCGTATAATTAGTACTAACCGGTTTGGATTGATCTTAACAAATTGGTCATATAGGAGAGATCTAGAGCGGTCATCCACAATTTTTATTTCTTTTTAAAAAAGGAGCGCATTTACTTCTCAAACACTCTACTATGTAATAATTTAAAAGTGACTTCACATAAACGAAAAACAAGGTGATTTAGAATAAAACAATCTAGAAATTAAAGACAATTACCAGACTCCATGTAGGCATCCAGCTTCTGCATGTCAAGGAAAAACTGGCCCTCCTTTGGTAATATAATGCTACGATCCCGCAGTTTTTCAATCTTGTATCCCAGAAACAGTTTGCAAACAACACAGTTGGCCTCCAGTGCCCCTGAAATAGCATCATCAGGATATGCAGGTTGACTCTTCACTTCCAAAGTAAGCCTGCATGGAGATTGAAAAACTAAAAAACTTAAGAAAGAGTAAAACAGTGAATTGATCAAATAGTTTTCTGAAGCTTACACTTTTTGAAATAAGCCGTGGTGTCAGTCGATCAGAGAGGTCCAAATACGGTCTGATGCCAATGCAATGCTTGTACCGCATGAGTGACAGCAGTAGGAGCTTACGCTCGGGGCACTCGAGTCATTTGACTGCACTTGAGACCCATCTGTACGAACTACTATGGATGAACCAAAGTCATTTGAATACACTCCAAGAGCAGCCTCAGTCTCCAGTTGGTGCATGTGCATCAGGAAATGACCTTCCTTCGGAAATTCAATTGCGGGATCCTCCATTCTTTCAATTCGATATCCTAAGCGAGATTGACAGGAAGCACATTTCACCACTACCGCCAGTATGCTAAAGGACGGAGGAAGGTATTCCCTCCCTACCTTAGAGAAGTTAACACATTTTAAAAATATTCCATGTCTCTCCTGCAAAAGAAAAGAACAAGTAAAAGGTTATAGAAACAGATTTCAGTGATTTTATATTATTCTACTTTTAAAAGTAAAATAACAAAAAGGAGAAAACTCCATGAAACCACAACCAAGACTCTGAAATTACAAAGAAGCACTGAAGAACAAGAAGTAAGAGCTTAGGAGGTGATGATTGAACAATGAAGAAAAAGAAGAAACGAAGAAAGAAACAAAGACAAGAAGAAGAAACAACGGCCGGAAAGATTGTTCATTGTGGGAATAGGGACCATGAATAGCCATTACATTTACAATAGCAGAGATTCAGAAATACTCTCAGCAGAGAAGGTCTTTGGCCATAACCATTACATTTACAATAGCATGTAAAGATTTAGAAATACTATCAGCAGAGAAGGTCTTTGGCCATGGATAACGATTACATTTACAATAGCATAGAAAGATTCGGAAGTACTATCAGCAGAAAAGGTCTTTGGCAATGGTTAACCATTACATTTAAAATATCACATAAAAATTCAGAAATACTATCAGCAGAGAAGGTCTTTGGCAACGAATAGTCATTACATTTACAATTGCATAGCAAGATTCAGAAATACTATCAATAGATTCAGCTAGTTTTCTTTATTTTATCGGTTTCCAAGTAAACTTTGGTTCTTCAAGAGTTTGAAAACATAAAAACTTCCACAGAAGCAAAATAATATAAACAAATTGATCACTTGGGCTGGTGCAATGTTAAGAGAATTAGCCATTGTTAATTTCCTATTTCATTACATTTGTTTCAGCCATTGATAATGACTTGTCACATTGTAAAACTGTGATGAGGAGGGTCATAAATATTATCAGCAGAGAAAGATTCATAAATACATCATAAAAACAGATTATTCTACTTTTAAAAGCAAACCAACAAAAAGGATTGAGAAAACTCCACGAAATCACAACTAAGACTCTGAAATTACAAAGAAGCACTGAACAACAAGAAGTAAGAGCTTAGGAGGTGATGATTGAACAATGAAGAAGAAGAAGAAAGAAACAGAGAAGAAGAAGAAGCAACGGTGGGAACGATTCGTTCATTGTGGGAACAGATGGGGAAGGTTTTTGTCCATGGAAAGTCATTACATTTACAATAGCAGAGAAAGATTCAGATATACTATAGTCAAGATTATGAAGTGAAATTACCTTCTGAGTCACAGCAATAAAATCCTCCGCCAGGGCAATGACAGTGCTGCAGTTCTTGCACTTTAGAATCTCCATTGCCATCTGAAATCAAATCAGAGAGAAATTTGATTCAAGATTTCCTTGGGAGGGAGGGAGGGAGGTGATTTACAATAGGCGGGCAACCAACTGCTATGTTATCAGTCAAATGAGAGTGAAGGCTATTGACCCTACTCACCCTTCTTCATACCCATGAAGTCCCCATAATCTCCATTGAAGCTCTGCTTGAGTATGCTGCAATCGGGCAAGGTGTTTGACAAAAGTCCTATGAGAGAACAGGGAGGGGCGAAGTTGTGTGGGGAGCTGAGCTTCAGAGATTCATTTACCGTGCGCTCCTCTGTTGAAGAATTTTATTGGGCAGCTGAGCTTTTTAGGCCATGAATATATTGTACTTATTCAAACTAAAAAAGGTACATAAATAAATGTATAAAAAAAAGTACGTAAATGAAAAAAAAATTTACAACCAGCATACTAACTTTTTCCCTTTCTTAATAAATTTTGTAATAACATCATCACAAACGCAAAGAGATTACTAGATGTGGACTTTTAAATCGACTAATTACTAAAATCGGTCTGAATCAACCATTTTGGATTGATCTTAACCATAAATTGGTTATATAGGAGAGTTTTAGAGTGGTCGTTCACATTTAGATATACTTTCTCAAAGATCACCCTAGAAAAAGTTAGACATGTCGAAAATTATAAGCACAATCCATACCTTTCCCCCTTTTTGTAATTTTTCTTAATAACTTTTAAAAAAATATATAAAATAGAACAAGTTAGAACAAAAAGGGCGGTTTCATCCTAGTGAAATTATGAACTTGAGCCCGTGCTCATTTTAAATTAATAATAGAGTGAAAATGAAAATGTGATGATTCTTTCATGCAAGTGATAATGGGTATGGGGAGGGGGACGGGATCCGCTGTCCCCATTTTCCATGTCCCTTCATATCCCTTGCATAATTTTTTGACACATGTCCAACAACTTAACCCTAACATAACGCTATTAACTTGGATAAAATTTTAAAAATAAAAACTTAATATTGAAATGAAAAAACAAAACAAACAAAAAAACCTAGCAGCTGCTAATCTCAACAGCCAACCCAACTCCTGACAACCACCCATATCCATCTGACCAACGGCATTTGCCTCTCCTCCTCATCGCCGGCCAACCTTATCCCCTTCGCACCCAACCCTTCCACCTTCTCTCTAGTCTGAAAAATTCACCACTTTTTCCTTTGATATTTTGAGTGAAATTGGAGAAATTGGATTTGATGACATAATTTTCACCGTTGATCTCAAGAAAAGGGAGGTATTATATAATTATGTATGAGAGATAAAAACTTTCTAAACTCTTAAACCGGAATTCATGGCCACGTGAAGGAGGGATGCCAGGTATCACTTTTCTTCAAAGAGTGATGGTTTTGTGAAGGTTCCAATGGGGAAGATCAACCCACAAATTGCTTTCATAAGGATTGCAATATCCTGGCATTTTCCCCAAGCCTTCCAAGATGTGAGACCTGTGAGGTTGCCATAGATAGGAGATTGAGAGAGACTCAGGTGAGAGGGCTGGTCTGCAGTGAGGAGGACAAGGGGTTGTGGCGGGTGCTCAAACTGGTGGCTGTTTGGTTATATTTATTCTTTTAATGTTTGGTGTTGCTTCGATTCAGCTGCACCAAAATGGATTCAGCTGCATCCTCAACTTGTGATACTCGCAAGTGCACGAGCCGTTTGGTAATATAGCATATGTAAGTGCGAGGTCGATCCCACGAGGATTGGTGATTGAATGATCCAATTCATTTCCCCTACACAAAACAGAAATGAAAAAGAAAATAAATAAAACAAGAAAAAAAAGGAAATAACTCAAGCAAATAAGTTCCCAAGTTCAATTAGATTAACGAATTGATTATAGCTAAAGTATGATTAAGCCATGGTGTTTGGTCATAACCTTGTGTTCCTAATTCCCTAATTTGATCATTTGTTGTCTAACCTAAAATTAAGCATTAGGAACCCATTAAGCATAGAAGAACAATTTAAACAACCAAGCATGTATCTAATCCCTGTTGTCGAATGTCCATACATACTCTTCCTATTCATAGTTCAATTCGAATTAAAGCATGGTGTCTACTCTTAATTCAAACCAAGATAGCTAACATGCAAGCCTAAATGGTGATCAATCATTCAAACTAGCATATTAACTTATAAGCATAATGAATAAGAACAAAAACCATAATTGAAACTTGGAAACTAATTAAACTTGAATACTTAAGAAAGAATGTACATTACAAATAAAAGTAAAGTGGAACTAAGAAAACTTGAAGGAAAATTTAGTAAAATCATTTTGTTACAACAATTGACAACTTGAAAGGAAACTAAGAGAATTTGAGGGAGAGAAGGGAAGGGAGCTCTAGAGAAGTGTTTGAGAGCTCCCCCCCTTGGGGTGTTTTATGAAGCTTGAAGACTTCTCTATTTATAGGGCTAAGAGGGAGGAACATCATGATGAAATCCAACACCACCATTCCTCTTTTAATACAATCCATAACTCACACTTCATCTTGTCTATGTTAGTGTGGTTGGAATCAATTCCATCCCATACTTCTTTTGTTGCACCTCAAGCTTTCTTCACATGGGTGTTCAAAGGTGTTCAATTGTTGCTGCCTTTTGCTGCCAACCCATGTGGGTTTTCTTTTGGTTGCTGGAAATAAAAGATTCTTCTGAACTAGGCTTGGTGTAGGAAGGCCTGAAATTTCAATATGTATCCAATGGGGCTCAAATTTGGATATGTCATAATAGACACCCATTGGAACAACCTTTATGAAGAATGTATTCCCATCTGAGCAGTACAAGTGTACATTTTGGGCCTTGCAAGTTGACTGCCGAAAATAGACTGGAATTGACTTCATTGCAGTCAGCTTGTGGGCTTGTTTTGGGCTTGATCTTCCCTCCTCCTAAATCTGGAAAAATCTGGATCTTGAAGCTCTTTGAATTATCTTTCCAAGCATATGCAGCCCAGCTCAAGGAAAAATTGGAAAGCTCTTCAAATGTGATATTTGGCCCAGTAACGCAGTTGCTGCCGAATTTGACCTTAAGTTGCCAAAACTTGTATAACTTTCTTTAGAAGACTCGGAATCATGAACCGTAAAATTCTCCATAAACTAGACTTCCGCATCTTTCCAATGATGTGTGGCTCGTTATTTGGTTCTTCTTGAGCAAGTACAGTCCAATTCATGAAGTTGACTGATCTGCAGACACCGATGAGCCAACTTGTCTCCAAAATGCATTTAATGAGTCTCAAGCTTATTACACTGAAACAAACACAAAACTTATTAAAAGCACAAGTTTAACTCAAAAACATAACCAAATCATAAGTTAGAAAGATACAAAATAACATGTAATTATGCACCGATCATTTGGTTATATTTATTCTTTTAATGTTTAGTTTTTATTTTTCTAATTTATTCAAGTTAATAGTGTTATGTTAGGGTTAAGTTGTTGGACACGTGTCAAAAAATTATGCAAGGAACACGAAGGGACATGGAAAATGGGGACAACGGATCCTGTCCCATGGTGAGGGGGATCAGGTGGGTAACAAATTATCCTAACATATCCGTTACAACTTTGATTTGCGCAAATCAAGGCTTAAAACCCTAAGGGCAAAATAGTTAATTTATGCTAAAATTTGGAAAATTAAAAGAAAATTCGGAACGGGTTGTTACAAATGCTAAGTATGAAGTGAAATCAAACTTTGGATACAAAATGTACGAGAAAAAAAAAATTTAGGTAGTAAATGATGAAATTCAGTGAGTGGTAAAGTGAAATTTACTCATAAGCTTTTAATAAATTGAGGCAAGTAAGGGAAGTATAAAAAAAAAAATTAAAAAAAAAAAAACCTAGAATTCCCGAGTGCTCATGGGTTCAAATATCCATGGTATTCGTACAAAAACTTAGAAATTAAAATAAAAAACATCTCATCCCACGTTTGGAAGAAACTTCTCCCGCAGAACAACCATTTTTATTTTATTTTTCAACTTGCCTACGGTATCTCACTATGCTAACAATTGTTCCAGAGTTTTGTAATTTTACTAACAAAATCGGTGACAGAAAATCTAGGTTCTAGTTGATCATGTTTGAAGTCTCCTTTTTCAAATATGTTTGAAGTCTTTTAGGTCATCACAAACACACCCTCAAACACGTTTTGTATACAAACCAGAACTCCTAAACCCATCCGTCAGAATCTCTCAGTCTCTCTATATGATCGACTAACCTATCTCATTTTCTGGCATATAATTTTTTGTTTTTCAATTAATGGCTTCAAAAGGTGAAGGACCAGTGATTGGTATTGACCTTGGAACCGCGTACTCATGCGTTGGAGTTTGGCAAGACGGCCATGTTGAGATTATAGCCAATGATCAGGGCAACAGGATGACGCCGTCCTACGTGGCTTTTACAGACGCAGACTGTTTGATCGGCGATGCTGCCAAGAACCAGGTCACCATCAACCCCATCAACACTGTTTTCGGTGAGTTCTCACACCCTATAACGTATACTTAGGAAATTATTATTGACGCTCCAAAAAAATCGTTATGAGAGAAATTGCACTCTATGATGAAGAAATTGATGAACATTTCAGAATGTCAATAACTATGACAGTTGAAATTAATAAGATTAGTATATTCATTTATCATTGATTCTATTGTTGATTGCATCTCTAACCAGTGTGTGTGATTCGAGAAAATATATAATTTAAAGTTCTAACGATTGTGGGAGTGCTTAATTAATTACTTTTTGTTAATCTAGTTTATACATATATCATATATGCTTTGGTATGTATATATTATATCCAACCAAATTTATTTCTAATGTGCTTTCATTAATTAGGGTTGAGCTAGATGCAAAGCGTTTGATTGGTAGGAGATTCACTGATGCCTCTGTTCAAAGTGACATGAAGTTATGGCCTTTCAAGGTCATTCCTTGTGCCGGGCGAAACAAGCCAATGGTTGTGGTGAACTACAAGGGTGAAGAGAAGCAGTTTGGTGCTGAGGAGATATCAGCTATGGTTCTCACAAAGATGCGGCAAACAGCAGAGGCTTACCTTGGCTCAACTGTAAAGAATGCTGTTATCACCGTCCCGGCATACTTCAGTGACTCTCAACGCCAGGCCACAAAGGCTGCCGGTGTGATTGCCGGTATGAATGTTATGCGTATCATTAACGAGCCAACTGCCGCCGCCATTGCCTACGGTCTTAACCAGAAAGCCTCAAGTGCTGCCGGTGACAAGATCAACGCCCTCATCTTTGATCTCGGTGGTGGTACTTTTGATGTTTCCCTTGTCACAATTGAAGAGGGTACTTTTGAGGTCAAAGCTACTTCTGGAGACACCCACCTGAAGGAAGTTGAGGTTCCACCCCAAAACCAATTGGCAATGGGGGGTGTTTGTGCAAATAATCTCACGGGAGAATATTCGCTTCTAGATCCTCGAACCTTCGATCTTCCTTCTCTCTCCTTCTCGATTCCTGTAAAACAGATTGGAGTAAATAGACCACACCTGAGGGGTGTTGGCCAAAGGCCCTCCGATGCCTAAGTTAGTTCAAGTGTTTGTAGGAAAACAATAGCTAAGCGAAGGGTACGGAGTTTGTATGGTGTGAACCGGGTGGCCGGAGCCGTGTGGAGAAAATATGGAGAGTGGAGAGTGGAGAGTGGAGAGGGGGAGAGAGCTTCGGGTATTTTCTCGGGTTCTGGAGCTAGGTTTAGAAGTAGGGTTTCTGAAGTCGGGTTTCTGACGTCAGTTTAGATGTACCTTGAATGATGACTGAAGTCATCTATTTATAGGAGCCTCGGGGCTAGGGTTTCGTAGAGATTGAGTCGGACTCGATTACATCTCTTTATTATGATAATATTTGCTCCCACAGGGGGAGTAGCCCAACTCCTTATAAACCCAGGCTAGGTCCCTTAACATTTCAATGTGGGACAAACACTCTCAACACGCCCCCGCACGTGTGGCGAACTTTCAAGCCCAACACGTGAACAACACATATTGGGTGACGTGGGAACACGTGTGGCCGTTGGGCCCAACACGTGAAGCCTTGCTCTGATACCATGAAGGAAGTTGAGGTTCCACCCCAAAACCAATTGGCAATGGGGGGAGTAGCCCAACTCCTTATAAACCCAGGCTAGGTCCCTTAACATTTCAATGTGGGACAAACACTCTCAACACCACCTAGGAGGTGAAGATTTTGACAACAGAATGATGAGCCATTTTGTGGAGGAGTTGAAGATCAAACACAAAAAGGACTTGAGCAATGACCCCAGAGCATTGAGGAGATTGAGGACATGTTGTGAGAGAGCAAAGAGGACTCTTTCTTGCACAACTACTCAAACCACCACAATTGAGATTGACTCTCTATTTGAGGGCATTGACTTTTGCTCCACAATAACCAGAGAAAAATTTGAGGAGCTCAACATGGACCTCTTCACAAAGTGCATGGACATTGTGGACAAGTGTTTGATGGATGCTAAAGTGGAGGACAAGAGCACTGTCCATGATGTTGTTCTTGTTGGAGGTTCTACTAGAATTCCCAAGGTACAACAGCTATTGCAGGATTTGTTTGATGGCAAGGAGCTTTGCAAGAGCATCAATCCTGATGAAGCAGTTGCGTATGGAGCCACGGTACAAGCTGCCATTTTGGGCGATCAGAACCGCCTGGACTTAGTCTTGCATGATGTTGCCCCAATTTCCCTTGGATTTTATAGTATCCAAGGAGTTATGGATGTCTTTATTCCGAGAAACACTAGAATTCCCACCAAGAAGGAACTGATTGTGTCAACCTTCATGGATAACCAACCTTGCGTGTATACTCAGGTATTTGAGGGTGAAAATCCAAGGCCCGCAAGAAACAACGTGTTGGGTAAATTTGGGATCTCAGGCATCCCTCCTGCTCCCCAGCGGGTGCCTCAGGTCACCATCAGCTATGATATCGACGCCGACGGAATTTTCAATGTCCATGCGTTTGCTGAGGACAAAACCACTGGGCGGAAGAACATACTCACAATCAACAATTATGAGAGATTATCCCAGGAGGAAATTGAGAATATTGCTGCGGATAAGGAGTATAATAAATTATATGAGGCTAGCGGTTATGCAACGTACGATCGTTTATTACTCTCTATTTAGCTAAGTTTTGGTCGAATAGAAATAGTTAATATGTTTTTTTAGTTAATTAATCTTGAAGTGGCTAGCTGCTACAAAATTATTCTCTATTTATTTAGCTATAGTCCGGTTATGATTTTTTTTCTTCTCTTGAGTGCTATCACAAAACCCCTTGCAAAATTTGGTCATTTATGGTTTCTTAGCTAGATTGAGTATTAGAGAATTATTCTAATTTCTGACTTCATCTGCGTTTACTAATACATAATAAGTAATTTCAAAATATGCGAGAAACCAGAACACCCAATGACACTTTGTAGTTTGCGTAAGAAACCACTCTCCCCCTTGTAGTCTTGTATTTAAAAAAAAGTAATTGACAAAGGGAGTTTTTCGAATAAGGATTTTTGTTAAAAATTACTTAGAGAGTTCTCACCAATCAATTAGATGTGTTAGTGGTTTAAATAATATTAAGAAAATATACCACATATGCAAATCTAATTGCTAAGATTAGAAGTCCTTAACCTATCCTTTAACTTAAAATCTATAATGGAGCCAAATCATTGAGGGATACGTGAATTCCAAATCTATAGAATAACCTCCTCCATATTTTTCAGAGAAAGAACTGGTTCCCCTTTTACACTGTCAAACACGTTCGAATGGAAGAATGAATTCATAAGGCACTCAGTTGCACAAAATAATTTTAAGAAAATATACCACATCATACAATTTGTTTGCTTCCCATTTGTTTAATTTGGTTTGTTAAACAAAATATTCAAAAGCAATCAGTTGCAGAATCTCATTCGAATGGAAGAATGAATTCATAAGGCCCAAAACAATCTGGCAGGTCCAATTAACAAAACAAATCTGCAAAGTCCATGAACGTCCCAACCACATGGTGTACCTGGAATATATACAAATTTTTCTAGCTAAAGACCCTTAAATCTTCTTAATTGAAGTAGCAACCAACTAGCCAACTACCCATAAATTCACAATAAAATTTGGACTCTAATTTCTCTCATATTATAAGAAGAAAACCATACCCAAACAACTTGTCTGAATTTTTTTTTTCTGCATTTTTTACGAACAATGCATGCATGAAGGTGCAACATTAAAAGTCCATGATACGTTGCCATGCCATAAGGTAGAAACAAATCTCGTTAGTCGCAATATATCTTTGCCCCGAGATAATAAAATGCAGAGCAGGGCCAAATGCCAATTCTGAAACTAAGAGAATCCAGTAACTTTTTTTTTTAAGCATGGGTGACACATGGATTGCATGTGAATGAGATAGAAGAAGAATACAGCAACAGCTTTTATATTTTTGATGGTCAAATTCAAGAAATTATCTGTTGGCTCCGCATAAATTTAATGGCTCAAATGTTGGGTCCATGTTATTAAAACTATTGAATCAGATGACCTCTGTTTTCTTTTCTTTTCCTTTTTCTGGGCTCTTCAAATGGCTTGCTACTCAATCACTTCGGTGCTGGAGCGAGAAACACCTCCTTTGCTTTTTAGAACTCCATGAAATTAAATTAGACCCAAGATACAAGCAGTAGCCACCCGTGGAGCGACGATCATCAGGATCACCGATTCATCGGCATAGTCCGCATGAGAATAAGCCATTAAAGACAGGGAAACAGGTTTATAGAGATGAGATCTGATAAACAGCACAGAAAATAGATCAGTGCTTCATGTAGCTCTTCATGCTCCAAGGGGTGCTGTCTTGTCTACTATTTAGTGTGAGTTTCCTTGTGAAAGTGATTAAGCTTTCTTTGGAATAAACTTTGGGTAGTGTTCTCTGGTTTGATTACATTTTGCAGATCCAGAGGCTATTGAAACAGCAAGGGGAAGGCAACAGCATTTGTAAGTACTTACGTATCAATTTTTAAGTGATTATTTTCCAGTTCTCTATATCAATGAATTAAGAGCCGGTAAGATGCTAATGGTATGAATCCATGTCTTTAGGCTTTTGAAGTGATTTCCCACTACTGCTGTCAAACATTGTGGATTAGCTTTCTACTAGCTCCTTCACTTTAGGACCTACCTGATTGAAACAATGAGATTTTCTGTGTTCATGAGTTTATTTCAGTGGCATAGTTCTTGAAGGAGGGATGCATTCATCTGTTAAAGACATGTAGAGAAGTATTTTGTATTTGATACAGCACATAGGATTTTTGGACATGGCACGCTTTTGCTTATGCTTTCAAATTTTCTTTGTGTTTTTATTTTTGAAAGCAATCTGTATTCTGTGTGTTTGGTTGTAGTTGTGGTGGTTGAAGAAACATACTATGTTAGATGCATTCTCGGTGTATACTGCTTAAATATATTATTTAAGGCGTATAGCCGAGCGGCTATACCTTTTAAATATATTATTTAAGGAGTATAGCCGCGCGGCTATAAAAAAAAGCGAGCCGCCTGATTTCTTATTAGTTGTAGATCAGATCATGTATTGGGTTATCTTTAATTTCTCTTAGAGATTCAATCCCACTCGAGCCTAAACTTATAACTAATCATCCCGATCAATCGTCTCCACTCTTTTCTTCTTTGTCGCCTATAATTTTTGGTTTGACCAGAATGAAATTGTGAAAGAGAGATTGGTGAGTTTTGGCTCAAAAATGACTGTTGAAATGTGGTCAAGATCATCATAGAGAGAGACCAAGTGCACAAGAAAGAATAGTTGAAACTTAAAAGAAATAAAGGCTACAAATTTTCCAAGAAACTTCTGAATTTATTTTGTTGAGGATCCATAACATTATTGATTTTAGATTTATAAAATTTGCTGCTGCAAATGCCTAAACCACATAGCATACATTATCTAGAGATGAGTTATTATTATGTTTAGGCCTATATTATCTAGAGATCACAAGCCAAGGACGATGCCCTCGGATTCCACAGGCTCGCAGCTCTCCAACTTGCTACCAAGTCAACCAATGGCAAAAATACCCTATTTATCTTCATCTTCTAGATGCTCAAGGACATGGAGCTCGCCATTGGAGAGCCCCAACAAACTGGGCTGCTTTTTGTGGATGCGCCGCCATAACAAGTGGATACACCAAAATGGCATCACCATCATTTGTGTAGACCATCCTTGATATCTGCATTGCCAGAGACAAAGCTAATGAGAAGCTACCGAAACATTTTAAGGGCAAAATCTGAAACTTAAATATTAAATGTTCTCATGCTTAGGCATTCTCCAACTCATTCGGGGCTAAACTTAAATTTTCATCCTCCAAAATACAATTATTCATGTATTGCCTGACTCAAAATTTGACCGATATTAAATTGTTAAAGAATGATTTAACTCTATATTTTTTTTTGTGGTTAATTTTTGTTTATAATTCCGTGATTTATTTTTCTGAACATTTTGACATAAGTATAATTGAAATTGTAGAAAAATAAATTTTGCCTATTTCAGAACACATTCACATTTGTTTCATATATGATTTATAAAAAGAATTAATAATTAATATGTGCAACCAGCCCATTTGAAAACAGCCATTGGATTGCTACATGTACTTTGTTGTGGGCTTGACAGGTGGCGCATACTCTCACACACACACACACACAAAAAGATCACAAAAAGATCACGAGGAAAAAAAAACTTTGATGATTGATGAAGATCTACCAACTAACACAAAAGAATCTGTTTGGGTTCGGATCTGTGCATGCTGGAGTACCTGCTTGAAATAAATATTTAAAGGTTTATAAGCTGTAAATAATATATTAAAATTATACTATTTAAATAGTAAATTTAATAAGTATAGCCGGCGGCTACACCCTATAAAAAAATATAATTAATTAAAAATGAATACAGCCGCCCGACTATACTATTCATCTATATATATAAAGCAAAAGACAGAGAATGGTGAAATATTCAAAATACCAGAAAATGCCATTGGTTACTTCAAACAATAAGAATTGAAATTATTAATTAAATGAGGATAATATGGTAAATTCACATTTTTTCATATTAAAAAAAATTAAAATTAAAAACAAAATCAAATAATGGATCCTATTTTTATGGAAAATAACTACTCATTTTTTCTTTTCTTAATTCTAAAAACTAAAAACTGAAAACCAATTGGCACACGCGTGAGCGTGTGGCAAGGGGCTAGTGAAAAATAAAATAAAAAAAATAACCCGCCTAGGTGGCTGATTTTTCGAAAACCTGAAGGGTGTGTTTTTTTATTTTATTTTAATAAATAGATTTCTTTTTTCCTAGCGGGTCTAGCATCTCTGCAAATACTCAAAAATGGAGATCATCCCTCCTGTTGGTGATATGAGAAATTGCCCCGCTTCACTAATGCCGGTTACGAGAAGTTAATCCTATAGACCAAAGAAATACTGTTTTGAGGTTTAGCAAGATTTAATTTTGAGTCTGGTTATTTCTGCTAAATCCTTTGATTGGCTCTTCAATGCAATTGGTCGTATGGCATACAGTTCATATTCAAATTACATAGGTATTTTATACAAGTATATACATTTGGAATTATACGAACTTGTCTACAGATCAAATACTTGAAGCCGATTTTGGGATCCTTTTGGATAAAGAAATATACAAACTGAAATTTGGTGCAACCTTAATGGAGACTTGAGAATAAACTTTGAGTTAAAACTGTAGGGACTAATGTGTTATGATGATGAACCGAAATCAGTAATGGAATTTTAATACTGACCTGATCTGTAAAGAGCCAAATGTATGTAATAACTTAGGAATGCTGCAGCCATTTGACAACCAAAACAAATAAGCTAATGTTTTGTTTGATGCATCCATGGACATTGTCTTTTGCTGATTTCATTTACTTTTTGCCTTGCTTTGCATTTGATATTTACATCTGATATGCAAGTTAATCACATGATGTATGCATTTTGCAGCTTCAGCAGTAGGACCTTTCTACAAGGAGATCCGTTTCTTGGAATTTTCAGGACTCTTGATCTTTTATCCCTCTGTTGGTTACATTGATGGTTCGTTTTCTCTATGCAAAGGAGAATTTGCAAGGCATACAAAAACACCACAGCACAATGATGTGCCATGCTCAGTTTTGTTTTGGCGAGGATGGTAGAGTGCCCATGTGAAAAGTTCGACACAACAGGTTCCTTATGCAACAACACATATAAAAGCTAATCAGGAGATGATTGCAGGTCAAAGCCAAAAAGGTGGCAGGCCTCTCATCTCTGTTTTACATTTGTGATGTCGCAACTATCGGACGGTCATTCATAAGGGAAAACCTCCTAGAGATAGTGTGACCACTCTTGAAGAATATTTAGCTTGCAGAATTTTCAAAAAGAACCTTATCTTTCTTGAAATCAATTGTAAAATATGCGGGCTAAAATCATGGTGAATCATTGAGTGGCCTAATCCCTTTTTGGGTGCCTTTTGTTTTTAATCCCAGAGTGAAGAATTAAAAAGCCAAATTGTTCCTCAAAGAGGCCTTGGCATGCCTTGACCTTGGGATGGGGTAGCCTCCATTCCCCCTAAACACATGCTAGTTCTTTCACTTCATATACTGCAAGGTGAGTCTTGTTTATGGCAAGGAGGTGCAGCTCCTTCTGGTGAATTTGGATGTAAGTATCTGACAATGATCTCAACTCCTTCCCATCTGGAATATGCAACAATTTGCTTCTCTGTTTTTCCCACACAAAAATCTGCAGGGCCAAAACGAGGTCGTTAAATAACAGAAGTCACATTAGAGTAGAAGCCATGTCTAAAAGTAATATTGTAGTTTCCAATATGCATCAACACCAGAAGAAACTAGTACATTCAGAGTGTTCGAGTAGGCAAGGCTAGTGACTTTTTTGGAGTGACCCTCAAGCTTCCTTGGAAACTGCAAAATATATAAATCAAGGCAATGACAAACTTTTCGGGTTTGCTTCATCACAACATCGAGCATGATTTGTTTTTTTAACAAGAACAAACAAACTACCTCGTCTGAGTGGAGATTGTATATTACAATGGTGGAATTGTCCATGCCAATAGCAACTAAACCGTCATCTCGGGCGTGAAAAGCAAGACATGTTGCCGCAAGTGGCGGTGGCGATGGCATGACTTTCTTCATCGTCTGCATTTTTACGCAACATATTTTTATGAGTACGATAAGTTAGATCATGAGAAATTTGCAAACAGAACCAAAAAAGCATATTGACAAACAAGATTTGGGAAGTTTTGGTTGGGAATAGAAAATTTCAAGAATACTATTTGTGTTGGGTTTACCTTAAATGCTGTCATGTCAAAAATGGAGATCATCCCTCCTCTGAAAGATAGAGTACCTTCAGACAAAATTGCAAATATGAAACTTAAGAGATTTTCTATTTAAACCCTGCACTTCTCTTTGTTCACCCCAATACTTAAATCATTAAGCTGTAAGTTTTATTATTATGTAAAAAGACAAAAAAGGTCATCCAACTTAATAATTAACCCTAGTACATCTATACACACGGATTTGGATCCTCTGCTCTGATTTTCTCTGCCATGATCTGCTATACTTTTGTTATCCATACGACACCTCATTAAAATTTAATCTAATGGATTTACAAATTGACACATCATCCTAAAACAAAAACCCAATTTACTCCTAATTAAAAAAGGAAAAAAAAACCCTAACACCCAACTAACGGGATGGTTAACGTCCAAAGTTGTTTTTTTGCTCCTTGCTTTAGTGTCCTCTTCTCTTTTTTGAGTTCTTCCTTACGATCTAGTTTTTTTTTTTCCCTCTTAATGTCTATGCCCCAAAATCAATTTTATGGAGTATAATTGGCCGGATCCAATCATCACCAGACAAAAGCTTTGAGTTTGTTTGATTGATAGGAAGTAATCTGTATTTTGTGTACGTACTATACGTGCCCAGGTCGATGCAGCAGTTCTCCAGTACCAGAACCAGAGACTTCTTCCGCAAATAGACAAATAGAAGCATGATTTGCAAGATCTTGAAGCGAAAATTAAGGAACTAAAGGATAAGCAAGGTTCTTATGATGAAATGCTAATCACAGTGAATCAAATATGGAATCATGTTTGGTTGGGTTTCCTTCCTTTTCATGGTCTCAATTGTGTCCACCAGGATGACATGTAATTTTTTTTTCTGATGGTGATTTCTTTATTTTCTGATGATTAAATTTTTCTTGGACTATGTGCTGGAGGAAGCCAAAATGCTTTACAAATTTTAGATGGCACTGATTATTCCCGAGGGTTTTCTTTTTAGGCCTGTAAATTCAAAAATCCATCCAGTCCTTCACTATGAGCCATCGGTAATTACAATCAAACAAACTCAAAGCTTTTGTCTGGTGATGATTGGATCCGGCCAATTATACTCCATAAAATTGATTTTGAGCAGAGACATGAAGAGGGAAAAAAGAAACCATAACATAAGGAAGAACCCGAGAAAGAGAAGAGGACACTGAAGCAAGAAGGAGAAAAAAAAAACAACTTTGGACGTTAACCATCCCGTTAGTTGGGTGTTAGGTTTTTTTTCCTTTTTTAATTAGGAGTAAATTGGGTTTTTGTTTTAGGATGATGTGTCAATTTGTAAATCCATTATATTAAATTTTAATGAGGTGTCGTATGGATAACAGAAATATAGCAGATCATGGCAGAGAAAATCAGAGCAGAGGATCCGTATCCTATACACACACCCCACACCCCACACCCCACACACCCCACCACTCTTCATATTAAGTTTTAGAAAAATACAAACTCCTCTACATCCTATTGTCAGATTACTCTTCTCTTTTAAAGACGTAGAAAATTGACGAGCCTACCTTTTTAAATATGCGTGGGAGTTTATGGAAAGGCTTGTTGATTATCAACTCAACAATACCCAAGTGTTGGAATTCCAGTTACAGTTCTTGGAGAGAGGTAAAGCTATTCTCTTTCTCTAGAAAGTTTTAAATTTCGAGTTTGGGGTTCTATTTGTTTGTGTTTTTTTTTCTGGGAACAAAGAAAATTGTGAGGTTTAAATAGAAAATCTCTTTTATTTCTTATTTTTTCAGTTTGGGGTGTATTTAAGGGTAGTTTGGGAAGATAGTGGGGTTTTATTAGAAATTGTGAAAATTTAAATTAAAAGATGGGGTGAACTAAGAGAAGTGTGGGGTTTAAATATAAAATCTCAAACTTAAATATAGTATAGCCGTGCGGCTATACTATTTATTATAAAATATAAAAAAAGGAACCGCCCGCCCATTTTTCGAAAACTTGAACGGCGTTTTGTTTTTTTCAGATTTTTTTTCCCTGGCGGGTTTATTGCAATTATGAAACTTAAATATAGTATAGCCGCGCGGCTATACTATTTATTTTATTTTATTTATTAAAATTTATATAATTTTAAAAAAAAAAGAAAAAAAAGAAAAAAAAGAAAAAAAAGAAAAAAAAGAAAAAAAGGGGAACCGCGTAGCCCGCCTAGGCGGCCGATTTTTCAATTTTGCCGTTACGTTCCTGGCTGAAAGAATTGGAACGTATGGGGTAAAGCCTCAATCATCGTGTCGTGAGGGCTTATTGTATTGATTTATAGAGTATTACAGATAGTCCTATACCAAGTATGATAAGAATACAATGTAATCAGAAAATCAAGAGGAATCCCACATGGGATAAGAATACCTGTGCGGACGAATAGTCGTCGGGAGAGGTTTAAAAAATCGGCCTGGGCGGGTCAGGACGGCGCTAGGAGGGTCTGGGCTGCGCTAGGCGGGTCTAGGCCGGTCTAGGCGGCGGTAGGCGGGTCTAGGCGGCGCTAGGCAGGTCTGGGTGCCAGGGTGGGTATGTCGCATTTTTTCCAGGTACGTGTGCCATTTTCTTCGTTGAAGCCGATATTCGAGCAAGAACTGTATCAGATGCACCACCTTTTGACCCCAGCAATATTGTGTCATTGCAGAAGCATTTCTGCAGCCACTTTCTTTTAGTCTATTCTTTCACTTCATTTTCTTCTATGTTTATTGATGGGATTCAAAATTATGGCAGCTCATGTTTAGCAAGTTTAAACTTCCTTGGAAATGGGGTCTGCAGATTTTTGTTCCTTCTCTTCTACCCTCTATAAATTAAATTGGCTTTGCTTCTGCTGAGCCACAGGCTGTTTCTGGGTTCTGCAGATTGTCCTTCTTTGACTGTAAGTTGCTATCTGATATCTTTATTACAGTTTGTTTTGATGATGAGTTACTTAAGTTCAGTATGTTGAAAGAATGGGGTTGATTTGTTGTGTTTTTCTCATCATATGATTGATTTACTCATCTGGGTTCTTATTGTTATATACTGATTGTGTCAAAGTTTCGTCCTTTTAAGTTGTCTTGTTGTATCACCTTAATAGTTTTGTTGCATAATTCAGGATTCGAAGAATTAATGGGTGATGTCTATATTGAAAATGAAATATCTGAAATGCCTCTCGCAGTGAGTACATTTCTCAACTTTACGATTGTGCGTTATTGCAAATTATCTCTACTTTTTCTGTATGTTTGTTGTATCTCTTCTCTATTGTAACTTTCTTATTCTTGATCAAGATTAGTTAAGAAATTATAATTAGCTTATCGATTTTTTTAATTTCTTTTTTATGTTATCCCACAGGAATAAGGTTATGGGGGTTTGAAGTTTCAATTTGGCATCTTTAGTTTTGTCAGTTTGATTCAGTCCTTGTGCTTAAAGATCTAATATAGGTCCTTGTATCAGGCCTATAATGACTGTGTGGAACACAAGTCTTCTTTTTGATAGTCTGGGATTCTACTCATCAATGGATGACATTTTCACCCGTCTATTGACACTGGCTAGTTATATAAGTCATCGATTAATTCAATTTATTGGTGAGTTCATTCTACGATGCTTACATGTATGCACACTCATGCATCTTCTTATAATGTTATGGATGGATTTGGAAATGATGTTATTGCAGAGGATCTTGCAGTCAGAGATGCTGATAGATACTCAGATGATTTGCTGGTCATTTCTGCTGGACAGCATATAAGATCATTGATGTAAATCATTTTCTGAAGGTTGTTCATCATCTTCAAAACCCTGTAACCCTGAAACCTGTGAAAGAAGAGCCTCAGAGCCTACGGAAGATACAGGATCTGAAATTGTAGAAACCAACTTCAATTAACAGATGTCCCCTTCATTTTTAAAGGGTAATACCGTTTTGTGCCATTAGCTTTCTTCAATATCAATCTTTGAAGACTTGAGTATGCACTAAAAAACTGAGGTCAGGCAATTAATCTAGTTTTCATGAGAAAACATCATGAGCCCATCTACTTTTTAAGTGAACTGAATGATTAATTGTAATATTTAATCTTTTTCACCTCCTTCCCTTTCTAATTACAAGTGTTTATCAGAAGTATGACTTACTGTAACTGTTTTGCATTTCTCAAATCTCAAGCTAGTCATCTTCATTGTTAGATTGGTGATGTGGCTTCATCTTGATGTATGTTGACACGGTTTACAATTTGCTTGGAGATTGGCAATTTCTTGTTGGAGAAGTTCTGTCGTGTACGTTAGATGTGCTCATCTTCGAATTTGCAGGTAAAAGAAGTATATTTCAATTATGCAAACTGATGGACTCGTATTCCATAGAGTCTATGAATAGTTTCTTTTAGTTTTAGTTCAGATTGGATTCTGTTTTACTCGGTGCAAATAATTCATTGCTTTTAATTACAAGTGGTTGTTTGATTCTTTTAGGTTCACATAGTTGAGCTTCATTTTTGCATTTGTCAGCCTTGCATCTTGAGTACAGAAAAATTGCAAGGTTCATCTGACGATAATGGATGGTTGCCGCGCACTCCTGGCATGCCTGGTGTGGAGGATGGTACAGCAAGATTCTTGGAATTGCTTGCAGGAATAAGGTACCAAGCTAATATAATAGCTCCACTGCACTAGATGGTTGGACCTGTTAAGGAACTGTGTTCAATTTTGTTATCATATCTGTTTAGTCTATTCTTGTATATTCCTATTGCTTGTATGTCATGCTATATACTTCAGGAATGGGGAGCACACATTGCCTAGCTCATTTGTCTATCTGCTTATTCCAGGTAAAGAAAATTTATTTTTCCCTTTGGACTTTGTTCTTCTCCCCCGTTCAATCGACATTTAGCGTTGTGGCACCTATAGTTACGGGAACTTTGATTTTCCAGGCCTCTTTAGCAATCACAGCCCCTTATACTTTGTTGGAACAAAGAAATTCTTTTCGAAGATGGGTCTAGCTTGCCATATTGCAAAAATTCACAGTGAGGTAATGAGTCATTACTCTGTGATCATTGCTGACTGAGTTTTGTGAAATTTGTCTTCCCTTTTCATATGTTTTCTTGGATGAAGGCATCTGTTGAGCACAATGCATCGGAACTCAAGCAATACATCGAGGAGCTTTACTGGGGATCCGGTAAGCATGTGATGCCGCTGGGGCACAGCAAGGGCGGCGTTGATGCTGCAGCTGCATTGTCAATCTGCTGTTGTGATTTGAAAGACAAAGTTGCTGGTTTAGCACTGGTACAGAGCCCCTATGGTGGCACTCCCTTGGCTTCTGATATTCTTCGTGAAGGCCAGATTGCAGACAAAGAAACCCGCATGATCATGGAACTTTTGATATGCAAGCTAATTAAGGTAATAGCACCAATGCCTGAGCTTGTTGAAAGTCCTTTGTGTATGTACTAAACAAGTGGAGAATTATAAGTTGTGTTTGGAAACATCTCAATTCATAATTGCATTGTAGGGTGACATTCGGACACTGGAGGATCTTACTTATGAGAAGCGAAAGGAGTTCATCATGAAGCACAAGCTACCATATGAGCAAATTCCTCTGGTTTCCTTCCACTCTGAGGTAAGCATAGCCCCTGATATGTTTGCCACAATGACACATATAGCACATGCCAAACTTCCCTGGCTGCCCCTACCAAATTTTTTAACTCAAGAAGAGTCAGATGAAATCGTTCAAGCAGGACGCCAGCTGCCTGTAGTGATTCCTTTATCTGCTGCAATGGCTGTGACTGCACTTCATCTACAACTCAGGTACGGGGAGAAGAGTGACGGATTGGTGACGTGCCGTGACGCTCAAGTTCCAGGTTCGGTTGTGGTCACGCCGGACAGGAAGCTTTGACCATGCCTGGATGGTTTATTCCACAAGGAAAAAGAATCCTAGTGATGCTGATGCCTCAGAAATGTGTGAGGCCATTTTAACTCTGCTTGTAGAGCTTGGAAAGTTAAAAGTAAGAGGGAAAAAGCTAGGAAATTAATCCATCCATCATACAATTTGTTTGCTTCCCATTTATAGAAAATAAAAATTAAAACTTGAATGGCGTTTTTTTTTTTTTTTTTGGATTTCTTTTTTCCTAGCAAGTCTGGCATCTTTGCAAATACATCAAGCTAGGGTTTTAGGGACTATATTGAAAACATCAAATCATGTTGAGGGGAAAATCTGAGGGAGAAGAAATTTTTTGAAGAATTAAACTTAGTTTACCTAGACTGCAAAATGGTTTTTTTTTTTTTTTTCATTGCTCATAACTTGGACTCCAGTTCTTCAGTCAACTGCATCTAGAACATTGGTTTTGATCATTATTTCATCCCTTTCAATCATATTTCAATGCATTCAGATGCTGAGAACTGTTCAACGAGCATAAAGATCAAATTTCTCCGATATGAGCAATCGAGTCAGTGCGAAACTGTGAGGGACAGCAACGTAAGTTATGCATCTGCGGCAGCAAAGGTAGATGCTTGAAGATGTATTCTCCTTTGAGACATCCAGCAATTTAATTCTCGTCAAATTGACCGTAATGTGTAACTCAAGTAAATTTGCATTTCATGAACCCTCATAGGGTTCCTCTGCTTGTAGATTGACATTAATAATGGATGCCCTCTGATTTCTTATTAGTTGCAGATCAGATCATGTATTGGGTCATCTTTAATTTCTCTTAGAGATTCAATCCCACTCGAGCCTAAACTTATAACTAATGATCCCGATCAATCGTCTCCACTCTTTTCTTCTTCGTCGTCTATAATTTTTGGCTTGACCAGAATGAAATTGTGAAAGAGAGATTGGTGAGTTTTGGCTCAAAAATGACTGTTGAAATGTGGTCAAGATCATCATAGAGAGAGACCAAGTGCGCAAGAAAGAATAGTTGAAACTTAAAAGAAATAATGGCTGTAAATGTTCCAAGAAACTTCTGAATTTATTTTGTTGAGGATCCATAACATTATTGATTTTAGATTTATAAAATTTGCTGCCGAAAATGCCTAAACTACATAGCATACATTATCTAGAGATGAGTTATTATTATGTTTAGGCCTATCTTTTCTAGAGATCACAAGCCAAGGACGATGCCCTCGGATTCCAGAGGCTCGCAACTCTCCAACTTGCTACCAAGTCAACCAACGGCAAAAATACCCTATTCATCTTCATCTTCTAGATGCTCAAGGACATGGAGCTCGCCATTGGAGAGCCCCACAACAAACTGGGCTGCATTTCGTGGATGCGCCGCCATAACAAGTGGATACACCGAAATGGCATCACCAGCATTTGTGTAGACCAGCCTTGATATTTGCATTGCCAAAGACAAAGCTAATGAGTAGCTACCGAAACATTTTAAGGGCAAAATCTGAAACTTAAATATTAGATGTTCCCATGCTTAGGCATTCTCCAACCCATTCGGGGCTAAACTTAAAGTTTCACCCTCCAAAATACAATTATTCATGTATTGCCTGACTCAAAATTTGACCCCACATCCATATTAAATTGTTAAAGAATGGTTTAACTCTATATTTTTTTTTGTGGTTAATTTTTGTTTATAATTCCGTGATTTATTTTCCTGAACATTTTGACATAAACATAATTGAAATTTTAGAAAAATAAATTTTGCCTATTTCTGAGCACATTCACATTTGTTTCATATATGACTTACAAAAAGAATTAATAATTAATATGTGCAACCAGCCCAGTTGAAAACAGCCATTGGATTGCTACATGTACTTTGTTGTGGGCTTGTCAGGTGGCGCATACACACACAAAAAAAATCACAAGAAAAAAGAACTTTGATGATTGATTAAGATTAACCAACTAACACAAAAGAATCTGCTTGGGTTCGGATATGTGCATGCTGGAGTATCTGCTTGAAATAGGGTTAATCGTTTTATTAGTCCCTGAATTTAGACCCGATTTGCATTTGAGTACTTCAATTTCCAAAATGGTTCCCGTAGTCTTTTAACTTCAGTCTCGTTAGGACAAATAGTCCAGCCGTCAATTTTGTTAACTTTTCTGCTAAATGCATGGGCAAAAATGGTATTTTAATATCAAAATTGATTAAAATATGAATAAAAAATTTTAAAAACTAAAAAATTAAAATTAAACTCTCTCTCCCCCACCTTTGTCCCGATTTCTACTCCCCCAAAACTTGATTTTTTTTTTGTTGGTTTTTTATTTGATTTTCTTTTATTGTTATTTTAAAGATATGATTTTTTATTCATTTTTTTTTGTTTTAATATAAAAATACCATTTTGCCCTTGTATTTCACAGAAAAAGTTAACAAAATTGACGACATGACCATTTGTCCTAGGAAAGTGAAGTTAAGGGACCACGGGAACCATTTTGGAAATTGCGGTACTCAAATGCAAATCGGATCTAAGTTCATGGACTAATAAACGATTAACCCGCTTGAAATAATATATTTTAAGGGCTATAAGCTGTGAATAATATATCAAAAGAGTATAGCCGCGCGGTTATACTATTTAAATAGTAAATTTAATGAGTATAGCCAGCGGCTACACTTTATAAATAATATAATCAATTAAAAATGAATACAGCCGCCCTTGTTTTCGAAAACCTGAATGGCGTTTTTTTTTTTTTTAGATTTCTTTTTTCCTGGCGGGTCTGGCCTCTCTGCAACCTTTTGGCCGCCACAGAGCCATCATCGTACGCATGAGCGCCTCACCATTAAACGGCTTTTGGGTGAGCAACTTCCCAACGAGCAAGAAGTTTGTCGTTTGCAACGAGTGCATAGAACCCCGCTCAACAACCAACTCTCATTGCTCATCCTCCGTAAGAGCAAACTTTGTAGCAAACTCCGATGCAAACTCTTCCATCTGACACAGTCCAGCACCTTTCCACACCAAGGTAGAGAACTTCCACAGACTTTGAGTAACCATACGCTCTCTGCCCGCCCACCGGGGAAAGAAGGGTTTAAAACAAAAACTGTCGACGGCGCCAACAAGCCGACTAAAACTAGCGTATTCTAGAGAAAACCTAGAAACTTAGACTTTTGTCAAACTGATTATTCATCCCTTTCCTTAATTTGAGGTTTGCTACCCAACCTTTGTAGTTGGGAGACCTACTAACCCAAGGTTAATGGGCGTGCTTTGTGCGAGTTCACCCACTCGGGGTCAAAGGTGAACATCTCACACCATGCCTCACCTAAGAAGGTTTCAATCAAGCAACCAATCACCTTAATACCTTGCTTAGTTACAAGCCCATGCTACTAGACTCGGCATCCCTTTCCTTAATTTCTCTCCTCTACTACTACAACATTTATATATATGATATGAGCAGAATAAATTCCCCTTTTTATGAGAAAGGGTGCATTGGCAAGGAATGAAAGCTACCGCAATGCCCTGAGAGGAAGGTGGATTGGAATGAAAACCTTGAGAAAAAGAGGCATATATACAATGACATATCCCACTACTATTGTGTGTCGCTCCATGGAATCGATATATATTCACTTGATGCACAATATTTGTGTTTGAGAGGAGAGAGAGAAAGAGAAAAAAATGGGATAGAGGTTAAAGAGAGTAAGGCAAGTTTAACATAAATAGGATGAAGTTACCATAATGTTCTTAGATGCGGTCAATCAATCATTAAAATTGCTTGCCAACATGTCTAACCTAGTAGAAAAAAGCATTGACTTGCAGCCTTAATTATTGGTAACCAAAAAAAAAAAAAAAGTAAAATATTCATAATCTTATTATTTGTAAGTTAAGGCCATCTCAAATTCTCAGATTTGGTTCCAAAACTATTGAGTCCTAAATCTTATTATATTTAGACACGAATTTCGAATTTCGGTCTTAGCATATTGGAGATGTTATCACGTCCTTAATTTTATGTCCCAGCCAACTCCCTCCTACTTTTATGTGCACATCTGTTACACATACCAGTGTTTCTAGGATATAGACATGCACATAAAAGTATTATTAGGGGAAGTGATTTGAAGACACGACCTCAGGCATCCCTCCTGCTCCCCAGCGAGTGCCTCAGGTCACCATCTGCTACAATATTGACGCCGACGGATTTTTCAATGTCCATGCAGTTGTTGAGGACAAAACCACTGGGCGGAAGAATATACTCACAATCAACAATTATGAGAGATTATCCCAGGAGGAAATTGAAAATATTGCTGCGGATAAGGAGCATAATAAAATATATGAGGCTAGCGGTTATGAAAAGCTCGATCGTTTTTTTTTGGGTGAAGAAACGGGGCTAACGCCCAACAAAGAAATTAAACAATGGCTTGAGGCCTACAGAGGCCAAGTAAAACTTTACTAAGTAAAGACCTAATATTATCAAGAGGATCATGGAAGGTTGATAGACCCAACTCAAGACATGAACCCAATTCAGCTAATCTATCCGCCACCATATTGCACTCACGATATACATGATGAATAGAACAAACCCAATTTTTGTTTATATAGTCTTATCATCCCCACAACATAGCAGCAAGAGGATGAAGGTCTTCCACATTTTTGTTTAGCAGGTGTACCGCGAACGCTGAGTTAGACTCAAGCACAACTGCACTGCAACCTATATCCCAAGCAATTTTCAGTCCAAGATAGATGCCCCATAACTCAGCTTCCAAGACTTGTCCTACACCAAGATTAATAGCAAAGCCTCTCATCCACTACCCAGAACTATCTCTTAGTACACCCCCAGCAGCAATGCATCCATCCTCACCTTTTCTGCACCTGTCGGTATTGATTTTAATCACTCCTTCATTCGGATATTGCCAAGAGAGCGCAGCAAGGAAGCGGGTGGGTTTCCTAGTTTTTTCAATATTGGCATGTGTCCAATCTGCAGCAGCCATAAGGATGACGTGTCTGGGGTTGTTAGGAAACACAAACCCATGATCAAAAAAAATTTTGTTCCTCCATTTCCAAAGAAACCAGCACGTGAAAGCAAACATGGTTGACCACTCCACTCCATAAGCCAAAATTGTGTAGTTGTGTAAATTTTTTGCAACCCAAGTATGAAGATCAATAGCCTGCAGCAAACTCAGATTCATAGGCATAAGGGACTGATGCCAAACTGAAATTGCCATTGGGCAATTCCGTACAATATGAGCCACATTCTCTATTGGGGCACCACAAATATCGCAATTGGCAATCAAGGTCATCTTCCTTTTAAGTCTTTGATCATTTGTTAAGAGTTTATCTTGGTGCAGCAACCAAAGGAAATATTTAATTTTGGGGGGAGCCTTAATGTTCCATATAAAAGCCCAGCAAACATCCATACTTGAAAACTCCCGACAATGCCATATATGCTGATTTAACACTAAAAGAGTCATTGGTAGTATGCTTCCAAATAGGAGTATCTGGTGTAGAATAGATCGTTTATTACTCTCTATTTAGCTATCTCGATCGTTTATTACTCTCTCTTTAGCTAAGTTTTGGTAGAATAGATATAGTTAATATGTTTTTTTAGTTAATTAATCTTGAAGTGGCTAGCTGCTACAAAATTATTCTCTATTTATTTAGCTATAGTCCGGTTATGATTTTTTTTTTTTCTTTTCTTGAGTTCTATCACAAACCCCTTGCAAAATTTGGTGATATATGGTTTCTTAGCTAGAATGAGTATTAGAGAATATTATTCTAATTTAAGACTTCATGTGCGTTTTCTAACACATAATAAGTCATTTCAAAATATGTGAGAAACACTACAAAAAAAAGTGGCAACGGTCACCATTATTTGGCAACATTTTTTGACTGTTGTGGGGCTTTAGTCACCAAAAAATGTATTTAAAAAAATGACTAAAAGCCTTTTCAGTCATAAAAAAAGTCAAAAAAAAAGTGACTAATGCATTTTGTCACAGCTACAAATGTCACCAAATAATGGTGATTGTTGCCACTTTTTTTACTAGTGAAACCACAACACTCTCAATGACACTTTGGTAATGTGTGTGAGAAACCCCTCTACCCCTCGTAGTCTTGTATTTTTTTTATAAAAAAAAAAAAATTAATTGAAAAAGGGAGTTTTTCCAATAAGGATTTCTGTTAAAAATTACTTAGGGAGTTCTAATTAATCTCAGCAATCCATTAGATATGTTAGTGGTTTAAATAATTTTAAGAAAATATACCACATATGCAATCTAATTGCTAAGATTAGAAGAAGTCCTTAACTTAAAATCTTTAATGGAGCCAAATCATTGAGGGATACGTGAATTCCAAATCTATAGAATAACCTCCTCCATATTTTTCAGAGAAAGAACTGGTTCCCCTTTTACACTGTCAAACACGTTCTCTATAAAATATGGAAACGGTTGGAGGAAGAAGCTTCTGGAAACTCGGTCTATGAAATCCCACACAAACTCGGTCTAGAAGCTTCTGGAAACTCCGTCTATATATATAACTACCTCCTCACTTCACCTCCCTAACCAATTCACCTCATACCACGCACTCACATTCACACAAACAAAACAAGCACCAGTTTCAAGCTTTCTTCAATGGCTGCCAAAGGCGAGGGCCCCGCCATCGGTATCGATCTCGGAACCACCTACTCCTGCGTCGGCGTATGGCAACACGATCGCGTTGAGATCATAGCCAATGACCAGGGCAACAGAACGACGCCGTCCTATGTCGGGTTTACGGACACTGAGCGTTTGATCGGCGATTCCGCCAAGAACCAGGTAGCCATGAACCCCATCAACACTGTCTTCGGTGAGTTTTCGTGTTTTTCAATCAATCTCTCTAAATCTAAAAGCAACGTCGTTTCTGCGTGGTTTCGTTTCTTTTGATTCTACGTGTATGCATATGCATGTGTCTTTGCAGATCACGTGTTTGATTTGGTTTTGTTCGATGTGGCTTAACATGATTTATTTGTATGAATCCTTATAAATATTTGGTGTTTTGATTAGTTTTTTTTTTCTCTGATAGAAAGATTTAAGTTATTGTTAAATAAGCCATTGTGATTTGGTTTGATTTAATTAATAAGCCAATATCAAATAACTAATTTATCATTGGTTGTATTGTTGATCACATACGGATGTGTATACGAGATCTAGTAATTTATTAATGGTGGGGTTCCTCTCCTCCCTTTACTACTGTTGAGATTGTATCGATGATGTTTGTCATCTTTATGCTTGAATTAAGTTTTTTCCCTTGCAATGTTTTAGTTATAAATAAAATTTAGTTTTTTTAATGGTTTTGATATGCGGCTCTAATCTCTTAAACTTTTGTTTGCACTGTGTTAGATGCGAAGCGTTTGATCGGCAGGAGATTCAGTGATGCCTCTATCCAGAGTGACATGAAGTTATGGCCTTTCAAGGTCATTCCTGGCGCCGGGGACAAGCCAACCATTGTGGTGAACTACAAGGGCGAAGAGAAGCAGTTTGCTGCTGAGGAGATATCGTCTATGGTTCTCACGAAGATGCGTGAAATCGCTGAAGCTTACCTTGGTTCGGCCGTGAAGAACGCTGTTGTCACTGTCCCGGCATACTTCAATGACTCTCAACGCCAGGCCACGAAGGACGCCGGTGTGATTGCAGGCATGAACGTTATGCGTATCATTAATGAGCCAACCGCAGCTGCCATTGCATATGGTCTTGACAAGAAAGCCACAAGTGTTGGTGAGAAGAATGTCCTCATCTTTGACCTTGGTGGTGGCACTTTCGATGTTTCTCTTCTGACGATCGAAGAGGGCATTTTTGAGGTGAAGTCTACTGCCGGAGATACCCACCTTGGGGGTGAAGATTTTGATAACAGAATGGTGAACCATTTTGTACAGGAGTTCAAGAGGAAGAACAAAAAGGACATTAGCAATAACCCCAGGGCACTGCGGAGATTAAGAACATCTTGTGAGAGAGCAAAGAGGACTCTTTCCTCTACTGCTCAAACCACCATTGAGATTGATTCTCTGTTTGAGGGTATTGATTTTTACTCCACAATAACCAGAGCAAGATTTGAGGAGCTCAACATGGATCTCTTTAGAAAGTGTATGGAGCCTGTGGAGAAGTGTTTGAGGGATGCTAAAATGGACAAGAGCACTGTCCATGATGTTGTTCTTGTTGGAGGTTCTACTAGAATTCCCAAGGTACAGCAGCTATTGCAGGACTTCTTTAACGGTAAGGAGCTCTGCAAGAGCATCAACCCTGATGAAGCAGTTGCCTATGGCGCCGCCGTGCAAGCTGCTATTTTGAGTGGTGAGGGCAATGAGAAGGTGCAGGACTTGCTCTTGTTGGATGTCACTCCACTTTCCCTCGGATTGGAGACCGCTGGTGGAGTTATGACTGTTCTTATTCCGAGAAACACTACCATTCCCACCAAGAAGGAACAAGTTTTCTCGACTTACTCGGATAACCAACCCGGTGTGTTGATTCAGGTCTATGAGGGTGAAAGAACAAGAACCAGAGACAACAACTTGTTGGGTAAGTTTGAGCTCTCAGGCATCCCTCCTGCTCCTAGGGGTGTGCCTCAGATCACTGTTTGTTTTGATATCGATGCCAATGGAATTTTGAATGTCGCTGCTGAGGACAAAACCACGGGGCAGAAGAACAAGATCACAATCACCAATGACAAAGGCAGGTTGTCCAAGGAGGAAATCGAGAATATGGTCCAGGAGGCAGAGAAGTACAAATCAGAGGATGAGGATCATAAGAAGAAAGTGGAGGCTAAGAATGCATTAGAAAACTATGCATACAACATGAGGAACACAGTGAGAGATGAAAAGATCGGTTCGAAGCTCAACCCAGCGGACAAGAAGAAAATTGAGGATTCTGTTGAAGATGCCATTCAGTGGCTTGATGGGAACCAGCTCGCTGAATGTGATGAGTTTGAGGATAAGATGAAGGAGCTTGAAAACCTCTGCAACCCCATCATTGCCAAGATGTATCAGGGTGCTGGTGCCGAGACAGGTGGGGGAGGCGTAGATGATGATGCTCCTCCTCCTGCTGCAAGCGGCGCAGGACCTAAGATCGAGGAAGTTGACTAAGATAAATTTCTTTCATTCCATGAGTTTCTCTTTTTGGTTTAGGGTAGTCATAGTATGTAGCTGGAATATGTTTGAGAATTTAGTTTTGATTTGTGCTAGAGATTATGAATTTCAGTTTTTATCATTTTCCTTCCTAAGCTCTTGACCTATGATTTAATAATCGATTCGAGCAACCTGAATTTCTTGTTGCTACCAAATGTTATGTTCTTTATTTTCAAATTCTAGGTGCCTGAGGAAAGTAGGGTCATGCTGAGGACTAAATAAATAGTTTGTGGCTGATCCCGGTTGGCTCAACCAAACTAATGATTTAATGCTAATATGTTCCAAACCACGAGCATAATATGTTCCAACTCCGGCCACTGAGCGGGTTGGGTGAGTTCATTTCTTAGTTTCCAATTTTTCTATCCAGCATTTTTATATTTGCAATCTTGATGTCTGGTACAATTCAGAAGTTTTGTGTTTTGAGATAATGCATAAACAATGTTCATGGTAGTCAACCTTTTCATGCATGAAGGAAAATATTGGAGAAGAAGCCTCTTGAAAATATTGGGAATGAAACGCTTATAACCTTTATATTATCCTCTTATGTCTCTTTATGTATACATTATCTTTCAACCTTTCTCACACCCTCTCATCCTTCAACCCCCTCCATTACCAATTCTCTCTTTTTATTACTGATAACTACACTTAGATACAAAGGGAACACCAAACCATAGCACGAACACAACCGACGTATGTTGAAATGGCTCGACTTTCACAGTGGCGGTTGTGTTACTATGATCATCAGAATGCACCCACATGAGAAGAATGTTGAGCCAATTCAGATGCATGTTGGAATCATATATTGTGGTTTACTGAAGTTTCTAGTAGTAGTAACACGTCAGACTATAAAATAAATTAAAAACTTAAGCCTTCATTCTACTCAAGGAAAGACTCAGGTTTACATATTACTGGAAAACTTCCTTATATCAAATTAACTGCAACATAAATGTTCAAAATAATGTCGAGAATTTTCCATAACTATTGAATCAAACAGGGAAACTATATGTGAACATTCTCTAGGTGTTACAATAGAACAGCTTCCATACTAAGCCTGTGTCACTGATGATTCCAAAAATCATACCTCAATTTAACCTTTGTCTCTACAAAAACCCAAACTACTTCCTTCCCCTGCTTAACCTCTGCAAGTGGTAATTGATGCTTCCCATTGACTTTCTGTTTTTGTTTCTCTGTAGCAAAGGAGTCAGACACATTAGGGCACAGTCATTGAAAAAAGTTAGTCAATTGAAATAAGGGGTAGACTTTAAGTATTAAGAATGACATATGGAAAAGAAACTATGAAGATGCAGAATCCAGAGACAGAACAATGAAAATCTACCTGAGCATCCATGCAAGTACCCAAAAGTTCCTTCTGCCTTGCACACTTGTCATCATTGTTATGGTTAAGAGCCAAGCAGTTGAGAAATGCTAGCATATCCTTCATGCAAGGTTTGTGAAGAGCGCCAAATTTCTTTGGATTAAGATATACAGTGCCAGCTTTCCGACCCATTCTTTGATTCAAACAATACCTATCCCTGCAAGAAACTGTTAGGCTCACTCAACTCTTGAAAGAAGGGTTGGAATAATCCAGTAGCAAATACGATGGAACACATCATGAGGAAAGCTACAATAAAGAGAACACTGCAAACACTACTAATTTTGTGACTTATCCTTTATGTCTGTTATACGATAAAAAGTCCAAAACAGGAGTTTGGGATCTAAGGAATTTTTTAGAATCTAAAGCTTAGAAATAAACTGATACCAGAATTCTAAGGCACACAATAAAGAATTCAGATTCAATTCAATTGTGTGGCACCAAAAGATTTTTACTCATTTTAATCGTGTGGCACAAAAAAATTCTTCCTTCATCTTCCAGATTTATTATCCCTACAAAACTCTCACAATCAAATCTATTATAGAGTTACCAGAGCTCCTTATTTGACAATGAATATAGAATAATATTGTTTACCCGTGTAAAACCAAATAATTAATTAACCTACAAAAATACAAACTTTAGAATATTGACAAGTAATATCAGTAAGGGATCTCATACAGCCATCATTAAAGCATAGTTTTACAGATGTAATTTGTATACTTATCCAAATGTAAAAAGCACATTCATCATAGCTTTAGCCTACTCACTTGACCTTGCAAGGGATTGGAAAAAGATAAAATAAATGAAAATAGCGACGACCCAATGTGTATATAAGGTACAAGCCCTGACAGAACTTGTATTTCAATGGGCAAAATGCACTATCATATGCCGCTGCATTACCATCATTGTAAAATTCTTTCAAACTCCAGTGTGTCTCATACATAGAATACAATACTTAATTTGAACATAATGGTTTGAAGCGTTCACATTAAAAAAAACATGCGAGCTCACAGAGCAGAAGTTACAGAGCTTGAAAGGTCAAGTGAGTAGGTCAAGTGAAAACCAAGAAGATGGATTCTCTTAAACTATCAGAACAAGTTCAATTAAATGTTACAAAGCTTGAAAATCAAAACATAGCACAAACAAATATTCTTACTGTTATCACCAAGCACAAATATTGATAGAGGATTCAGAGCAATAATGAACAAAAACCCAATTGCAGTGTAAACGTGCAAAAACAGATTATCCAAGCTGCAGTGTAAATCAGCAAGCATACTTTAACCCATTTGCAGCCCAAATCAGCAAGCAAAAATTAACCCAGTTGCAGTGTCAATGAGCCGGTGTAAAAAAGAACGAACAATAAACGCAAATGCTAATTAACTTCGATCAAATTCAAAAAATTCCATTTTTTCCCAAATTTGATGACCAATGAACGCCCTTTGAATCGTAACCGAATAAAAAAATCAAAACCCATTTATTCAGTACTTCTTCTTTGACAAATGAAATCAAACCCAATTCTGGTTTCGACCAATAAAAAAAACCCAATTCTGGCAATACAGAAATGAAAGCATGATAAATAGAGAACAAGAAATGGAGGAAGCGCGGAGAAAATTACCGAATCGGTGGCTTCAACCAGAAAGAGATAGAGCTAAAGACGGACAGTGCCACTCTAGGGCTTGCTGTTACTTCGAAATTTTCTATAATTTTATGTCGGTGATTTTGCAGAAATTGCCAAGTTCTTCGCAAACAGGAGTCAGGACTGAACGCGAATGATTGGGCCGTGCATAATTACAAGCCCATGGTTATGGACTGACTCAAACTGAGTAGGCCCGATTCAACTCGGGCTTGGGTAATTGGCTCCTTTGTCTAGCCTTTTTCAAATAGGCATAGAAATTTAAAAATAAAATTAGACGAAAATTAAATGGATACTGTTTATACCCAAAATAAACAGCCAATAAGAACAGGACACGTGGAAGAAATCGAGCCTGGTCAGGGAAGCCTTCGGCACCATGCCTACCGATCACTCCATTAGGGCAACACCCTCTCCTGTGACACGTGGCACGCTCACAATCGACGTCCACAGTCCCACATCGAAATTATCAACAAAGTGCACACCTACCAAGGCCTATAAAGGAGGCCAACTACCCCAAAATAGAGGTAATCAGAACAATCGGCATACTGCCTAATTGATCTGTCAGTTAATCTTACTAACTCTGAACTTAGTTAAGCATCAGAGAGCCTTCGGCCGGTACCACACCGGTGCCCTAGGTTTTACCGAGCGTTTGTCTCATATTGCATATCACACTTCCTACCGAGGCCATCAGGATACCGAAGGCATAAAATCACTAAGTTGACCCCCAAAAGTCCTGAACCACTTTTTGGCGTCAACAGATACAAACAAAATGCATCCTAATTAATAACAAACTGGTTGGATGATATTAAGGTATCCCATGCAACTTGGAATTTTTATTTTGACCAAGAGATGGGCATGAAATTAAATTGAATGCCATATGCAAAAAAGAAAGAATCTGACCCCATAATACTATAATATCATTTAGGCAAAATCAATTGTAACCAAGTCATATCCCATGTACGAGAATAGAATGTATGATTTTTATTGAACTTGAAGGAAAATCCCAGTGCAAAAGTAAGCAAAACCAAAAACAACCTTACTACCATTGTATCCTCGTCCAAGTTAAAACTTAAAAGTCAATGAGGTGAAACATTTTAATTTGGTATTTACCACACACAAAAAACATTTGCTTTTGGAATAGCATATTTACAATTAATTATCCGTTCAAGACTTAATACAGCAAGTATCTTAGAGGAAAGAAGTTAATTGTTATATTATATTATTTATTTATTTTAATTAAAAATAAATTTATCACTTATATCGGCCCGAGTTCGGGGATAGGGATAACAATACCATCCCCGGCCCATATCCAATAGGGGATTGTTAAAATTTGCCCGTACCCGCTCCTAAATTTCCCCGAAATCTCCCCTCCGTTAGGACCAGGGACCCAATGAAAACCCTACCATTGGGAATTTCTACCATACCTAAGTGGAAGAATATCAAAATCCAGTACAAATTTGTCAAACTAGATATCTTCTACTCCCATGACTGCTATTAAAATTATTTAAATTCCCATTCAACACTCAATCGAGTTGATGGATGTGTGCCTACCTAAACGATAATTAAGTTGGTGGATATGGACCCTTTTTAATCCAAAAGTTCCAACACCACTCCACTAATTTGGCACCATTATATTTCTTGAAACATGGGTGATTGCCAATTCCCCATAATTCGAATTGCTTTATCTAAATGGCGTCGAATTGCTTTATCTAAATGGCATCACATGATTAGAATTCAATAACATAAGCAACTATTTCATCAAATATAAGGGTTTGATCTTTGAAAAAATTGGAAATAAATTACATCATCTAACTCAAAATCAATTAACAATGGTTGAAGATGCTCAAAATGTTATAGACGTTTATTATTATACGCAATACTTTATATTCTTGACGTGAGATTCAAGAACGGACTGTATCAATATCTAACATGGGCTATATAGTCCATGTGAGTTTTTTTTCTTCTTCTTGTAGTTAGTATATAGGTTTTAAGGTTTTAAGAAAGGTTTTCTTCTTCTTGTAGTTAGTATATAGGTCCAACCCAAAGTTTTAACAGTCCACCCATAAGGTAAATCGAGTCCACCGCATTTTAAAATCCCGTGTTTATGAGATTCTCTTAACAATTTGATCATTAGACTAGATTTCTTTTTTCTTTTTCTTTTTCTTTTTCTAATATAAGCGACAGTCTAAATTATAAGGGGATGAGGTTTTCACACAAACTACTACGGTGTCATGGGGGTTCGAACATGAGCCAGTAGTGTTATGTGAGACTAGATTTCTTTTTTCTTTTTCTTTTTCTAATATAAGACTAGATTTCTTTGTTGTACGATGGACTAGCATCGTTGAAGTTATCGGCAAATTTCGGATTCATCTTGACATGTAAGGGTTTACACATTATCTCTTACAATATTGGCTCATGTGAGTAGTACATGACCACTAATTTTTATGAGATGAATTGTGTAGACACACATTCCATGTAAGTTTTTATGTTATGTCTTGTTCCATGTGACATTAATCTCATTCTTGGTCATGACTTGCCTCAAGAAACCCTAAATTAAAATATGGTTGCGTGCGAGCATCAAAGAAAAAGGACAACGAAAAAACCAAACTTTTTTGCAGATACCAAAATTTACGGATAAAAGCAAATTGGGTAAGCTTCTTCATCCTTGTCATCGCTGGTGGGTTTCACATCCAGAACAAAACCACAAAACCTTTATAATTCTTTTCATTTATGTATGTAAAACCAACTGCTTTTAAATATTCATGGAACAAGTCTGCTTTTGTTTGTCTCCTTTACCACCCACGAGGATGATGACAGCCAACCCTCGGATAGGCCTACAGATTCTGGCCATGTTCAAAATTGGGCTGGGCCCCACCTTTGCAATTCTTCAGATTAAATTAGAAAAGATAATGTTGTATTGGGCTTCTGTTCATCATCCAAAATTGCACGACAGTTTTGGGAGAAACAGAAACTGAGAAAACGACAAGAAATTGAATTTTTTTTTTTTGGGTTGAAGTAAGTGGGCTCCACCATCCACAGGGTTTAAATCAAATGGCCCCTACAAATCGACAACAAGCTTGGAATTTTTTGGACCACTGCTACCATTCCACATGGAATGGAAACGAACTACGTTTTTGTTTTCAAGTTGTAATGATTTTGCTAATTCAAACCACAAGTTGGAGGATTTTGTTATCTTTTGTCGAGTTTACAAGTTTACAAGGATTCAAAATTTGAAATTCTATTATTTAGAGAGAGTGGAGAGTTGAAACTTGAAGCTGCTGAACCAACTTTTGGGCAAAGTCGCGTGATAACAATGACATTACTTCTTGTTTAGGTAAAAAGCCTAGACCTCTCACAACGACTACAAGCACTTGCTTTGAAACGGTATCACTTTTTGTTGAGTACTAAGTCTTCCTCTAAAGGCAAACAATCATGACACCTACCCTTTTAAGCTTTAAATTTCTCGCTTGAAGATTTAGTAAAGTGACTATCCCTCCACTTCATAAGATAGGTACTCTACTTCCCAAGTCCAAAAATCGGGCGGTGAAAGGATGGGATGATTGTGATAAGAGAGCGTATACAAGCAACCCTGACCTAGAACTTTTGTTTACGAGAACATGTCAAGTTTACTCTTAGAACTAGTTTTGTTCCATTCAGAAGTGTACCCTTTGAAGATGAAATTGTATTGAGCGAGGACCAAGGACTACTTCTATCATAGGAATTTTTCTACATTCTTTTAATGGAAAGGGCGGTAATTGACAATAGTGGGTACTCCATTATCCAATTGTTTCCTTTAAGACCAATTCAAATAGCAGATTACCCATTAAAAAACAAGGGGAAATAAACAAAACCCACAAAGCAGATTAGCTGTGGACCATTTTGGGTTGAACCCATTCGTTGTACAAAATTTCAACATATGCAGCACCCGCTTTTGCCTAATAGACCTAGAATGAATTTGACTGCACCTAAGAACATGATCAAGTTCACATTAACCTCTTAGCTGGATGCTAATAACAAAGATTCTATCTAGAATCCTTTTTCTGGCATTTATGACACAATTGGTAATTATGCAAATATTTTGTATTTATACTTCTAATTGTAGAATTAACCTAAGTAAGAAGAATGAAAAGCCATGTTAAAAAAAGAACGAGAGTAAAACCTCATGATAATGGATGATTACTGGCTTAAGAAACCTGAGGATATTTGAGGAAGGGACAAGAATGATTACCCCACAAGTTCCCCCACTTGAACTAACCAACACCTTAATCACTCCGTAGAATTTGTCAGTCCTGTCTGGAATTGTCAATGAAGCTCAGACAAAAATGTTGCAGTCCATTCATGGTTACCTTACTTTCCCCAAAAGCCCAAGAGCTAAAACTTGAAAATAAGGATGGCAATAAATTATTAACAAGAAGAAGAAATAAAAAAATAAAAAAACCTTTCAACCCTTAAGATTAATACAGAATTAATCCTCTTGAAAAACTAATTAACAAAGATCTCTATGTAATTAATGAAGATCTAAATGCACAAAGGCTTTTCTTGTCAAGTGGATTTGAACATTGTAGGAGAAGAAGCCAGTGGAAGTACCTTGGAAGAGCTTGGAGGATTTTGTGGTAGATTTTGGTGATGATGCTCTCTCTGGTTTTCCTTGTTCTTACCAACAACCAGTTTTATAAAAGACCCATCTTTCTCTTCTGTTGCCATTGTTGAATTGGGTGTAGATTTAACCCCAAAATCCTGAGCAGACCCACAATTTTTAGCTGCCCTTTTCTCAGCTTCTTCCATAAGTCTTCTGAACAATTTCTCCTCTGCATCCCTTAAAAACTTGAACTTTGGAGGGGGAGAAGATCTCAACCTGCTCAGCTCAGCTTCTGTTGATGATTCAAAGAGAGGGTTGAATCCATGGTGTTTGTAAGAGTCCAAAGAGCTCAAAGGTGAAGACTTTAATGATGGGGAGGGCAAAGGGGAAAGGTATGGGGTGTCTACAGACAAAATAAGATCACTCAAGCTTCTTGTTCTTGACCCTTTTCTACTTCTATCACCTCTAGATTTCCCATCCTCAGATTCCAAATCCTCCTTTGTCTCTTCGTTGATTGTGAAGAGAAATCTAGGTGGGCCAGCAAGATTATGCAGCCTCATGAGCTCTGATATTTCCACATTCTCTTCTCCATTGAGCTTGAGCAGTAAATCCTTGCTAGACCCCAGTTCTAAATCTGATTCACTACTGCTATGATTGGCATCTGGTTCTCTGACATTCTCCTGAGAGTTACTGTTGGTCTGCAAACAAGAAGGTTTTTTCCAGCAACTAAATTGAAAGAGCTCCTTTGCATGGTTGCTGTAATCTTCTTCAATCTCTCTGTTGGTGATTCTCTTCTTCCACCATAGCAAGTAGTAAAGCTCTGCAACAAGTGCCAAGAGGAGGCACCCGAAAACTATGCTCAAACCAATACCTAATCCACTGAAAGATGTCATCTTTGCCTTGAATTTCACATCCCCACAACAACTAAACCTGGACTGATCATAGCCTCACAGCTCTAGAATCTCTCAGTTTTCCACTATAAATAAATCCCACAATAAAAAAAATAAGTACCAACTCTACAAGAAAATTTAGAACCCAACAAAAGTGCTTCTTTTTCTTTTCTTACTGAATTTCACACACCATAATAAATCTGCATAGAAGTTGCCTCAAACACACGCTACGAGAAAATTCGGCGCAAAGAAAAAGAAAAAGAAAATAAAAAACTTACCTTTAAAGTCCAAGATTTCAACTACCCAGAAGGGCCACAACCACAACTTGTGTAGAAGTAGAACCAATGAAGAGTAAAAGCTCAGGTTATAAAATATATATTTGTTTCGAGCACAAGTCAAAATAAAATTTGGCTAAGCATCAGCGAGCCTAAAGAGGCTTTTTCCTTTTTTTTTTTTTTTTTTTTTGTGCTCTGCTTTGCTAAGGAGGTAAAGAGGCGCTTAAATTAGTTATATTTTTTTTTTCTTTATTTTTTATGATTGGAGTATGTGTGTGTGGGGATGGCTGGAAAGCAACCCACATGGGATTGCAAAAGCGTGTGCTCCATTTTAATCATTAAGTAAAAATAAAAAAAGGAAAGAAAAGGTTTGGAGTGGAGTGTGTGTTTATCTTTCGTGTGAATGTCTTTGTAATGTTGGATGTAACATTAGAAAGAATGAAACTTTCTAAACATATTATGTGACAGTTCATAAGCAAATTAACTAGGATCTTTGACAAATAAGGATATGTACTTGAGAAGAGAAAAACTTGTGTGAGATTGTTCCTTTTATGTTATATCGTTAAGTGTGTTAAGGGTCATTTATGTGTTTACTTCATTTATGGCATGTTTACTAATCCATAATTGGATTATGAGGAATTGAAGTGAGGAGGAGTTGGATCAAGGAGAATTAGATTCCGAATTCCTATTAAGTTGTTTACTAAACCATATGGATTGAGGGGAGTTAGATTTCAAATTCTTATTGAAGTTGTTTACTAAATCATATGGAATTGAGGTAGAAGTAGTACTAATTACTAAAATGTCCTCGTTGTTGGGTTAAAGTAATTAGCAAATTTGGAATTTTAAAATTTGTATGAGGATATAATGGGTAAAAAAGATGAATTCTTGATGGGTTAGTTCTCTAGGAATTGGAATACCACTTCTCACCCAAGAATTGAATTCCTCCAAAATTAGGAATTCAATTCCTAATTTTGTGTGGGCCCCACTTACTTTTTAATTGCTTGATGTGAAGTAAACACAGGAATCCTTCATAGGTGGAATTCAATTCATGATAAGAATTCCAATTCTTGATTAGTAAACACATCATAGTTGAATTTAATTCATGATGTTTTCTAATTAATCTACCAGACGATTCATGAAAATGTAAATTCGTTTTCTTGTTTTTATTTTCTAAAAAAATTCTAAAAAAAATTATCCAAAAACGTTACCGGGCCTTATGTTGTTTGGTCTTTTCAAAGAATCACATTAAAGAATGGCTAGTGGAGTGCATGACCCAAGCTGGGCATCCACGTAACCCAGCGTGACTTGATGACACTGCCAAACAACACACTCGTCGTCACCCATGGTATCTAGCTGGGCTTCTTTTCCTGCTGACGTTCAAGCTTCTGTCGTTAGGCCACGCGATGTAAAATGCTCAGCTAATTATATTTGTTTTTGCACTTAGTATCATCAAATAATGGTGACTGTTGCAATTTATTTTATAGTGTTGGTTGGTTTTTGGAGTGAAATGGGGGGCAAATGATATTGTTGAAGATTAATTGTTGAGCTAAATGTGTCTCGTCCTCACTCGGTCACTCTTTTTGGAGGTGATATTCCTTAACATGCTTAGGTATCTTTCCTGGTAAACAAACATAAATTAAAACAGAATCTTCTGCAAAAAGTTATTTCATTCAATAACACTAACCCTAATGAGGAAAAGTTATCATATATTACAAGTTTAACTAAACCACAATTTTAGGTATGTTTTCTTGTTCAACATACGCGATATGTTATGTTCTCAAAACAAAGAATTAAACGATTAATTAAGTGTTGAATTAGCTCTTAATATAATGATATTTCTCTTTTTAATAATTGAAGAAATTCTAACATAACTCCATTGTTATTGTTTAGTTTTTGAACTCGTCTGGGTGAGAAGCTTGGTTCTAGCCTTGGTTTTGAGGTCTAGCTACTTCTACCCAACTTTTGTGACTTGCTTTACAATATGCTTATTCTGGGTTTCTTTAATAAGATTAGAATTTGACAACAACAAAAATCCCATTGAAGAAAGAAAAAAAAAACCATTGATTTTATTGTATATGTAGTCAAGATCGACATCCTGTCTTTTATGATTCACTATAGATTTTATTGTATATAAGATTGACATTCTGTCTTTTATGATTCACCATTGATTTTATTGTATATTTAGTCAAGATCGACATTCTGTCTTTTATGATTCAGTAACAAGTATGTGTTTTATTTTTGGTCAAAAGTAACATCTGTTGTGCGGTTAGCAAACTGCCACCTCCAATTGGCGAGCTACCTGGTGCCTTAATGACAGGGGTTCAAAACCCATTGAAAGCACTTTATGGCCAGGAGCAAACCGAACCCCCCACTCTTCAGGTGTGAGGACAACTCGTAGAATTTACTCAAAAAAGAAAGTAACACCTGTTTGTACATTTGAGTTGAGAACTTGAGCTAGTAAACAAACAGGCTGGTTCAAAGTAGAAAAAGTATCGAAGCTGTCGGGAGGTCAAAATTTGGGCTGGTGGATGGAACTGAAAATTTGGCTGAGGCCCATGACAGTTGGACTTGTCCAGGCACGTGTCCTAGAGTTATAGTGGAACCATATATTTGGGTCATTGATGCTCGCTGAGAGGTCAAATCAAAACTGTTCGTGATTTGCCCGATCATCATCTAAAAAACTTGCCTACCATGTCGAGCCAATCTGAAGATGCCTAGTTGAGTTCTAACTCCATAGGGCCCTCATTGTATGTTCTCATTAATGGATAAAGTCGTTCTTGGCATATCACAACAAATTTACGTGGATTATATATACCAACAAACTTGTAAGATTCTTTTAACAGTCAAATTCTCATAACCTTAATCCCTTCTTTTTTTTAGGTGAGATCCAAGGGTATTCATCGCCGACAGCAATGACTAATCCCTTTCGCCGCGGGAGCTCTCCCAATGAAGGTAAATGGCTGGTCATGAAATGCGCTCCATTGGATCGACCTTAATCCCTTCTTTTATTTTGATTAAGAATTCACTTATCCGAAGCTTATCAAACCTAAAACCTGGAGAGTGCCTAGAATGGCCAGATTGGTTCAACCAACCATCCATATTGATAAAAAGAATCGTTGAATCAACACCGATTAGAGATGAGCTCTCATTGAGTAAGTCGGTTCATTGAAAGCTACAGTTTGATATATTTGATATGTGAAGAAGCACAATAAAAATAGATAAGTCATTAAATTATTGCCGTTTTAAAGTAAGAGTGATAAATTACGAAGAAAAAAAACAAAGACTCAAATCACGCCGGTCAATTTTTCTATAGAAAGCCCAACCCTAGTGACTGCAAATAATATCTGCTATTGAGGCAATGTTATTTACACTTTGTCGGCACAGACCACAAGTACAAGTGAAGAATGCGAATAGGACTCTCCATTTTCATAAAGTATATATGTAATGTATGTTGGGGTTGGCAACAGAGTAGAAGAGGGTGATTATATATACTGGGACAATTTCCGCAAATCCATTTTGTATTCGAAATAGAATTCAATGGGATCCATGTGTGGACCTGACTCTGCTCTGCCCTCAACACAATAGAAGAGAAGAGAAGAGAAGAGAAGAGAAGAGAAGAGAGGCCTTGCAATGGCATCAAATGCTAAGGGACCACAAACTGAGAGGAACCTTTCTTAATATCCACAGTGGTTTCTGCAATCATTTGATTGGCTTCAAAAGTCACAATTTGGAACCTGATAACACAAATGGTGGGTGTATAAAAAGATGATGTGCTTAGCACTTTTACGTGCTTTCAATCGACAAAAAAAATGTTTATTTACCCATACAATGCCTTTCACCTAATCTTTTTTGAGAAATAGCTGATTGGAGTTGATTGCAAGCTTAAGGAAACTACAAATCATTACCAGAACTACAGTATGTATGAAAGTGAAACCTTGAAAAATTAAATGTGAGTGTCATTTGTCCCTTTTTAATTTATTTTTTAAAATTTTCCTTTTGTGGGGTATCGGATTTCGAATCAAGTTCGGGCTTTCTACTAACAATTAGGCCCAAAGAAAGAGATTTTTTTTTTGGGTCGAATGGTGATAATTCAATAAAACCGAAAACCTCGCCGAAACGGAGAGGTCGCATAATTACAAAACAAAGTAACCCATTAAAGAAGCACAAAAAAACAACTAATCTGTGATATCGTCAAGTTTCAAATCACACTGATCAGGTAAAACATTAAAAAATATTTTGCAATCCAAACTCATGATCATTTACCTATGCTTTTCCCCCCTTACTTTCTCGAGATCAGGTCCATTCAAATGCAGAAACAATTGGGTAAAAAAAGGTTTCATTATTGTTGGTCCAAAATTTCCTAAAACACCTCCGGCCAAATAGACCAGGTTAAAAGGACCATTGTCGCATGCAGACTCTGATGTAGTGGGAAAGTAACCTATAAGCTAAGCTAAAACCCTAGAGAAGATAAGGAAAGAGATAGAGAGAGAGAGAGTCTGTGAGAGCAGCATCGAATTTGGTGCTATAGTGAAAAATATACACAGCAGCATGCAGAATGATTGATAGGTTGAACTGTGGAGGGTGATGAATGGTGGCGGCAGCATCGATCGGCTATCACCACCGTATTACACGCAAAGTTAACGTTAACAAATAAATTACTACAACAATATTATTATATATTATATCTAATTAATTAATTAAGTTTTGAACAATTCATTGCCTAAAATATGTAGCATGATAGTCAGCGAAAAACCCTTTTATCACGCATGCATTATAATTAGCTAGCTCTACTCTATTTTGTGCAGTAGGTAACTTTGTGTGTGTGTGTGTGTTTCTTGGGCATTTATCTCGCATGAACATGGTGTTTTCTCTTCTCCCATTTTGTTTAGTAGCGATTAATTAACCTATAGTGCTTGTTACCAAGGGAGAAGATTATGTGATTAAGAGAAGATTAGTGGGTTTGGAAATTAAAGTTGATGACTTCCAGTGCATTCTTACGTAAATCCAACAATGATAAGATGGGTTAGAAATCATCAGAATCAATAAACATTAAACAACGAAAAGAATTGATTAAAATGTGGGCTAATAAATGATAGATTAATGATAATGAATATACAGTTGTATACGTTTGCATGCTTGAGTGACTCACAACCATTGATTGGTATGAGTCTCACACATATCGAAGGTGTGTTGGCTTGAGTCTCAAATCGTCTAGTTAAAACATAATATGTGTTATAATTCTAACTTTGTAAGACATGATATGTTTTAACTGAACAATACCTATAACGTAATCTTTATCTGTAATACTGGAGTTTTAATCATATAAAGCAATATTCTGAAACTAAAGATATGTAATTTTTTGTCCTTTTTCAAAATGTTCCCTTGATGTTGTGAAAATATATATTTACTTGGGATGATGGGAATGCATAACCTTTTCATTAATTGCTATCTTAATCATAGGGACTACCATTTTTATAGGGATATGATTTTCCCACTCCCCTTTTCTCCACTTACACTCCCTTTTGTTTTTTTAATACTTTTTAATCACTTTGTTCATTCTCTTTCCCTTTCTACCCTTACCCTATATTAATTTCTTTTTACTTCACTTTTATATTAGTTCTTTTTCTTTATACTTAATTTTCCAGCTTGCACTTCATTTTCAGAATTTTTATTTCCTTTAATTGAGTAAGAAATTAAGTTTTATTTTCCATTTAATACTGAAAATGGAGTGTGAGTTAGAAAGTTAAGTATAAAGAAAAGGAAATAATATAAAAGTGAAGTAAAAAATAAATTAATGTAGGGTAAGGATAGAATAGGAAAGACAAAGAACAAAATTTATTAAAAAGTATTAAAAAGAAAAAGGGAGTGTAAGTGGAGAAAATGGGAGTGGGGAAATCAGCTCCCTTTTTATATTCTTTTGCAGCGTACATATATTGCTGAAAGACTGAAACCAAAATTCGTTTAGGCAAATAGCCATGCATGCAAATCAGTAAAACCTCTGAACCAGTGTGATATAATTAGTAATGGCGTCGATTTTGCAAAGTTGGCAACAGCCTATTGGGCACCAAAAATCCGTATAAAAAAAAAAAAAGGGCACCAAAAACCACCACCTCTCGAGCCATAAAAACACCCAACCCCAACTCCCACCACACACCAAAACACACCCAGCCGAGCCAGCCATAACCCTAAGCGATTCAACTTCATCTCATCTCTGCACCTATCTGCTCCCACTTCAATTCCCAAAGCCCTAGCCCTTAGACCTTACAACCCAACCGGCTGTCTTTTTGACCCCCCAATTACTTTTATACCCTCCCTTTCCCTCAATGGCGTACCCCCTACTCTCTCTCTTTCATTCCCGAGATTAGCAACATTAAGGAACAACAAAAATCCACCTTCATTCCTAGAACCTAGCAAAAAAGGATCATGGGCAAAATCGTCATTTTACTCATCACACGACGTTTTCGAACAAACACAACAAAAAAGGCCAAGCCCCGTCATTACTTATTGCTCTCAAATCAGCCGCTACCCTACCCAGCCATGTTTTCAGAGATACTCAGCACCAAAAACAATACGCATGTCAATCCCTCTTTCTTTCTCTCTCTCTCTCTTCGTTGTCGTTTTTGTTTGACTGTCTGTGTCCCTCTATAAAACCAATACAAAACCCCCATGCAAAAAGTAATAACCCGATTGTCGTCTCTCTAATCTCTCTCACTTTTTCTTTCTCTCTTTTGCTCTCTCTTTAAAGTCATAAACCCCTAAACCCTGGAAAAAACAAAGATCAAAATGGACGGTTATGATGAGCAGCACGTGCAGGGTGATTCGGCACGTGCCTCTGGGGATGGTGCTGCTCCGGGGAGCACAAGTCGGTGGAACCCAACAAAGGAGCAGATCAATATGCTTGAGAATTTTTACAGGCAAGGCATAAGGACGCCGAGCGCTGAGCAAATACAGCAGTTGACAAGTAGGCTGAGGGCTTATGGCCACATCGAGGGCAAAAATGTGTTTTATTGGTTTCAAAATCACAAGGCAAGGCAGAGGCAGAAGCAGAAGCAAGAGAGCATGGCTTATCTTAATCACTTTTTTCATAGGGCAGCTCAGCCTATGTTTCCTCCTCCTTCTCTTAATCATCATCCTTGCCCAAATGGTAATTAATTAATTAGCTTTATATGTATATATTTTGGACAAATTATTCTTGGATTTATTTTTGAGAAATTCTTTCATTCATCCTCTTAGGATATAATAATCTCATTCTTAATAATTTATATGGTGATAAGTAATTTTTTTTCCCATTTGGTTTTTACACACATTTTGTGTATCTAATTATATATATATATATATATATATATATATATATATTATATGATTGTCTTCATACTGTCTCTTCATGGAAATGTGCTCGGTATGCGTGCATATACAGCATATTTTACTCGACATATATTCATGCACGGAAACACTTATAGCTTTTTGATCATGTTCTTTTCCAATTGTTGTTTCTTTGTCAATTCGATCTAGCAGATGTATAAGAATTTTTCAGGCAAAAAAGTTGTGTGATTAGCTTTCTCAGATAGAGTCTTCTGGATAGCTTTTAAAAAGTTGTTTATTTTAAATTATCTTTTGGTGGTGGAGCAAAGAAAAAAAACATAAAGTTGCAAATTTATGGTATATAATTTGGTGTTTTTAATGTCAGTGATCTGCAGCCCATATTACATACCAGTTCAGAATGAATTAGGGTTCTATCAACCATCTCCATATCCCAATAAGGTGCCTTTTCCTGGTGGAGCCAAGAGGAAACCAAGGACTGAGAAATCCGTTAAGCCAAGAACCACCCGCACTGGTGGCTCTGGATATGAACCTATGCCCCACGGATATAGTACTAGCGGAGGCGGCTACATGATCGACGATGTCGCGAACGAATCGACCGGCAGATGTGATCAAGAAACACTGCCACTCTTTCCTTTGCAACCCACTGGCATTTTACAAGGGAGAGAATATCAAAACCCTTCATGTGGTTCTGGTACTGCTAATTATGCTGACAATTCCACTGCTGCTCTAATTGGCTCTAATTCTGAGATTGTTGGTGACCAACCTTTCTATGACTTTTTCTCTGGATAGAACAAGGGCTATGTGTTTAGAGATTGATTGAATTGCAGGATTGCTAACGATCATTTTGACTTCTTGTTTTTTTAACTGGGCTGTAATTGTTTGTAGTCGGGGTTTTAGTGATAATTATTAATGGACGTGTGCTTTATCTTTCCTCTACTTTGTGATCACATGAACATATTTATTTTTGATATAATCGAGAGTTTAAACTACTCTTTATAGGAAATGGAAATCAAATTCGGGTACAAGAAAAGGAGCACACCCTTAACCGGGCCTCTACATGAAGAACATACTTGTAAGATAAGCTAATAAACATAAATCTGATGTAATTAAGAGTTTTTCAAAAGAAAAGAAAAAAGGAAATGCAATAGTACTTTTAAGTTTTTTTACACCAAAAATATGGGTAGAGTGGGAATCAAACCTAAAAATTAGATGTCGAAGTAAATACTTTTAATCACTTAGGCTACAAGCACCTTGCCAAGTTGTGGTGGAGATATTGATATTATTCAAGTTGTAATAAGTAGTACTTGGTAGTAGGGGTGGGCATCGAGATCAGAAAACCAGAACACCGAGCCACATCGGATGAAAAAAAGGGGGAAAAATATATTGACTAAAAAGTCAACAAATCTGCACCAAACTGAACCGGACCGGTTCAAATCGATGCGAGTTTAACACCTGACAACATCGCACTAGACTGGTTTGGATTGGCTGTGTTTTTTTATTTTTTTAAATTTATTTAAGTCCAATGCTAAATTTCTAATCTCATAACTAATATTTCCCCGAGGCCAACTTCAAAGCACCTTTCTTTTTTAGGTCCAATCATCTCTCTTTACATGAAATTAGATCGTTTGTGAATTTTTAAGCCCAAATAATAAAATTTTAGTTGGAATTTATTTATTTTTTAAAAATTTGGTCCGAAACCGAAAAAATTGAAAACTGTCTCAAGATCAGTTAAAATTGGACCAACTAGTTTCATAAATTTTTTAAAAATTAAAATTGGACCGAACAGCATTGATTGAATAGTATTGATTCAAATTTCAATATGAGATGAAAACTGAATCGGACCGAACCACACTCACCCATACTTGGTAGCCCTATCATGAGGACGAGCCGCTGATCATGAGATGGAATATGCTATGTTTGGGCGAAAGACCATTCGACCACGCTCTATGCAATTCTTGTCGGCCCATAGTTCCATAACAAAATGGGGCATGCCCAACCCACCTAAGAGAGTGGACTTCACTTCCAAAAACATTTTCCCCCACCACCACCCACCTAATTTTTCCATTTTTCACAAGAGTATAAGACAAATGGTTTCACCCGACCCAACTCATTCATCAGTTTCTACATAAAAATTAAAAACTCATGATGCTGCTGCCTTCTTTTTCTGGTTAGCTTTGAATGTTGATTGTAACGACTCACGTGATGTATCAAACGCATAAATGTCATTTCAAGTTATTTTGTAAATATTTTTAGTAGCAATTCTTTTTCTTATGTTTTTTTGTTTTTAATATTATTTTATTTCAGCTGGTTTACGTGTAATTAGTTGACCAAGATTGTGGATGCAATAAATCACGTGTAACATCGTCGAGCGGAGAAAGAGCGCTTAAAAAAAACACTTGAGGGTGGATTAACCACGCAATGTAATATGACAAAATGACGAAACAAACCACCCCCAAGGTGACGCGGAGACTGCCCATTGGCCCAAACAACGTCCTTTTATAATTTGACGCGCCAAAATCTTCAGCGACTCGTAAATAGTACGGATAATCCGAAAAACAATATCTCCTCATCTCCTCTTCCTCCTCTTCCACTTCTCAACTCTCTCCATGAACCACTGAGAGAGTCTGGGACCCACTCAAAATCTCTCATGGCGAAGACTCTCATCTCATCCACACCGTTCGTCGGTACATCTCTACCGTCCATCTCCCGCCGTGGGGCCTACACACTCCCCTACCGTAGTGGCAATGGACTCGTCTCCACCAGAATCAGGTTCAGCCTCCACGACGTCGTTCCTCCGATCAATCCCTTCGACTCCGGCGCCGACGTCGCCTCACTTTTGAGCCGAGCTGAGGGCCTCCTCTACACGCTAGCCGATGCTGCCGTGGCCGTCGACCCGGCCGCCTCGGGCTCCGCAGACGCCGCGGCTCAGAAGAATGGCGGTTGGTTCGGCTTCATCTCCGAAGCCATGGAGTTCGTACTCAAGGTAGTTTGAATTTCGCAGAATTGTTTAATTTTCGTGAGGAAAATTGTTTCGGATATTATTTGTTGACTTGTATTGTGTGAATTGTGATTAGATTTTGAAAGATGGACTTGCGACTGTGCACGTGCCATATGCGTACGGCTTCGCAATTATTTTGCTTACAGTTCTCGTTAAACTTGCCACATTGCCTCTCACAAAGCAGCAGGTTCGGTGCTTGTTTGTTGACACTTTGGCTTCTTTTTTTTTGGGTGAATTTTTTCTCATAATATTTGTAATATGCAGGTGGAATCGACGTTGGCTATGCAAAACCTTCAACCAAAACTTAAAGCTATACAAGAAAGATATAAGGGCAATCAGGTGAGGGGTACTGTTGTTGGTATGGGTTCATTCAACTGTTGGGTTGGAGTAATTGTTGCTATGTTTGCCCACCTTTGGTTTCTAGTGGTAAATTGGTAACTATGGTTTTTCTATAATCTGTTATTCTGGTGTGCTTGCTTTAGGAAAGAATACAACTTGAGACATCACGGCTGTATCGGCAGGCTGGGGTTAACCCATTGGCAGGTAATTGTTTAATTTATCACTATTATGCCCATGCATTTATGCGTGTGCATTTTGGATTGGTCATTTATCACTTTACTTGAATTTGTAAAACTTCAATATAAGTTCTAATTAGACTGAATCTGCATAGTCTCACATGAATTTAATGAGCTGTAAGGTTCAGTAATAAGAAATAAAACGCAATTGTTCGCCGTGTTGGTTCATCTGGAGATAATTTAGTTTTAGTAATGGAACAATTTTCAGTTTCACTTTAACTGGTTAAACTAAGAAACTTGATGTTTTCCAATGTAATCTTGAGCTGATGTATTGGATTTAATCTGATCGCTTGATAGTGTTGTGGCATGTTGCCTTGAGTCAAATACGGAGGCTCTAACTTGTTTTTTGAATGTAGGTTGTTTACCAACTTTGGCCACGATACCAGTCTGGATAGGTCTATACCAAGCTCTTTCAAATGTGGCAAATGAGGTAAGTAGCAGGTTGCCACTACATTTTCAGTGATGCGATGGCTATTATCATTAAAGAAAAAACCAACCTTGCTGATTTTTGCATTTTCTTTTTGTACTCACAGGGGTTGTTGACAGAAGGTTTCTTTTGGATTCCCTCTTTGGGTGGGCCAACAACAATTGCTGCTCGACAAAGTGGATCTGGAATTTCTTGGCTGTTTCCATTTGTGGTAAGATGTTCTTCTGATTTCATGACTGATGAAGCTAACAATTGGTATACTGCTAACTTTAGTGCACCTTAATTGTGAAATTTATGCTAGACACTGATGAGCAAATGAAGAATGGCAAAAACATGAGGTCATAAGACTCAAGTTTGTTTTTTCCGTTCACCACACTTATGGAATTATCATTTTGAACCAACTTGAAACTGTGAGCAAACTGTAAGGATAAGGGTGTTGAAGTAAAAACTGTAAGGGTGAAATGAGTTAAAGGTGAAAATATGAAACGAGTAATTTAACCTTAAATGATTGCCTTAGGCACATAAATAAGTGAGATTGGTGGTAGGTGAAGGTTGGAAACTTAGATGTCTTAATAATTTGACCGTTGTCTTCTCATTTAATATGTTCTACTATTTTACACTCTTAGTTGTGGATCTTTAAATGCATACGGATGGTAAATATGTCAGAAAGGTGCATGAGCTACCACATGAACCTTGGAGGATCAGAACTTTATTACAGTAATTTAGGCATGGTGGAATACCTGTTTTAGTGGATTAGTTGTATCATATTACTACTGAGGCGTTAAATATCCAAGTTTCTTTCACAAACTTGTGCATTTCAAGTGGTTCTTACAATGTGTAATTTTTATCCTGCAGGATGGCCATCCACCATTGGGCTGGCATGACACTGCAGCATATCTTGTTTTACCTGTCCTTCTTGTTGCTTCTCAGTATGTTTCAATGGAGATCATGAAGCCTCCACAGGTAAAGACTTGTGTGTGCATTGATGTTGGTTTCTCTATTTTCATTTTATTCTTTTTTCTTTTTGCTACAAAGCAAAAATATGGTTGCAGGGATTTAAATATGGGTCATTCAGGTGGGAGCTGATTATTCTAATTATCAGGACTATAACCAATTGTTATATTTGTTTTTGTAACCTTAATGCTTCATTTGGCAGACTGATGATCCAGCTCAAAAGAACACACTTCTTGTATTCAAGTTTCTTCCCCTCATGATTGGTTACTTCTCCTTGTCCGTTCCTTCAGGATTATCAATTTACTGGTTGGTTTCTCATTAACAAATTTACTTGATTTATCTTCTTCATGCGTGTAGTACACTAATACATAACTTCTTGTCTGGCTTTTGCTTGGGACTTCCCAAAAGGCACCTGTTGAGGAACATGAACCCACTCCTTCCTTTTTGTGTCATTGAGTCCTTATTCTTTCTGACAAGGGCTTTAAGAATTTTTGGATTTGGTCTTTTAGATGTATTGTGGATTTTATTGGGTTTAGTGTTTTTATTGAAGGTCCATGGTTTTGGCATTTAATGGTTAAAATTGTAGAGAGCTTTTTATGAATGAGTTTTCTGCGTTCACACTACAAATTTTCGTTGCTACAGTCAGTAGTGCTTTGATATCATACTGTAAAAACCAATCGTTCCAATTCATTTTCATTTTTATTTTTAATTTATTGTTCTCCATGTAGTTGCCAGCACTTCCATCTTAATATTGTATCGCATATCGAGGGATAAATAAAATGACTTCTATTTTCTTTGCAAGCTTTATCTGCCCTGGCTTTGAAAGATGTTGAATCAAAGCGACCTTGTTTACCCCCATTGTTTATCAGTTGTACCATGTGGTTTACAGGTTCACAAACAATGTTCTCAGCACAGCACAACAAGTATGGCTACGCAGATTAGGAGGTGCAAAGCCTGTTGTGAGTGAGAATGCAAGTGGAATCATTACAGCAGGACGTGCAAAGCGATCAGATTCTCAGCCAGTAGAAGCTGGCAGTAGGTTGGTGTTATACTCTGTGCAGAATGCATAATAGTATACTATCAAATCCTGCATAAAGTTTTCTTCCTGACAAATTGAAAAATGATGACCAATAGATTCAGGAAGTTGAGAGAAGAAGAGAAAAACAACAAGCTGAGCAAGGCATTATCAAATGAAGAGGTTCAGACCCTGGCTTCTACATCTGATTCTGAAGATGGTTCAAATGAAGAAACCAAGGACAAGGTAAAATTATAATTCTGGTGTTATGACTTGATTTATTTTGTAATATGCACAAATAATTTTCTAACTGAGTAAGCCTTATCATCATGAGTGCATAATATCCAAATACAACTTTCAATTATGGACTATATTTTTAGTGACCATGTTGAAGAGGAGTTGCATGTTTTGGCTCGCCTGGCATAATCATCTTTTTTGAAGCGGAAATTTTTATGGGACCTTGCATTGGATGGTCCAAACATTCCTTCTTTGTTGCAATTTAACAGTCCCAGCTACAACTGTAGCACCTAGATGCATCCATTCTTCCTCTGAAGTAAACTAATGACTTAAAAGAAGCATATAGGAGGCCTAGAAAATAATCATTTTGACGTGTGGCAACTCAATCTATCTCATCGTCTTCCTCCCTGCATGATTGTAATTCATAAATTATCTTGATACTACACACAAGACAGCCCACTTACTCTCTCATTTGGTGCTACACACAAGGCAGCCCTCTTACTCTCACATTTGGTACTACATGCAAGACAGCCCACTTATTTTGATTCCCCACCCAATCTGGAAATGGGATGTTATTTGTGTTATCATCGTTTTACGAAGAGAAAGACTAATTAGTAAATGAATGTGAAAGGGGAATTTCATGAAAAGAATATAGCACTTACTCTAATTCATTATATGTTAAATATATCTTATCAGTTAGTTAATTCTACTGTTAGAATGGTTCATTCATTCGCTGTAGTTTAGTATTAAGCACTATATGCTTTCAACAAGTACTAAACATGAACGTAGATTAAGAGAGATTTCGATATTGGTTTGTTTTCTGTTAGTGAGTAAATAAAGATAATCAATCTTTGTTAAGACCCGAGCTTCAATATGATCCCATTTGTGAACATTAGGATGTCTAGTTTTTACGTATAAAATTTGTATAAGTTTGGCATTTCGAACTGATTCAGAGATTCTATCAGGGTGAGGAGATTCTAGAGGTGTATGCTTCTACTGTTGGCAAAGAGCTTCCAGATGATCCTCGGCCAAGGAGAAGCAAGCGATCTAAACGGAAGCGTGCTGTATAAATTGACTATATACTGATTAAGTTTGTAGTTCACGGTGAGTCCTGTATATCTCAGCCAAGTGTATTGTAGTTAATATATCGCCAGCTTTATTCTGGCTCATTCATTTTGAGGTATAATGCAAATCATGCTAATTAGTTCTCACCTGCTTAGACTCTTTCATTCCTCTGAGTGCTAGAAGTGTACTTTCTCGTCAACTTCGTTGCATGAACTACTAAGTACATAAAAGATACCATAGAAAAATGGAAAACATAGACATGGAGACATCACATGCTACAAAGGTTTTGCGTAATTGCAATTTTCATCTTCTGGAAGACACAGAAAAGTTGGAAGTTTGTGTTTGTGGTGAATCTTATATTCAAAGATCAGAACTCCATTGTAATTCCACAATCATACAAATTATTCCGGAAATAGTTCTCTAAATTAATGCGGCTACGAAACAATGCAGCTGGTTTTTACAAATCTAGAAGCTCTAGGCAGGCAGGCCCAATGTTTTCATATTGTCCTTTTTTCACTCTTTTGCAACTTGCCCGACCCTTTAGATGAGCGGTCGGGTAAATGAAATATGTGAAGCTTTTTCTTTTGACCTTTTATCGCAACTGTAAAGGGAAGTTAGAAACTCTTCTCAGAGCATTGTACTTTTGCCTTGAGTTTTCACTTACAAGGTGTCTTCTTTTTTCTTGTAATTCCAGGATTAGTATTTACGTTAAACAGTTTTACTGAAGATTTTGATTATGGAACAACTACACTAACAAATTTGCTCATGCACAAAAGCTTCTAGAATTCAAATGTTCTAAATTCCAATTTTTGTACACCCACATTCCTCAGAGGAGAGGTTTTTTTGACCTACATGAATAACACTGACCTTCCTTTCTAGCCTCCAACAAATATAATGATCTGATTAGTTCTACATACTAAGTTAAGAACAAGTACATCAAATGTTCATTGCTTCGATGGTGGGCGATGATTCCCTACTGGGTTGGGACCTGATGGAGTTTTATGGATCTTCCTTCCACTGACCTGTTTTTCATTGTTGAACAAAGATGCAAAGAGTCAAGGTAAAATCATCTGACATTAAGTACATGAATGCTGGTTAAGCTCTATACACACCCAAGTAGGTAAAACATATCTGGTTCCGGACCCCAACCCTGAGCCAGGCTGTGCAGAATTGTGCTTGAACTGAACTGTGGCCAGGAACAAAGAAAGCTAACATTTATTAAATATTGAAGGAAACAAGGTAACTGCTCAGCTGCATTCTTTTTTCTTTTTCTTTTTAATGATATGAATTTTGTTAAAATGTTTGCTACATTATTTTCTGACATCATCAATAAAAATAGGAGATATATAGTAGCTGACTTACCTGTTTCAATAGCTTGAACATTAATAGTGTAGTGGTATTGAGAAGCTGCAAGCAGGAGCCATACAAGGAGAAGATGAATGGGAGTTTGTCTTCTCATGTTGAGCTTCAGCTGATGATGCATGCTAAAGTGAATAGGAATTATAGGATGTTTGCTGTGGCAAGGGGGGTTTTTATAAGCAAGAAAAAAAGTATATTTATAGGACACATAGGCACACCCCTAATCATAGCCTAACTTGAAAAAAATTGTGGGAATGTTTTGTTTTAAAAAGTGCTTGAGAATCCTATGCCGTTACAATTTGCTCTGAATTGATAAGATTTGGGAATTTGAGTTGCTCCTCATTATGAGTTGACTTCTTTGCAGTTATCATTTCATCCATGATAAACCTGTTAAGTACATGACAACCATGCTGTCGGCAACTCGAACTGGGAAATTGGGACCCACCATATGCATGTTGATGAACATTGCTGAATTGCTTACATAATGAAATGCTCTGATAATTCCATATTTGTCTCTCCCTTCTTTTTTCTATGATGTCCTTCCTACTAGTGAAACTAAAAGATCTTGATTACCCTTTTGATTTCTAATGCATGGATCATACTAAGTTAAGGCGTGTTCGGTGGGCTGGATTATATGATTGGGTACGATTTATTATCTTAGTTAGATGTTTGGTAGCCTAAAAACAACATAGATTGGATTATGTCTAATCTTGCTAGTACGGCCGAATGTAGTAGGATTAAGTTGGATGAGATTATGTCTAATAATATAATAAGCATATTTTAATTAGTCAAACCCCTTAATCATGTTTAGCACTAAAACACACCAAACACATCATTGAATTAGTGTTATTTTCTCCAATCCAATGTAATTTAACGCCAACCATTTTTCTGATTATATCTTTAGGGTTCTGGGTGTATCGAGACAGTGGCTTGTGATCATGATGATGTCCACCACACATGCCTATATGCCTGCATCTACAAAAATGCATGCGTTTGTGTTAGTTTTGTCTGTTGTGTTGTGTGAGTGTGAGCTTTCCACTGGAGTCTTTCTTACTCTTTATTTAGAGAGCTCTCTACGGCACTCTACCTAGATGCCTTTCTAGAGCAGAAGCACCTGAGAGAAAGAAAAAGGCCTTTTTTTTTTAAAATCATGATGGGTGCCGTGCTGCTGGTGGTCGAGGCCACCATGACCCTAAATATATAACTCATAATAGTAATTGATTGCAGATGAAGATTGTCAATGGGAATTCGTTTGTCTTGATTCCCAGAATTTAAACTATTTGTCAATGGAAATATAGTTGCATAAATAATGTTCGTAAAGTTGAAAGGTTTTGGAAATTTAAATTAGATGTCAAGACCAATAGGTGAGGTGGATCCTGACGCATGCATTTCGTCATTCCCGTGAACCCAGAAATCCCAACTCTATTTTCAAAAACACGTCAACATTTGCGGGGCCACCAAATCACATTATAAAACTATCCTCGCTAGACACAATTTAATTGAGTTATAAAATTTTGTAAGTGAACCCAACTCACCCCCACCACCAGCTGTGAAACTTCCTTGTTCAATGAACTCAAGTCAAGCACTAATCTCCATTGTCAACCACCAAAACTGTGAGATTGATGCACCTAAAAAGTTGAAGCATTCCCACCATAGAATGAGCATTTGAGAATTTAGGTGTGTAGGTTCAGTGATTGAAAAGTTTAGCAATGGTTTCAAAATAATTTGAAATAAAAATAAGATATGTCGCATCAAGATATGTCTTGATTGACTGAACCGTTACGTACGTATTCAGTAGTGTGTTTCATAATCCAATTAGACCTTGTTTGGTGAGCTAACATGGACTAGTTAGGATTGGCCTTTAAAAACCGAATTGGGCTGACATGAACTGACTTAGACTTTAACTCCAATCCGGCCCAGTTCTGTGCCAAACAACTGGCCGGACGGGCAAAATCCTTGTGAAGTTGTCTTCTTGGTGGTACATGGTCAAATATCCACTACGTTTTCGATGACTGGCTGCCTGGTCTTCTTCTTTGACGTGATTCGACACTGGTTCACCAAACACGTAACAATTCCAATTGCCAATAGTCCGAAAAATTTATTCAAACAGAAGAGTTGAAAATAAAAATCATGTATGTACTTCATTTAAAAGACTCCCAAACAAGTATCTAAGCATTTATTTGTCATTAAATAGTTTGTTTTCACCTATGTAAAAGCATACAAAGGAAATCACTTTGGGTTATACGCCGGACTTGATATTCTCCTTTCTTCTTGGTCTCTCTTCTCTACAACCCCTTTTGGTTCCAGGGATTTACCCTTGGAACTAACCCCTTCTGCTAATAAACCGGGCGACTCTATCCCCCATCATGTTGTAGAGAGATTTCATCCCCAGTTTTATGCTGGGTTTTGCTTCTCTCCAATTTTGTGTTGGGTTTTGTTTATCTCCAGTCCTTTTCGACTTGTTTGCGCTAAAACTAGATGGATAGTAAATAGGGCAACTTAAAGATGAGGTGGGTGCTGAAGGTAAGAACCCTTAGTATGTAGGAGCATTCGGTAAATAAATAGGCATGCATACAGAAGACAAATGTACGTGGTTCACCCGAATCATGGGCTACGTCCACGGAGTAGTATGTTCTCATTACGATAATGTGAGTATACATTGCACATAGGTTTAAACTCAAGGAGAAGAGGAAGAATACCGAAGGCCGAAGGCTGAAGGCCGAAGACCGAAGGCTGAAGGTCGGAGGCTGAAGATCTGGCTGAAGGCCAATGTTCTGTGGGCTTGTAAATGGGCTCATGGGTAAGCCCATGAGGCCCAAGTAGCCTGCCCAACCCCTCCCTCTTTCTTGAAGGGGAGAGGTCTCCTTTTATAGGGAAGGAAGAGTCCCCTTCTCTTGTGTTTTGTCGATGTGGGACTCCCTTCCCTTTTCTTGAATTGGCTTGGGAATGCTTGGCCATATATTGTACAAACAGGAGTCCCCCAAGTTCCCGATTAAGGAGGTACTTTTCTTGATTGGGGACTTGTAGTCATCAATGCACTGTCCAAGTAATGCTTCAGCTCATTCTTTAGCAGGCTGATGGCTGATGGCCGAAGGCTGATGGCTGATGGCTGAAGCTGATGGCCGAAGCTGATGGCCGAAGGCTAATGGCCGAAGGCTGAAGCTGATGGCCGAAGCCTGATGGCTGATGGCTGAAGCTGATGGCCGAAGGCTGATGGCCGAAGCCTGAAGCTGATGGCCGAAGGCTGATGGCCGAAGGCTGAAGCTGATGGCGCCGTCAGGGAGAAGTGTCTCCTAGAAGGTGCCGTTCGGCATGGCTTTGAGAAAAGGCACTGGAGAAGTGTCTCCTAGAAGGTGCCGTTCGGCATGGGTGAAGCTGATGCTGATGGCCGAAGGCTGAAGCTGATGGCGCCGTCAGGGAGAAGTGTCTCCTAGAAGGTGCCGTTCGGCATGGGTGAAGCTGATGCTGATGGCCGAAGGCTGAAGGCCGAAGGCCGAAGGCAGATGGCTGAAGCTGATGGCCGAAGGCTGATGCTGATGGCCGAAGCTGATGGCCGAAGGCTGATGGCCGAAGCTGATGGCCGAAGGCTGAAGATGGCCGAAGGCTGAAGCTGATGGCCGAAGGCTGAAGCTGATGGCGCCGTCAGGGAGAAGTGTCTCCTAGAAGGTGCCGTTCGGCATGGCTTTGAGAAAAGGCGCTGGAGAAGTGTCTCCTAGAAGGTGCCGTTCGGCATGGCTGAAGCTGATGCTGATGGCCGAAGGCTGAAGGCTGAAGGCCGAAGGCAGATGGCTGAAGCTGATGGCCGAAGGCTGATGGCTGATGGCTGAAGCTGATGGCCGAAGGCTGAAGATGGCCGAAGGCTGAAGCTGATGGCCGAAGGCTGATGGCCGAAAACTGAAGCTGATGGCCGAAGGCTGATGGCTGAAGCTGATGGCCGAAGGCTGATGGCCGAAGGCTGATGGCCGAAGGCTGAAGTTGATGGCCGAAGGCTGATGGCTGAAGGCTGAAGCTGATGGCCGAAGGCTGATGACCAAAGGCTGAAGCTGATGGCCGAAGGCTGAAGGCCGAAGCTGATGGCCGAAGCTGATGACCGAAGCTGATGACCGAAGCTGATGGCCGAAGGCTGAAGGCCGAAGCTGATGGCCGAAGGCTGAAGCTGATGGCGCAGTCAGGGAGAAGTGTCTCCTAGAAGGTGCCGTTCGGCATGGCTGAAGGCTGATGCTGATGGCCGAAGCTGATGGCCGAAGGCTGAAGCTGATGGCCGAATCATTGGGGGGATGTGAAGACATCGCACGCGCCGAATGATGCAAGGGTGCCGAAGGCCGAAGACAGATGCCGAATCATTGGGGGGATGTGAAGACATCGCATGCGCCGAATGATGCAAGGGTGCCGAAGGCCGAATCATTGGGGGGATGTGAAGACATCGCACGCGCCGAATGATGCAAGGGTGCCGAAGGCCGAAGGCAGATGCCGAATCATTGGGGGGATGTGAAGACATCGCACGCGCCGAATGATGCAAGGGTGCCGAAGGCCGAATCATCGGGGGGATGTGAAGACATCGCACGCGCCGAATGATGCAAGGGTGCCGATGGCCGAAGGCAGATGCCGAATCATTGGGGGGATGTGAAGACATCGCACGCGCCGAATGATGCAAGGGTGCCGAAGGCCGAATCATTGGGGGGATGTGAAGACATCGCACGCGCCGAATGATGCAAGGGTGCCGATGGCCGAAGACAGATGCCGAATCATTGGGGGGATGTGAAGACATCGCACGCGCCGAATGATGCAAGGGTGCCGAAGGCCGAATCATTGGGGGGATGTGAAGACATCGCACGCGCCGAATGATGCAAGGGTGCCGAAGGCCGAATCATCGGGGGGATGTGAAGACATCGCACGCGCCGAATGATGCAAGGGTGCCGATGGCCGAAGGCAGATGCCGAATCATTGGGGGGATGTGAAGACATCGCACGCGTCGAATGATGCAAGGGTGCCGAAGGCCAAAGGCAGATGCCGAATCATTGGGGGGATGTGAAAACATCGCACGCGCCGAATGATGCAAGGGTGCCGATGGCTGAAGGCAGATTGTAGGAGGTGCCGAGGGCATGGCTCAAAAGGGTGCCGAGAGCACTCGTGAAGGAGAACAACATAGCATTTTGTGTCGCTTCCCACAGACGGCGCCAAACTGTTTGCGCTAAAACTAGATGGATAGTAAATAGGGCAACTTAAAGATGAGGTGGGTGCTGAAGGTAAGAACCCTTAGTATGTAGGAGCATTCGGTAAATAAATAGGCATGCATACAGAAGACAAATGTACGTGGTTCACCCGAATTATGGGCTACGTCCACGGAGTAGTATGTTCTCATTACGATAATGTGAGTATACATTGCACATAGGTTTAAACTCAAGGAGAAGAGGAAGAATACCGAAGGCCGAAGGCTGAAGGCCGAAGACCGAAGGCTGAAGGTCGGAGGCTGAAGATCTGGCTGAAGGCCAATGTTCCGTGGGCTTGTAAATGGGCTCATGGGTAAGCCCATGAGGCCCAAGTAGCCTGCCCAACCCCTCCCTCTTTCTTGAAGGGGAGAGGTCTCCTTTTATAGGGAAGGAAGAGTCCCCTTCTCTTGTGTTTTGTCGATGTGGGACTCCCTTCCCTTTGCTTGAATTGGCTTGGGAATGCTTGGCCATATATTGTACAAACACGACTGGCTTTTAAAATCCTTTATATTGAGGAGATAGAGTTGCTAGATCTAGATGGATCTCTCATAGTGGGTGTTGTGCGATCATGTGGGATGTTGGAGGTGATGTGCCCTTCTTTGGCCAAGTAGATGTTGAGCGGTAAGACCCTTTAACTTTTGGTGCTTCTGGTTCCCTGTTCATGCAGAATTAGTTGTTCTCATGGTATGGTGCTATAAAGAGTCTTCTTAATACATGTTAACTTTGAGTGAGTTGAGCTTGGATATGTAATAGTTTTTACTCACTGTCTTGCTGGATTTATTTTTCCTTATTTATTGCATGCAAGAACTTCCATTTGGAGTGTGTTCTTCTTGTACATCTCTTGATTAATGAAATTCTGCTTGTTCTAAAATAAAAATAAAAACGTGTAGAACTGTTGGGTGTCTCCCCTTAATTATTTAATTATTATATTTTTCTTTTGCATCTAATTGAACTGGGCTGGGCCTCGTAGGTTGGGTTGGGGGCCCATATTCACTTCTAAGAGCATCCCCAGCGCGCACAACAAAGCCAGGCAAAAGGCCCCCCGAGACAGCCCAAGTCACTCCAGCGCAGCAGCCCTTGGCCCGGTTTGGCGTGGGTCCCACCAGCCCTGGCAAGCCCAAGGGCAGGTTTAGCCTGGGCTTCAGCCCGAGTCTTGTGACGTCAGCGCAAGGAAAATCAATTTTTTTTTTACTGTTGGCGCGTGAATTACACGCGCCAACGGTAAAAAAAATTTGACTTCCGCGCGCTGACGTCAGCCCTGTCAGACTCCAACAGCTATGTGACACGTGTTGCAACCGGGACGCTCCGATCTTTTTTTTCCAGAAATCCGACGGTCCTCGTTTTTTTGCCCAAAAAAATTGCAAAAAATATCGAAAAAATTCTGAATTTTTTTTAAAAAAAATACCAAAAAATTCTGTATTTTTTCCCTATAAATACCTAACCATTTTATTTACTTTTCACACCAAATCTTCATACAATTTCTTCTCCATCCAATATTTTTTACTCTCCACTCATATTATTCACTTCCCACACCAATTCTCAATACAAACTCTTATCCTTCCAATATTTTTTCCTCTCCACTCACATTTTTCACTTTCCACACCAATTCTCCATACAAACTCTTCTCCTTCCAATATTTTTTTACTCTCAACTCACATTTTTCTACTACTTTCCATTTGTATAAAAAAAAACAAATGGCATCTTCTGTCGAAGCCGGAGGCTCGTGGGCAACTCAGGAAGATATTGCGTTGTGTCAATCTTGGGTGAACGTTAGTCACGACCCTATCACGGGTAATGAGATGAAGTTCCATCATATGTGGAGCAAAATTCATGGAGAATTTTGTCAAAGATCGAGTTCCATTCGGACCGAAATGGCCTTGTCTAGTAGATGAAAAATTCTGAATAAAGAGTTAGGGAAATGGAGAAATGCCTTGACAAAAGCAAGGGAGAACATTCGAAGCGGTCAAAATCTATCCGATGAGGTAAAATATTTATATTTGCCATTTTAATCAATTTCAAGTAACTTTTTTTTTTCTCCATATTCTATTTCTTTTTCTTGCATAATTTTTATTTTTATTTTTGCATATTCTATTTCTTTTTCTTGCATAATATTTTTTTTCTCTTTTTGCATTTCCAATTTGTCTATATTTTCTTGCATAATCAATTTTATTTTTGCATTTCCAAATAGTTTATATTTTCTTCCATAATAAATTTTTTTTCTTGCACTTCCAATTATTTATTTTTAATAGATCATACAAGCACAAATGTGGTTCGGTGCCATGGGGCAAGGCAAAAAAAGTTTTGTGCATTTCCAATGTTGGGAAGTTGTGAAGAATTGTTTGAGATTCAAAATTATTCTCACCGGTCCGCCGGTTGTGTTGAATGAGACGCCGCTCCACGATTCGCCATCAACCGATTCACCATTGGACTCCCCAATGGAAACGGAGTCACCACTTCCACGTCCGCCAAGACCTATTGGGAGAAAGGCGGCAAAGGCCAAGAGAGGTGGCACTTCGAACAATGAATGTGTACAATTATTGGAGCAAATAGCTAAGAACACCTAACTAAGAATTGAGAGAGACTTGAAAAGAGATGCATTGGACATGGCACGAGAGGAAGCATTTGCAATTCAACAGCAGCATGCACAAGAAAAAGACATGGATGATAAAGAGATGAAAATCATGGCCATGGATACGAGCCATATGTCTCCTGAAACAAAGGCCTATTGGAAGCTAAGACGAAGGGATGTGATGAGAAGAAAACTTTTCCAAGACGACGGACCTAGCAATACGGATTGGTTAAATGATGAAAACCATTAGGTTGTATTGAAACACCTTTGCCATATGTTGTATTGTTGTATTAGCCTTTAATTTGTTGTATTGTTGTATTATCCTTTAATTTGTTGTATTGTTGTATTATCCTTTAATTTGTTGTATTGTTTCCTTTTTATTCAATAAACAAAGCATTAAATAATATGACTATTTATTAAAAACCTTTGAGCATCAACACAAAGATTAATTAAAAACACACCTTAATTTATTGCAAAGAACACACAAAACAAACCATACATAAAAGCATAATAAAAAAAACGAGCATAATTCCAAAAAAACACCACACACAAAATAAAGCATAATTAAAAACAAAGCATAATTCCAAACAAAGCACTAATCTTGACTTCATCCATTGTGATTGCCTTTCCTTTCCCACAAGTGCTCGATCAAGTCAACTTGACGTCTCTCATGAACATATGAAGATTGCATTTCTTGATAACGATCAATCATGGGGTTGTTGAATTGACCATCTCGAAGTAACGGTTCGGGCTCCATTGGTAGTCCATTTGGTCCCATCGGCCTTTCATATATTCTTGTCAATGCCGTGTTCAAGGGATCGGGTTCAAATACCTCTGGAGCATCGTAGTCATACTCATCCTCCACAATCATGTTGTGGAGGATGATGCAAGTCATCATAATACTCCGCAGCACCTCCTCATCTAGCATCCGAGCAGCACCCCTGATAATTGCCCAACGAGCTTGCAAGATACCGAAACACCTCTCCACGTCTTTCCTGTAACCTTCTTGAAAGGAAGCAAAGCTTCTTTCCTTCTCGGATTGGGGATTCGAAATTGTTTTCACGAATGTCGTCCACCTAGGATAAATTCCGTCGGCAAGGTAGTACGCACCAGAGTATACGGTATTGTTGATTTGGTACGTGACCTGGGGGGAATGACCTCGCAATACCTCGTCGAACACTGGGGATTGACCAAGGACATTGAGGTCATTCTGAGATCCGGCAACCCCGAAGAAGGCATGCCAAACCCAAGTGTCGAATGAAGCTACGGCCTCCAAAATTATACTTTTTTGCCCCTTCCGATTCCCGTACTCTCCTTGCCAAGCAGTAGGACAATTCTTCCACTGCCAATGCATGCAATCGATGCTTCCAATCATTCCTGGGAAACCTCAATCCTCTCCTTTTTTTAGAAGCCTTTGCAGGTCCCTCAGCGTGGGTTTGCGAAGGTACTCCCTCGTGTACAAATTTTCCACTGCGTCACAAAATCTCACCAAGCACTCTAAGATAGTAGAGTTTCCCATCCTTGCAATCTCATCCACCTGCTCTGCAGATGCCCCATAAGCAAGCATCCGCAAAGCAGCTGTAAGTTTTTGCTCCGGGATAAGACCCAAAACTCCAACAGCATCATGCTTTTGAATGAAGTATGTGTCGTAATTACAAATATCATGCATGATTTTTTGGAACAACTATGGCTGCATTCTATATCTCTCTCGAAACTTAGAAACAGGATATAAGGAATTTGGGATAAAGTAATCCTCCAAGAGATTCTTACCCCGAGACTCCCTACGTCTGTCCACATTCGGGGCACGACGACGGTGTTGCCTTGATTGATTAAGCATACACACCGCTGCTGCAAGCATTTGTTCCTCTTCTTCATCGGCGTCTCGATCTTCTTCAGCACGTCTACGCCGAATTTCTTCCCTTTCTTTCTGTTGCCTCTCCAACACCCTCCTCAAGTTTGACATTGAGAGTAGAAAGTGTTTTGTAAAATATAAGAAATGAAGGAATAGATAAGAGATGGTGTGAGAGGTATGAGTTGATGGTGTAGTTTTATAGAGGGATTCAGAAGATAGAGATGACACGTGGCACAAATTTAGAGGGTGAAAATCTTATCTGAAATCTGAGATTATAATTTTTTAAACATATATGAAAATCTTATCTGACATGGGACACGTGGCACAATTTTAGGGGGTGAAAATCTTATCTGAAATCTGAGATTATAATTTTTTTTAATGAATATCCGAAAATTTTATCTGGAATAAGACACGTGACAACCGAGATTCTCATCCGAAAATCTTTTCTGAAAAATAATAGACACGTGACAACCAAAAATCTTATCCGAAAATTTAATTACAAAAGATTATCAAAATTAATGGTTTAAAGTATAAAAAAATAGGAAATAAAGTACAATGAATAGTAATTGCCTTAGACTTGCCCTAGACTTAGCCCTCATGGGTGGAACCACAAATGCAAAGACTGACACTATTCACATGAATAGTGGCAGCCCTTGCTTGCCCTTGCCCTAGACTTAGCCCTTGTGGGTGAAGATGCTCTAAGAGCGATCAATGGGGTCTTAGCCAAAATGTAATGATCAAAATACTGGAATAACAAATTCTCTAGATGCATGTTGATGAGGACCAAGTTCCAATGTTGAGTTTCATTGGCACAATGCCCTGTACCATGATACACAATGTTGAGGTTCACTGCAATAAAGGCAACGTTTGAGTGCTTCAATTATCAATCTATAATTAGGCAATACCAAACAAATATTGCAATATGCTGGTAGACTATGTCTTCTTCATCACTAGTTCAATATGGCAGCAACCTCCAACCCTAGTGTAGACATGGCATTCGTGTCGTGTTATCAGTATTCGTGTCGTTTTCGTGTCAACCCGTTTTTTTTAACGGGTTGACACGACACGACACGATAAGAAAACGGGTGAGAAATATCAAACACGAACACGACCCGCTCTAATTCGCGAATCACACGACACGACCCGTTTCACCCGTTAAGAAAATAAACTTTTTAATAAAAATTTAATAAACCTATATTTTTACATGCCCAAAAAATCAAAATCATTCCAACAAAAGCTAATATTCTTGAATTTAATCCAAACTTCAACATCAACATCCGTGAATATGATCCATCATAACAAAAGGAAAAGGAAAAACAAATATGAAGTAATCCATGAAGATCTGCACACCAAAAAATCCATTAACATGATCCAAACTTCAACATTTCACCATTGCAATTTTCCTGGAAGAAAAAAAAACACAGAAATTGTTAGACAGCAGTTAGTATGAAAATTCCAAACTCACAGAAATTGTTGTGAACTGCACATAAAAATTCTTCTCTAATATTGCTTTTAATATCAATTCTATACATAAAAATAAATAATATTAATACAACCCAAAACCATACAAAGATCAAATTGTTTGAAACTGTAACACTAAATCAAAATACAAGGTTGATTCTTCTTCATGCTTTATTGTTGGTTTGAAACTGCAACATTAAACATATATATATATATATATATGGAGGGCCAGAGCAAGGGGAAAAGCAAGGCCCCAGACAAAGAAGAAATGTGAAGAGCAAAAACACCATGAATTATGGAGGGCCAGGGAGGCGTCCAACTCCAATGAATGGGAATAATCTGAACATTTGTTAATGTTTCTCTCTCTCTCTCTCTCTCTCTCTCCTCCCGTGCACTCTGTGTCTCCAGCAAATACCAAGTCAGAAGCCTCTATATCTCTAATTGACAGCAGAGTAAATTAAGAAAAATCAAACATGTCCAGTACATCAATATATAATTTCCAAAGTCCACATAAATATATAATTTCCATATTGAAAATCAAATAAATTTACCGAATCAATTAAGAAAAACATTCATACCTTAAGATAGGATTTAACAGCAGAAAAGATCTTCAAAGACATAGAGAGGAGAGATCGCAAGAAGAAGGAGAAGATGAGAACTTGAGAGAGAAAGAAAGAAAATTGCAGAGCAGAGAAAGAAAAGAAAGCGGCTGAATGAATGAAGAGAAAGAGATGCTAGGGTTTTTTTTAAAAAAAATAGAAAATTACAAAATTACCCCCTCTTAACGGGTTGGTTCGTGTATTCGCGAATGGACACCGAAACGACCCGTTAGCTTAACGGGTGGCTAACGGGTCAACACGATAGCAACACGACACGATAACTCCAACCCGAATACTGAATTTTTCGTGCGAATTCGTGTCGTGTTATCGTGTCGTATGGGATTTTGCCATGTCTACCCTAGTGTGAGCTTGAAGCTCCTAATAGACACAGAAAGCCACGAAGTTTTGTTTGCTGAAGTGAGCAAAGAAATTGTTGATTGTTTCTTAACTATTCTGTCCCTGCATGTTGGCACCATCATTAGGCTCCTCTCCAAGAAAGGCATGGTTGGCTGCTTAGGCCAACTTTATAAGATTTGCAGCCCAATCTTGGCAAGGACACGTTGCTCAAACCCAACCCATCATTTGCTGACCGATAAAACGCCAATGCCAAACAGTTCTACATTTGGAATTCCTTACTTACTGAATTTACTTAGTTAGCACCTACAAAAATCTCTCTTTTTATACCTATGTCTATGTATATATGCCGTTGCATTGCACATCTTGGTATTAGTAGGTATTTTATGACCTCGCTTGACAAAATTCATGGCTTCGCCAATGTAAGTGTCTAAGTTTTGAAACTTTAGATTACTGGTCTTCTGAGACTAAAGTTAGATTTAGTTGACTAAATTACAGTTTGAGTCACATTATTCTTGTACTAAATTTAAAACACTGGTGTAAGTACAAGAACAATTCACTTATTCATTGCTTTATTATTCTTAAAAGCAAAACTGGCATGTGTCCTTGCTTGGGTTTAGCTCAGTGATTGAGGTCCTTCCTCTCCCCCATGACCCAGTCAGAAAACAAAAAAGAGTCCTTTATTTTGATAAGCACTACGGGGCAAAAAGATCAAAATAAAACCGAAGAGAATATTTCAAAGGTAGCCCATTCTCCCACAACTTAAACGGAATAAGCTTGTGCCCCAAGTTGGCAAGAACATTAACCGTAAAATTAGCCTCCCTAAACACATGCTTACAAGCCATTTTCTCACAAATGGAACACAACAAGAGAATATCCTGAATAAGCAGCTTAATGCTCCAAGGGATGGAAGCAGCTTGGTATACACAATCAATAATAAGCTTATAACATGCAAGAGTGTGTTCAGGTTTAATTAATTAGTACCTTTCTCTTAAGTAGTTGGTATTTGCAAAGTAAATGGGAGCATCAATCTCAACTATGAGAATTCCAGGAACGTTGCTTGCATTGGGATACTGCTCAACATTTCTGTAAACCATGGAATTCAGAAGGTGTCCTTGAACAAAAGTCCTTGGCCTTGCCAGAAACAAAAGTACCCTGATCACAGATATTGCAACGTACACACAAGAAAAAAGAAATATTAGTTCTAATAAGTAATGTTAAGTTGTTGATACGGTGCTATTGTCACACACAATAACTTTTTACTGGTGTGACATATAGTCGTACGTACCGCTAAGACTAGTCCAATTTCAAGGCTGCCAAAAACGACGCCGATATAGGCACTCATGCAGACAACAATGTCAAATGTATCAACCTTCCAGAGGTGAATTGCAGCTTCATAGTCTATGAGGCCGAGCATGGCGGCTATTATAATAGCAGACAGCACAACCCAGGGAGTGTAATGGAACAGAGGAGTGAGGACCAACAATGTGAACATAACCGCAATTGCCATGACAACATTTGACATTGCTGTCTTGCATCCTGCATTGTAGTTAACTGCTGATCTGGAACACGGCCCTGAAAATTGATGAAAAAATTTCGCTTAATTAGCAACATGAAATGAATCTAATTAAGATTAAACCCCTTAATTTAATTAGTATTAAATGTGTACAATGAGTGATTAACCTGTGGTGAGGTAGCAAGAAGTGCAAGAACCAGCAACGTTCATCATCCCAATGGCAATCATTTCTTTGTTACCATCAATGTGGTCATTCTTGAACATGGAAAAGCTTCTCCCTACTGCTATTCCTTCCTGCACATAGCAATTAGGAAAACCCACAATCCATTAATTGTTATAATTAAGAACGGTTTGCAATACAACATGTTCTTTCTCGTGATCAACTGGCCTAAAAAACATCAGTAACTAAAGAATTATGTTAATTACTTACGGCGAGTGCTATGACTCCAGTTTTGAAAGTTGTTGTCAGATAAGGAGACACAAACAGAAGGTATCCAAAGGACATTGGATTAAGCCCCTTCTTCAGCTTTCCTATCTGACAATATATATCCACCAGAAAATTCAGGCATTAATTAGAAAAAATGGTCGTTATAGGTAGAAACCAAAATCTCTATTGCTCCCTCTAGCAATAACTTTTCGACCACATCTTTCTGTTTTCAGGATGCAAAACACATAATCAAAAGCCAGTTTTCTTATAGTGGCCATCAGAAATTGAAGCGAGTTCATAATTTAGCTAAAGTCAAGAAAAAAAAAAAAGGGACCCGCCTAGGCGGCCGCCTAGCGCCTAGGCCGATTTTTCCAACAGCCTAACTACAAGTAATCTGAATGCATTCCACTAAAAAGCAGGAAGCAAAGTAATTGGAGAGTGAGCTTAGTGAAAAGAAAAACCTTGGGTTGAAGAAACTATCCCACCAGTCGGAGTCTGCGGCTTTAGGCTCGACTGGAACGCTTTTTCTTCAATTTCCTATCTTTCTTGCTTTTCTTTGATTTCTTGGGAGTCTCCATGAGAGCTCAAATGAGGAATTGCTCACCTCTTTTTCGGCCTTGCTCCCTACTGCTATTCCTTCCTGCACATAGCAATTAGGAAAACCCACAATCCATTAATTGTTATAATTAAGAACGGTTTGCAATACAACATGTTCTTTCTCGTGATCAACTGGCCTAAAAAACATCAGTAACTAAAGAATTATGTTAATTACTTACGGCGAGTGCTATGACTCCAGTTTTGAAAGTTGTTGTCAGATAAGGAGACACAAACAGAAGGTATCCAAAGGACATTGGATTAAGCCCCTTCTTCAGCTTTCCTATCTGACAATATATATCCACCAGAAAATTCAGGCATTAATTAGAAAAAATGGTCGTTATAGGTAGAAACCAAAATCTCTATTGCTCCCTCTAGCAATAACTTTTCGACCACATCTTTCTGTTTTCAGGATGCAAAACACATAATCAAAAGCCAGTTTTCTTATAGTGGCCATCAGAAATTGAAGCGAGTTCATAATTTAGCTAAAGTCAAGAAAAAAAAAAAAGGGACCCGCCTAGGCGGCCGCCTAGCGCCTAGGCCGATTTTTCCAACAGCCTAACTACAAGTAATCTGAATGCATTCCACTAAAAAGCAGGAAGCAAAGTAATTGGAGAGTGAGCTTAGTGAAAAGAAAAACCTTGGGTTGAAGAAACTATCCCACCAGTCGGAGTCTGCGGCTTTAGGCTCGACTGGAACGCTTTTTCTTCAATTTCCTATCTTTCTTGCTTTTCTTTGATTTCTTGGGAGTCTCCATGAGAGCTCAAATGAGGAATTGCTCACCTCTTTTTCGGCCTTGCTCCCTACTGCTATTCCTTCCTGCACATAGCAATTAGGAAAACCCACAATCCATTAATTGTTATAATTAAGAACGGTTTGCAATACAACATGTTCTTTCTCGTGATCAACTGGCCTAAAAAACATCAGTAACTAAAGAATTATGTTAATTACTTACGGCGAGTGCTATGACTCCAGTTTTGAAAGTTGTTGTCAGATAAGGAGACACAAACAGAAGGTATCCAAAGGACATTGGATTAAGCCCCTTCTTCAGCTTTCCTATCTGACAATATATATCCACCAGAAAATTCAGGCATTAATTAGAAAAAATGGTCGTTATAGGTAGAAACCAAAATCTCTATTGCTCCCTCTAGCAATAACTTTTCGACCACATCTTTCTGTTTTCAGGATGCAAAACACATAATCAAAAGCCAGTTTTCTTATAGTGGCCATCAGAAATTGAAGCGAGTTCATAATTTAGCTAAAGTCAAGAAAAAAAAAAAAGGGACCCGCCTAGGCGGCCGCCTAGCGCCTAGGCCGATTTTTCCAACAGCCTAACTACAAGTAATCTGAATGCATTCCACTAAAAAGCAGGAAGCAAAGTAATTGGAGAGTGAGCTTAGTGAAAAGAAAAACCTTGGGTTGAAGAAACTATCCCACCAGTCGGAGTCTGCGGCTTTAGGCTCGACTGGAACGCTTTTTCTTCAATTTCCTATCTTTCTTGCTTTTCTTTGATTTCTTGGGAGTCTCCATGAGAGCTCAAATGAGGAATTGCTCACCTCTTTTTCGGCCTTGCTCCCTACTGCTATTCCTTCCTGCACATAGCAATTAGGAAAACCCACAATCCATTAATTGTTATAATTAAGAACGGTTTGCAATACAACATGTTCTTTCTCGTGATCAACTGGCCTAAAAAACATCAGTAACTAAAGAATTATGTTAATTACTTACGGCGAGTGCTATGACTCCAGTTTTGAAAGTTGTTGTCAGATAAGGAGACACAAACAGAAGGTATCCAAAGGACATTGGATTAAGCCCCTTCTTCAGCTTTCCTATCTGACAATATATATCCACCAGAAAATTCAGGCATTAATTAGAAAAAATGGTCGTTATAGGTAGAAACCAAAATCTCTATTGCTCCCTCTAGCAATAACTTTTCGACCACATCTTTCTGTTTTCAGGATGCAAAACACATAATCAAAAGCCAGTTTTCTTATAGTGGCCATCAGAAATTGAAGCGAGTTCATAATTTAGCTAAAGTCAAGAAAAAAAAAAAAGGGACCCGCCTAGGCGGCCGCCTAGCGCCTAGGCCGATTTTTCCAACAGCCTAACTACAAGTAATCTGAATGCATTCCACTAAAAAGCAGGAAGCAAAGTAATTGGAGAGTGAGCTTAGTGAAAAGAAAAACCTTGGGTTGAAGAAACTATCCCACCAGTCGGAGTCTGCGGCTTTAGGCTCGACTGGAACGCTTTTTCTTCAATTTCCTATCTTTCTTGCTTTTCTTTGATTTCTTGGGAGTCTCCATGAGAGCTCAAATGAGGAATTGCTCACCTCTTTTTCGGCCTTGAACTTGAAGACTTTGATGGGAAGTGCGATTCAGTGAAGCGAGCCAGTCAGCGAGGGAAATGTAAAGCTTGTATAGCCTTTTTTGGCCTTTGTTTTTCTTTTTAATAAATAGTATAGCCGCGCGGCTGTACGCTTTAAATATAATATATTTTAAAAAATAGTATGGCATATTTTATTCTTCAATTTTTTTTCCTTGATTTTCGTTTATCAGGGCTACAAGCTCAGTTGGCTGCCTATATTCCAGGTGTCATCTCTTTGAAGGAGTGTACAACAGCACCTGAGAAGCATGTGCTTGCAGACGCCACATCTCATAAACTAGACACAGAAGAATCCGAGGTAATCTCTCCATGTCTGTTTATACATTCCCTCTGCAATGGGAAATTGGACTGAGGTGATGATCCATTTATTAAAGCTTCAATACTCTCTTCTTTTTTTCTATCTGGAACTTAAAAGTTTTACTCCATTAATTTCCTTATCCATAATGGGTTAGCAGTTTTTAATTGGTCCTGCACATTTTCTGTCCTCTTTTGAACCAGTATGAACTCTTCAAAAATGATCTAGACATGCACCCATGAGTTCTCACTAATGCAATTATGTTCTTTGCTTCAATGCCATCGTGTATGGTCTTCTAGCCAGAAAGTCTTTTGAAAGACTTGCTTTTTCAATGAAGCACATTTCAATGAAGAAGAACATTTCAATGAAGTCAGTTGCTTTGTCAGGGCACCACAGTGTAAACCTTTGCATCATCCATTTCCGGGCTTCTTACTGAGTACTGAAACGTCCATGGCAAGCACTAGCATGCACACCCTTCTTATTGATGTCAAACACAGCTCCTAAAAAATCAGGGAATTTTCTCGCAATTCGTGATATTGCATCCTTCGCAGCAAGATTAGGTTCCATCCCCAATCTCATACTCTCCACAACTTGATAACTGCAGTTCAATCATTTAAAGTACATAGCTAGATTCATTAAATGGAAGTGACAGACTCAATAGAGGTGCATCAACATAAGTTTGACAAGGAATCTATTTCAATCATGGCCGCCAGCCAGAAGAAAATTAGGGACTAAATGCACAAGGGAAAGTACAAAACAAAGCCTCCTTACACATACACAACATATTCATTATATCAGATGAATGAACCTACATAGGAACTACCCAAGTAGTTTTCAATCCAAGTAAACCAGAACTAAAAATGTGATGGTTCAGATTGGCTTGCTATGTTCGTAACTAAAGCCAGCTTACAATGGTTAACAAGCCTCCTACAGGTATGTTTTGTTTAAGAAGAGTATTTACTTTATGTTCAGGACAAATTATAACACTGGATTGACTTCAACCTCTTCTGCAGATTAGAGTTTCACCCTGACCCCATAATGATTAACGCTATGAGAATATGCAAGTCTATAGCCAATGATTCATCAATACCTTAAAGGAAAAATTCTGAACATAAATAATTGTTGATTTCATTAGGAGGAAAGCCTAATCATCTAAAATACTAGGATTTGCTGACCCAAATTGACATCCTTTAGCAATATTCCAATGCTTCAGCCATCAAAGGAATGTTTGCTCCAAATTGACATCCTTTTCTTTTTTTTGAATAGTGTAATCTTTAAGAACATAGAGCTTAGGAATTAGGGGGTTTTGGCTTCTCTGTGCCACTTAGAGACAAAATTATGGCATAGAAATTATTCTCTAATGCTTAAACAATAGTAAATCCTGAAAAGAATTGTTTTTGTTTTAAAAAAAAAAAAAACTGGAGAAAGTTTGTTAAATGTGAAAATCGTCAAATAAAAATAGTGGAGATGTACCTATTGCTGTAATTGACTAATGACATAAGAAAGATAAAGCAAAGAAAAATAAAAAGCAATGCCAATTCATGAAAATATATTAAGTGTTTGGTTGAATTGAAAACATACCTTCTTTTCTCTCCACGTGGACACTTCATGGACGCATGTCGGCTGCTTATACATATAGAGACTGAGGAGCAAATGCTTTTAATTTTGGACACCCATTTAATTTTACTTCCTCCAAGGCCGGCCACTTCAAAGTATAAGCTTCAGAGCAGAAAGATTCAAGTTCGGGTAAATCCACAAGTAAAATATAATTCACATGATTCGGTCTTAAACAGAAATGTCAATTCATCCTCAATACTTTCTCCTCCTCCTCCTGCCTCTCCAACAATTTTCTCCATCGCACTACAATGCTCAACAACTATTTTCTCAAGGCAGGTAAGAAGTTTGGCTATGTGCAGTGAAAACAAGTATCTCAAATTTTCACAGTCAAATAGCAGTAATCTCAGGTTTCCAAAGCCTGAGATAACTTGTAAACCCTTTTCCCATATGTTGGCGCTAAAACTAAACAGATAGAGATAGAATCAACTTACAGGTGATGTGGACAATCAAAAGACCGATTGAGCCTTTGGTATGACCACGTTCTTCCTTAAGATGCTGGATCTGAGGCAAGGAGGAAAAGACAACGAGTGAGGTCTAAGTTACCGGTGTGATACCAGCCGAAGGCCCTCCGATGTTAAAGTAAGTTTAAAGAGCTTTGGCTACTGACAATGTATAAGTCTAAAAGTCAAGTTTAAAGTCTTACCCTTGTCTAGGGCAAGGGAGACCCTATTTATAGAGAGTGTAAGTTATGCTCTTAGTACTTAGTTTCGATGTGGGACTCATGGGAGTGCCTCCTGAGCTCGACACAAGTCCGCAAATATCTAAGCGGGGAGTTAAAGGTTGTCCCGTAGAATCATCAAGGCATACCAATCGCTTGCTTGAGGGTCGTTCGGTAAATGGTACTGATGATATGTTCAGCAAGGCGCGAGGAAGAGCTCGCCGTTTGAAGGACCTGACGATTGAATCGGCGGCAGATGCTGATTCACACTCGAATGATCTATCGGTGCGAGTCGCAGGGTTGGCCTTAGCTTTGTCCTCTGTCCACGTGTCATGATGTGAGTGGAGGGTCAGATAGGGTACAAACAGGAGTCCCCCAAGTTTCCGATTGAGAAGTGACTTCTTGGTTGGGGACTTGCATGTGTCCTCGGCATTCTGACCCGGACGCGAGGGTTTTGTTACTGCTTTCGTGGCTTGTCGATGGTAGTCATATAGTCCCCCAAGTCCCTCAGCAAGAGGGAACTTGGAAGAGGGGGTGGGACAGCATTAGATGCCGAACGAGTGAGAGGGTGAGTGAGGACTCAGTCACGTGCTACCACCGTTCGGTACGAGAGGTTAGTGAAGACTCATCTACGTGTGCCTGCTGTTCGGCACGAGAGGTGAATGAAGACTCAACTTACGTGCACCTGCTGTTCGGCACGAAAGGTGAGTGAAGACTCAACCTACGTGTGCCTGCCGTTCGGCACGAGAGGTGAGCGAAGACTCAAAACCCTCGACAAGCCACGAAAGCAGGAACAAAACCCTCGCTTCCGGGTCAGAATACCGAGGACACATGCAAGTCCCCAACCAAGAAGTCACTTCTCAATCTGAAACTTGGGGGACTCCTGTTTGTATCATATCTGACCCTCCACTCACATTGTGATACATGGACATAGGACAAAGCTAAGGCCAACCCTGCGACTCGCACCTGCCGCCGATTCAATCGTTAGGTCCTTCAAACGACTAGCTCTTTCTCGCGCCTCGCCGAACATATCATCGGTACCATTTACCGAACGACCCTCAAGCAAGCGATCGGCATGCCTTGACGATTCTATGGGACAACCTAGAACTCCCCGCTTAGATATTTGCAGACTTGTGTCGAGCTCAGGAGGCACTCCCATGAGTCCCACATCGAAACTAAGTACTAAGAGCATAACTTACACTTTCTATAAATAGGGTCTCCCTTGCCCTAGACAAGGGTAAGACTTTAAACTTGACTTTTAGACTTATACATTGTCAGTAGCCAAAGCTCTTTAAACTTATTTTAGCATCGGAGGGCCTTCGGCTGGTATCACACCGGTAACTTAGACCTCACTCGCTGTCTTTTCCTCCTTGCCTCAGATCCAGCATCTTAAGCAAGAACGTGGTCATACCAAAGGCTCAATCGGTCTTTTGACCGTCCACATCACCTGTAAGTTGCTTCTATCTGTATCTGTTTAGTTTTAGCCCCAACACCATATGGGGCTCATCGTTGGTAATCCAATCAACGTCAATTACCTCAGCTTATCAAATGCTTGAGTAGAAGGGGTTTCCTGAACCAAAAATATCACTTCCAATAAATTGCAATCACAAACATGAAGATTTTCTAGATTGTCACTAGCACTTGAGGTCTGAAGATTTCTCGGCATAACCTGCCAAAAGGGTAGAAAACTAATTGCATAATTTGTTAGTGTTTCAATCATATACACATGGGATATTATCACATTCTAGAAATCAAGAACATTGTTCAAAAATGAAAAATGAAGTATTCATATAAAAAGAAGAACATCATTTCACAAGTTACCAGTATTGTCAATTTAAAATGTATATGGCCTTTTTAGGAAGCCTTTATCTTTAATGACATCTACACCTAAGACCAATTTTTACAAAATAAAGGCATCCCTCTCCATAAGCTATATATGTGTATACTAATATTGAGATGCATAGTTTAGAATAATGGCGTACCTCTCTATTTAGAGGGAGGGGCAATATTTGAGTAAAGTTACGAGTAGATGGACGACTTTGTAAGCAGACTAGTGGCGCACATCCAAATCCAGATTTAGTTGATGATGACGATGATGATGCACCACCTGATTCTTCTCTACCTCTTACATGATCATCACTCCAATTCTCTGCAACTACTACAAGCAGCTTTTTGCATAGTGGTGCAAAACCCAATGTCTTTAATTTGGGACACAAAGTCACCCACAAAGTTCTTGTGGAGGAGGGCCGTGCAAAAGAATAGGCATCAGGGCAAAATCTCTCGAGGTTCGGCATGTCATTTAGTTCGAACCAATTGAGTAGTTTGGGAAACAAAGTCATCGTGCCACTGCCACCTGTCTCTTTCCCTTCTTCATGGATATTGTCATCTGTGGAAGCAGCTGCCAGTACTATAGTTTCCAAATTCTTACAACTCATTATCACAACTTCTTGGAGATTCACAAGGAGCTTGTAAATTTCATAGGGGCATAGATATTTCAAATTGTCACAATTGTCAATACTTAAATCTCTTGCATTTTGAAACCCCTGGAATCCAGTTGAACTTTCTTCCAAAAATGTTCAACCTCATATAAAAAATTCACATCCAATGTTTCTAATTGAGAAAATGATGAGGCATGCCCTTCTAAATCAAATACCGCACTGACTACTGGTTCATTGTTTTCTTTTGACCCTTGTCCGCTAGTCAAAGTGGCCACTACTAGTTCCTCTGGTTCACTGTTTTCTTCTGACTCGCTTGACTCCATTGTGAAATAGTCCACTAATAGTTCCTTTAGATTTGGTAGCCATGAAATGCAATTTGAAGGAAATCGTGCATTACAACTTGCTCCCACTTGTGGTACTTTTGATTTAGATGAGGACCCATCAACTTGATCATGTTGTTGGTCATTCCTAGTCTCTTTCATCTTGTCCAAATGAGAGGCGTTCACACTTTCATCATTGGGCTTTATAACCTGTACAATAATTAATTCTAGATATGTAATGAACTTGCACATTAGCATAAAAGAAATACAAACAACAAATTTAGTGCTTCAAGAAAGTACTAAAATTACAATAATTTAATTGAGTGGTCAAATGATATCGGATTCAAGTGATTTTTTTCATAGATAATTTTTTATTGCATATCTATAAAATAGACTATTTGGATTAGTGAAATACAATGTAAGGCCCACCACGCATTGTATTTCAATAATCCGAGCAATCTAGATTTTAGATATTCCCTCAAAGATCATCTTCCGCCAAAAAATCACTTAAATCCGAAACCATTTGACCACTCAATTAGATGATTGTTAATTTGTTATTATTGTCTTTTCTTGAAGCACTGTTTCCGTCTATGTTGTTGGTCCCAATTAAATGCCTTAATGATTTTCAGTTTGCAAAATGTTTTGCAAGGATGATTTATGAAAGATGAGATAAGGCTGCGAACATAAAAAAATTTTACCATTAAACTATATTTATTGCATATGTAGACAAACTTTCTAACTTATGTATGTAGAAATAATAACGCAAAAACCAATATTTGTAATAAATTAGTTAGTTGCAAAAATTTGAAAGCATCTAAACTCTCCAACATACCAAAAATGATTAACTTCAACCCAAATAAGCTTCGAGAACTGGAACGACAGTATCAAGCTCTACAAAAGCATATTCCGAAGAGTAACAAGTATATACCATTCAAGCATCAAAAGATTAATTATTTGTTTAACTAATGTTGTGTTGATACAGCTGCACCAAAATGGATTCAGTTGCATCCTCAACTTGTGATACTCGCAAGTGCACGAACCGTTGGTAGTATAGCATATGTAAGTGCGAGGTCGATTCCACAGGGATTGGTGATTGAATGATCCAATTTAGTTTCCCTACACAAAATAGAAACAAAAACAAAGAACATAAAACAAAGAAGAAAGAAATAAGTAACTCAAGCAAATAAGTTCCCAAGTTCAATTTAGATTAATGGATTGATTCTAGCTAAAGTATGATTAAGCCATGGTGTGTGGTCATAACCTTGTGTTCCTAATTCCCTAATTTGATCATTTGTTGTCTAACCTAAAATTAAGCATTAGGAACCCATTAAGCATAGAAGAACAATTTAAACAACCAAGTATGTATCTAATCCCTGTTGTCGAATGTCCATACATACTCTTCCTATTCATAGTTCAATTCGAATTAAAGCATGGTGTATACTCTTAATTCAAACCAAGATAGCTAACATGCAAGCCTAAATGGTGATCAATCATTCAAACTAGCATATTAACTTATAAGCATAATGAATAAGAACATGAACCATAATTGAAACTTGGAAACTAATCAAACTTGAAACTAAAGAAAAGAATTTACATAATGAAAAATAAATTACAACTAAGAAGCAAAAGGAAAGCTAGAATTGAGAACTAGAAAGCAAAATTAAGAGAATTTGAGGGAGAGAAGGGAAGGGAGCTCTAGAGAAGTGTTTGAGAGCTCCCCCCCTTGGGGTGTGTTTACAAGCTTAGAGAACCTCCCTATTTATAGGCCTAAGGAAGTGAAAAATCTGAATTCAATATGGCTAATGCATACAACACTTGTTTTATAAAATCTGAAATGGGTGATGCACTTGTATTAGAAAATCTTGAATTGGTTGATGCACTTCACCACTAAATCCCACCAGCAGCCCTAGCTCATCTTCATGTCACCATGACCAAGCTTCCAACCAGAAATGATAGCTCATACCTAGCTCACCATGACCAAGCATCCAACCAGCACATGCTGAGGTCAGCATGACCAGCAACTTCAAGGGCTTACAACTTGGGCTTCTCTTAATCAAATTAGGACTTTAAGCACTCTAAATTGAAGTTCAGAATGTCTTCTTTCCAGCCATATGTTATTTGGGCCAATCCAAGGTCGGAGGAAGAAGTTAAGGCCGAAACAAATTGCTAACTCATTTTCCGCGCTGATAAGATCCATCCTGAGCATGGTTCTGTGTTTGCTAGGTAACGGACTCCAGATTTATCCAATGGGGCTGAATGTTGGATATGTTATAGTACACACCAATTGGAGCAACTTTCATGAAGAATGTGGCCTCATCCGAGCTATGTAGGTTGCTGAAACAAAGCTTGCAATATGACCTACGGAACTGGACTGGCAGGGGGCTGTAGCCATAATGAATTTGTCTTTAAGCTCTTCATCAATTCATCCAAATTAGGCCTTAACATGCTTGAATTGCATGAATTATGTTCTCCAAAGCCATCATTGTTACCTAAAGCTCAATTAACTGAAAGATAAACACAAAAAGGATTAAAAGCACAAGTTTAACTCAAAAACATAACCAAATCATAAGCTAGAAGGGTAAGAAATAATATACAATTATGAACCGATCAAATACCCCCAAACCTAGATTTTGCTAGTCCTCGAGCAAAACAACACAAAACAAAGTTAAAAACAAAACTAGAAGTTAACTAAACCACTTTCGTAGGTAACTCGATTGCATTTAGCATATGCAACAAGCCTTTAAACCTCTAGGCATCCCTAGTAGGAGGAGTTGTGTCTCCTGAGGGTTTAACAGATACGATACCCACAAACGTTTTACTGACTCTGTAAAACAAAGTAATTAGAAAACTTAAAGATTGTTAGTCCTTAAGCAAAACCAAAAACAAAAACAAACACAAAAACACAAAGAACTTAAAACAATTTTTCCGAACATTTTCTGAAGAGAAATGACTCATGCACATGACTTAAACGTTTTAACAATAAAAGCTCAATTTTTAGACATTATTTACAAAGCGGCAAAGTTCTAAACACAATATGCTCAAAGTGTAGTAGTGTGATAGCCAAATGCAACAAATTCCCCAATCTTAGTTTTCACACAATTTAAAAAATCATACAAAGCATAAGTTCAACTTCAAATCTCACCAAAGTTGTCCTCTCACAAATGAATCACTCAGAAGAGGGCTATAATGCACACTCAGTTATAAACATGAGAATAGAGTTAAACCATAAGGGACTTAACTCGCAATAGAAATATGAAGAACTTGCATTAATATGATCTCAAGAAGGATGTCAAACACTTAAAAGTAGAAAAATGAATGCAATTCAACCACATGACATTTAAGATCAATTTAGGTCTTTAACATGGGTTGTAATGGGGCCAAGGGTGTAAGGTGAGTAAGAAATGAAGGATATGGATAATACAAAGTCCAAGGAACTCGCAATGCAAGAGCATAAAATAATTATTTACAAGACTTCGAATCATCACGATTAGATTTTTTTCTTTTACCTGATCAAAACTCCTTATACCCTTCATTTACATTGATTCACTCCTTTCCTGAACAACCACCAATTTATTTTGAAGGCCCAAAAATGAAATTTCATTCAACCACCACTTAATCACAACTTTTCTCTTTTCTTTCACCAATTGTGTGATTTTTTTTTTTTCTTCGAAATTCCCAAACTTAGCATGAAAAACACATCCGAATTAGAGCTCATGAGTTCCTTAGAAAGGTAAATTCTTGTTTTTCGGGCTAAGGAGAGGAAATATAATTGGTAAAATGAAAGAAAAGGTTTACATGTAGGCTCAAAATGGTTAACAATGGAAAATCATGCATAAGGTTAGCTTGAAAGGCACAAACGATCCAAAGAGGGCCTTAATATCACTTCTTAAATGTCATGAAATCAAATTGCATAAGAATGAATGACTTTTAAGTGTTCAACCAAATCAATGAATAATGAGATCAAACAACAACTTTGATGACAAGAAAATAAGAGTATGTATATAACACTCATGAATTGAGTACAAGGCTCAAAAGCTCACATTATATGGTTATATAAGTCTAATTTATGCTTGATACAATTCTTTGGGTCATGCAAATCCTTTAATTGGAGAATTATGAAAAAAATGGCAAGTGCAAAGAAGGTTTCGAACATATCATGCTAGAACGATGCCAAATTAATTATATATATATATATTTTTTTACAATAAAAATTTACAAGGAAAAAAAATTAATAATAATAAATAAATAAAATTCAATTTTCATTTAAGTCATGCAAACATTTATCACAATCTCATCAAATGTGTTCGGAAAGTGAATAAAATCAAAATCAAAATAAAATAAAAATAAAAATAAAAATAAAAGCAAGAATTAAACAAAATAAAGTAAAAATAAAAACAAGCAAATAAAAAAAATTTAAATTAAATTAAGGAAAAACCAATTTTACATGCTAAACTCCAATACCCCCAAACCTAGAAATGAACATTGTCCTCAATGTTTAAAAATTAGGAACAAGCAATGTCATAACAAGAAATGAAAGGTACTAAAGTAAATATAAACCACAAATAAAATAAAAAATAAAAAAAACACAAATAAAATAAAATAATTACAAAAATAAAAATTACAAAACAAACAAACAAATAAACAAAAAAGAAAAAAAAAATGAAACAGTAAAACACTCGAAACAGAAAGCCCTAAACAGACAAAACAGTAAGCCCTAAACAGACAGTCTTACGCAAACCAAAACCAAAACAATTGAAAGCCCAACCCAAAAGAAAGTTAGCCCACCTTGAAACCTAACAACGGTGAAAACCTAACCCACAATGAAATCTGAAGCCCCACACGTTTGTTATTATTTTTATTTATTTTTTATTTTTTTTTATTTTTTTTTTTATTAAAAAAAAACGTGCAATGGGAGCGCAAAGAGTGTGATTTCTGAAAGGGAAGAGCGTGGTCCCTGATGCCTTGGTTCCTGGGAAGTCACGGGTGAAAGGGGTGAGGGACGTGTCGGCGTGCAAAGGCCGCTTTCACATCCCCCAAGCTAGAATTATTAGACTCGTAGGAAGGCGCGACGACTTTTTCACTTGAAGGTGGTGAAAGGTGAAAATGCAATTAAGGGGGTTGGGAAACGGGTGCGGCGACATATAGAGATAAGCGGTAAGGGCCGCATAGAACTCAGAACTGCAGCGGCTAGGGTTTAGCAGACTAAGTCTATAAAAGGTAAAAAGAAAGGGTAAAAAAAACACAAACTCAGAAACACACAAAAGAGAAAAGAAAGAAAGAAGAAAAGAGAGTGAGAAATCAAATGGCCTCTAACTACCCATTTTCGTTGGATCTCAACCTAGCTCCACCGACTCAGACACGAGGCCAAGCAGCGGCACCAGTATGGATGCCCTACTTTGCTTCCGCACGGGGGCCTGTGACAGTAACTGACTCAATACTCCTGGACAACGATGTTGCCATTGGAGTGGCTAGAAATTTAGTGACTCCTAAAGATATACGTGTGCTGGGAACAAGGGATGACAACCGGGTCGTGAGCGATGCCCTGGCACTGAGCGTGCAGAGTACGGCAACAGTCGCAAGTTTGGGTCATCGCCTACTTGCGAAGTCCCATGAGGTAGAGGTGCTAAAGGGTCAGTTGGCGGCGGAGCGAAGTATGGTTGAGGAGTGTCAGACTGCTATAAAAAGCTTGAAAAGGGAGAGGTCAAGGATAGTGGAGGTGAATCGACACCAGCTAGAAGTATTGCGGGACGAGAATAAAAACCTATCAAAAATGGTAGAGTTGTACTCTCGCGACATGCGAAAACAGCTGGAAGACCTAGACCGACCGGGTAAACGCAAGCAAGCAGATCGTGAGAGTAGTTACGCTCAAGCTAAGATTGCGATCTTTGGGAGCTCAAGTGGTGAGCCCCAAGAGGCTGTGCATGAAGCCCAGGAAGAGCACAGCCAGAGGGCCAAACTCAAAGCTCCAATGGTCGAGACACCGAGCACTGTGAAAAAATGACTTCTACTGCATTATTGATGTTTTTATTTTATTTTATTTTATTTTTTTGGTTGTTTTTGTCTTTATTTTGTTTTGGAAATAAAAGAGTAAATTTGCAGAAGGAAAAAGAAAACGGAAAAGAAAGCACACTTTCCAAACTTAAATCAAACGAAGACGACAAACGGAAATGGAAGCACAGTTCCCTAACTAAAATAAAATAAAGATGATAGCCGAAAGGGAAAGGCAAAAACACAAAGCTCTAGAAAATGAAAGTAACGGGCAAAACAATAAAACACCAGAAAACACGGAAAAAAGAAAAGTAAAGTGAAAGTAAAGGTGCTCCCCCTTGAAGCGATTAGGTCGAGCATGCCCGGGAAATCCGAAATGGTGTTGGCACCTTCATCAGCATATGTCTATTTAAAGCACGCCTCTACAAGCGGATGATACCCAGCATTTCTTCCTGCAAACTCAAGGAAAAACATCAAAAAATCCAGAAACAAAAAAATGGCATCCTCATGCACTCACCTTGATGATCTCGACCTTGAGCTGTCCCTTGCACCTCCGAATGCCCAGATAAGGGCTCCTCCAAACCGTGTCTTCCCAAACTCCACATATCATCACGGTACGGCCTCAAACTTTGCTGAGGCAATACCGAACTTTTCTGAGGCACTGCCGAACAGAGCAGTGCTGCTAGGAGGCATGATTAGCAGCAAGCTCACTCCGACAGATCATCTGCATGTGGCACAGAGGTCTGACAAGGCAACGGTAGAGGAGTCCCACAATTTAACTGTGCTCCACGCGGTCTCCGCTACCAATTTGGGCATGCGCCTACTAGCGAGGACAAGGGAGTGTGCCGCGATGAGCGAGGAAATAGCTTCCTTGAAGGCTATGGTGGCGGACTTGCAGAAGCGGCTCTACTGTGCCAATCAGCACGTGGAAGCACTGCAAAGAAAAAATGAGGACCATGTGGAGCTGCTGCAGATTCTACAAGTGCGAGAAAATAGAGGCAAGCCATGATGATGAAGAAGATGAAGAATATTTCTTTTTTTGTTTTTGTTTTTTTATTGTTTTTGTTTTTATTTTATTTTATTTTATTTTTTTTGTTGTTTTGTTTTGTTTTTTTTTTTTATGCAATGTTTGAAATAAAAATGTGTTTTAACACTCAGAAATAAACTAACCAACCAAACCACGTAAATAAAAACATAAACTAACTTAACGAAACAAAAACAAAAACAAATCAAAAACAAAGACTCAACAGAAAAGAAAACAAAGAAAATAAAAATAAACTTAATTTAAAAACACACGAATATACAAGCAACTCACGGATGACCAGTTAAGGGCCTCAGAAAACACAGCCAGGGGATCCGGGAAGGTTGGAGGGGTCACAATGGTCCCGCTTAAAACCCAAACTTCTTAGACACCGAAGGTGTCGCCTATAGAACTCCTAGACACTGTATTGACGGAAGTGCTCACTGGAGTTACCATAAGTCAGCTCATATGAAAAAAAAATTTAAAATTTTTTAAGATAAGAAACAAAAACAAATTAAGATAAAATGGAACAACAAACCATAAATGAAAATGAACTAAGTACTCTAAACAAATTCAAACAAACAACATAAATTGTTGTACTAAAAGAAACAAACCAATAAACCAAAGAAAAACACAAACAGCACTTTCTATCACCCGTTTATCACCATTTGGACAGATTCGTTTCTCTGTTTTTCAGCTTCGACCTGTGTTCAGTTTTTAGGCTATAACTTTCCAACCGTAAGTCCAAATTTCACGTTCTTTATATGGTTGGATTCAGCACAGAAAAACAAAGAACTCAACACGGACCAAAAGGTAAAAACAATGACGGAAATAAACATAATTCAAAGAAGAGAAAGGATTGAAATGCTCCCCCTTGAAGCGATTAGGTCGAATGTGATGCACTTGGAGGTCGCGACTTCTCCCATTGCTCCACACTTCCCATTCTTATGATTGAGGTTGCCATCTCTCTCCATTTTTATTAAGCTATCATAAATTGCTAAAACAAACACACAAACTTGAAATGGAATTAAAAGGATTAGGAAATAAAAACTAAAATGAAAAGGAAAATCAACACACATCCAATTCCATGCTTCAAAGCAACAAGCACCAATGGGTTGTGTAAGCTGGGACTTAAACCCAGTTCTCTTGCTTGTTGGGCAATTGTCCTTTTCCGTTGGACTACAAACACAACTTGTCCATTAACGTCATTAACTTTAAAACTTGAAATTGTCTAGAAAAACATGAAAATGAAAAATAAAAATAAAACAAGTAGGGAAAAGAAATAGAACCAAACTATGTTGCCAATCCCCGGCAACGGCGCCAAAAACTTGTTGCGTTGATACAGCTGCACCAAAATGGATTCAGTTGCATCCTCAACTTGTGATACTCGCAAGTGCACGAACCATTGGTAGTATAGCATATGTAAGTGCGAGGTCGATTCCACAGGGATTGGTGATTGAATGATCCAATTTAGTTTCCCTACACAAAATAGAAACAAAAACAAAGAACATAAAACAAAGAAGAAAGAAATAAGTAACTCAAGCAAATAAGTTCCCAAGTTCAATTTAGATTAATGGATTGATTCTAGCTAAAGTATGATTAAGCCATGGTGTGTGGTCATAACCTTGTGTTCCTAATTCCCTAATTTGATCATTTGTTGTCTAACCTAAAATTAAGCATTAGGAACCCATTAAGCATAGAAGAACAATTTAAACAACCAAGTATGTATCTAATCCCTGTTGTCGAATGTCCATACATACTCTTCCTATTCATAGTTCAATTCGAATTAAAGCATGGTGTATACTCTTAATTCAAACCAAGATAGCTAACATGCAAGCCTAAATGGTGATCAATCATTCAAACTAGCATATTAACTTATAAGCATAATGAATAAGAACATGAACCATAATTGAAACTTGGAAACTAATCAAACTTGAAACTAAAGAAAAGAATTTACATAATGAAAAATAAATTACAACTAAGAAGCAAAAGGAAAGCTAGAATTGAGAACTAGAAAGCAAAATTAAGAGAATTTGAGGGAGAGAAGGGAAGGGAGCTCTAGAGAAGTGTTTGAGAGCTCCCCCCCTTGGGGTGTGTTTACAAGCTTAGAGAACCTCCCTATTTATAGGCCTAAGGAAGTGAAAAATCTGAATTCAATATGGCTAATGCATACAACACTTGTTTTATAAAATCTGAAATGGGTGATGCACTTGTATTAGAAAATCTTGAATTGGTTGATGCACTTCACCACTAAATCCCACCAGCAGCCCTAGCTCATCTTCATGTCACCATGACCAAGCTTCCAACCAGAAATGATAGCTCATACCTAGCTCACCATGACCAAGCATCCAACCAGCACATGCTGAGGTCAGCATGACCAGCAACTTCAAGGGCTTACAACTTGGGCTTCTCTTAATCAAATTAGGACTTTAAGCACTCTAAATTGAAGTTCAGAATGTCTTCTTTCCAGCCATATGTTATTTGGGCCAATCCAAGGTCGGAGGAAGAAGTTAAGGCCGAAACAAATTGCTAACTCATTTTCCGCGCTGATAAGATCCATCCTGAGCATGGTTCTGTGTTTGCTAGGTAACGGACTCCAGATTTATCCAATGGGGCTGAATGTTGGATATGTTATAGTACACACCAATTGGAGCAACTTTCATGAAGAATGTGGCCTCATCCGAGCTATGTAGGTTGCTGAAACAAAGCTTGCAATATGACCTACGGAACTGGACTGGCAGGGGGCTGTAGCCATAATGAATTTGTCTTTAAGCTCTTCATCAATTCATCCAAATTAGGCCTTAACATGCTTGAATTGCATGAATTATGTTCTCCAAAGCCATCATTGTTACCTAAAGCTCAATTAACTGAAAGATAAACACAAAAAGGATTAAAAGCACAAGTTTAACTCAAAAACATAACCAAATCATAAGCTAGAAGGGTAAGAAATAATATACAATTATGAACCGATCAACTAACATATTTAGATACATATATACCTCATAGGTGGAGTCGCGTTGGTTGCCCGTGTAGAAACCAAGGAGCTTTGGTAAAGTTGTAAGATTCAAAACCGTTAATGTTGGGAAAGTTATCAAGTGAGATGCATTATCATCTTCCATTCTCTCCTTTGATATGATCTCTTCCACTATATTACACCAACAAACACTTAAGCGTTGGAGTTGTACCAAGTTTTGTGCTACGGAAAGTGAAAAGACATATTTTAACTCACAACAATGGTGAATTGAAATGAATCTTAGGTTCATAAAGGAGTGCTTATCTGGCAGTTTGCCATGACATACAACTTTTAGTTTGGCAACATCTGTGAAGGTAGCTGACTTTAAGATGGGGAAGGTAGGTTGACGACCACGAGTCCAATCTATTCCATTCATAAGATACTCTATGTTGTTGTCCCCATTGATTGATAAAACTTTCAAGTGTTGAAAGCCTCCTTGATCATCTAACTCTTCGATGACACACTTTAAATTGCATGTGTCCTTTAGGCTTAAGTATTCAAATTGCTTCAAAATGTATCTAACTGATCCAATCTCCATATATTCTGTTACATCACCACAAAGCACCAAACTATTTTCAAATAAATAACCAGGCGTTCCATCATTGTATGACCGACCAGTATTGATAGATATATGAAATATTATATGTTAGTTCTTTAAGAGAAACCCATTCTGCAACATCTGACCATCAAGTATTTCTATGTCTAAGACTTTTAAATGAACAGATAGAGACGTCACCTCATCAAGGCTTGCCATGCTTGTTTCATCCTTGCTTCCTTCTGTTGGCCCCCAATTGAGAAAGCTTTGCGCCATGTACAACTCTTCTAACCTCCTTAAGTTGGATAAGACACCATGAGGAATCTGTTTAAGTCCTTTACAATATGTTGCATCTAGCATCCTTAACCGATGAAGAAGTCCTATTTCTATAGGCAACTTATTGATTTAAGAGCGCGCAAAGCTGAGGATCTCCAAATTCTCCAACCCTCCAATAACATGAGATATGTCTCCCAATTTGCAATCCTCTAGACACAAGGTAGGAAGGTACTTGGGTTCTCCAAGCGCTAGAGATCTTTTTTAGGCCAAATAACTTGACATATCCATCCCCAAGAAAGCTAAAACCTTGAGTTCTTTCAACCTTTTAAAGTGGTTGGAATATTCTGAACTGGAGGAATTTTTCAATTGTAGATGCTCAAGTTTTGGGCACTCCAAACCATCTGTAATATCTTCATCTAACTTAACATCAATTAATGAAATTGCACTGCAATGGTCTTGGTTTGTTGCTTTTTATACTCCTGGCCATCCTCCATCTTCCACATAAAACGATCTTACCATAAATCTGTGAGGATGTTTTGAGGCAATTGATATACCAACATCACGAACTATGTCATGCATTTTGATACACTCTTTCTTGCGACTATCCAGCAACAAAAACCTTCTTTTTAGTTGTCCAACGAAAAAGTGCACTCTCTTTCTTGCGTTTTCAACCGTATTGATGTTTCAAAAATTGCTCGACCTAACCCATACCTCACCAAATACTCAATCGGAACATCATAATCTTCTGGAAATAAGCAACAAAGTAAAAAGCATGACTTGACTTCATCACTATCCAATTTATTATAACTTAGTTTTATGCAAGAATAAACACTGTGTTTCATTCTAGGGATGATTTCTGGGAGAGAATTCTTCAGCTGGTCACGGACAGTATCCCATTCATTCTTGTCAATTGAGAGTAGTGTTTTCCCGATGGTTATGATGGCAATGGGTAAACCTTTGCATTCATCTGCGATCAATTTTGCAACATGAAGCAAATGAGGATTATTATTGTTCAAGGATTCACCTACATTCGCCCTGAAAAGCTCACATGCTTCTTCTTCATTTAATGTGTGGACTCTAATTTCACTTTAATAGATTCACTTTCCTCGACGAATTTCATACCTAGTGATTCTGTAATTTCAGTTTGAATTGTCTTAATGTCTGCAGTTGTGGATACAGTTGCTAGCACAACCTCATCATTGTGGTCCCTCTTGATGATTTCTTTGATTTCTCTCATCATTGTGGTTTTACCCACACCTCCCATCCCTCATATCCCAATTATTCTTGACTTTTCATTCCTCAAAGCTACAAGCACATCATTCATGACAGCTTTTCTGGATTCAAAACCCTTAAAACCGTCATCAGAGATTATTGACCCTGGCTTTTCCAGAGGTGGAGGATTAGCAACATTATCACACAATCCTTCGTCTAGTTTGAGATTAAGTACACGCTGACCAATTTTCTTGGCTTTCCTACTCAGAGAATGTCGCGATTTCAAACTTGGGCACAATCCATACAAACACCGCCTTTGACTGTTGAGTTTGGTTTGAAGTTCTTCCGCTTCACTAAATATTTTGCTTACATCCTGCAGCCAGCTCTAAACTTAATTTTTGATGATTTCACCATTCCTTTTTGCAGCATCCACAGATCTTTGCACATCATTTTTCTTGTCATCAAGGTTTTTAAGCATATCCTTTAGACTTTCTATGTTAGAATCGTTGTAAATTAGATAGCTAAGTTGTCTCCCAATTAGTGCCACTGGTTCTTCTACAATTTTAGATGCAAATGAAGTTCCAATCGCTTCCATTTTCTATTGCCTTTTTATATAAAGCCGCCGAAGACTAAGGAAATTCTCAACCCAAATGCAAGCAGTTCAACACCTACAATTTTAATTATGTAAAAATCAAAGGTAAACCAATAAAAAAAAAACCCTACCAAACAAATCTCATAGCAATTCTACTCATAATTTATAAACACTCTTCCTCCCCCCACCAAAAAACTTCTCAAGACACCCAAACATGTCAAATATATTTTGAAACAAAATTACACAGATATACCAGTTACAAACAATACACATATATAGGAAGGAAAGGAAACTAAACCCTGATTTTCAACACAATCACCAGTTCAAAACTCTCCAATTTGCTAGATAAAATAAAATGTTTGCATATGAAAGAACTATGAAAATTAGGGCTATACCAAAAACCCCAATAATTAGGGTTTATATCAGAAACAAAAATCACAAAAAATAAAGAAGAAATTGTTGAGGAATCAACTAAACTTTGCAGAGATAAACAAAGTTTGAAAAATGAGATGAGAGAGTAGAATGAGTGATGAGAGACTGCCTGAGTGATGAGAGACAGAGAGATGAGAGGGAGGTGCGAGTCAAGCGATGAAGAAGAGGCGCCGCCGACCATGTGACGACGATAAGGCGATGGTGATGGCGACGACATGAGGCTGAGACTGAGGCGACGGGGACAAGGCAAAGGGGAGGAGAGATAGAGGAGGAGCGACTGAATTGGGATGAACTTGATCGACTTAAGATTAAGTTGTGAAGGGCTAGGATATGATATGCAAATGTGCACATAACATAAAATCAAACCAATAGAAATAAGCCACGTGTATTATAGAGGAAATTGCCGTAAAACCCATGAATTAAGATCCCAATCGAGAAAATGACAAAGGTTAATCGTTTTATTAGTCCCCCAACTTGGACCGAATTTGCATTTGAGTACCCGGGGTCCTTTAACTTTAGTTTCGTTTGGACAACTAGTCCCACCGTAACTCCTGTCAAGTTTTTCGTTAAAATTAGGGATAGATGGGTCTTTTCTGGTTGGTTTTGAGGGACAAAAACAACTTTCACTCTTTTAGATGCTCTTATACGAGTTATAACACATCAGAACATTGACCAAAGGTACAAACCAAAGAAGAAACGAAAAGGCTGAAGAGTAAACAAGAAGAGCTTTCAGACAAAAGGGTTTGTACTGAAACTTTCAGAGAAAAGTAAAAAAACTGAAGAATTGGACGACAGTTTGAGTTGATTTTGTCTAGGTCGTTGGGTATTAAGGTCGTCTGGGTCAATACGTGTTGGTTATATCATTGTGGGGTCGATAGGTGTTGTCGACAACTTTGATGGAGTTTGAATTCAGATCATCTAGAGACCCCCCACCACTAATGGCAGTTCAAGGAATGCTTTTTCATATGTTAATTGTTTTATGTGTTTTGGAATTCTGTCTGTGTCTGCTCCAACTATGCAGCAATTGAGGGTTTTGTTATTGTCTCTCTTTTGGGCAAATAAAAAGCTGTTTTCTTTTGTCTTTATGTCAACATTGAACGCATACCTTCTGTTTTGGTCAGACATTGAGTGCATACTTGGTCCTACTAGCCTTGGTTGAATTTAAGGGTTTGTGGTCCTACTGGTATGATTTGTATCAATTGATTGCACAGTTACACACACTAGCACACTTGGTATGTACTATCCTTACTTTAATTGAAGTGTGATTTGTCCTTATTTAGGTGAGCAAAGATTTTAAAAATTGGTGTTGAATATACTGAACTGAGATTACTACTTTATTTGCAGATAAGAGTGAGTTCTGCACTTCGGAAATTTTCCATAGGGGTGTTGTACAAGATGGGGTTTATAAGGGGGGAACGTTGTGTTATTTGGACAACTGTGTGGATGATTATCTATCACTGTTGGATTTAAGGAAAATAGGTATAGCGTTAGGATATGAAGTGGACCTAACTAAGAAGGTGATAGGTTTGCAAATATATTGTAAGATGTATGACAATAAGGGTGAAACTAATGTAAAGCTCATTGACAATGACAGTGTTATATGTGAGATGGTTGGCTGCATAACAAGTAACAGAGTGTTAGTGTTATACTATACTGACAAAAAAACAAGTGAAAAGACATGGACTCAAACATCTGTGGAATGGCCTAGTTTGCAGAGTGAAGAATACAACATGGACTTATCATCTCAACCTCAAGCCCAAGCTCCAACTCCCCAAGCCCAAGCCCAAGCCCAAGGCCAAACTAAAGCCTTTTCTGCAAATATTCAAGGAAGGCCACTACTTGGACCAAATCAAATGGCCCAAGTGATATTTGAAGATAGTTTGATATTCACATGTTCTTATGTCATTTGAATAACCTCAATCACACATGTGAAAATTTGCTTGTAGGTGGCAGTAACTAGGGGCTTATGTGAAAGGTTGCTCTACTATTTCACGTGCATTTGTATGCCTTAATTTGAAGAAGTCTTCTATGCAGATTGAGGTCAATGAATCTGGAATTACAAGCTTGCAAATAACCAAAGTCTTCAAATTCCATAAGCCTTTTGCATACCTAATAACATTACAAGATTGCATAACTAATTTCAGGAATTACATTAGCTCCAAAATGGTTTTCACTGCCCTTACTCCCATACATTTTGCAGACATGTTCGACACCACCATCATCATCATCACAATGACCGTAAATAAAACACAAGCGCCCATACTCATCCTATATTCTCTTTGTCGATGCCTCATCATATTGTCTTCCAGTAAAAGTCTAAGCCTTCTGTTGTCTCTGACTGCATAATCCAACTCCTTCTTATTTTCTTCAATTATGCCCTCCATTTCCAAGTTTTGAGCTTCTAAGGATTGAAGTGTGTTGACCACAACATTTTTTCTCTCTTATGTCTCCCTCATTTCAGTCTCCATCATTCTTATTCTTCTAAGCAGACTACGCACCACATTCTTCCCTCTTGTACATGTATCCTTGTCCAACCACCTAAAATAATGCTCTCCAACTTTGTTTTTCTGCTTCATTATTATCAAGTTCTTCATCAGTACAAAATCTGAACATAATACCAATTTTGTGCATAAACCCAAAATCAAAATTTGTTTACCTGGTTGTTGTCACAAGCCTCAAAGCGTCTTCTTGGATTCGTGTCTGTCCATGAAGTCCTCGATTTGATCAAACTCCCACAATGACAATAGTTCACCGATTTGGGGCTTTGGTTAGATTCCATTGATGATGTTTGAGACATATCACTTGCCATCCTTTTGAACTAATATGCTCTCCAAGCTTCCAAATTTGACGATTCCAACTTTTACTCAACCAATATCAGAGGGAAGGCCAGATGCAGAAGCGGATTGGAATTTTTGGTTCTTTAGGTTTTTGGCGCCTCTGCTAAGTCTATTTCAGAGAGAAGGTGAGTTGCAAAAGGGGGATAATAGGGGTGGGCATAAAAACCGATAAACCGAATGAACCGACCGATCCAAACCAAACCGAACCGAAAAATGGAGTTTTTTTGACCAAACTGAAAAAGTCAACACTGGACCTGACCCGAACCGAAGTCAACGGTTCGGTCCTCGGTTCAAAAAAATTTGGAACCGGTGAACCTGACCCGAACCGAGCATTAATTAATAATATATAAATATACCACGTGGCTTCTGTTTATTGGGTAAAAGAAGAGTTTACCTTGAGGATGCTCGCACTAGATCACAACCACAACTAAACCTAGCGCCTTCACCTTTCTCTCAAATTCAATCGACCTCCCTCTCACTCTCAGTTTCAGTCGCCGCCTCTCTCTCACCCTCTACCTCTATCGTCTCTCTCCCGACCTCACCCTCACCCTCACCCTCACCGTCATCGACCTCGTCTCTCTCGTCTCGCCTCGTCTCTCTCCATCTCATGTCGATGGTGGAACTGTGTTAATCTATGGAAGGTTTTGAAATTTTGGCTTCAATGGAGGTAAATATTTGTTGCTAACCTTATTTTTGTTTTGTTTTGAGTGTGTTTAATATGTTGATTTCTGCTGCTAGCCTTGACTTTGTTTCTGATTATTTAGTTTGATTTCTTGTTATTTAGTTTAATTTCTGTGTTTTTTATCCTTTACTGATTCGGTGCCTTTGAGAAACGCTCCCTTAAATAATTGTAAGTTCGCGTTTCATTTTGAATCACCATAAAAGGGTCTTGCTTATCTATTTTATGTTTTTTTTTCTTTGCCAATCTGACATGATGAGCTATATGAAATTTTCTCTTTTTTGGGTTTGTAGAGACGCTTTTGAATTGAGATGGGTTTGGCTTAGTTTTTAATTCCTGTGAATTTATTTTTTTGGCTTAATCTGTAATGGGTTATGTGATTCTTTTCTGTTTCTGGTATCAACTTTGATCAAAATCAGGCTTTTAATTTTATTTGAATTTTTTGTTGTTGTCATTTTTGGTTTAATTCATATGATATGGTTCATGTTTATTCTTTTGGGTTAAGGTTTATTAAGGGTTTAGTTCTTTGATAATTTCTCTCGTGTGGTTTAATCTGACATGAGTTCATGGGTAATGTTCATGTAGATGGAGGATGATGAAGAAGAGGAACCATAATCATTCTCTAAACTATGTGGCTAAAGCTTTTCAGTTAGGGTGTTTTTAATATGTGGCTAATCCTTCGGTTGAGTTTTTCTTTGTTTGCTTGGGTTCCAGATTCTTTATTTTTGGCCATGAATTTTTATTTGTTTGGTTGCTGGGAAGTGTTCTTCTATCTTCAATATTAATAGAATTAGAGTTACTGCAAACACTTTCTTTTTTTGGTGAAATTAACTATTGAGTTGGATTTTTTGCAGCTCCCTTATACACGTGAATCTGTTTGGTAAGTGATAATATGCCACTAGTATCATTTGTTCAAACCTGCAGCTCCTTTATTTGTATTTTTTGTCATGGGTTGTAAAATATAATTTGCTGCTTTACTTGTATTTTTTGTCATGGGATGTAAAATATAATTTGGTGCTTTGCTTGTATTTTTTGTCATGGGATGTAAGAACCAACTACTTTGATAGTTGGATGATGCTTGTGATTGTGATTCAGTTTAGAAACTTTTAAAAAACAGGTTATAGATAGGTTGAATTTATATGATTTGGGTGAGGAAAAACGAAATGGGCTTTAATGGATGGCCTGTTTGAAAATTTGGTTTTGGGCTTGTTCATAAGAATTTAATAGGTTTTGGCAATTTGACAACAAAAAAAGTGTTTAGGCTGAATGTAAATCTGATTTGGGCTTTATTTTGCCGAAAAAAATATAATATTTAGACTTTTGAAAATGGTAAAAATGGGCTCAAGCCCAAACCCGATCAGAACCTTAGAACCGACCCGAGAACCGAGCCCATTTCCGGTTCGGCTTAATTTCGGGTTTCACTTTAGACCCGACCCGACCCGAGACCCGAGCTCTCCTTCGGTTTGGCGCGCGGGTCGGCCAAATTTTGACCCGACCCGAACCGTGCCCAGGCCTAGGGGATAATAAAACCAACCTGAAAAGACCCATCTACCCCTAATTTTAACGAAAAACTTGACAGAAGTCACGGTGGGACTAGTTGTCCAAACGAAACTAAAGTTAAAGGACCTCGGGTACCATTTTGGAAATTAAGGTACTCAAATGCAAATTCGGTCCAAGTTGGGGGACTAATAAAACAATTAACCCAAATGACAAAAGACTCGAAAGGATTAACAATTTTGAATAAAACATGTCCATAAATTACACCAGGATTAAATTGTGTTCTTAAAACCAATTTATTAAGGGATTGTATAGTGCATTTTGTCTTATTAGTAACAATATATATTTTATAACAAAAGCCATTCTTCATTTTCCCCTCTAACAACTTGTTCCACAAAGAGCCATACTTGATTTATATAACAAATTACTACAGGGTGTTTAATTTTCTTTCATTAATTACTCTAGATTTTCTAAGTCACAGAGTTTGTCAACTCGCAATATAATCAACTTAAATCACTCAAACCTACTATGCAATGCATTTCCTTCCAATCTCTCGAAGTGACTAGTAGCCAGTTATCTGATGCGGCCATTCAAAATCTCTCGAAGTTGTTTCTCAGGTTCCCCTACTTTATTCAAAATCTCTTGCTCTAAAACAAAAACATTATTGAAAGCAGTAGAAAAAGTCATGTGCTGATGAAATGGTAACTTGGTTGCAGTGAGAAGGAAGAGTACCTGGACGATGTGGCTGCAGCCAAAATTGATAACATAACCGTTGAGATGCAATGGACCGGGCAGACCGGACCGGCTTGGCCACCCAGACCGCTCGTTTCTTCTGATGACCCAGTTAAAAGAATTATAGATGGGTTCAAGTACTTCAAGACCAACTTTTTCGAGTAAGATGACATTATTTTGTTGTTGTTCTTGCTGCTGCTGCTATTAGATAGATTTGGGTCTCTCTTAACTATTTTTGAAACTTTTATTCCTTTCAAATGCAAAATGTTTAATAAATTAGTAATGCAAGCAAATAATATTTTCATTTTTGGGGCACCCTTTACAGCACACATCCACATTTGGTAAAGAAGCTGGCCCAAGAACAAACGCCCAAGGTATATTAATATTAGCCCTAATCAAACTTTATTTTATTTCTAAGAGTTATTTACACTGACAACCATTGAGATTTTCGGTGTTTTCATAAAACTATTGAGGTTTCAAAAACTACACAAATATTCATGAGGTTTCAAATTGTTTTCACAAAACTCATTTCCGTTGATTGTTCATCCAAAAAAATAATAATTTTCATAAATAAAAACTTATGTAAAAATGACAAAATTAACCTCAATGTATGTGCAATCATAAAGCTCTAACTCTATGATATTTTTATTCTAACTTTCTTTTGCTAAACTCCAATGCGCAGTTTATGGTATTTGCATGCTCAGACTCCCGAGTGTGCCCCTCGCATATCCTTCATTTCCAACCTGGGGAAGCCTTCATGGTTCGCAATATCACTAACATGGTTCCTGCCTTTGACCAGGTTTAATTAATACTCTAATCAAATTTAAAAAATCTAATCCTTGTTAATTAAATTAACGCTTGCTAATATTTGTTGTTCTTGTTTGCTTCACAGCTGAAACACTCAGGAGTTGGAGCAACCATAGAATATGCTATTGAAGAACTAGGGGTAAAACATTTCAAATATATATATTTTTTTTAAATCAAATTTGAGTTTTGTTAATTACATATTAATACTACTGTTTATCAAATTTATTGATGCTAATTAACAAGGAGAGACAATTTTACAGGTAGAAAATATTTTGGTTATGGGACATAGTCGTTGTGGCGGGATCAAGAGGCTGATGTCTCATCCAGAAAATGGTTCTACTCCCTTGTAAGTTTTCTGACATACAAAAGTTGTAGCTTAAAACCTAAACATACTTTTGATTAGCTCAGATTAAGAATCAAACAAGTGGCGAAATTCGACAACTAAAATCATTAAGATATGCTAATGATTTCGCTTCCATTGGATTGAAATTTGCAGTGACTTTATAGATGAATGGATGAAAATTGGTTTACCTGCCAAGGCTAAGGTCATAGCAGAAGCAGAGGGTGGAAGTGCAGATTTTGAAGAACAATGTGAAAGTTGTGCAAGGGTAAGCCAAAGCACCCCCAACCCCAAATGAAATTCATAATTAAATCTTACTCAACATGATCTTCTTATAGTAATTAAATTAATAAATTAATGTTTATGCAGGAAGCAGTAAATTTGTCACTGAGAAACCTACAAACTTACCCATATGTTCAGAAGGCAGTCTCAGACAAAACCCTAGCACTGAGGGGTGGCTACTATGACTTTGTCAATGGAATTTTTGAGCTTTGGGAGCTTCAGTCCCACCATTTCAGACCCAATCATCGTTCAATCTTCTTAACTGCATGCTTCTGGGAGCTCTGTGAATAAGTGATAACAAATAAAGCACAGGACCTCCATTCATTCTTTATATGTACCTTCTTTGTTTTTTATAATAATTTTTTCAATTTTTTATTTAATTGTAATTTTTGTCAATTTTCTATTAGAAAAGTTTGGTAATAAGAATTCCCTTTATGTTGATATCTTGTAGTATTTGTTTGCCACGCTTCTGTCATGTCATGACCTTCCCACTATCAAGATATCAACCATAGCCATACTTTCCTTCTTGATGATCAAAATTTGTGGTTTTGCTGCTATATATTGTTTGTGAAGCAACTTGGTAAGTAGATGTTGATAAGCATCTTATCTTTCTGTTTCATTGTCCACAGATAAATATAAATTTCACAATGATTCTTTTATCAATGGCAACAAAGCAGGATCGACTTCGTCTTTGCACAATAAATTTACTACCAATTCCATTGTTGATGCATCCGCAGAGAAACCCTTGTCCACCATTTGTCGAATAAGTACCATCGCCCTTGATGTCTCATTGTTATTGATGAGCCCTCGGATAATCGTGTTATAGGTCCGATCACTTGGAGAGCACCCTTTCTCTTCCATTTCAATAAGCAACTCTTCTGCTTCACTTGTTAGGCCACCCAGACAGAGTCCATTAATCATTACATTGTATGTCACTACATCAGGTTGAAGTCCTTTTGATGATAAACCACAAAAGAGATCCCTTGCAGATTCAATTTTTCCAGCTATGCACAAACCATTAATAAGAATGCTGTAAACCTTAATATCAATATCCAACTTCTTGCCTTCCATTTCTTGAAACAATTGCATCGCTTTAGAAAGTTGTCGGTTTTTACACAGGCCATCCAGTAGAACAGCATAAGTTATAACATCTGGAAGTTGGCCAGAAGTCTGCATCTCATAGAACACATTTTGTGCATCCTGTATTCTACCCACTTTGCAAAAACCGTCCACAATAATGTTACAAATAATGTTATCTTGAACCAGTCCCTTACGAGACATATCTAGAAAAAGCATCCTGGCCTCATCGATTTTTTTCTGGTTACAGTATCCATTTATCAGTATGCCATAACTAAAACCATTAACCATGGACCCCTTGCTAAGCATTAGTTCAAAAACCTTTTTTGCCTTGTCCATTTCTCCTTGCAAACAGTAACCATTCATAAGTGAACTGTACCTAACCACATTAGGTTCCATATCTCTTTGAATCATCATTTCGACCATGCCTTCTGCTTCCACAACCATGCCCTCCTTGCAAAGTGTGTCTACCACGACAGTGAAGGTGTGCACATTTGGAAAAATATTTTTACTCACCATTTCATTCAACAACCTTGTAGCTTCTTTCCACTTGCCTAATTTGCAAGCTCCCTGAATCAACGATGTATAGGTCCTGACGTCTGGAGCAATACCCTTGCTCATCATTTCTGATAAGAGGTTCAATGCATCAACAAGTAGTGTATCTTTACAAAGACTGTCTATAATCGTGTTATAGACAATACGGTCAGGCTTGAAAGCTCGTTCCTCCATTTTCCTTAGCAACTGAATAGCAGCACCATTGTTGCCTTTCATGCAAAGGCCTTTGACTAGTGTGCCGAAAGTAATAGCACTAGGCTGACAATTACCTGCCTTGATCATTTTATTGAAAATTCCTGCTGCCTCAACCACTCTATTCTCGAGAAGAAAGCCGTTGATTAGAGTGTTGACGGTAGGGGCATTTGGTTCAAAACCAAGTTTGAAGAATTTTCCCAAGACAGAAAAACTAGACCCCATTTGGTTCAAATGACAAAAGCAATTAATGAGAATGTTCAGAACATAAACATCAGGTACCATTCCCGACACAGCCATTTGGTTATACGACGAGATGACCGTCGAATACTGTTTCAATCTCGCAACTAGGCACAAGACTTGAGTGAAACGAAAAAGTGAAGGCAGGGGACGCAAATGAAGCATTCTATCAAACACATTGAGAGCATCCTCAACATTTGTGATTTTGGGAAAGTCTTTCGCTAGCTGGTCTAGTTGGGTTCTTCTAGAATTTTTTGCTTTAGAAGCTTGAGAGCGAGAGAAGAAAGCAAAGTAATTGTTGACGAAAACAACAGTGGGGTTAGGGTGAAGACACGGCATACCTCTGCTGCTGCTGCTGCTGCTGCAATAAGAAGAAGAAGCAGCATTTGTTCGCATTATCATCTTCAGCATCTCTGTGAGTCAATGAGTCTCAGCCAACCTTCAAAGATAGCAGCAAAGATAACTGGGGAAGGAAAGCTCAACTCTCTTTTCTTCTTTGATGAATTGAAAAATGCCCAGGCACTCTCTCCAATAATAGCAGAGTTGGAAGAAAAACTTGAGAGTGAACAGCGGCCAATATATACGTGCTCTGCTTGCCGCCCTCTGTGTGATTTATATGTCTTTTTGAACTTTTGATATGCTTGGGCGTTTCTTTCTTGGGATTTATAAAGAACCGCAAATTGGTAATTTGCAAAGGGATCATGTGAAATTAATTACTTTGCAAGAAAATTAGACTACTAATAAATGCATTAGTTTAGTTTAATAAACAAGAAAAATCAACCAGTTGTTTTGATTTTGATATAATTTTATCGGTATTTCAAAAGTGGGATATGGCTCAGTTGGTTAGGCTCTTTCACCTCCACTAATGTGGGTAGAGGTTCGAAACTCTCAGGCATCCAATGAATATTTGTGTATTTATATTGAGATTTTCTATTTAAACCCCACACTTCTCTTAGTTCACCCAATATTCTAAGTTCACCCCATCTTTTAATTTAAATTTTCACAATTTCTAAGAAAACCCCACTATCTTCCCAAACTACCCTTAAATACACCCCAAACTGAAAAAATAAGAAATAAAAGAGATTTTCTATTTAAACCCCACAATTTTCTTTGTTTCCAGCAAAAAATAAACACAAACAAATAGAACCATAAACCCTAAATTTAATACTTTCTAGAGAAAGAGAACAACTTTACATCTCTCCAAGAACTGTAACTGGAATTCCAACACTTGGGTATTGTTGAGTTGATAATCAACAAGCCTTTCCATCAACTCCCACGCATATTTAAAGAGATGGGCTCGTCAATTTTCTATGTCTTTAAAAGAGAAGTGTAATCTGGCAAGAGTTTGTATTTTTCTAAAACTTGATATGAAGAGTGGTGAGGTGTGTGGTGTGTGTATATAGGGTTAATTATTAAGTTGGATGACCTTTTTTGTTTTTTTACACAATGACAATAATAAAACTTATAGCTTAATGATTTAAGTATTAGGGTGAACAAAAAGAAGTGCGGGGTTTAAATAGAAAATCTCTTTATATTCTAATAGCATTTCCAGGAAAGTCTCTAAATAGCAAGTCTACCGAAGCTGTATTTTGCCTTCATTCTCTTCAAATGGTCTCTTTATAAATTATAAATATATCATAAGGGGCTTTTACTTCAAATAATTAACTCCGAAGTTCCAGATTTGATTTTCCCTTATCCCACATTTCAAAATTTAAACGGTACTCCAGATGCAAAATAAAATTGGGCACCCCAAAAAACGCAACTCTTTTATATTTATTACTTTGATATACCCCACAAAAGAATGCAAGAGGTGAAATTTGGAAGAGAATCTAAAAATCTTATTATTAAAAATGTTGATGGTTATCAAATTCAAAGGGGAAGTAAAAAATTGGATGCTCTTTTCTTTTCTCACAAAGGTAGAGACAGTTCAGAGCAGCGGCTTTGTGGATGCTGCTGCTGCTTATCCACTTACGTACCCAACGTTTTTGTCGTGACTGTCCACCTCGAAGTAACCGCATGCACTCTGCTCCCTCTGGGGCCTCTCTCCCAATAAAACGACACCGCTTTGTCTGTCAAAGTACGTACTCTATGTCAAGTGCAAAACTCACTCCACATCGACATTTCTTTATAAATTAAGATGCCAAAGTTCCAATAACATCATCACTGTCATCATCAATTTTAATTCCTCCCCCATGTTATCTAAATCCCAAATAAATGATAAATAACAATTTTGTCTTTCAAGATTAGTGGGAAAGTATAAGTAATTTGCAATTAGCAATCGAAGATAGAATAATTGCGTTTATTAGCTTGCAATTGCATTTATTTAAGTATCTCCTGTTTGGCAATTATATGTTACTTAGAACAAGTTCAAATTTCTTTAAGTCTTCATATTTTATGCACCATTATGCCAGTCTAAGTTGGTTTCTAAGTTTAGGCGATTACAAATTTATGAATTGGGATGAATTGTGAGTTCTAATTAACAAGAACAACTGTGTAAATTAGGACCCGAAGTCTGGTTGCACGTGTTATTGAATGTCGACCAACAATTATTTTCTTTGATAATATAGAGAAAATATAGGAAAGTGATGATGATGTCGACAAGAGAAAAGAAAAGAAAAGTGTTATTGAATCTGAGTTCCAATAATCATGAGTTTTTGAGAATTGTGGTATTTGAATGTCGACCAACAATAATTTTCTTCGATAATATAGAGAAATATATGTTGATAGGAATCATGCTAGGATGAACTCTATTTGTATATCAAATGCTCACTGTCGCAGTGATTATGCCGGGGGGACTGTTTACAAAAAATATAGCTCACCGTAAGTCAGATTCCACCCATTCCAAAGCGAAGAAATGTTTGAGTTCTATTAGCAAATTGCTCGTGCATTAGTAGCCGTTTATTCACTGACACTCACTTGCATTAATGGTTGACAGTTATTTGAAAAAAATATATTTTTAATCACAAATTAAAGGATATTTTAATTGCCTTTACACTTGGCAAAGTTCCATTTCACCCCTCTCCTCTTTCATATCCTTTCTAGATGCGAACTCAAATTTGAAAACCCACTGTGTGTTTGTATTCTAGGCAAATTGCGGGATCCTGTCTCTAGCGTATGTATGTATACCTGGCTATAAGTGCAAAATCCAAAAAGCATGCTTATGCTTTTTTTTTTCACGTAAAGCCACACCCACACCTACTGTCTGACACACTGAACCCAAGGGCAATTCCGTCTTTTCGACTCCCTCTTCCACAGCCCATAGGTGTATCTTCCTCTATAAAACCCAGGTAAAACCCTTCCCTTCTCACACACATTCATTCACAAGCAAAAAACAATGGCTTCCTCTTACCACAACAACTCCCTCGCTCTCCTCCTCACCACATTCCTGATCCTCTGCTCTCTCACCCACGCCACTTCCCCTGCACCCTTTTTGACTCTGGTCAACAACTGCCCCTTCCCCCTCTGGCCCGGCATCCAGCCCAACTCCGGCCACCCCGTCCTCGAGCGCGGCGGCTTCTACCTCCCCGCCCTCTCCCACCGCTCCTTCCCCACCCCAACCCAGCCCTGGTCGGGTCGGATCTGGGCTCGCACCCACTGCACCCATACCCAAAACCACTTCTCCTGCCTCACCGGCGACTGCGGTGGCCGCCTCGAGTGCAACGGAGCAGGAGGTGCCGCCCCCGCTACGCTGGCGCAGGTCAGTCTCCACCACGGGCCCAACGACCTCTTCTCGTACGGCGTCAGCCTGGTCGACGGCTTCAACGTCCCCTTGACCATCACCCCGCACGAGGGCCACGGAGTGTGCCCCGTGGTCGGCTGCAAGGCCGATCTTCTCGCCACGTGTCCCGAGAGGCTGAGGGTGACGTCACACGCCGGTGTAGTGGCGTGCAAGAGCGCCTGCGAGGCGTTCCGTTCGGACGAGCTGTGCTGTCGGAACCACTACAACAGCCCGCAGACGTGTCGGGCGTCGAGTTACTCGGAGTTTTTCAAGCGCGCGTGTCCTGCCACGTTTACTTTTGCTCACGATAGCCCCACGCTCATGCACCAGTGCTCGTCGCCACACGAGCTCAAGGTCATCTTCTGTCACTAGAGAGAGAGAGAGAGAGATGGTTCCACTTCAACGTGTTGTTGTCTTGGTTCTGGGTTGGTTTGAATATGCAAATAAATTAAGTTTAGGGGTTTAAGTTAGTGATGTAGTTTTTTGTTTGTTATGGTTGTGTAATTTGTGTGATGTTTGGGGCTGGTTATGCAATGAATATGCAATTAGTGTTGTGTTGGTACAGAAAAGGAAGTACATTCTCATGAAAACACTTGTCTTTTTTGCGTGAAGAAATACAGAATTAAATATATTTTGCTATTGCTTTTTCTTACTAGCTATTGCCTATTATTAAAATCTATCCAAATCTCAAATCAAACAACAACAAGAATTAACAACTTTTACTTAAAAGTATGGCAGATAAAGAAAACTTTGTTGCTCCGCGGTGTTATTGTCTCAATCTACTACGAATAAAATCAATGAAATCGGGATATTAATAAATATCCACTTATATTATAACACGTCTTGAAAAATAATGGAGTTTCGTAAAGACAGCGATAAGAAGCAAATCCAGATTTATAAAAAACTGAGCAAAGTAAAAGAAAGTAGAGACAGAAGTGATTTTGCGTATAAAAAGAAAAGAAGTGGGACTAGTACATGCACTATTAAAAGGAAAGCGAATCTCTGAGGAATATCTGATGGGAGCAGGAGGGAGGCAGGCATGATGCATCCATCGTTGGACAGAAGAAATGAGAGGAAGAAAATGCATTGTCAGCCACACAAATCTTTTTGCTTCTTTTTTCTCGAAAATTCCCATTTATTATTTTTTCTTCTTTTTACATGCAATCATGTATCACTGTGCTGTCACGTGTGAATGTGTGTAACCTTTTGCTTTATTCGACTGCCATTCTTTCTCTCCACCTTTACCTTGTTTCCTGCCGGTTTCAACTTTTGAACCTTTGAGAAAGAAGAAAGTTGAAGAATCCGGAGGATTCACTGGGCTCAATCTAAAGCTGGGTTTGTTGCTACCTATATGGGCCTTTCATGAGATGAGACATTCAAACTGTTGATTTTGACATTCCAGTATTCTCAATTATTTGACCTCATAAATGAATGATATGGACTTGTGATTGGATAATGTTGACCCAATACCTTGCTTCAACGACTAAAATGTGAATTTGGACTAGTCCAAACATACGTGGGGTCTAAGCAATGAAAAAACTTACCTGTAAATCAAGGTGGTTGGTGTGAGTGGTTCGGCACTCTTATTCCTTAAGAGAGATCAGGGGTTCGATCCCTGCTCTTGTACGGAGTCACCACTTTGGCTAGCACTTTACCCCTTACGGGCCGACCCGGTGTGAGCGGGGATTAGTCTGGGTTGTGGTTAAGGCTTAAAGGTGCCACCCATAGTTGGGGCCCATCCAGGACCACCTCGTGGTTCAGACCCAAAAAAACAAAAAAAACTTACCTGTAATGGGGATTGCACTGTTTTGCTAGTTCGGCCAATAACATATTGACATGTGAAAAAATTATTCCACAATAATATATCAGTTGGGGATAGCAAAAAATTATACACTTGTTGCATGAGAGTTTCTCTCCTAAGCAATAACGGTCCAAAGTTTGAATAACTTCACGTTGGGTTGGAAGTGTAGAGAAATACAACTAGATTATAGTTTGGTAGGTTATATATACTTAAAATCCTTTCTTTTTTTTGTTAAGTATAATTGTCTATATAGTTAACAAGTATAAATGAATTCCTTTTCAACTATTTACATATTCATCACGCACACCTCTTATTTAAAGTTAAAGTAAAAAATTTAGTTGATTTTGGCTGGAGCTATTTATTTGAAGTTTAGTAAGCATCAATTTTTTGTTGTAAGTTTTTATTTTTATTTTTTTGGGGTGGGGTATAAAGCTTAAGAATCAAGAGTCGAGATAATTCTATAATTAATTGGATTCTTTCAAGGCTTGATCTTAACGAACGCTGACAACTGTTTCGAGCACTGGTATTGTCCAAGTGTATGTTACTCTCATAAAAATATATTATCAGTAATAGTTGTGAAAAAGGAATCTCTCAATGGGCGTGAGAGGCTAATATTTTTCAATTTGAATATACAAGAAAATCGTGGAATAAAAAGAAAGTACTATTATTAAGAAAACTTTTGAAATTAATTAACATAAGTCTTATGGCACAATTAAAAAAGGATCTGATTTTCCCACTCCCAATTTCTCCACTTACACTCTCTTTTACTTTTTAAGAGAAATTATAGAATGGTACGGTATCACCATGTCAGCGGGTGATACTTCCATTTAGAATTTGCCACGTGTTTTTTTTAAAAGAAAATTTATACTTTGTTTTCAGCTAGACATTGGGTTCCAATTTTACCCTTCATAAAAATTAAAAGAGAAAAAAAACTGTGTCACAGCCTCCCACCTTCGTCCAGTTCACAGTCCCCCTCTGCAGCGCCCTCCCTCCCTGTTTGTATTCCTTTCCCCAATCCTTCAATCTCCTCATCTAGGTTGCCTACATCTCCCTCAAAAACTCCAGATCCAAGTTCTCTTTATCCAACTTTGCTCTCAATCTGCATGGCCTTGACAAGGAATGATCCAATAAACGCCAACTATTAAATAAAGTGATTCAGAGATAGAGAGAGAGAGAGAGAGAGATGAAGGAAAAGAAGGGGAGGGGGTGGCAGCAAGGGGGTATAGGACTGCACTGCAGTCGTCTTCTTTCTCTTTTTGTTTTAATTTTATTCAAAAGGGTAAAATTGAAACCTAATGTCTAGCTGGAAAATAATTTAATTAGTGGAGGGTTAAAAAGACACATGTTAATATATGAGTGGAAGTATCACCTGATGATGTGGTGATACCGTACCATTCTATAATTTCTCGCTTTGTAATACTTTTTAATCAATTTTTTTTTTCTTCTTTCTCTTTCCTATTGTACCTTTAACCCTACATTAATTTCTTTTTACTTCACTTTTATATTATTTCTTTTTCTTTATACTTAATTTTCCTACTTACACTCCACTTTCAGTGTTTTTTTTCCTTTAATCGAGTAAAGAAATAATTAACACTTATATTTGTCTAGGCAAAATTACATGGTCCACCTGCAAAAACTCATGCCCCATGAAAAAACCTTGCATCCATAGTTTTTTCTTCTTTTTTTAAAAGGGAACAAATTTTAGGTGGCTACAAAGAAACATAAATGCATCTAACTACACATTTTTATATTTTCTTTTTGCATGTTCTTCTCTGTCATAACCTTTCGGAAAACAGATATTGAATGAAATTGATGAACTTGTGGACATGAATTGAGTTCTCATAATTTTGAAAAATGAAATTGAGTTTGAGACTATGAGTTTCAAATTCACATTAATGGAGTTATCTTTGTTTCATATGAGATCATTTCATACATTCATTTTGTTTGAGTACCTTCTCAGGAATTACAAACGACCAGGGATTGAAGAGAAAGAAAAAAAAAAAAGGGAAAAATATTCTTCTCATAGAAATAATTCGGGGCATTCCAAGTATGTAGGGGAATCCAAAAGCTTGGGTTTTATTGTTCTGTTACAGTGATGATTGAGAAATGCAAAAGCGTGGGTTTTGTTCACTTTCATTGATTGAGTACCCATATCAAAACTTTAATGTAGGGTGAGGGTAGATTAGGAAAGAGAAAGAACACAAAGGAACAAAATTGATTCAAAGGTATTAAAAAGCAAAATAGAGTGTAAGTGGAGAAAAGGATAGTGAGAAATATCCTAATGTATGATATAATAAAGGCGCTTATAGAGTGACGAATCCACCCTTGGACGTCATGAAAATGGTTATCAAGGTATAGTTGTGTTACTTGTTCAACCCATTGGAGGAACGCCTACCACTTGTTTAATGAGAAGCTCCAAAGAGCTCCCCTATTTCAGCAGTAGATGCTGCACATTTTATTTATCCTTATCTTGGTAAAATACTGGGCAAAACAACGTCGTTATGGCCCACACAATTTTTTAAAATAACCTGGCTCAAAATGACCAGGATTTTAAAAAAATTGTTTTCTTTTCTTCTCCCCAAGCCCACCCGATATTCATTCCCCAAAACTCCAACTTATATTATTCTCTCCTCATACCTAACCACAACCCTCAACCCATACCCCTCCTCTTCCCTTGTTGTCGGGGTGTTGCCGCAATCCACGACCTTCTGTGTCGTCACTGAAGGGTTGCCGAAACTTTTTGGATCCGCCATTGTGCCTATATTTGTTTTTTGATCAAAGAGAAACTTTATTAGATAAACTTCAATAGTACAATTAAAGACATTAAAATGACATCTGGTGTGTTTACTAATCATGAATTGAAATTCGAATCAGGAACTGAATTCCAGCTATGGAGGATTCTCGTGTTTACTTCACATCAAGGAATTAAAAAGTAAGTGGAGCCCATACAAAAGTAGGAATTGAATTCCTGATTTTGGAGGAATTAAATTCTTGGGTGGGATGTGGTATTTTAATTCCCGAAGAACTAACCCATTAGAAATTCATTTTCTTTTACCCATTATATCCTCACAACATTTTTAAAATTCCAAATTTGTCATCTTCTTTAACACAACAACGAGGACATTTTAGTAATTAGTACCACTTCTACCCCAATTCCATATTGTTTAGTAAAACAACTTCAATAGGCATCCGAAATCTAGTTATTCTCAATCCAACTCTTCCTCAATTCAATTCCTCTTAATCCGATTAGGGATTAGTAAACATGCCACTAAAGTATCGATCTCATGAGAGTCACTCTGCTTATATGAGCTTTTCATTATTTGATATTTCAAAATTCAAATATATATATCCAAGCGTTTGATTGTAAACTTAAAACACTGTCATTTTAACAAGTATAATAAGAGTATGGTACAACATATTCACATTAAGAGATTTGAGAATTTCGACCAGAAGAAAAAAAAAAAAGATTTGAGAATCTTTCCTGAAAGAGGAACAAGAGTGTTAAGGGACGAGAAGTCACTCATTCTTCTTTGGGAGATTCACTATTATACCAAATATAGGAGCACAAGTTATAAAAAAAAAGCCGTATATGAAATGGACTTTAGAAACACACCCAAAGCCCATTTACAACATAACAAAAAAACTTTTAACTTCTTTTAAATTACAAAACTATCATTAGTTTTCTAAAACAAACTCAACCCCAAAACCTCATGAAAAAAAATCCAAAACAATAGGGCATCAAAGTAATTTAATAATCAAAATTAAATTTAATAGGGCTAGCTGTCATTTTTTGGAAATTAAATGGTGTAGAATTTATCTATATTATTAGTGCTAATAATAAATATATAACTAAATATCTTTCCTCGTTTTTCCATCACCTGACGTGGACCCCATCAACGATGCCAAAAATCTTAGATCTCAACGGTCAATCCACAGCTCAACAGAGAAACTACTAGAACCTGTTATCATGCTGACCGTCCCACCACACTATCACACGTGGTACCACTCAGCTTGCGACAACACCAACTCCAACAGGAGACACCCGTAGACAATCCTAGCTCCCACTCGTCCCCACACTCCAATCCAAGCCGCATAGGGAGAGTCCACATTCGGAACGTTCTCTGTCTATAAATACACGAGGTGTCGGCCCAATAAATCTCCCTCTTTCTCTCTCCTCTCTCTACACCGTCGCGTAGAGCTCCCACGCCAGCTCTATCCCTCCCTTTCATGGCGGCGTCCCAGGCGAGCCTTCTGCTTCAGAAACAGCTCAAGGGTATTTCAAAAACTTCAATTCAATCAATTTTTTGTGTGTAAAGCATTCATCTTGGGTCCTATTTTTGATTGGTTTATCGGATTGGATTCTTCTACCAGTTCGTTTGGTGAATCTGATTATCTGTTTTGGTTATGGCAGATCTTTGCAAGAACCCAGTAGACGGGTTCTCGGCCGGTCTGGTCGATGAAAACAATATCTTTGAGTGGAGCGTCACGATTATCGGACCGCCCGATACGCTATAGTATGTGCCTTTTCTTATTATTTTCCGCTTCAATTTTTGTGCCTTTCTTGATTGGGTTTTGTGGTTTAACTGTTGTGCATAAGATGATCGATTTCGGTGGTTATTTATGTCTTTGGGTTGGATTGGATCGAGGGTGATTGAGATTCTTGTGATTCTTGTTCTGTTAAATTCAATTTTGTTTTGGGGATTTTCAATTTGATTGTAGTTTTCTCAATTTTGTGTTTGACTTTTAAAGTTGAAGTTGAGGTGGCAGATTTAGGGTTTTGCCCTAAGATGGGATTTATCTGAGCTTGTGATATGATTCTCTTTAAAGTTAGAAATTGTGAAAGTTCCATATTCGGAAGTTAGTCTTCAGTTACAAATTGCTTAGTTTGGTTCTTAGGGTATGTGAAGGTAAAGGTGAGGACTTTTAATTAGTTGCACAGTTAGACTGGTTTTTTTTTTTACAAATTTCCTATATTTGGAATGTGGTTTTTCAAATTGGGCACAGTATTGGTTTCAGCAACGTATTTTGTTTGTATTATTTCGTTACTTTTATGGATGGGAGTATCTTCTGTTTTCGCTAATAAGCAGAGCATTTATTTGGAAAATTGCCATTCACTTGAGATTTGTTGTGGCATTTGAAGCTGTGAGTTGTGTCCATATCACATTCATCATTACATATAATCTAATTCGAATTAATCATTACATGTTACCTAATTGCAGTGAAGGGGGATTCTTCAATGCCATCATGAGCTTTCCTAATAATTATCCGAACAGCCCTCCGACGGTTAAGTTTACTTCAGATATATGGCATCCCAACGGTTGGTTTCTATCCTAAGTATGTATGTTTGATAGGTTGCACTTGTTATTAGAGGACTGATCCTGGTTGTTGTCTATTTGAAGTCTATCCTGATGGCCGTGTTTGCATATCAATTCTTCATCCTCCTGGTGAGGATCCAAATGGTTATGAGCTTGCAAGTGAGCGCTGGACGCCTGTCCATACGGTATGGTATTACGTAAAATAGTGTCCACATGTATCACACTCAACTCTAATCCTAAAAATACCCATAACTCAAAATCTTTAGAATGAGAGCGGAAGTCATAAAGCTAAAAACACTATATATATATATATATATATATATATATATATATATATATATATATATATTACGTATAATGGTAGTAATTTCTCTTCACTAAGGTAGCTGGAGAGATGAGAGACCAAAGTCATAAGCTGAGTTTATGAGTTGTCTGATCATTATCAATACATCACATGGTTGTTAAATCTATCAAGTCTTGTGCCTGAGGCTCACCCTAAGGTTCAATAAAAAGCATTTGATGTCTTAACTTGGGGATATTCTTGTGTATAATATATTACTGAAGGGCTTGTCTCCAAGGTATCATAACATGCTGTCATTAGGCAAGTTTCCAATTTTCCTTCCTGCTGCTGGTCAAAATTTGTGGTTTTGCTGCTATATATTGTTTGTGAAGCAACTTGGTAAGTCAAGGTGCTCGTGAAACAAAAAAACTAAGTAGATGTTAATAAACATCTCATCTTTCTGTTTTATTGTTTAGTTTTATTAAAACAATAGTACTGCATTAACAAACACAGAAATGTTGTATCCAGGTTGAAAGCATAGTTTTGAGTATAATATCAATGCTATCCGGTCCGAATGACGAATCTCCTGCAAATGTTGAAGCTGCGGTAAGTGATCCCTTGTTCAATTGTCAAAACTCTTTTCTCTTTCTGAACTATCCTCTACTTCATGCTGATTATTATAACTATGCCCCGCATGGATGACCAAAATTTTATTGAAAAGCAATATGTTTCTTTTGTGTCAGTTGTTCATATGTTAGAAATGGACATGATTGTACTGTTCAGTGAGATTGTCAATTTTGGCAAAGTTGCAGATGATAGATTTGTATCTTAATGAATTCTTCTATTCCTATAAGACAAATTAGGTTTATGTGCAAAGCACCTTGTAAAAATTAAATTGGATTGTATCTTGTTAAGAAGATATGTTGGTTTGAGAGATATGATGTGTGGATGTAGTTTGCTCATCTGAATCTGGCCATTGGGATGGTTGGGAGAAGATTTAGGCTACTACACTAAACCATTCTTTATGTGTACAATGGTGTGCTGTGGCAAGAGATTTCGTCATGTTTCTGTTTTAGGATCGTGGTGTTGATCAAACAAGCCCTAGTTTCCAATTTGTTGACTGCTTCACAAATGGAAAATTGGAATCTGTTTTTAACTTACCCTCAAAACTGATATGTAGGCTGATTGTAGTTGTAATTTTTTTAAGCTAGTTTTCCTTTTTATTTGTGCTTTTGTTTTTGTTTTGTCTGTTGATAATTTAGTTAACTACCGTACCTTGCATCTTCTTTCTCTTGCACATTGTGTTAGTAGCTGATGTTTAAGTGCAAACCTCAATTAGTAATGGCGCATGAGTGTTGTACTTGTCTAAGTATTCTAAGATGGAATTTAACTTAGTTCTGCATCGACTATTCTAAGATTGTGTTGGTATTATGCATATTGCAGAAGGAGTGGAGAGATCGGAGAGACGATTTCAAGAAAAAGGTGAGCCGCTGTGTGAGAAAGTCACAAGAGATGCTATGAATGAATATGACGTGCTACCAAATGAAGCATTTTCTCTTCTCTCTGCACAAGTGTGTCGTCAGAGAGGATGTGTTAATTGGCAAAGCCTTGGCCCTTGTAGAATGCCATTGATTTTCTCACTTTTAAAAATATCTTCATTTCTTTTTGTTCTTTGTTTTTGTTTTTGTTTTTTGTTTTTTGTTTTTTGTTTTTTGTTTTTTGTATTTGTTTTTCTTCTCATTGTCTAGTAATTGTCAAAACGTGGAACATCTTTGTATTCAATTAGTATTTGCCCATTGGATGAGGAAGTGTTCTTGTCTGGTGCCCTGCCTAGCTCACCTGTCAGCAGATGTGTGGGTTTCTCGTGGGCCTCACGAGTCTCACAGACGGTGCAATTGCAGCACTTACGGCAAAGGGCATATGATATGGCCTAAACCAAAAAGTTTAGAATGGCTAATCAAGCTGCCCAAGCTGCAGCAAAGGTGTCAAATGCGAGGGTGAGTAACGTCCGATGGATGTTGCAACCTCCTCCCTCTCTTTTTTCGGTCCTGTCACGCGATGGCCTTCCCTGCCCACGCTATCTTTACGACTAGTGTGTCTTGCCCCTTCTTTTATATATGAGATAGCACCTGTTTTGCTTCTCTGTAATTGCTTGGATGGTGTAAGCTTTTGTTTTGTTATCGTGTACTGTTTCCTCCCCAGCTTTTGGGTGAGAGTTTGCTATGAAAGAATTCCTCTTTCGACCAAAAAAAAATATAATAAATCAAAAAGTTTTTGCTTTACACATTCATATTTTACTTTATTTACCGAAAAAATTCAGTTGACCTGAATTGCACCAAACAACTTCAAAACACTTAGGTAAGGTCCATCAACTTCACCAATGTTTGTTCAAATCGTCATAATTGTTTTCCAATACGAGTAAATTTTGTAACCTGTATGTTGTGAGACTTTAACAGGTATAACTGGGAAAATTGTACACAATGCATTGAAAACAATTACGAGAAGCAGCTGGAAGTTGGAAGGAAATGAACCTTTGACTCATATTTATCTCAAATTTGTACTCAAATCTAGGAAAATACTATTATTAGTTCATTTATTCATAATTCATGGGCACCCGTGGAACTAGCTAGCTGTGTCCTTATTAATTTGCAGCAGCAGCAGCAGCCGCAGGAAGGAAAGATTAAGATTGTGAATCCTACTTTGTTGTTGGTGGGTTGACGTAGCTTCCCAACCTGACCACGATCCCATCAGGATCTCGTACATACCCCACTTTCTGTCCCCACTCCTTCTCTTCTGGCTCACTCACCGCCACCGCCCCATTCTCTACTGCCCTCTGCAGTAAGAGATCAGTTGCAGAAAGTCATGAGTTCAAATCTTCTGAGGATAATTGGTAATTAAATCGAATGGAAAAGAAAACCACATGGGCAAACTGGAATTGACATGGTACCAAACTGGAATTGACAACAACAAAAAGTTATTATGTATGATGCTTACTTTGTAGGCAGCATCAACGTCAGGGTAGGCAAAGCAAACCTCAACCGGCTGCCTCTCACGGCCAGAGCTTGGGGTTTTAACTGCACCCGTCAGATCATCCGTCTCGTGCTGGTGCACCGGCGTGAACGCTATCGTCGTTTGCCCACTTTCTAACTCCCCCCATCTAACACAATCATCATCATCATCATCATCAAAGACTATATTCTATCAACAACTTTAAATACAAATAAATATAAAAATACCTGTTAGAGTCGTCTATACGACGAATGTTGTAGCCGAAGGCTTCGGAGTAGAAGGCTGTGGATTTAGCAACGTCCTTCACGTACACCACCGTGTAAGCAAACACTGTGTTCATCTTCGACCCCGTCGTCGCCATTTTTATTTCTTAATTAATTCTTTCAGCAATTAATTTATTAATGGCTTTTCTGATGAACGGCGATCCATGTTTTTGCGCTTTTATTCAGGCGCTTTCAGTTTCTGTTTCATTCTCTGGTCTTCCATCATACAAGTACGTGGCGAGTTGTCGAAATTCGGGGAAGTGACACGTGGAGTCATTGCATGTTGTGAGTAGGAAAAATGCTGTCACGTGGATTTAGTACAAGTGTCAAGTACTGTCCTGTCTCTTGACCAGGATTTGCTTTTGGGCCAAGGCGGGTAACTCTCACGATATATTAGGGCAACACACAATACAATGTTTTGTTATAGACTTTCATTTTTCTTGTAATTTTCAATATAATATACTATGTGGAATATCAAATTTGATGGGAGAAGTCACAAAAAGAGTTTAACAAAACAATGAGATGAGAATTTTTGATTGAATATTATGTAAGTCTAAATGAGGTGGAATTAGATTGAGATGAGAATACTATTCCCGCCCCACCTCGAACACCATATTCGAAAAAAATTTCAAACCCATCTGCAAATTCAATTTATATCCTTCATATCCGATTCATTAAGATCGAAAACCCTAACCCCTAGGAAAAATTATCATCCCCACTACAATTCATCAAGAAAACTCGCCGTGTGGTTCGTGATTCGGCGATTCACGAAACTCTTACCATCACTTTGAGTTTGACAGCCAAAACAGTCACCACACAGTTTAAAAGTTACCCACCGCACACGTGTCAACTAATGTCTGCATGTCACGTGCGAAAAGCTCTACCTGCCTCTCTCTCATTCATTCGGGTTTGTTCCTTCGTCCTCCCCCTGCTACTGCTACTCAATAGCGATGGAGATCGAACTCATATTTATATCCCAACCAAAAATCCACACATTAATTCGAAAAGGCTTCCCTACAAAATATCCTTTGATCGCTTCTTCCGATTCTCAGAACCGCCAAATGCTCCCAACCCTAGCTCATCCAATTCCAGCTCTCTTTCTAAGATCGCGATCGAGCACAATCTCCAGATCGCTAAGATTTTGAGGTGAGAACTGAGAACTGTTTCTTTGATTTCGAGCTCCAATTATATTGTTTTCATTTTCAATTTTATAGAATAGGTCGCAATTGAGATTAGATTGGCCTTTGAAGGAATTCACACACTGGTTATCAACTTATCAGTGTTTGGCTGGTAAGAAATTGAGAGAAAGCGGAGAGGGAAAAGAAAAGAATTTTTTTACTGAAATGAATCGGAATGAGTAAGAATTACTTATCGCAACCGTGTTTATTTACATATTTGCTAAATACATCCTCCACCACCAATTGCAGGTGGTTTTCCTTTTCCGCACAATGGGAGACACTTCGCGTAGAATCCCTCAAGAGGCCAATGTTGCTATGACTGGTGGAAAAAAGAAGTCGCATGATCATATAGTTGCTTCTCGCCCCAACGCCTCTTTGCAGCGCATTAATTCGCTTCGAATCGGGAATGGAGCTGCGAGCCAGGTGGCATTGTTTTTGCTCAAAATGGCCGCATTGGAGACAGTAAGGAGGTTCTCAAAGGCCAAGTGCCCTTGGGCATGGCGTGGCTTTCAGGCTTTGCAATTTCTGTGCTATCCACCGTTCAAGTGGTTTCAACGATTTGCCCCCTTCAAGGCTTTGGTCAATGGCATGCAGGTCAAATTCTTGAAGTCTTTGTTTTTCTTTTTCCCATTATTGTCATATTTCTACCACAATTTAAGAACCCAGAAAAAGGTCTTGTGGGATTTACACTACTACTTCATATTCTTGGTTTTTGCGTATTTGGATGGAACTTTTTGATTGCCAAGTTCTTTTTACATGAATCATTATGTGGGAGATTTGATGTGGTTGCATGCTTCCAGGTAGTTTCGAAACCATTACTAGTGCTCTCCATTGCAACGGCTTTCTCTGATGAAGCTGAGCTCTTTAATAGAACCTCTGATGGCATCAACAATTCTGATGCATGTTCAGAAGTGGACTCAGAAGTATCCTCTGAGTGTATCAACGATTCTACTTTGGATACAAGGTAATAGAAGAAATGAACTTTTCAGTTTCTGCACCTGATTCATTATCTGACACCTCATCAATTCATTTTGTGAGTATGCTATAATAAGGGGTCAACTGTTCCTTATAACTTTGTATTTCAATAACATCTCCTAGCTTTGGTCAATTGGATTTGTGAAAATAATGGTTCTGCTTGCTAAATGAATAGTCATTTTAAATGTCCAAAAGCAATGGGAGTTACTCATATTGTTATTGATTTGGAAGACCAATTTTACTGCTTTCATCAGGTTTCTTTTTTCTTCAAGGGTTTATGATCAATTTTACTGCTTATGTAATGCACAGGATTCCTGATGAATTTCCTCAAAATGTACAACCTGAAATGTGGTTGACACAACTCCACAAAGAGCTGGAAATACAAGGGATTACATTGCCAGAAAGGTGATTTAATGCATGTGCCATTTTTTGTTTCCTGATAGTTATGTGCCAAAAATTCTAACTCTGTATATAACATGTGCTAATATCCAAACACAAATTTTACTTGAAACCTTTCTTTCTCTTAATAGGTTTATGAAATTTTGTTACAGTTTTGTATGCCTCTACAATATTATTTTGTTTGTCTTCTTATGTTCCCTTGGCTTTAACCTCAAATTAAAGGGTGGGGTTAGGGTTGAGGTTGATCTTAGTTAACAAATTTCATCAAGAGAAAATAAAATACTTACACATGGGTATCATTTCCTATATTTGTATGGAATTCTCTTAATCTTGTAGATGAATTATGTTCACCAACATCATTATCTTATGAATACCTCCCAGTTGCATTATCCGCTCTGCTTTACTTCTTGGCAAATGATCATTTTCACTTGGTAGGGTTGCTTCAAAAATAAAATTCTGCACCCCTGTCGTAATGTTATTTTCTTACATTTCTCTCAAAAAAGGTTTAACCTTGTTCTGAGGTTTCACCTATTGTTTTGTTCTACTTGCCTATATGCATGAACTTCTTTGCTTCTTGTTGCAGCAGACCATGACATGCTAATGTTTATGCAGAATTGATGAGGAGGAACTTCGCAGGTTTTACACTGCTGCAAACGGAGACTTCTCTTGCTTGCTATCTTCAATAAAGAAGACGATCAATTGGAGGGAGACCTATGGAATTCTTTCTGTACAGGAGCTTGAGATGTGGTCAAATATGGTTTTCTGGCATGGATTTGATGTGAAACACCGACCTTGCCTCATTGTACGACTTGGGCTAGCTTGCACCAGCTTGCCATCTCATGATAGACCACGCTTTGCTCAAGCAATCAGTAAGTTTATTTGCCCCCTCTAATAAATTTACTTGGTTCTCCCGTTGAGCCACACCTATTGCTGTGAGATGGATCTGTTCAGATCTACTCAGAATCGCTCTTATTCAGCCCTTTGTTTATTGGAGCCCATCTGATTTATCTGAGGATTTTTTCCCCTCTTTCTTCAATGTGAATTGGAGCCTCCTATTGAGCATAACAAACTGAATGTATTGATAAGTATCTAAGTGCTTTCAGCAGGACCATTAAGAAATGGCCTGTATATTCAGTTAATTAACTTTAAGGCTTGATTCTTTAAATTACTGAAGCATTATTTACATTAGCTTGCTCTAAAATATAGTTTTTAAGTGTTGTGGTCATGCTTGATTTACTATATTCGGTTTCATCAAGTGTGCAATCCTCAAAATTATTTGGTGCTAATGACGAAGGGAAATTTTCACAGGGGGTATGGTTCATTTGAAGTCTTAAGCAGTCTATCTCCTTTGTGGTCTTGTAGTATATAATGCATGCTTATTTTCATGTATATCTTATCCATTACATGTTCTGACAGAAATTAATTTTTTTAACTGCAGTTTCTCAAGTAGAGCACGGTGTCTTTCATTTGCTTGATGCCAACAATGCTCAAATTACAGTTGTGGTAGATTGTGAAGGTCTATCTCCATTGAAAATTCCCATGCAAGTTATGAGGACTTGTTCTTCCCTTTTGCAAGATCACTTCCCCAACCGTCTTGGCTGTCTGTTTGTTATACAGCTTCCTCCAGTGCTTCGTGTTATTGCTCAAACTTTTATTCAAGTAAGTCTATTACTCTGATTAGGATCTGAATGTTTGATTTACGGGGTTTACAGATTCTCTTTTCTTTTATGAAGTTCTTGTTATGATTTTAGTAGGTAAAAGCTTGGCACTTCCTTGCATTTATGAATAAACATTTATCTGTGGTCTCTTGTCAGGTTTTGAAACCTTACACCCGAGAGAAGTTGAGAATTGAAGGCGAGATGTACCGGAAGATTCTATCTGAGTACCTTGAGACACTTCCATCATATCTTGGTGGCAAATGCATGTGCAAAATATGTTCAGATATTAACATCACAGACATGCAGCAGCCTCACACAAATGAAATGGCCATGACAGAGCAGAGACCGAATGTGCGTGAGGGTGGGAATCCAGTCACAGCCCATCCAACTTATGAGGCTGAGGTTGACATGGACCGCAATTGTGATCAGGTGCTGAGAACTGCGATAGTTGGCATCCTTATGATTTGGGTTTTCATAGCATTTATTGCTGGATTTATCGACCCTGAAAGCCGTCCGATTTTTCCAAAGTGAGGTAAGAACAAAAGAACGGGCGAGGTTTTAGCTGATATGTTTGGTATAAGTAGCCGTCCCATTTATTCCCCATAGTCTGTTAGCACTTGGTGCTTCTGCAAAGTAGCCAGTGCATGTATGCAAGTTTTTCCACGGGGTGGGATTTGTTGTCATATATTAGTTGATATGTTTGGTAGTAGAAGCTGTATAATTAGCTTAATTTTTGTATAAGCTAAATATATAATATGAACTTTCTATGTTTGCCTCTACTTGAATATATGCTTTTATGTCTAGCAGTTAACCAATGCTTCTCCATGTTGGTATGTTACTGTTAGACAGATGAAAAGTGTATTGTATTCAACACTTTGGTGTCAATATTTATTTGTCATCTTGTTAGGATTGGACCTTTTCTTTTCTTCTTTTTTGTTTTTTTTATCCTTCCCCTATTTAGCCTTTTCCCCATTGAAGTGTGGATTTCAATTGTGGAGGTATGACTGTAAATTTGATTCGTGGAATATCCCAAATAGCAGCTGTCGTATGCTTTAGAAAACCATGGGAGTCAGCCTAAAAAGATTGGGTTGTTGGAGTACTTGTAGGCTTCTAGCATTGATGTTCTTGGATGAAGATGGCTGAAAATAGCTAGTAGCCGAAAAGGGGTATTGAAAGAAGTCAAACCATTATGGGTACTCAGATAGCATCCTGTTAAAAGCTGTCTATTCATTCTAAGGGTGGCAACTTCATCTCAATTCTCATGATGATGGAGAAAGTCGCTAGGGTGATCAGCAGACTCTTTTGACTGGGTTAGATGGTTGCAAATTGCAATATTTGTTGAACTTTTCTTGTTTTGATTAGCACAAGTATTCAAATCTCCCTCCCATATTACAACATATATATTATACACACACAAGTACTCAGGTACTAACTGGTTAGTAAGTTTTTACGGCACTCATCACTCGTTTGGGTTTGCTCCACAATGTCATCTCATGACCCGGATCTTTTAGTTTTTAGGTCAACAATCAAATATCACCCTTCAAATTAGCCAAATCAGAAATCCTTTAACCATTAGATTATTATTATGAATATTTGGATCTTACGCCTTGTGTATATCTTAAACATTATTTTTTAGACCAGTATATATCTTAAACCCAGAAGATAAAAACAAGTGTAATATTGAAAGGACGTCACAAGGTCTTATAGATAATGATTTTGTTTAAAATATCTAGGCGATCCACACTCTTGAAATTGAAGATCACCTTTTTTTTTCCCATCCCCATTACCATGCTTGGAAAACTTTGGTTCTTTTTTAGTCTATGCAACAAACAAACTTTTGTGGTGACCTTTCAGATTCTGAACAGATAAATACATGACTCAGACACGGCAGTTTTTGACTTGGATCCGGATGCTCTGCCTTGATACGTATCTATATAAACTTTCCATTATTGAGTTGATGTTTGGAACCAGGATTGCACCATTTTATACAGTAAGCAAACCTAAGCCTGACTTTATGCTGATAGGTTTTCTTGCAGCATGATAAATGATAGGTTAATTTTGCATGATAGGTTTTCTTGGCTATAATTATTCTAATTATCTATCCATAATGCTAGGGAGCATTAGTAATTAATATAAAACATATTAAGTCCATGGTAGAGGACAAGATATAATATATATATATATTTAGAATAGAGTCACTACCAGATAGACCAACTACAATATCAGACAAACAAATCTCACTTTCTTACATAGGATCCCACCGCATGCGCCTAGAATAAGGCTGCTAGAGGAGGGTGCTACCATTTCCCATGAAAAACTCTCCTAATCTGTTTTCTGATGTCAGCCAACACAAAGTTCGTTTGTGGCTTGTGGATGCATGTAATGTAAGAATTATGCTATGGTGTGTGTAAGTCACTTACGCGTGATTGTGACTCGTTGATGTATGCAGTGAGATGTTGATATATATAGGTTCCTATCGAGTCATTTGCATGTGTGTGATCAACTGATGTTAGCATTATTCTGTAAAGAAAATGTCCTTCCATGACACTCCTCCCATAACCATTATACGAGTAGTGGACACATGACCTTTGAGCTTTGTGCAACTTCCTTCAAACACGTAAGCACACAAGGGCGTGCTTCATATGTGTGCTAAAATTAGGTGAGGTATGCTACATAAGAAGCTGCAATGCAACTTTGCTTTTGATAAGAGCAGTTCTTAGCATCCCAAACTTGACCCTTGCCCTCCAGGAGGGACAAAATCTAGTACAAGAGACAGAAATGTTGAGTGGAAACCTAGGGAATTCCCACTTTGGCTCTTTTTTAGTCTTTATTCCCACTATTTGCTTGCTTTACTAGTGCTTAGATTTATGCTTTGCTTCTTCAAATTGTAAAAAGGCAAAGTTAATTCCCTGTTTCATTGGAATTTGAGTTGGTGTTGCATTCAAAGGCTTCAACCAGTGATAATTTGATGAATTTATTTAAGCATGCAAAGATTTCTTTGTTGAAAACAAAAGAGAGTGGTAATTTGATGAATTTACACAAACAAATTTGACCTGCAAGGAGTTTTTACTGTGTTTTGTTTTTTTCTTCACCTTGGACCTTGGTACCAAAAGTCAAAAGTGACAGAGCCATCACTGGAAATCAAAATCATCTCATTCACCACCAATCATCATTTACTAGCAAGGAACCTAATATTTAGCATCAGTACCCCCATTCACTACATGGGTTGGTGTGGGTCCCATTGGAGCCTTCCACATAAGACCTAAAAAACCAATCACTCTTTTCCCTCACAGAAACTCCACTCAACCCTCAAACCCTACACAATATATATATAGCTCCATTTCCATATCCTACACAGCTATCACCAAACACACCTTACAACCATTTTCATTTCATTTTTTCCTAAAACAATGGCAACCTCTCCAGACCAGACCAACCGAGCACAAGCTCTCTGGCTCACATGCCTAGCCTCTGCATTCCGTACATGCCTTGCTTGCACCATAGTGGCCCTCACCACCCTCTATGGCCCACAAGCTCTCCAACACCAAGTAGCCTTCCCAGCATTCTCTTATGTGACAGTGATTCTCATTGCACCCGATGCGACTCTAGGCAACACACTTTGTGGCTTATGGCTGGGGCTCTACGCCACAGCCCAAACTATCGGACCGGCCATGTTGAGCTTGTGGCTAATAGGCCCGGCCCGGCTTTCGAGTGGCATCACCGCTTTGGCGGTGGGCCTTGCTGCATTTGTGGTGGCTCTGCCAGAGTTTACTCACTTGGTGTGCAGACGCATCGCCTTGGGACAGATTGTGATTGTGTATGTAATAGCTTATATAAAGAGTGGGGAGATACAGGCCATCATGCACCCTGTCCACGTGGCAGCAAGTACAGGGATTGGAGTCTTGGCCTGTGTTCTGGCTTTTTTGGTTCCCTTCCCACGCCTGGCTTCTCGAGAGGTACTTGTAATATGTCCATACCAATGTGAAAGTTTATAATCTTTTATTATATTAAAACACCCGTGAATAATGACAAACTGCGAGTACGGATAATACTGCATACTCACTATTTATTATATAAAATAAAGAAAATATTATTAGTGTTCCAATATATTGTGTAGGTTGAACAGAACGCAAAGCTACTTGGTGAGAATGCTTCAGAGAGGCTCAAGCTCTTTGTGAAGGCCTTTTGTGCAGAAAACAGTACATCCGCACTTGCATCAATTTCTCAAGCAAAGTCCTTGGCTGCTACAGCAACCAAGCTTTTCCAAACTATCAAGCGCCACCAAGTAAGCAAACTTATGTATACATTAAGTACACAACAACTATATATCACGATTCGAAATAAAATTATTTGTACCACATTCTCGTAACGCATTACTATTAATACAGATTGGCTCATCTTATCACTTTTTTTTCTTCTTTGCTCTCGGCTGCTGCCCATTTCATTTCATTTTGGAGGAGGACACTTATTATTCTCCCTCTTACACGATTGGCTATTTTGGATATTTGTAGATACTCGTGTTCCCTTACAAATACACTCCCACACGTCTACCTCACCCACTCTTATTTACTGGTAGGATATTTTTCCTAGTTAGATAACAAAGGATAAGGTTGAGGTTTTGCTTTAGCCAACAATCAACTTACCACAGACGTGGCCTTCTAATTTCCATTACAATTAAGTATTAACAGCGCTGGTGTGATAGGGAGGACTAGATTAGACTGGAAAAGTGGCTACATGTCATGTGCAATTAAGGCTAAATATGGATATTGTTGTTGTTGTCTAACTTGGAGGATGAAGGAAGACTAGGGATAAGTTTTAGTCATCAACCTCTTATAGATACTCCCCATTCTTCCTTCAAGTTAAACAAATATTCATATTATGCCTTGAATTAATGTACATGAAATGCACATTTTTCTAGTCTAGTCCAGTCTAGTCTAATCCTTCCTAACAAATGAGGGCTAACAGTATAGGAGCATAGCATTGCTCGACATAAATACCTTTTTGTCAATTGATCCATCTCTAATTTCAGGCGTGCTAATCACATTGATTTGTGTTTTTCTTCTGAGCAGGAAAGTATGAAGTGGGAGAAACTTCCTCTGAAATTTTCGAGATACAAGTATGCAAATCCAGGAGATAGATTGCAAGGCTTTGAGATACCCTTAACAGGGATGGAAATGGCATTGACCAGTACTTCTTCATTCCCAGTTAATGTGGTAAATGGAAATCTCAAAGATGGCCTACTTAGAGTAAACTTAAGCGCACCTTGTGATTCAACAACTGTTCCTGAATCAAATGCAGAAAATGTTAGGTTCCTCCAAACACTTAAAACCATCCCACAAACCCACCAGGATTTACCCCCAATTTTCTTTCTGTTTTGCATAAAGCTCTTGCATGGAAAATTATCAGCCACAAGTCCCACAGAGCAAGGCAAATTATTGGTTCACCAAAATGAAGGAGCAATCGATTCACGTAAACAAAATGGGTTCTGTTTCAAAGAGGTATTGAGTAACTTGTCCATCAAGGTAAGGAGCAAGAGGCTTATGATAGCTTTCAAATGCTCACTTTCCTTGGGTCTAGCTGTGTTCTTTGGTTTGGTATACAGCAAAGAAAATGGTTTTTGGTCTGGACTTCCAGTAGCTATCAGTTTTGCATCAGCCAGAGAAGCAGCATTCAAAGTTGCAAATGTTAAAGCACAGGGGACGGTCTTTGGCACTGTGTATGGAGTTTTGGGTTGCTTTCTGTTCCAAAGGTTCTTGTCCATAAGACTCTTATCCCTTATTCCTTGGTTTATTTTCACCAGTTTTCTCCAGCGTAGTCGAATGTACGGCCAGGCTGGTGGGATTTCTGCAGTAATTGGAGCTGTACTAATTTTGGGCAGAGCAAATTTTGGCCTTCCAAGTGAATTTGCCATAGCCAGAATCACAGAGACCTTCATTGGATTATCTTGTTCAATTATGGTTGACTTACTCTTGCAGCCCACAAGAGCTTCTACTCTTGCAAAAGCTCAACTTTCTAGGACTCTTGATACATTGCAGGAGTGCATTAACTCAGTGAGTCTTCAATCAGGCAGAGCCCTTTTGGAAGAGAACCAGAAGAGACTGAAAAATCATGTTGAAGAATTGGGGAAGTTGATTGGAGAAGCTGAGGCAGAGCCCAATTTCTGGTTTTGGCCTTTTCATGGTGCTTGCTATGGAAAACTCTTGAGGTCCTTGTCCAAAATGATGGACCTCCTACTCTATAGTGCTCATGCAGTAGCTGCTCTTGAACAAAATTCACAAATGCTTGAGGCTTCCTGGAAGGACATTGTACATACAGTAGAATGTGACCTTGAACTTTTCAAGAAAATGGTTGGCTCTTTGATAGAATGCTTCAAGGAGATCACCTTGATAAAATCAATCACAGTTCTTGACCAAAGGAGTGACATAGCTCATGATCTTGAGTTGGGGAAATCTGGAAACCCAACTATTTTTCTGATTTGCGGTTCCAAGGATGAAGAGATGGATACGATTATAAGTTCTTATCTCCAACACTCAAAAGAAGTAGTTGATAAGATTCATGTCCAAAGTGAGGAGCTCAAGAGTCAAATGGTTTTATGTTTGAGTGCTTTAGGGTTCTGCATAAGTAGTATAATAAGAGAAACGAGAGAGATTGAAGAGGAAATCAAGGAACTTGCTCAATGGGAGAATCCCTCAAGCCACATTAATTTGTATGAAATCTCCTGTAAGATGCATAATTTACAGAAATAATGAAAACCATGCTTGCACAATTATTTGAAAGAAAGAGATGACAAAACACTTAAAGAAATGTTGTTTTGTTTGTTTTGTTGAATCATGCCATGCATGAAATTGCAACCATTACATGAACATGCTCATTATTTAGTAAATTTGGCAACTACAAATCAATCAAATTGAAATTTTGTTTTTATTTATAATAACTCCATTCAAATAACTTACATCCTTCATGCAGCCTTCTGCCTTTATTCAGATGTGCAAATTCTGCATTTTGTGAAATAATTGGAATAAAAATTTATCCAAAATAAAAGGGAATGAGAATCATATGCATATTCATTCTCTTTGATGAAAGGCATTGCAAATGCTTTCTGAATTTGTGATAAATGGCAAATTGCCTATGTTAAATGAGAGAAATCCGCTTTCATCCAATCCAAAATACATATAAATGCAAAACCTATAAGCATGAAGCATGATATGAGAATCCAACAGGGAATCTTCTTATCAAGATACCTTTTTGTCCAGTTGTACTGTACACGTGTCAGCACCCCAGATGCGTAAGCGTACAAAAAGACAAACACATACAGGAGAGCATCTTATATTTATTCCAGGCTTGAAAATAAAGCAAAGAACTTCCTCACCAGTCTCTCAGACACTAGTCCCACTAGATTATAGGCACACCAAAGCATCTTTGTCTACTTAGGATTTAGGAGAAACCCTAAATTTCCCCCTTAATTATAGCTCAGTAATCACTGTAATTAGTCACTAAACCCTTTAATTAGTTAATCCCATAAACCCCTGGTTTTAAATCCCAGATTCTCTAGCTTCACAAGGTAAATAAATAATTGCAATCTTTTTTTTAGGGGGGTTGAAAGTTAATAATTACAGTTGTATTATCAAATGGGATTTTTTTTTGGGTACCCTTTAAAAGAAAATGATTTCTAAAGGGCATATAGTTTGGTGTGACTTCAAACTTAATTATTGTTATCGGGGAGCTATCAGTAAAGGCCAGGACTTTCCGTGAATTTGAAGGCTTTTCTGTTTGCTTTATTTAATTGATTTAAATTTCTATTTAAAATTCATCGTTTGGTAGAAGTTTCGGTTTTGGGAGTTCTGTTGAGTAGAGGGGGACTATAAATAATGGGTTATGATAACTAAGCTTCTTGGATCCAAAGGGTATTTGGGGTTTTGGGTTATCATCCTCTGAAGCTTATTTTCAGGTCCACTTCAACTTCAACTTCAAGCTCTATCTTTCTTTATGATTCTAGAGTTTATAATTTTCTTTGAACTTCTGATTCTGAACAAAAAGAAAAGTGATCTTTTAGTCTCTGTGTAATTTGAAGGCTTGTCAATATGAGATTACTCATCTAGTAATGTGTTTATAGTGTTTCCCAGAGTTTGACTGTTTGGTAAATTTTTGTAGGTGTTTAGAGTTCTCGAGAAGATCTAAGAATATGGCAAACAATTCCTCCAATGGGGTGCACCAGACCACAACAAAGTCTCCTCCTTTGCCATCCCCTTTGCGTTTTTCCAAGTTTTTTCAGGTCCTGCTCGCCAATTTATTTGATTATTTATTCATATATCTTTCTTGTGGGTTGTTGTAAATTGTTTTTTACAGTCTTGTAGTACCTTTCTGTGTTGCCATTTTATTTTTGATTGTGTGCTGATATTTATGCCACTGGGTTGTTGCATTTCTCTATCAGCATTTACTGCTTCCAACCTAACTATTAGAAGGATGTTAATTTAGAGATTATAACAAATGTGTCGTTTTTTAAATCTTATTTTGTTTCTTTTCCATGCATCTTTTCCCCTAGAATAGGTTTGTACTATTAGATCTTCAAATTCAGCTCAGTCTCCCACGAAGCAATCTTTAACATAAAATTGAGAACATATACAAGAAAGGACTGTGGAGTGTATTGAAAATCTGTCTTTCTTGGTTCTCTGTTTTACCCTCAATCTACAGAAAGTCAAACCCCATGTCTTAATTCTGCGAGTCCGCAAGGAAATATTGCCTATCCTTATAATCTTAGCCCGTTTTGAGATTTTGGTGAAATCTAACTTCTTCGTGTTGCTATTTTTTGCTCCTTTGTTTGCTTGAGCAGAGATGTGGGTTCATTACAGTTTTGATTTAAATCATGCTACTATGCATTTCAAGGAGTATGTTTTGTTTTTTATTAGATGGCTAATAAATGTCATCATTCTGACGAAATTGTCATATGGATCATATGGTTATTCTAATGCTCTAATTGTGTACTTTTACTGTGCCAGTCCAATATGAGAATCTTGGTTACTGGGGGAGCTGGATTCATCGGTTCTCACCTGGTTGACAGATTAATGGAAAATGAAAAGAATGAGGTCAGCATTTTATTTCTCTCTTATCAAAGCTCAGGGTCAGTTTTTCTGTTCATAATGAGTTCAAGATCCAGTTTAATTTATATATTTTATGATTGGAAACTTTTGTTAACATTAAGCACCTATGATGAACAAAAATTGCAATAACTGACACAGTGTGAGATCATACATCACAATCATTTGTTTCATCAGGATTAAAATTGTATCCAATTTCTACTCAGGTTATTGTTGTTGACAACTACTTCACTGGCTCCAAGGACAATCTGAAAAAATGGATTGGTCATCCCAGATTTGAGCTAATTCGTCATGGTACATACAATTTGGTTTATTAGCGAGTTTCTTCCATATGTTTTTGTTTATTTGTCACTTACAAAAGTATGGCTTTTATTTAAATGCATTTATGTTTAATTGCTCTCTTTTCTTTGTTATAGATGTCACAGAGACATTGTTGGTCGAAGTTGATCGAATTTACCATCTTGCTTGCCCAGCTTCTCCAATTTTCTATAAATACAATCCTGTAAAGGTATAAACATGTATTCTTCAATCATTAAATAGCCAGCAATCGATATACCTGTCAAGTGTTATTCAAATTGCCTACAGTTTGACAGATTTGTCAGGGGTGGGGGGGACATATTAACGTGTTGCAAATTAAGGCAGGCAATATGTCATTTGCCCTTAATCAGCAATGAAAAAAGTTGTTAGATATTTTTGCGATCAGCTTATATGGTACTTACACATATGTATGATATTTTTACTTTCTTTTTCCTGTTCAATCTATAAGATCTATTTTGTCCCTTAAACAGAAAGACTGTTTAATTTTTTTTTATTGAAGTTGTAATCTAACATTTGAGCATATGATTCTCCAACAGACGATAAAAACAAATGTGATTGGCACGCTGAACATGCTTGGACTTGCCAAGCGAGTTGGAGCAAGGTGGTCTATTAGTCTTGCATTTATAATAAATTTATAAATGTATTCCATCAAGTTGTCTTACGTATATATATTTGAGCAGGATTTTGCTGACATCAACTTCAGAGGTATATGGAGATCCTCTTGTGCATCCACAACCTGAAAGCTATTGGGGTAATGTTAACCCAATCGGTAAGTGCTCATCTCATTCGAAGCCTAAAGTTTGCTGCATTCTGATAGATCTTAGAAGATTGTCGCTGCTTATATATTCAAACTATAGATATAATTTGTGTGCAAATATATTTGGCAAGAAGTAGAATAACCATTTCCGTTCTCTTTAGATAGCTCTTAAATGTTTTACCTGATTTGAGATGGACTTCCTTGAGGGAGATTCTGGAAATGCTGAACTGTTCATGGGCTTTACTTTTGGAAGTGAATAGAAAAGTGCAATCTTTAGGACCCTCTATAGTGTGGGTCTTTGATAATATTTGGGAGAGCACTCAATTAAGGCCCTGCGTCTAGCTTTTTGCAATCATGTTGGACATATGGTATAGAGGCTTTGGATGAAACCTAATCTGCTGAATTTTCCCATATCAAACCTATTTGAGTACCAAGGAGCAAGGATAATAAAAAATGTGTCTGCATTTATGATAGGAACTCATAAGCATACTTTGATAGAACTTGCCATCTGTTCTGTATGAAATGCTGATACATATCAACAAAAGCCCTAAGCCTTGCCCTTTGCCCTTATAACCTAAACTGAAATAGTTTGTAAATGCTAGAAGTTTTTTTTTGTAGTTCAAGGATTTATTTAAGTTCATGAGACCATGACCTCAATAAGTACATATTATAATCACAGGAGTAAGGAGTTGCTATGATGAGGGGAAGCGTGTTGCTGAGACCTTGATGTTCGACTATCATAGGCAGCATGGGATAGGTATTGTGTTGTCTCTTTTTCCTTTTCCACCTTAACAAATTATTGTTTATTCTTTCCTGTGCTGAAATGGTTAAAAGTTTGCTCTTCAGTAGTTTCATGTATCTAATTTCCTCTGTTCTCTTTGACAGAAATACGTATTGCCAGAATCTTCAACACGTATGGCCCTCGCATGAATATTGATGATGGGCGTGTAGTCAGCAATTTTATAGCCCAAGCACTTCGGTGAGTCCTTAGGATGCTCCACGATTTTAATGATGGGTATATCAGCAGCTTGCCTAGTGCCTACATGGAGAAAATCATGACTAGCTAGTTTAATCACTTATTAATTCAGTCTCCTTCTACTTAAAGATAGCTAGCCAGCATGTTTTTGGTATTGATTGGGTAGTGGTTGGTGTCTGACATAAAGGCCTTATAAAGCCAGGAGTGATATGTTTGATATTCACACATATTTGTGTAGTTGCATTGTATCTTGAAATTAGCTTCCATACCTGCATTACCGTTTAAGCTTAATCCTTACCTTTGGATCTATTTTTACACTCTGTTTTCAATATTGTAGTGATGAACCCTTGACAGTCCAAAACCCTGGGACTCAAACTCGCAGTTTCTGTTATGTCTCTGACATGGTATGTGAAACATCTTTTCCTTTTCATTCTGTTGCCGTGTATTGAAATAAGTTGGGTTATATATGGTAACCTGTTGAAAAAAATTTAGGTTGATGGCCTCATTCGTCTCATGGAAGGAGAGCACACTGGACCCATAAACATTGGAAACCCAGGTTATCTACCATAAATGTTATAGTGTGATGTGTTTGTATCTCAAAAGCTATACCAAGTATGTGCTCTAGTTGCTCACATAATTACTGACCTAGGTGACTTTTTTGTATACTTTCAGGTGAATTTACAATGCTTGAACTTGCAGAGACAGTGAAGGAGGTCAGTTTGTCTTCGCCATTGTCTTTCTCCATTCGTAGGCTGTTATGGTATTCTTTTCTAGAAGCTGTTTTTATTTCTTGAAGCGTCTTTGAAAATTTTCAAATGCATTTGACTTTACAGCTCATCAACCCTGGGGTGGAGATAAAGAGGGTGGAGAACACTCCTGATGATCCAAGACAGCGGAAACCCGACATCACAAAGGCAAAAGAATTGCTGGGTTGGGAGCCAAAGATCAAGTTACGGGAAGGCCTGCCTCTCATGGAGGAGGATTTCCGCTTGAGGCTGGGAGCAGCCAAAAAGAACTGATTGTCTATATTGCTGGAAATATAGGTGAGCGAGCGTGGTTTGTTCTTTCTGTCCTGGAATATATGTTTGACAACGCTGGAGTATGCTCGTCTGCAATGATTCATGTGACCACATTGTGACGAGCAATGATTCATGTGACCACATTGTGCTTCCTTGTTCTTTCTATTTCATTGTGTTATAATAGAAAAATAAGAACTGGTGCTTGTTAAAAGGTTTTCTGCCTTTTTCATTCCTTTCCAAAGTGAGTGCTAAGATGCCAAGGAGAATCCTTCAAAATGTGGCATTTAGTGCTGTTACGGAGTTAAGATTGTCCTCAGCTGAGTGTGCTACTTGGACCCCGCCAGTTTTGGTCATCAATAATTCAATTTAATTTTTATTCCATCGAATCTCCATGCGATGTTAATGCTTGTATTATTGGTTGGTTGCACACTTGGTTTCATATTCCTTTTAAGATTATATGAACACAGCCCGTCTGATTTCTTTTTCTTCACACAAATCAGAGTTTGACACATACAAAAGGGACCCGTGTCTAAGACTGATCTGTTAGGCGTAAGAAGCCAAAGTATTTTTTTTCTTTTTTTCTAAGATGGTAAGATGCCTGACAAGTTGCTCAGTAAGGTAAAAATGCTTTAACTCATCCCAAAAACAACTCAAAGATTTCGACTTCCTGTGGCACTTGTTTTATTGGGAAATTCCTCCCACTTGTATGGACAAAGGCAATTATCGCACAGACCCATCACTCTCCAGGGCCTGGATGAGGCTTATTTCAACTTTCAAGATGTCAGTTTTGTTGTGTTCCCCTCCCCTACCCTCCAAGAAATTTTTCTTCCCAAAACTCTTGGGTCATGGTAAAGTTTTGTCTCCAGACCCTATGAAACACCTCCAGTGCTATTCTCTACACCACACCTAAAATAATATAGCACTTTTGCCCGAATGAGACATGAGAGCAGGCACAAAATTAAATTAAGAACAAGAATGAAACGACAAGAAGTTTATAAGCCTATAACAATAACATGTGTAACACAACTTTTGTTTCATTTTTGAAGATTGTCTAGCCAAATGCACCAAGTTCAAAACCAATGAATAGAAGTCTTTCTTCTCATGTTATTCAAGTCATCCAAACATAAAAGAAAATTCAAGAAAAAAGAGTATCTAAAGCATTTCTCTTTCGTTATTAAAGTCTCTGAAAAAGCACGCAAATCTCCCCCTCCGCAACAAGAGAAGAAAGGTGGCTACAACAGCATCCAGAAATCACCTACAACACAACACAAAAGAAGTACTGAATTTAACTGACATACTCATAAAACTATATCCAGCAATGGTATGGCTTACTATGGATGATATACAAACATTGATACATGCCAAAAAACACAAAACTGACAAAAATAGCAGAATCAGATTATTGAAAAAAAAAACACTACATACAAATATAGCAATCAAAAGAAATCGATGCCAGTACATCCCAAGAAAAGCTGAAACATGGTATCACTGCCAACCCCATGTTACATGTAAAAGTTGAGTATTGCGTTGACCATGTCTCGTAAAGGTACCCATTTGACTTGTATCCTTAACTGCATAGTGGGTAACTTAGACACTTAACTAGACCATTACTTTAGAATTTTCAGACCCTTGTTAACCACAAGTACGAAACCTAAATTTTTAAATAGGCTCACACTTTAGAATCTACAAAACCTCCTAACCCAATACAAATGCAACTCATCATATTAGCTAAAGACTAAAGATGAAGAAAGTTAGCTCAGGATGACAATAGGAATAGTCTGAGTATTGAAAATTGTGTAACCACCAACCTGCCAAATTTTTTGGTTTAGTGGCCAAAAAGGTATTAAACAGAATTATTATGGGTTTCATGTCCAAGTGACTTGTTGTCAGATATATAATCAATAAAAAATAAAACAGAAACCCTCATGTGGTCTTTTGCTACAACATGATAAGGTTGAGATGATCAAGGTGATTGGACAATTTCAACCCGATTATCAAGCACCAGAAGACCAAGTCTAACCATCTGATTCTAACCCTCACCCATCTCAACACCTTGAACATGTTCTTTTTATAATGAAAATATGTCAAAATTATAAGTTCTGAAAACACATATCATTTTTCAATTTTGTGGCTTAAAATGCACAATGTATGACGACCTCCTCCTAAAGACTATGGATTCTAATTTAACTCAGATTCCAAATGCCTACCTCTAATTGATGTTTTCGCATACATGAGAAACAATAAAAATTGCTAAAGTAACAGAAGCAGGATCTAGATGACATTCATTATATACACCTGCAATCAGTCAAAGTGCCCATGTAACTCAAAAGAGTGCATTTTTTCACTGACTGTATTGCCTTCATCTGAATAATAACTAGTTTCTCTCTTTATCTAAATCCCAACAGATAAAAGGATTAAAACAAAAGGTACCTCTTGTGCCTCTGAACGAAAGCCGAGTTCTTAGCGTCTTCCTCTGTGAACAAATTAAGAAGAAACAAATGGGTCAGCGAAATTAGGGTTTTGTTTTTCAAAATTGAAATGAACAGATCGGGACGAAGAGTTTACCAGTGAGGCCAAGAGATAACTTGGTGATGAGGGTTCCGGTGATGGCAAACCCAGCCAGGAACGGCCAGTTCCTGTTCCATTCTCGCTTGAAGAAAATCGGCCATGGATCGAACTTCCTCATTTCTGAATTTTCTCTTTCCTTCTACAATTGCTCTCTCAGTCTCTCCGTTTGTGGGTTGTGGCTATTTTGTAGCTACTTGTAACCGTAGGATTTTGGTGTTGGTCTAATCTGATTTGATGCTTGTGGACATGTGGGCTTGTTGAGTGAATTGGACAAAGCTGATGGCGTCCGCTCCCATTTCTTCATGCTAAAACAGTTTCGAGCAGCTAAAGTAGGCCCAATGGAGATGGTTCAAAACAAGATAAAGGGCTTCTAACTATTACCATGGGTCAAATTCTAATAAAAGCAAAATTATTTATAATATATAATAATTTTGGATTACGTTATAATTATCTATATATATAATCTATCTATATATATAAAGCAAAAGGCAGAGAATGGTGAAACATTCAAAATACCAAAAAATGCCCTTAGTTAATGCAAACATTAAGAATTGAAATTATTAATTAAATGAGGATAATATGGTAAATTCATACTTTTTCATATTTAAAAAAATTAAAATTAAAAGAAAAATCAGATAATGGATCCTATTTTTATGGAACACAACTGCCCATTATCTTTTTTAATTCTAAAATAAATTTAATTTTTTTTAAAAAAAAGCCTCTCGCAGGCGCGGAAGCGCGTGTAGAGAGGCTAATTTTTTATAAACGATAGGATATCTATAAGATGCTTTGCTTTACCAAGTTTTGTTTTGCTGGTGCCCCAACTAATCCGAGGGGATAGAGCATGCTTAATGCAACCTCACACCGTGTACACGGTGGTGATCTAACTAAACCAATCTTGCTCACATAGTTTTACTCCGTCATAAAATAATCATGTTAATGTCTTACTTAGTTATAAGTTCTCGCTACAAGGCTCGGCTATAAGAGGATTTTAAAAGAGCCAAAACACTTACGACAAAGCTACACCACAAATATGATTTGAACAAAAAAAAAAAACTACATCACAAGTACAATCCCGAGTTTTTAACAAAGGCTTTTTAGTTCAAATTGAATTGGAATTTTTTAAAAAATTACTAACTACCGTACCATACTTGAAGGGTTTATTTGGTGGCTCAACTTCGATAGGTTGAATTTTAGTACAAACAAGTTCTTATGAAATTCATTTCTTTATATGGGACTTATAAGATATAATATATTGAATTATTGTCCAATTTAATAAGCCAAATTCTAATATACCAAATAACTACCATAATATTTAGGACACTGCTTCTCTCATTCCCTGTAAAGAGGCATTCTTACTTCCTTTAAATTACAGTTTGACACATATACAAAAACAATGCATCAAAAACATAAAAATCTCTACACATATCAAATTGTAATTGGCAGAAAAATAGGAGCTCCTACTTTTAAGGAAGGAGATTGAATTGAAAATAATTAAGTCCAGTCAACCACACCAAAGGTGGCTGAAAGATTTATTGGTACAGTATACTTGATTTTTTGGGCACAAATTCATTTGTCCATCCTATACAGTATACTGAAAATAAATTTTAAAAAAATAGTGCAATACAGTATTCAAGGGTGTTTTAGTAATTCATCGATGCGAAAGGCACGTGCTGCGCGCCTGTTTTCCCCAAAATTTTCATGCGAAACAAACTCAAAAATTTCAAACTCAAAATTCGCATACTCCCTTTGCGCTCTTCGGCTGGCCTTCCAAACTACGCCAAAAGACCAAACACCTCATTCACCCTCACTAAAAAAGCACAATCCGTGCCAAACCAAATTCATCATCTCCGCACCGTAGATTTAAACATAATCAACGCTTCAAAACCAATTACAGAGTTTCACGCGGATCGACTCTCTTAGCAGTCGATAAGCATACACATCCAACGGCCACTATCAACCCCGCCAGACTTTCAAAATTCCAAATCCCCAACTCCCTACAATATAAATACCCAAAATTCCTCCTCTGCTTAACCCGTCAATTCATCTCTAATATCTCATCTTCTTCGAAACTCAAAATTTCCCAAAGTTTTCTGGGAAAATGTCAGGCCGAGGAAAGGGCGGTAAGGGTTTGGGCAAAGGGGGAGCCAAACGACATCGTAAGGTCCTCAGAGATAATATCCAGGGCATCACCAAGCCTGCGATTCGTCGTCTGGCTCGCAGAGGTGGTGTGAAGCGTATCAGTGGTCTGATCTACGAGGAGACCAGAGGCGTCCTCAAGATCTTTCTCGAGAATGTGATTCGTGATGCAGTGACTTACACAGAGCACGCCAGGAGGAAGACTGTGACCGCCATGGATGTGGTGTATGCTTTGAAGAGGCAGGGAAGGACCCTCTATGGTTTTGGGGGTTAGATTGGGAATTTTCATGCTGTGTATTGCGCATATTAGGTTTAGGGTGGTTTCAGATCTTGGCTTTAGATCTATGAGCTTATTAGATATTCTGTGGTTAAGAATTAGCGTCGATGTAATTTGCTCCCTTATTTTGAAGTAATACAAGTTCAATTTGTTAGCAAAGCTCGTGATTTTGTTATGTGGTGAATTTTTATCCAATTATCTTCTGGGCTACATGTTTGGTTGCTGAGAAAATTCATGGAACGATGCGAAAATATATTCGTACTCTTTGTCTGGACTTACATTCGTCTATAAGTTAAAAGTTTAAATCTTGTAATAGTGATCTGAAGACGTGAGAAAATCTGGTTCAAACTGTATGCTTTTGGTTACTCTTATTAGTTGAAAACAAATTAGGGTCTATAACTAGGAATTGGGTCGAGTTCGTAACGCTTGGTGAATGGGCAATTGGGGCACCATCTGGTATTTTCTTGGGATGTGGTGGTTGGTGATGCTTGTGGGGGGTACCCAGTTTATCATCCGAATGCTTATGGGCTTTGATTGAGTTTGACAAACACGATTTAATCTTAGAGACCGTGTTCGATTCTTCCTCCCTCGTGAATATTTTAGAAACACTGTGATCATGAAGTCTCTAAGTTCGATTCTCCCTTTCTTGTGAATATTTTAAAAACATGCATACCATATAATTTGTATTGAGGAATATATTATGTGTCTTTATGAAAATATGGAGGTTAGGATACGACTTTAAGCTAATGTGCCAAAGATTGGAAAGTGTTTTGGATAATTTGTTTATGTGCAAGCAGGAAAATATTATGTTTTGTCACATTGAAATTTTTTTACCCAATTTTATCAGAAATAAGAAAAAGCCTATTTCTCTAGAAAAGTTGGGAAAATCGAGTCACGTGCTGCGTGCACATCACTACCTACCCCGTGACAATAATAGCTCAGACATTTTATAAGGTGAATGTGATTAATACAAAAAAGAAAAGCTGAATGTGAGGTCCGGATTTTAAAAAGAAAAATAAATATAACATCACTCTATGGTTCCTTATAACATAAAAAAAGAAGGTAGTCTAATGGTTAGACCGACGATTGTGTCTTTACATGTAAATGAGTTTGCCTAATCCTTCCGGTAGAGGCGAACACACGTTGGGACAAGAGGGGTCACGCGACCCCTTGGAATGTCGGAAATTTGGCTGTGAACTCTATGAACGACCCCTTGGACAGCAGCGGAGCGATCTCTTGTGTGCACACCAGGTGCTCGACGAAAGTCCTAGCCTGCTGTCTGTCTGCCTTGCTACGATGTTGCAAGCGCTGCGCATCAATTTTTTTTAAAATGAGCCTGGCCAAACGATGTTGTTTTGTCCAAGGCTCAGTCAAATGTTTTTTTAATTGACTTGGCCTCAAAACGACATCGTTTTAGACTAAGTTTTAAAAACTATTTTTATAAATAAATAAAATAAAATAAACCATCCTTTACCCAATTTCAGCACAGCACCTCCAAACCCTTTTTCATTCCCAATTCCATATCTCACCCTTTCAAACCCTAAGAGCTCCAAACCTCCCAACCTCCAACCCCCACCCTTGTTGATATTGATTTTTTTTTTATGGATATTATAATGTGGATTGATTGAGTATATTGAATAACGATTGATTTTCATCCAAAAAAAAAAAAAAAAAAAAAAAAAATAACGATTGATATGTAGTATTTTATTTATTTATAAAAGTTGAGAAGGTCCGGGAGAGAGGATTGGGGTGGATGTTGCTGAGGGTGAAACTGTGAAGAAGAAGATGGGAAGGTTTTGTTTTCTTTTTCAAAGTGAGGGGTTGGGCTTGTTTCATTTGAATTTTTTTAAAAGATAATTGTAGTCTCTATACATTATAATTTCATTCTTTATTTATAAAAAAATGATAATCTCTTTTAGATCAGATATTAACAAAAGTGCCTAAAATTATTGAAAAATAAATGATTTATGAAGCTATAATGCAATGTTTTCAACAACAAAAAAATTGTCGGGTACAATTGAAGCTTGGATGAAAGTACTTTTTTTTTTTTTTTTTTTTATAGTGTTATTTTATTTATTTATTTATAAATTCGATGCTTTTATACTATGACCATTTGGCCCGAGAATCCTGAATCCTCCACGGCTTTCCGGCCTAAATTTTTCCCATGATTTGTATTCTTATGTGTAAATGAACTCGCCTAATCCTTTTTTTTTTGTCTGAACCATGAGGTGGTCCTGGATGGGCCCCAACTATGGGTGGCACCTTTAAGCCTTAATCACAACCCAGACTAATCCTCACTCACACCGGGTCGGCCCGTAAGGGGTAAAGTGTTGGCCAAAGTGGTGACTCCGTACGAGAGCAGGGATCGAACCCCTGACCTCTCTTAAGGAATGAGTGTGCCAAACCACTCACACCAACCACCTTGGTTTCGCCTAATCCTTTTCGACCTGGCTCTCTCCTATGTACTACAATCCTTTTATCGAAATAATTTATAATCCAATGAATTTGTGTTCTTTTTTCCAGTAGCATGTGAACGTTTTAAGAACCTTCTACCTAGTGGAACAGCAAAAAGCTCCGACACCACCACCACAATGCCCCACGTGTAAATGATAACGTGGAGTTTTCTATGGTACCAGCCTCAACTTCCAAAAGGACAAAATTAAAGCCCAAGTTCCCCGCTTACATTTTGTCCTCGCATTTACCTCTCTAAAATTTTAGTGGCACCTGAATCACCGGTGACCTCCAAAGTCCACCCAAAACCCGAAACTCTTGCCCGGTAATTTTACCGCGCCATTTTGATCGGCACTTCCCGGTTTCCGGTATGGGAGTGCCGAGCGACGACGTCGTTGTGATCCAGACAGGTAACCGGCCTGGCGAGCCCTGCGTCATCACCGTTAATTGCCCGGACAAGACCGGCCTCGGCTGCGATATTTGCAGAATAATCCTCGATTTTGGCCTTTGCATTAAAAAAGCAGGTACCTTTCTGCAAATTTAACAATCAAGCAAGCTCATTTATAAGGATCATTAGTTTTTGTTATTTTTCAGTGATTTTTTCATGTGGGTTTTGTTTTTTAGATTAATCTGGTGGCTTAGAGATAATTAATTGCGTTTGGAAATTAATGTGATTGAATTTTACTCAATAGTTTTTTTTTTCCTTTTTGCTTTGTGAATTTCTTGGTGTAGATTTTTCAACTGATGGGATATGGTGCTACGTAGTGTTATGGGTATTTCCTCATTCAAGCTCACCAGTTGTGAGATTGTCAAATTTGAAGAACCAGCTCCAATCTGTATGCCCATCATGCACAGTGTCGTATTACTTCTTCCAGCAGACCACACGACCGTCATCCTCAGCAGTTTATCTATTGACGTTTGTTTGCCTTGACCGCAAGGGGTTGTTGCATGGTAATAATAATAAGAGTAAAATTTATCTGTCTCTTAATTGTTTTGAGGTGGTTCTAACTTCTAACTTGTAATCTAATGTTGCCTTAACTTTGTTTCTTTTAGATGTTACAAAAATTCTCTCTGAGCTTGAGCTTTCAATTCAAAGTGTGAAAGTGACCACAACCCCAGATGACAGGGTCTTGGACCTCTTCTTTATAACAGATAACATGTGAGTTTTGCCTTAGGACTTATATTTTTTTTTATTTGTACTTTGACAATTTGAAGAACTTTCTCTATTGTTGTTTAATTTGTTCTTATTATGTAAAGAATTTACCAGTTTTCTACTGCATTGTAAGCAGTAAGACGATAACGTGATGTCTACAAGTTCCATGATTTGTCTAGTTCAATAAGTTTCCCACTTTGGAGAAAGTAAAATAAATGTTACATTTGTTATATTTGTCTTTTATATTAAGTCTTGACTGACTTGTGCTGCCTTGGAGTTTTAGAATTATAGTATGATTACTTTTTGGTTTTTTCTTTTCTCATTTTTACGTGGTTTCTAAATGAATGAACTCAAAGGCTTATATAGCTTAGTTTATCTTGAGGTAATAAAATGGAAACTGTGGTTTTTTCTTTTAATTATTTTTACAAGCATGCCCTCCCTAAGAGATTGGGAAAAAGATCAAACATGCCATTGAGCAAACCACGTAGACTAGGAACGACTGCATCTCATCTGAATTATTGTCCATGTTTTATTGATTTTTCTTGCAATTACATGATTTTATCAACTTTTAAAAGTTAGTTAAGATGGAATCCTGATGTAATTAATAATTGAGATGCGCTACATTCTCATTTCAGGGACCTTCTACACACGAAAGAACGCCAAGATGAGACATTAAAACAATTGCATGATCTATTGGGTGAGTCATGTATCAGCTGCGAACTTCGGCTGGCAGATCCTGTGTATGAATCCCACCGTGGCATTCCTTCCCTTTCTCCTGTAGTAGCTGATGAGCTATTTACGTGTGAGTTATTGGATAAAGAAACCCTTTCTCAAGCTCTTAGTCCAGATATGACAAAATTGAAGGAAAGCAATGTGACAATGGACAATTCATTGAGCCCAGCTCATACATTACTTCAAATCCACTGTGCTGATCACAAGGGTCTCTTGTATGACATTATGAGAACTTTGAAAGACTGCAATATCAAGGTAGAAATTCTTATCTTTTTTTATAATGAGGATATTTCATCATGTTAGTTTGGTCAACCTGTCCTGGAATGGGAATGGCCCCCCAGCCAATGAGATGAATGCGGTTTGCTGGTTCCCATACTCCTAGTTTACAGGTTTCCCTACATGGAGATGGCATTGGGCTCCAACCTCAGCCCCAAGAAGAAGGGTGATAAATATAAAAATAAACTGCAGTTGTCTGAAAGGTTATTGTTCTCAGCATAGAAATAAATAAGTAAAAACTTTAAAAGGGGATGATCAACTGATGGTATCTATTGATGGTTGCTTTCTTTTTGGTCAAATACAACTTGGTGATAGATCTAATACGATTTTCCCACACTCATAATGGGGGTTCAAATTCATTCTTTTCCTCCATGAACTCCATATAAAGATATGCATTATACTTGCCAACTTCTCATGATTGGCAATATGTTTGCAATTTCCTTATGTAAAATGTTTGCCATCTCCTTGTTCAGATATCTTACGGTAGATTTTCTCCAAATATAAAAGGCTATCGTGATTTAGACCTTTTCATCCAGCACAAGGATGGGAAAAAGTTTGTGGATCCTGATAAGCAGAATGCACTGTGTTTGCATTTGAAGGTGGAGATGCTTCACCCCTTACGCGTTATCATTGCAAACCGAGGGCCAGATACTGAACTGTTGGTTGCTAATCCAGTGGAGCTATCTGGAAAGGGACGACCACGAGTTTTCTACGATGTTACATTGGCTTTAAAAACACTCGGGATTTGCATTTTCTCGGTAAGGAAATGCAGAAGTGATTAAAAAATGCACACACACATTTCAAACTCTGAAAGTACTATAGTAGGATAAGACAGGATGAGATGCCATGCCATGCATTCTGATTTAGCCCAAGTGTTGAATGGGAAATTTATTGTGATTTACCTTTTTTTCCAGTAACAAAGTGCAGTGCTTGGCTTAATTTTGAATTACCAAATCAAATTTTGCAGCATTTTGAATAGTTTTTTGTCTTGTCTTTCAGGCTGAAATTGGAAGGGTCTCAGCATCAGATCGTGAATGGGAGGTTTATAGGTTTTTGTTGGAAGAGAACCACAAATTTCAATTATCAAATATGGTAGCTAAGAATCAGATTGTAGATAGAGTTAGAAGAACATTGATGGGCTGGTGAAGTAGATATATTTATCATCTATCTACCAAGAATCTGAGTCTTACTGTATTTATGAGCTTTCCTCTTTCCCCTAGTGCATTTTGGGCATAAAAAGATGTATGACCTATATATATATATGATGTGTTGAATCACTATTGTGAATGCCTTTGATGCATTTCAGTTTTCAGTCTTGGCCATAAGCATGCAAATTCCGGTTTCAGATGTAAATCATATTGTTCTGATCATCTTTTACTTGGTTTTTTTCTTTTTCGGTCCGAAACTCGACTTGGTCATTAGGGCAAATGAGGTGTAAAAAGAAATCAAACGTATTGTTTCCCTAATTAATTTAAGAAGCCTTGACCTATGAGAAACATGAGAAACATGTGAAGCCATCTTGGCCCTTGACCTTGAAACCATGAGAAACATGTGAAGTCCTCTTTGATGTCTAATATATGAAGGTGAGATATTATTAATATAGGCTAACTGTTCACAAAATCTTCCCATGTCATTCATATCAGGATCATATTGTTGTGCACTCTGTTTCAGAAAATAAAAAAAATAAAAAAAAGAATAAAGAGTACTGTGCACTTTTGGTTTGCATAATAGATTTGGCCAATATGGATCTCATAGTCAACCTCCAGAGGAAAAACTAGATTCATGATAGGATCATTTGCTTAATGTCTGTCCACAAGAAAGGCTAACCTAACATGTCCTGCTTTGCGTGGACGTTATCCAGTTTAATAAGATATCATACAAATTGAGAATAAGACCAACCAAATTAGAAGATAAATACAACAATTATAATTTGGTATTTGACAGGAAAAAAAGACATTGCTGATTGCAACTGCATCAGAAATTCACTAAATATATAATTATGAAGATCATAAGAATTAAAATGTAAGCATGATCATCATCACGGTGGCAACATTACTCTTAATCTCAAGTGGTTAAGAACATATATATACTACAAATCTGTTAAGATTATAAGTTTCACCAACTGCAATTGCTCACATCACCCATAGCTTAATAATTTACAGTCATTCAATTGCGTGTAAGCAAATCAATTATATCATATGCTTTTAATGATTAGAGTCATTTTTATTAATTGTTTGATTTCATCCAAACTGTAAATACATAAATTTAAAAAGATATGAATTTGCAAAGGACCCACTAGTGTAGTGGTTTGGAGTGTTTACTCCCTCAGGCAAGGTCCTGGGTTCGAATCCTAGCATCCGTGTTGTGTGTGTGAGTTTAGTATGCTATCGCCCCTCTAAATAGGAAAGGTCCTCAAAAAAAAAAAAACAAAAAAAAAAGATATGAATTTAGTTTAGTTGGCTTAAAAAGGATGTACTACCCCTTATGCACACCGAGATCGAATCCCCTTCCCATAATTTAGATTAAATTAAGGTTAAGAAATTAAGCACTAAATTTTTGATAAAAAATTCGCCGTGCTCTTTTTTTGTTCGGACGACGTGCTTATGATAAAAGCAAAAGGTGACGTGCGCAATTCAACGTGTAGTAAATCCATACTGTCCACCGCTCGACCTCCATTACCATTACAGAGGCCCTCCTTCGGCTCCACCCGTCCACCACATTTTGCTTCTCTGTCACGCCATCGAGAGTACCCCCAACTTTCAATCCCCTTTTATTATTTTAATATATTCTATTTATACTTTTAAATTAATTCATAGGTAAAGACCAAAACAGCTTACTGTTTCACCAGCTCTTGTCGACCGAGGCTTTCATTTTCAATCCATTTCAATAATTCAAGACGAAGAAGCCGAGAACCGTACCGGTTTCGGTAAAGGCCATGTTTGGATTGGATCAATCAGAGTTAGGGTTTTTCTCTCTGTAACTGTAATGCTATTGCTATCTCTTGGAGATTGAACTCCCTATCAGAATGTCCACGCCTCGAAGCTCTGCCTATCTCGATGCCGTCACTCTAGAAATCGAGAAGAAACTCCAGCGGGTATTAAATCTTCGTTTCCCGTTTGGTTACCGAGAAAATCTAGGACACTAAATGACGAAATGAAATGAATAAATCGAATTTCTAATTATTGAGTTCCTTTTATGGTTGAATTTTTTTTGTCTTTTTTATGATTTTTTTTTTCTTGGCAAGCAAAGGGAAAATATTTCATGCGCAAATTATCTATTGTAATGATGGAAATGCTTGATTTGGCATTGTTTTGTAGATAGCTGGTTTGCATTTAGAGAGCACTTAATTTGGATGCTGGAGTTTATAATTTCATTGCCGTCAGATTTATGAGCGTTTAATGTGTTGTTGTAGGCGCTAGCTTCTCCGACACAGCGGCGCAACTTGTTGCAGGAGTTGTTTGCTGACATAGCTTTAGAGATCGATGAGCGAGCCAAAGGTAAGTCGAAACTGTCCATAGACTTGTCCGTTTTCTGACTTAGCGGTCACCTGTGTTTGATGGAAAGTTGGGAAGAGTCTATTTTCATGTTGAATAAAACTTTGTATGTTGACATCTAAAATTGTTTGCTCTTATTGTGATATTGCTATAATTGGATTGTATTTTACAGTATGGTTGAACAATTCGAGCATATGATTAAGATGGCATTTATTTTAGTAAACATTTTAATGGTGATTAAGGGTCATAGTGCAACTGCCAGTGATAATACTTGGTATTGGCTGAGAATCATTTATTTGTCAGCTTTAAAATTATGAGAATGCTAGAAGAACATGGTTACTTTACTTTCTTTACCTCGGAAATATGTACTATTACTACCCCGTATGTGATGTGTGGGACTAAAAGTGGCCCACAGGCATATTGACTATTCATCGCTTTACTGCAGTGTGATTTGTATGTTGCGGAAATTTGTTCACCACTTTCCCCAATTCACATTGGTTGGGTCTTAAAGGATTTACGAGTGGTGTTCTCATTTATGCTATTCAAATTGTGTGTCAGATATGATTCTCAACAGGGAAGAGGATGCAATTTCTCCTGCAGAGGATAGCATGGATGGTCAGCTATGCTTTTATGATGTGCTCACTGACCATTATGTTCGGGTGCCTGCGAGTGGAAAACGCATCCTTGATTTGATTGTCCAACTATGGAGCCAGTCATTTGCATCTCATATTTTTGCCTTGTTATTCCACAAATGGGTATGTAAACATGCATCCAGTGTATTGATCTTTTCCATTCTATTTTTGAAGTTGCCCTTCTGGAAGCATAATTGCGTCTATTTGGTGATTTGTTTTGAAAAAATCATATTGTCCAAATGTCTTGTCTTTTTTATCTCTTGAAAACATTAGAAAAAACCTAGTATTTGAAGCCTGCTTATTTATGGTCAGCTATGATCTTGCAAAAAGTGCCTTTCGCCTCGGCCTAGGCACTAGATTACATTCCATAGGGCAGTCGTCTCACTCAAGACCCACTACTATTTTCCTGGAGTATATATATATGGTCAGCCTGACTTTCAAAGTAATAAGTTATATAGTCATCTGTTCATTTATGGGGGATCTTACCTGTTGGAACTTTCGCCTATAAATCTGGTGGATACAGCAGAACGGCTTTGACAATTTGTCAAACCCATTGAACATGATCTGGAAATTTGTCAACATCCTTAATATACAAATTGCTTTTCAAAATGAATGACACTTGGTTTTCAGACATTCAACGAATGAAATTCGGGTTTGCATACTTTCCTAGGTAGTATTCATATATCATTTGGGAGAGTTTACAGATGATGAATTGCTTTGCATGCATAGAAATGTGGAGCCTAGTTATTTGTTATAGTTAGAACAACAACAAAATCTGAATTTCAAATCATTGATAGCTTGAAGTTGACTGTTCCTTCTTTACTCTTTTTCCTGAATTAAGTCCCTGCGATGCCAAAGAGTAAGTCTTCTATTTTTTTGGGCAGCTGTTTGAAGTTCAACTTGACAACTCTGAAGTTCTTCTTCGCTACTCATCTGCTCTTATTGAAGGTGCAACAAATGTTTTCTGGTACGGATACTAGTTTATGCTTGTTGGTTGTTAATGGTTGATTGGAATTACATGGAAGTTGTTATAGATGGCTTTTGGAATGGCTTTGCAGCAATGTGAAATGTCTACTGAATTCTTAATGCTTTTTCTACTCTACTCCCATGATTGATGATATATGAAAGAAATTAATTTTCTTGTTTCCTTAATTATTTTAATATTCCTAATTCATGGTCCCCTATTATAATCTGTTCCTCCATTGTGTAGCGTTAGGTACTGTTTGTTCTGTGAAAATAAATTTCCTACATCCTGGCTTTCAACAGAAGCAAAAAGATACAAATTGGGTTTGAACATGTGTTGGTCTCTGGTCTCTGTGGATGATATTTGTTTTGTGATTTTATGTTTAATTACTGCCTCTTTGAGTAGCCATATGAATTGCTTTGGATTTCATATATGGCTTAGTTAGGAGGCAGATATTAATTCAGTGTTTTGTGAGCGAGGCCTTTTGAGGGGACTCTCTGTCTCTTTCTCATCGATTGTCCTCCAAGCAGCCTTGCACATTCTCTATTTAACCATTTTTTTCCCTTTTGGAAAAAAAAAATAAAAAAAACTGCAGCAAAAAGATTTTTTTGGACCTTTTAAACGTTCTTTGTGCTTAGTTCCCATTGCTGTCCAACATTAAGCATTCGTCTTCTGGCTGCTCCTATCCATATGTATAATGACAAATAGCATATTTGGATAATCAAATTTGTTCTTTTTCTTCCTTTTCAAAGTTACTAGGTTTAATTGTAACCCAAAAAAAAGTTACTAGGTTTAATTTGTGCGTGCACACAATATATAATTTATTCTCCATTTGGCTTAACAAACTTATTAATGGTACTCTCTGCATATTTTCAGGATTGATACTCAATCAAATACAAGGCGATTTCAATCCCTCTTTCGTGTATGAGCCCTCATAAAGATGACATTTATATGCTTTTGTTGAAGAACTTTACGAAATATTCATTACATTTTTGTGTTGTTTTACCCCACATTGTATTTCAGTATCTTCTTGAGGATGTTGCTTTGGAGCCCAAACGGTTGAATAAAATCCCTGTACAGGTCAGGAGTTCATGCTTTTTTTTAACTTTTACAGGGAACTTTTTACTTGATGTGGATAACTGTCATTCTAGCCATGAAATTGATTGAGGAGCCAATATATTTAGGATTGGAATTTAAAATTAACTTTAGAATTCTTCATTAATTCTCAGGTCCAGCGAGATCTATTTCTTTTACTTTCGAGGTTTATATTTTTTTATAACTCAGGTGGGTTTTCTGGTAATGCATCTTCAGCCCCTGAATCAAGAAATTGTAAATTCTCCAGTAATGTGTTGATTCATGCAGTTGACAAACTCGGGAGCTTCTTAAGGCAATTTCCTCTTTTTCCAAATGCTTTTCTGGTTGGCAGTGCAGAAGACTTCTTTGTTATTGAACTTGCAGATCAGGTAAATTTTGAAACACTCTGTGCTGCCAGTACTTTTGTTGAGTTTTTGTTCTCACACTGCATTGAATGAGGTTGATATTTTCTTTACTGGTCAGCTTCAAAAACTGAAGGTGGAACCAGTATTGCTGCACTATCTGTCGCACATAAAACTTCTCCAGGGTAGTATTCTAACCAATTTTTAGGTTTAAGATGTAAGGCATCATGTGAACCTGGTATAGTGGTTGCTATATATTCTAGTTAAATGTATTATTAATTTAACAGGAATGGATCTGAGAATGGCCACAAGTACAAGGTTAAAGGCTTGTTTGTATAGTTTCACTTCTCCTGGTGGTCCAATGTACCCCACAAGAGCTGTTCGTCACGCTGCCTGGGATGCATTAGATTTGCTTTTTCCCGTGAGTATATTTTTCTCTATCACAGTTCTCTGTTAAAACTGGATATCTTGCTGCATTTTTAAGTCTTAGTTTTTTGTTTGTCTGCTTTGGCATTAAGCTCAAGTATTTTGCTTTACCAAACGATATAGGTTATACTAGTAATCTTCAGTTATTTGCAGACATCTTTCATCCTTGATAAGCTTATGCTAAGTTCTAACACACTATATACGTGCTGTTTTCCTTTTTAAGTATCTAAACCTAGTATGTTATCGCCAATCCTCCCATCTATTGTTGAATGTGAGCAAAGTGGAGACCTTTATTGATGACCTGAAAGATCCATGATAATAGATCTAAACCTTTTCGGTAAAATCATGAGATAATTTTATGACTGTAAGTTCTAAACCTAGAGATAGAATAAAAGTATAGGACCTTACGTGATGCTTTTAGAGAATCTTTCGTTATCGTGGCTTCAGATGGATTGTAGGGTTACGCCTTTTGTTTAGCAAGTGTGGGAACATAACTTTTATTTGTGGTGCAGGTTGGGAGATATCCGCGGCATCTTATAAGCCTGTTCTTCCGACTGTTGTATCCGTGGTACTGGCCCTCTTCTTGTTGGAATTTCATAATGGATTGCATAAAGGCAGTATTGTATTCTCTGTTAGGATTAATCTATTCAAGTTTGGAGAAGCTGTGGAAGCCAAAGTTTTAAATGCGGAGAGTTTCGAAAGATTTAGCCTCCTGTATAGACTGAAAACCCCCAAGACCAAAACTCAAAGTTGTTTCATGTGTGTTGTATAAGTGATTTTGCTCGGTTTTTGCCCTCGTCTGTTTTAGTTCGACGGATATGGAATCAAATATTGTTTCTCCTAAATTAGATTTCGCAATTATTTGGTTTAATGTTTTTCTCTTTTAGCCTTCAATTAGATTTTCTCAATATTTGTATTGTTTGCTTCAATTTGCTAACCTTGCCGGATATACTAGTGTGAGAACTTTCCATTGTAAACAAAATGTAGTTTCCCTTGGCATTAATTCTTAACCACTGATAGGTCATCTAAAATCTTTTCAAAAGGTTAACGAATAAAACTCGAACTTCTCATTTCGGTGAAAAGATGATTAATCAATTCAAAATGAGACCACAACATTTGGCTGAGAGTGTTATCAAATGAGTTATACTGCTCATGCTGTTGGTTCCAAGAAGCCCTGTTAGATTCAGGCTTGATGGTTCGACTGATAAGCCAGACAGAAGGATTGGAGCAGGAGGCTTTATGATAAATTGCACGCAGGAGGTTAATACTTGCTGTGCTTTCGGGGCTTTTTGGGGGGCTACGGTTGTTAGAATCTGAAGGTTGAAATTAACTCCATGTTAATCGCTAAGGATCACCAGCGATTAAGTCTCCAATAAGATTGAGCTCTTTGATAGACCAAGAGTACAAGACCAGTTTTTTTTGGGTAAAAAAATGCAAGACTAGTTACAGCAAGCTTTTGTCTTAAGGGCATTGGCCTCCCATTAAACACCAAAAAGGAAAAAGTTCCTAAAAAGTGAGAACAAAACAATCCCACCCTATGCGTTAAATTTAAAATCGAGGATAAATTGTGTTTTGAAAAAAGGGTGGATTCTTCTTTATCTGCGCTTCTCTTCCGCTCACTTTTCGTAGGAAACCATTTTCAGTCAATTATCAAGATCGAAACGAACCAAACAGCAAAAGCAAGCAATTCTGGTTGAATATCAATAATTCCCTGGTCAAAATTTGTAACGATTTACAAAATATCACATGATATGCGTGTCAAGCTACTGTTAGAATTTCAATACACTTTACAAAAACAAATCAAAGCAAAATTTAAGAATTCTAATTTCAAAACTCACAAGGTTATTCCAGTCGCTAGGATGGGGGAAAAATCAAATGGTATTCTATATTGGACATGAACTTCAACCATGCAAAGATAGAACCAGATTCATGCTCCAATGATCAACGAAAAAGTGCTTGAGAAGAATTCAACCACTCATACCATTGCAATCTAGCCAGCAGAGGGGAAATTCACAATCAAGCAGCAACTCACTCACCCTAACCCAAAAATACATTCAGTATTAACAGTCACCCCGCTGTCTTTAGCAAATAGACTGTCAAAAAGCAGGCATATCCGGAACTCCCCCCAGGATTATGTAGCCCGAAGGCAACGCATATCTCTGAACATCATCGTTGTGACTCCTGTTACCCAATTCTACATGTAGAACCGGTTGGTTGTTTAGTCCACACAATTTCTTTAAACACATAATGTCAGGATCGATGCCAAATAAACATGGAAACTACATTTTCTGGGGCAGGATATTAGAGAAAGCTACCATAAAATAGCTGGAAATCTAACCAGCTAAATCAACTGCATCAAACACAAAGGACAAAACTTAAATAGTTAACAAGACTTCAATGCCAAAGAAAACAGAGATATCTACCTCATGTGAAGTACGCCACTTTACATGCAGTAGAACCAAACACATTGCAGCAGTGTGGGATTTCTTTAAGGCTCAATCCTTTCACACCTTGCAGCCAGTTTTGTCTTTGCGTGTGGAGAAACAGAGAGATAAGCTTCCCAATTCCATACCCCAACTTGTTGAAAGTATAAAAAGGGATTGAAGCTAACGGTCCAAAAGTGGGAGTTCAGTTAAAGCACTGAAACTGTCCATTAACCCACATATTTCATACCCATGTTCAAATAAACATAATAAGATCCCAAACTCCATAAGCAAGATTCTATAAGTTCTTTCTACGCTTAATTTCTCTCTCTAGAAAGTAGGACTTCGATAGAAATACACAAAATAGATCAGGTTGTCAAATCACCAAGCACCTAATGGGCCACAGAAGATGTAATAAAGCCAACACTAAAACACAACTGCTTGCGTTTTACTCTTGCATTGCTTCTGCATGGTACTTCTCCAGCTCAGCATCAAGATCTTCAGCAGATACCTTTTCACCACCACGGCCTCTTCCACCTCCATTACCACTTCCACGTCCACGGCCCCCCCTTCTAGGACCACGGCCACCCCCGCCACGTATACGTCCAAATGCACCACCCCTACTCTGTCCACTGCTTAACAAACACAAAAAATACAAAATTTAGGACTCTGATTAATTAATATGTAGCACAGATTAGATAATGAGTATGCCACATCCAACAACAATACAGGTTCAGACTTCTTGACTGCTACATCTCATGCCTCATACACATGTATGAGGCACAACAAAACATCAGCTATGTTTGCAGCAGTAACTGAATTATGAAGCAACACCAGTTTCAGCCTCATACATGTACAAGTATCAACAAGTAAATGTAAGCCTGCATAGAGTTAAGTAATGAGCACAGACAAACTTCCATGACTTTCAGCCCCCTCGATAATAATAATAATATTAAAATCTTATTGCTTCTAGCTTTATTCACTATAATAAGAGATAAGAGACTACAAGCGAAAAGATAATCAAGACTGCGAGTCTAGGTTTTCCCATTACAATAAAAGCATAGAAACTCTAAGGTTGCTTCAGTATGGACCACAAAATAGCTCCTAATAGACCCAACCCAATCATGCAAGGTCCCAAAAGGCCCAACATCATCCAGCATATGCCAAATCAATGCTTGGGCCTTAGTACTCTCGTATCCCTGTCAATTCTTGGCTAGAAAGTTTAGTTATTACCAAAGGAAAAAACCATTGTTGAAACTTTTGACACGAGCCAAGATGTAGAAAGTAAACTGTCACGGAATCTTAAGATCAGAAACAGGACTTGTCATTGTAAAAACCAAAGATATAATGCCTCAAATCAGAGGCATTCATCTCTGGATACGACAGCTTCTCATAGCAATGAAAATTTAAAGAACCCCTTAATCCATTCAGGCATTTAACAGAAAATTCGTTGTCAGTCACAGGTTATTTGACAACTACCATCCATGATATCATTACATATATATATATACAGAAATTCTCTTATGCGGACATCCGGACGTTATTATCGTGCGGACGCCGTGTATTTTGTACTACCCCTCTCTGTTTTCCTGCCTGTTTACAATAGGATCCGCACGATAATAACGTGCGGACATCCGGATAAGAGAATAACTGTATATATATATATATATATATATATATATATATATATATGAATTCTTCTAGAGACATTATTTCACGCTTAAAAAACCAAAGTAAATTAGTCCACATAATGATTTGCAGACACAATAGACTTGTGACATTGTCAAAACATTCTGCATAAAAAACACATGACTCATAGAAATTCACAAGAAAGGGAAACATGGATAAGCACACAGACCATGGAAAGCAAATTTTAAACCAAAAAGTAGGGTACAAGACATACCCCCTAGGAACTCCATTCGAATTTCCAAAGTTGCCATTAGCAGCAGGAGGCAAAGTAGGAGGTCCGCCAGGTGTCGAAATGTTCGTTCCTACAATCTCTATCTTCATTGGTTTCCCATCAAGCTGAACATTGTTGTATCTTTTAACCGCGGCCACAGCATCTGGTCGTCGTGAGAAGACTACTTCTGCCGTTCCCTAAGAAAAATAATTTTTGTTCTAAACTACAGCATAACACAAAGAATTCTCCAGAAGGACCAATTTATGCGAAACTTGACAAGATACCTTCGATCTCCCACTTCGGTCGTAATGTACTCCATATCGCTTCAGGTCACCAACCTCAGAAAACAGTTCCTGCACATAGTGAGTTGACTTTAGAAAATCTGAAATTGTAAAATGCAATATTTCTGAACTGCTCATATTTCCCAAAAAGTCCAGGGCCAATAAAAAAAGTACTCATACTGCAATTGAATCAATTAAATTTGTAAACAAAAACCCAATCAAATTACAATATACGATTAAATAAAAACATCTCAATACAACAGAACAAAAAGGAACCTAATGTAATAGTGAAAAAAAAATTCACTTTGGATATATGTATTCAAAGGAAAGATTTGGGTTTGCCTTCTTAGTTCAAATTGTTTGCCTCAAATGTTGAACGAAGGCATAAAAAGGGAGTTTCAAGTTTATTGCAAGTATTTGATTTGGGTAGCATAAAAATTTAATGTTTATAAAGTCTGATGAAAAATTTAGAACAAGAATCCAAATCCAAACCCTTAGTTTCAAAAGCAATCCACAGACTACGGAAAAAAGAAACACAATTATGCAAAATCACAAATCATCGAAAGAAATCACCTTGTTAGAAAACAGATCCAGCTATAAATTAGAATTGTGAGATAGCTAAATTACAGAAGCTTAAAAAGTACAAAGCTTCAAGTTATTTCAATATAGAAAAGAGAAAATTACCTTAATGTCCTCGTTGGAAACGCCATAATCGAGATTGGAGATGTAGAGCTTGGTTCCAGTTTCAATGGCCGAGGCTCTTCCAGCTTGAGGCGGGAACGCCGCCGCCCCCTGATCCGCATACAGGTCGTGTTGCCACGCGGTCTCCGGCGCCTAAATCCCCAAAATTTATTATTAGTTTAATTCAACTTCAACTTGAGAAGATAGATCAGAGCCAAAGCCAGAGAGATTTGCTTCTACCTTGGCCGCCGCATACGGCGTCGTACGATTGGCGGCCCGATTGGGCAACCGGCGGGCGGGTCCGGGTCCTGAGGCCCGGCCACGGCCTCGAGCGTTGCCCGATCCGGATTTCTTGCTGGTCTTGATGAGGTCGTCGAGGGACATGTTTAGAGGGTCCTGCATCTTGTTTGACTAGAGAGAGAAACGAAACCCTAGGAGAGAGAAAGAAGGTTAGGGTTTTCTAGCGGAGGTGGAGAGAAAGGTTGAAGGTTTAGAAGTTTCAAAGGGTAGGGTACGTGGGTGAGTGAGAGACCAAAGGCGATGAGAGAGAAGTAAGAGAGAGAAAACAGTGTTTGGAGGCTGTGCGGTTTATATTTGGGGTGTTTTAAATCTTTTATTAATTAAAACGCACAATTGGGGCGTCCAGGTGTCGTGGTGTAGTTGGTTATCACGTCAGTCTAACACACTGAAGGTCTCCGGTTCGAGTCCGGGCGACGCCATCTGTTTTTAAGTTTTCTTTTTCTTTTGTCTCAAATTTTACACTATTCATCAGTGTTACAGTTTTTTAGGTACCTCAACTAGTGCTTGGTTTTGTCTTCTTCACTCCTTTGGCTTTTTGGTTACAATTGTTTTCCAAAACGAATAAAAATATACTCCAAAAAGCTGCATTAGAAATTGAATATGGACCCCTCTCCTAATGTCGCTTATATATTTTATAAAAAATTGAATATAGATTTGGTTTGATGAGAAAAAATAAAAGCACTTTTAGATAACCGAAAACATTTGTAGCCTCGTTTTTTAATAGAAAAATTTAAAGTTAGACATGGCAAAACTTTTCATCCAACCTTTATATACATTTTATTAGAACAAGTTAAATGTCATAAAATGTTCGTTTTCAATGTGATAAGTGTTGGCTGGGAAGGTTTACACATTTCATGTGACATAAATCCATTATTCATAAAATAACTCATCCACTTCTTAATGCTTGGCAAAGGGTTGAAATATATAAAAAAAATATCAACAAAAATAAAAGTTTTACCTCTTAATGTTTTATTGAACAAGTCCACCTGTCAAGAAGATTCAGTTTGGTTGGCAAGAAAGAAAATCTGATAAAAATCAAATAATAATATTAACAAAACTACCACTAGAAAACATATTATAAGCCAGAGATACCCAGTGGCCTATAATCGTTAAAATTGTTTTAAAAAAACTTAATGTTGAGATTAATCTTCACTAAGGCAGACCCATTTCTTAAAAAAACTTAAAACAACATTCAACTTTTGTATTTTCTAGTTTTACCACCTTAGTAACATTAAATGTCCATTTCAAACTTTCTCCTCCCTTCACTTTTCTTTCTCTTTCCCTCTCACCAACAAATGAAATATTTTTCTTTTTTATTTTCTTTTTCAATGAGAAGCACATCACTTCACTCGATGACTTGAAGCTTTCCTTCTTTCTTTATTCTCTCTCTTTCCTCTTTCGTTTTTCTCATTGCCCTCTTTATCTAAAGACCATGAAACTCTAAGACAACAAAAACTCTTCCGAAGTAAGTTGTGTGTTGTATTTTTGGCCCACACAAAGAAAAAAATTATGGATCTGCTATTGCTCTCACTTAATCTTTTATACATCGTGTTCATGTGTTCAATGACACCATACATTTACTTGGTTGAGATTGACTATTATAACAAAATACAGTATTTTGGGACTTTTTTTTTTGTTTTTGTTTTTTTTGTTGAAATAGCACAATGTCATTTAACTATCCAATGTTACAGACTCGAGGAGACAAACGTTGCCTCATCAAAATTTTACCTAAGAAAACCTAGTGAGAAAAACCTTAGATGAAAGAAACAAAAGTATCACACATGCCATAAAAGGCTACAAACAAAAAACTCAAAACAAAGTCAATTTTTCTTGTGTTTCTTAAAAGGTCGAATGTCACTTGACTTGGACTTTAGAGCCTTCGGTGAAATACGCCTCTTGTTTCCCCTTGCTTCTTTGTGGACTGCATTTGCATCCGTCATCTCCACGTCCACCTCCAGGATGGTGGTGTCGGTGATAACAAACTCACCACTTGTAGTGGGAGAAACAGCAACTAGTGGGGGAGTAAGGGGAGTAAAACTTGCCTTGGTATAAGAAACGGCAGCTGGTGGGAGAGTCACAGAAGGCACTGGCACTGGGGGAGGGCTTCCACGGTAGATGGAGGAACAATGTCTAGTTGGATTGAGCTTTAGTATATAAAATTTAATCTTGTTAGTTTCCTCCAATATTTTATCTATAAAATGAGTTAAATATATACTCATAATATTAATGGACTTTGGTTTACTAAGAAATTGTTTGCGATTGCTTTTAAAAATGAGAATTTGTTTTTTCATAAAGAAATGTATAAAATGTGTTTAGATAACCAAAAGAGTTTCTGACATCATTTGACCCAAAAAAAAAAAAAAAAAATTGTAAAAGTCCTACTAAAGTATTCCAATAGTTTGGAATTAGACATGGTGATAATTTTTCATCCGACCTTTATATAGTTGATTGACATAAGATATTCCTTGATCTAGCTGATTGACCTAAGATATTCCTTTATCGGATAAATATAATCATTAGGTAGACTGTATTTCACGAGATAAGTATTGGCTGCACATTTTATGTGACATAAGTCCATCATTCATAAAATTACTCATCCTGCAAGTGCATTTCTGATGCTTGGCAAATGGTTGAAATATAAATATGGATATTAGAAAGAAAATAAAAGGAATTTACTTGTTTATGTTTTATTCAACAAATCCACTTCTCATTAATAAGTGAAATGATATTATCCGAGGACACGTGTCATGTCCATGGGAAAGCTGTTTGAGTTGATATGACATAGAAAAAGAAGATTGGAACAAAAACAAGAAATCATCAATTGTTAAAAATAATACAAATATATAAGGGCCCAACCGGGTTCGAACCGGTGACCTCTTGATCTGCAGTCAAATGCTCTACCACTGAGCTATGGACCCATTTGCTTGTTAAGTTTCCTCGTGTCAAATATTTATTTGAGATTTCGTTTCTCTTTTGGGTGTATATCAGCCCTTTAATTGGGCCTGAATAGGTCTACTTATTATAGTGACCCAGAAAAATAAACTGTATCCCGTTTTGGTTTTTTCCAGCTATGGTTGGCATTTTTTTTGAAATTCTTTTACTGATTTTTAAATTCCAGTTTTTTGTTTTTTGTCATTTGCTAGGAAGAGAAAGGAGAGTATTTTATTGGGTTGTCTCAAGATTGTCTCCTACGTGAATCGAACCTGGGTACGCTTGTAGGGGGAGGGGAAGAGTTTGGCCCACTTTTCCAATGTGGTGCCACTGCCAACCCATTTGAATTTTTAAATTCCAGTTAATCATGGTTAGATTCTAAAATATGCATTTAGAAACTGGATGTTTCCATTGTTTGCATAATATTGCATGACATGGTCTTTCAACCTTACCAAAAACTGCGGATTAATTAGCTAGTGAGAGCTACCAGTGGCCAAATCTTAGGAAGCTACTAGAAACATTCAAACATTCAACACAGCCAAAACAAATCAAAATAAAGAAGGGATGCCTAATATTCTACTAAAATTCGCCACAAACTCAACAAGTTAACTATGGATATAATCTGAAATGTAATCCAAGCAAATAACCCACTTAAAGTAAAAACATTGAGCTATTGAAGCATCTAAAAAAGAATTACATGAAACTTTATATTAGTTTCTAGAGAACAACATCAAGCCATCATCAACCTCTCTGCGTCTCTCTGTCCCCTCCCACAAGGCCAAGGACCGCACCACAAAAGCCGAACCCGCCACAATCAAAGCTGCAAACACCGTAGGCACAAAGAAATCCAAGTTGGACCTCCGAACCATGTTAGCCGGGAAGCACATTGCCTCTCTTGGATAATCCAAGGGTATTCTAACAAACCCCTCTCCAGCACAAGACTTGGAGAAGGGCGAGGAGGGAGATATGGCTGTGACGAACGCAATCTCAGGAGAGAAAGAAGCCACGGCCACTGTCACCGTCAGAAAAAGCGTCCAGGTGGCCGCATAGAGAAACACCGGCCACCTGGACGTGAGGGCTCGGAAGAGTGAGTGGAAGAACGGGAGAGACATGTCACAAAGTTGTGGAGGTTTGTGGAGGAAGGTGGGTCTAGGGTGTCAACAACATTTATGGGACGAAAGAGAAGGGGGTGGAAGCACGTTGAGTGTTGCTGATCATTTTCAATTTTTCATGGTTTTTTATCGTTATTACAAAATTGTCCCTTGGTTGTTGGTTCAGTTGCATCGTTCGCGCCTTAGAGGCTCTCACGATTTTCTTCTGTAATAATTAATTAAACTTTCATCCACCACAAAAAAAAAGTCAATTAATGAATATTCAAATTTATTAGATGAACCAGTCCAAGTTCCACTCTCAAGTCTAGGATGGAGAAACTCAGGTAGTGTAAGAGGTTGAAGATGAATTCTGAAAACCAAATCATGGAATGTGGCTGTAGTTGGCAAGCCAATGGATCTTCAAAGGTAATTATTTGTAGAGAGAAGTTCATCTCTTTGAGACCAAGAAATAGTGGAAAACCAAAAGCATGTAAAGCTAAGCTGAGGCACGCAAATTGGTCTCTTAGCAAGAAATATTGGAAAACAATCGACCACTATTTTCGGTTGTTGGTTACAAACCAAGATTCCAAATAAGCTTTGTTATAGCCTACGAACAATTACAGACCACTTTCAACTTGCCAAGCCTATAACTGCTGCATCAGGGAGGTGATCCCCGGGAACTTCTGGGACCGTGCATATATCATTTCGCTGCTCAGGATGTGATGCCATTACCATCAAACCCATGTTGCAGCAATGGAAGTGAACTCAGATGCAGCCAGGAAGATGGCCTTGCAGTTGTCATGTGAACTGTAAATTGGTCATCTGTGGAATGTCCAAGCTCACCATTCTTGGCCAGTAGCAACTTGCATGATCACATGTAACAAGTGACCAGAATGGCCGTCTGTACCCTCCTGCAAACTGTCCACAGTTATTAAGTAGATCCCCTTCTCTAGTCTCCAGACCATTTTATTTTTCTCAGTTTGAGAAAATCTGACTCAAATGAATATAAGAGGTGAAGAATGAGGAAGCATTCAATATGGCCACCTTAGCTTCACACTCCACTGTTGTGCATGTTAAACACCTCAACCTTGACTCAATGGGAATATTTCATTTAAAACTTTATAAACCAGTAGAAAAGGACATGTTTATCCTTTCTGATATCAGACAAGATTACCATGAACAAATTTCAGACTTTGAATCCCAAGTTTTCCACCAAGTTTGAATGAGAGAGAAAGAGAGAGGTTTGTACAAAACTTATGATTACACGTGACGGGAAGGATGAATTTACCTTAACAAGGAAAACTCCACGAGTAGTCCTTGTACTCATCATGGCCTTAATATGATCGTTACCCTGAAAAAATATTTGTATTCCTTCATCACAGTCATTACCAAACACCATCCACGAGCAAATCAGAGGTTCAGCCATCCATTTTAGCACATTCGCAAGTTTTGACCAGCATATTTGTAGATTCAACAATTAACAAATCCTGCATGATTCCAACTTGTTTACTCCAATAAGCATTGCAGTGCCAAAATCCAAGTTAAGTCAGCAAGCCTAAATCTCCCATCTTGAAATTTACCTTCACTTTGCACATATAAAGCTGGGGAGCTTTTTGTTTTTCGTTACTGGGACCAATGTGCGCCATTTGTTGTAATGGCCTTAATAATAAAGGTGCCAATCCTTCTGAAGATGAGCAGGTTTACCCAAGTCAAATGATCCGAAGAGAATTCCCTAACAAGGTGCCAATCCCCCTGTTATAAGGTCACTCAGATTTATTTAGTCAATGGGCAAAGGGTTAAAAATTACAAAATAAGAAGCAAAAACCAATAGCAATGAGAAGGTCAGATAAAGAGGTCCAATATATGTAGATTACCATGCATGATCATAATGAATCCCCTTACATTGAAGACTAATAAAAGCAACTAAATGATTCTTTGACAGAAAATGGTAATAGCTAAGTAGGTTGAAGGGACTTCACCCTGCAATTTCAGTAGTTCTAGTATTTGAGGACCAACCAGACTGAGCAGTAGGGCTTCCAGTGAAAGAGTTCGAAGTCATTACAGACCAGATTATAAATCTTGAGAACAAGTCTAACTGTTTTGGCGTTGAATGCCAACAAAAAATATCACAAAGAAACTTTCAAGAACAGAGACAACTTGAAGGTCCAAGACATGTACCAGGCAGAAAGTTAGTTCTACTGTCCCTGGTTTTTTTCTTTTTGGCAATGGGTGGCATCCTTCCCCCTCTCATTTACTGCCCCTCCTCCATACTCAAATGGAATGCATACCACAAAATAAACAGACCATTAGGCTATTTTCTACAACTATAACATACATAACTAAGTTGGAAACTTAACAATACAACAGTCTGTGACAGGATGAAATACTTTACCAAATTGCTCAGTCAACAGCTTGAAATATGGGAATTTGAGTTAGAGAACAGTAAGATGTGAGGTAACCTTCTAGTTTTCCCACCATCAGCTTGTAGGTCCATTGACACAATCCTCTTCATCCAACAATGTGCCCAAATATTAAAGAGAAGGGATAATTTAGTCTATTACTCTGAGGCTTCAGCCAAAGAACGTAACAGAGGCAAATGAAAAAACACCATACAAAAAACCAAATGACAGTAGTGAATACACAGGAGATGACCATTTCTGCCATCGTTCCAGTAATCAGGGCCAGAATAACAACAATGGCATGCTTATACTGAAGGTCTTGATGCTATTAGGTAGCATAAACTAATAATACACTACCAAACAACGCTGCTTCTCAAAATTAGTCATGAGGTGATGCAGCATTGAAAGAGAGACCCTATAAGAGTTTCCCAACTCTTAGCTAAATCCTACAAGTTAATATGTGAACAGACAAGGATAAAAGTACTTTTGGAACAATGTTGATGAACCAAACTCTCCACATTCAGCTATAAGAGCATTGTCAGGAAAAATATGAACATGAAAGCGATATTTGCACAACACTTTCCACAGGCAGGCTCAGCAACCAACAAAACATGTCAATGCACTCCCTGCAAAAGGACATACTCTTCTGGTAAATTACACTCACAAATAAAAGAAGTGAATCATGTTACTCCATGAAGGGAATCGCTTTGGATCTCAGTATCCCATTGCAAAAATTGAAGTGTTTTTGCAGTAATGTCATTGCAAAAATATGCACACTAGCATGCGTTGGACATATAAAACCATTAACTACAGGCTACAGCAACCCATATCGAGCAAACAAAAGACCCAGACTTCAAACAATCAAAAGGACCAAACCCCAACATCAGAATCATAGAAAACAAAAACAGGTATGAATTTGGGTAAAATTCGTAGTGAATAAAAATATTACAGTCCCATATCACACATATAAACATTCACATCAGAGTACAGCACAATTTAATGTCGCATTTTCATATTACGAATACTCGTAAATTTAAATAAAGATAGGCAATTGGGAAAAACGAACTTCCATTAGAAATTTAGACTACGACAGAACAATCAGTACTTACTTACATGAAAAGCATCAAAACCCACAAACCCTAACCCTAATTTCTTCACACCCCCATCCCTAAACCCAAAACACATAAACAATCCAACTCTTCAAGAGCTAGTAAACTTGGTAACAGCCTTGGTCCCCTCAGAAACAGCGTGCTTGGCGAGCTCACCAGGAAGCACAAGTCTCACAGCTGTCTGGATCTCCCGAGAAGTAATCGTGGGCTTCTTGTTGTACCTTGCAAGCCTGGAAGATTCCTGAGCGAGCTTCTCGAAGATATCATTGATGAAGCTGTTCATGATGCCCATGGCCTTGCTGGAGATCCCGATATCAGGGTGGACCTGCTTCAGCACCTTGAAGATGTAGATCTTGTAGGTCTCTACGCTCTTCTTCGATCTCTTCTTCTTCTTATCTCCAGCGGCAGCTCCGGCTTCCTTTGGGAGCTTCTTGCCGGCCTTGGGCTTCTTCTCAGCTGGGGCTTTCTCAGCCACCGTCGACTTCTTCTCCTCAGCTGGCTTTTTCTCGGCGGGCTTCTTCTCAGCTTTGGGCGCCATCGGAAATTTTCTCTTTTTCTCGGGGGAAAGAAATGTAAACTTTGACAAGAGGAAATTGAGAGGACTTGCGAATTGTGAGATGAGGAGGAAGGGGTTAGGGCCTGATATTTATATTAGGTCGTTTCTTCGTCTTTTTGTAGGAAAGGTGCGGATCGGTGACGTGGTGAGTAATGGCCGTTGGATTTTGTGGAGTAAAATTGGAGATCGACGGCTTCAATTGATGCGTAAAGTTCTGGTTTGCTTGTTTATTGGGGTGTGTACGTGGTGTGTTTTGCTTGGTTTAAATGAGGAGGTGCGGATTGATGAGCTGGAGGGAAATGTTCGTATTGTTCGCCTGGGAAAATCGTTTTATGTGATAAATTTTTCATACATATATATTTCAATTACCACTATGTACGTCCACAACAAATGACCCAAGAACAATAATAATAAGTTACAAACAAAAAAAGAAATCCAAATTACAAGACGTGTTTTTACAAATCGTATATAGTTTACTAAGGGAAACAAATCAGGGGATGAACTACCTATAAGGCTACACTAAGCAGCTTTTTAAACCTATTATAGCTCATGTTGTTTTTGAAGAAAAACAAAATTAAACCTATATAGCTCATCAACTTGCCATTTTCACTTCTGGTTGGGGCCCTTGTTTTGTGGTCTTCTTGGCGATTTCCCCATTATGTTAATCTTTATGTTGCATTTAATCTGTATTTGTTTTATGCTAAATTTATTGAAAATTAGTTCATAAGGCGATGATTTAGCGTGGTTTATATGATTAATGTATACTTTTTATTTCTAGTGAAAATATAGAAATTATAAGTTAAAAAATATCATTAGATTTTCATGCATGGTCATATAGAATGACTTTTTTCATGCAGGGTCATTTGGTGAATAGGGTTATGTAGTTAGATAAGATTTATAATCGTAATAATATGTTTGGTTGCCTAAAGACAATTATATATATATAATCCTACTAGGCCAAATGTGGTAGGATTCAATATATTGGGATTGGATTGGATTATATATAATCCTACTAAGTCCTATAATGGCACATTTCAATTAATTCAACCCCTTAATGGTAGATATTATATTGGCTTTTACATGTGCTTGAAATGATTGAGGTTGTTAAGTTAATGATTTTCGCTTCAAAAGATTATAAGTAAGAAATATTTTATACATTTTTTTTCTTTCAAATTTCAGGTATACAATTGATGTGTTTAACTTCACATGAATATTAGATTTGAAAATGTGTATAAGTTTTGGAAAAAGGAAAGACAAAAAAATGTGTGTATTGTAATTGTGCTAAATTACCAAAATACCTAAGAGAATGAAAAGAATAATTGACTTAAGACTAAAACACAAAGCCACCCAAACCAGGCCGCCCAATAGTAATTTGGTTTCATTTGGCTTCTCTCTCATTTTTGCTCCACCAAAACTAAATCGCATTGCTTAACAATTGACTAGCTCGTTACATTCAATAAGTAATTGTCATGTTATAAATGAGTTGGTATTACAATGTTATATTCAATAAGTAATTTTCATGTTATGTGCTAAATGAGTTGGTATTACAAAAGCTAGGCAATAAGAAAGAGTATATATCGAGCTAAGCTAATTGCTAATTTATAATTAAAAAGATTATACTTTCTTTTTGATAAGTTAAAAATAGTTACTAAATAAGTTAAGAAATAAACCAAGTTTTTTCTTTTTTTATTATTTTGAGTTTGTTATCATAGTTGGGATGTCTATGCCAGAGTTTCTTCGATCATGCGCAATCGTTAGTGAAGGCATACCAGATTATCTTACTTTTGACATTAGACCACTTTGTTATTGTAATGGTCTTTTCTGACTATGTACTCTTTTTAGTTGAATTATGAATGCAATCCAAGAATTTTTATAATAATAATAAAAAATGAATTAACCAATTATTGTTTTTGATAAAAATAAGAATCCAATATCTTCCTCGGCAAAAATTTAATCCTTTCTTCTCTCTCTCCGTCCATAATCAGCAGCATCCATAATCCAACAAGTACATACACAATCCACAGCCACCTTCACTCTCGACATCGATAAAAACCGACCAATTTCCCAATCTCCCAATCCCCAACAAAATCCAAACCAATCCAATGAATTTTGTTGATTCTAAGAACAACCCAACTAATCAAACAAAAGCTACTGAGAGCCCAATTGACTGACGACTGTGTATGAGTTGAGTACATCTTCAACCTCAGATGGCTCAAATCTAAAACCAAAAGTAAACACGTTCATTTCAAACCCAAAATGAAGATCACTCGCCCTCATCGTCCTCTCACAAACTCTCTCATTCACTCAAAACCCAGAAATCTCTGCTCCTCTTCCAAACCCACCTCCCAAGATAATGACGAAAATGACGACTCCCACTTCGTTTCGAGCCTAACCGACGTCGTTCGAGGAAAGCAGAGCTGGAAAGTCGCCTTCAACGACCCCTTCATTTCAATCGCATTGAAGCCCCATCACGTTGAGAAGGTTCTAATCCAGAATGTAAGGGATCCCAGGTTAGCCTTGCGGTTTTTCAATTTTTTGGGCTTGCACAAAAGCTTCAATCACTCTACGGCGTCGTTTTGCATTTTGATTCATGCCCTGGTTCAGTCCAATCTCTTTTGGCCTGCCTCCTCGCTTTTACAGACCCTCTTGCTACGTGGGTTGAACCCAAATGAGGTTTTTCAGTCTTTGTTGAACTGTTATAGGAAACTTAACTGCTCGTCGAGTTTGGGTTTTGATTTGTTGGTTCAAAATTATGTGCAAAATAAGAGAGTGTTGGATGGTGTTGTGGTTGTGAGGCTCATGAGGGAGTGTGAAATTTTGGCTGAGGTTAGAACCTTGAATGCCCTCTTAAATGGGTTGGTGAGATTTAGGCATTTCAATATGGTTCTGCAGCTTTTTGATGAGTTTGTCAATGTAGGTCTTCGGCCCGATGCTTATATGTACACGGCTGTGGTTAGGAGCTTGTGTGAATTGAAAGATGTACACAAGGCTAAGGAAGTGATTCAGTACGCGGAATCGAATAAGTGTGAGTTGAGTGTTGTTACATATAATGTGCTGATTCATGGACTATGCAAGTGCCAGAGGGCTTGGGAGGCTGTAGAGATCAAGAATTTATTGGGGCAAAAGGGATTGAAAGCAGACATGGTGACGTATTGTACATTGGTGCTTGGGTTGTGCAAAGTGCAAGAATTTGAGGTTGGCGTGGAGCTAATGAACGAAATGATTGAGCTGGGGTTTGTTCCGAGTGAAGCGGCCCTTTCGGGTCTCATGGAGGGACTGAGGAGGAAGGGGAAGATTGAAGATGCTTTTGATTTAGTGAATCGAATGGGAGAAGTTGGGGTGGTGCCTAATTTGTTTGCTTATAATTCATTGATCAATTCTTTGTGTAAGGATGGGAAACTGGAGGAAGCAGAATTACTCTTTCATAACATGGGCAAGAAGGGTATGTTTCCCAATGATGTAACATATTCTATTTTGATTGATTCCTTCTGCCGAAGGGGAATGTTGGATGTTGCACTTTGTTATTTTGGTAAAATGACCAATGCTGGGATTAGAGTAACTGTGTATCCCTACAATTCTTTGATAAGTGGGCAATGCAAGTTTGGAAAATTGAGTGCGGCAGAATCTCTCTTCAGTGAGATGATGAATAAAGGAGTGGCTCCAACCGTTGTAACCTATACATCATTGATAAGTGGATACTGCAAAGAAGGAGAAATGCACAAGGCATTTAGGCTGTATCATGAAATGATGGCAAAAGGCATCACACCAAACACTTATACCTTCACTGTAATCATTTCAGGTCTTTGTCGTGCAAATATGATGGGTGAAGCAACTAAGTTCTTTGATGAAATGGTGGAAAGGGGCATTTTGCCAAATGAGGTCACTTATAATCTTATGATTGATGGGCACTGCCGAGAAGGAAACACGGTTAGAGCCTTTGAATTGTTTGATGAAATGGTCAAAAAGGAGCTTGTACACGACACATATACATATAGACCTCTAATAAGTGGTCTTTGTTCAACAGGTAGAGTGTCTGAAGCCAAAACGTTTGTAGATGACCTTCACAAAGAGAATTATAAGTTAAATGAGATGTGCTATAGTGCCCTACTACATGGTTATTGCAAGGAAGGAAGATTGCATGATGCATTAGGTGCTTGTCGTGAGATGATTGAAAGAGGAGTAGTCATGGATCTTGTGTGTTATGCGGTACTTATTTGTGGAGCTTTAAAGCAACAGGATACTGGAAGATTATTTGGTCTCTTTAACGAGATGCATAATCAGGGACTGAGGCCTGATAATGTAATATATACAAGTATGATTGATGTATATGGGAAAAGAGGAAAACTTGACAAGGCATTTGGAGTTTGGGATATAATGGTTGGTGAAGGATGCTTACCTAACGTTGTGACGTACACTGCCCTGGTATATGGGTTATGTAAGGCAGGTTATATGGATAAAGCAGAGCTTCTTTGTAAGGATATGCTCGTCAGTGATACCCTTCCCAATCATGTTACATATGGTTGTTTCTTAGATCACCTTAGCAAAGAAGGAAGCATGGAAAAAGCTATACAGCTGCATAATGCCATGCTTGCAGGGTTGTCGGCAAACACTGTCACATACAATATACTTATAAGAGGTTTTTGCAAAATGGGTAAGTTTCAAGAAGCTTCAGACCTCCTTGTTGAGATGACAGCCAATGGTATCTACCCAGATTGTATCACCTATTCAGCATTTATCTTTGAGCATTGTAGGAGCGGCAATTTGCTAGAAGCTATTAAGTTGTGGGATGTTATGCTAGATAGGGGTCTGAAGCCTGATATTCTAGCGTATAACTTTTTGATATATGGTTGTTGTGTCACTGGAGAACTAGCCAAGGCTTTTGAGTTGCGTGATGACATGATGAAAAGAGGGTTGAAGCCAGATCGAGTTACATATAACACACTTATCCATGGAACTTGCCTGACAAGTTGAGTTCTGTCCATCAGCTGCTAGAAATGCTGGAAGAGTCTTCCGTGTGTCCCATATGGAACCAGGCATGCGTTCTGTTACCTTCAGATACTGACATATTTTTAGCTTAGGTGTACTTCTGACATTGACAAGATCACCTGGAATTCTTTTATGTACATTATTCCAACCCTGTATGTTAAGGTAGAAGATGCAAGAGAGAGACAACGTAATGTATCAACAAGCGGATGAGCAACATAGAGCTGAGAGAAACTTTGAATTGATTGTTTGTCAGCAACATGAAATAAACCCATAAAACTTGGGTCTTCCCTTTGGGATGTAAGTTATTGTTGTCATTCTTTATACAGAAAGAAACCTCTTAACAAGTTTTGTTGCTTAGGCAGTCGAGAAAAGGTGAATCAAGTCTAACTCAGTTGCACTTATTTTTCCACATGCCTTGTGAGTTTATGATCTTTTATTTTGTTGTACAAAGATGAGAAGCTAGCTCAGAAACAAAACAATTGCACTGAACGGATCTGGCCTTTCCCAAACTAAAGGTATCAGCAGCCACCTGAGAGTTTATAATCTGATGGACAATATAAATGTATTCAGTGTTTTTCTTTTCTGTTTGGGTATAAACAGGGAGAGTGGTGAGTGTTCTTCTTTAGCGACGTTATTTTTTCCAGCACTTTGGGCCGTGACTTTCATCTTAGAGGTTAGACTCAAACTGGTGTTTTTTAGGTATTGAGTTTGAAACTTGATAGTCACAAGTAGAAGCCACAAAATTCTAAATGGTGCATTTGCCATTGGCACCAATTATGGTTACAAAATAATGCATTGCAAGGCAACTAAACAACGCTTTGTTTGGGCTTTGCAGGGCATGTTCCATTAATCCTGTCGCTATGAATGACAGAGACCGAATTGGCGCTACAGGCACACAAAAGAATGAGCAAGAACCAGTTTCAGAACCAATTATAACGGCATACAGCTGTTTTCTGCATGGTTAAAAATAGTAAACACTTTTCTGCGGTTGAAAAAACAAACCCAGTGTTTCTACCTTCAGGAGATGATATAACTTAGCATCTAGGTCTAACTATTTGGAGAAACTCAGACACTCATTGCATGTGTTCTGCCATCTTCCTATATAAACTGAGATCACAGAATTTGTTCTAGACGAAGGCAAGACTGTAAGGTAAAACTTGAACAACAAACCAAGTATTATAATTCAGTCAGGTTCACAGCACCACAAACTATTAACATTTCACTTAAAAGTAAAACAGAGGTTGAGAAAATTCGCCATAAATAAACGCCAGACTTCTTAGCTGGCACGACTTTTGATAACATCAAGACCAATCTCAGTCGGATCAGTAGCCTGCAGCTCTACTTGTATACCATCCAGTTCTCTCTTGAACCTGTCCTTGGAGCTTGCATAAATCATCTTGCTTCTCACCCTTGATGTATCAGGAGACCTATGAACGGTAACAAACATAAGCAAAAATTACGAGAAAAAAAGAGGTTTTTTTAGCTTATAATATTACCATGCAATGAAGAAAATCCTGCTCTTCTGACAATTCTCCTCAGTCACAAAGTCAAAATCATAGACAGCATATCTGCATTCATCAGCAGGAAGGCTTGCGGTAAAGTTTTCATAGCTTTCAGCTGGCTCGCCAAGTTTCTCCACAATCACCTGCTTTTGCTCCTCCTCAATCTTGAATACTATGAAGCGGTACGTTCTTTTAGCCTTCAATTCCAGAAACTTCAGCTTGCAGTCATCATCCACAGCAAATCCCGACGCTGCATTAGCCTGATCAGAGAACAAAACACAAAATAGATGTTATTCTCGTGCATCCACCCAAAGAATACCATGCAACTAGGGAAGCCAACTTCTTTCCCAAAACCAAGACACTTTCATTTCTAAACACTAAACATATATTAATTCTCCAAGTCATCCAAAACAGAATCATAGAAATTGCCAAGAAAACAATTAATAATATCTTACAATGTTAAACCAAAGTTATCAAGTCATGACACCAGATATTACAATGTCAAGGTGTCATTCTCCGAAATTTATATCCCACAAAGTTTTCTATTCACAACAGGAAAACAGCTAGCATGCAGTGATCATTATAAAATCACTGATGCAGATCCTAAAAATACTATTCCAGAGATTTGATTCCTTTTGGGTTTGGTCTGCCCATTAGGCATACTGGACTTGAAAATAATTTTAAAGTCTGTAGCCTCCTTCCTCTCTTTCTCTCCCTCAACTGTTTCTCTCGAGTGGAAACTAATGATACAGGGCTCATCTTGAAGCCCTTGACTCTGAGCCTGCATGATGCAGGATGGCCTAGAGCTCAGACATCTAAACTACACAGGAATATACAAGAAATGTGAAACTGAGACCTAAGCACGACCCAAGTTTCATCACGAGCAATGAACCAAAAAGGAATAAGGTTACTTGAGGCAGGTTTCCTCTTTGGTTTAAGCTTCAACCCAGGATTACAGACTCTCCATGACGCACCCAAGTTTTACACTGTCCTGCACCAGGGTGTACAGATATAATAAGCTCAGCTCAGCTATCCCAATCCCAATTTCTAGACCAGGGCAAGTAAGCGCACTTGTGCTATGCTAGCAATATTACGATCAACCACAATTCAGAATTGTAACATGCATAAAGGATCAAATTGGTTTACTCAAACAAAAGTGTCGATGAGTGCTGCCAGATAAGCAACTTAGAATTTAGTTCCGATCAGCTAGTTGACATAATTGCAATAGTGAGCAATTGAATCCCAACTCCAGGTCAAATAAAGAATACAGAAAGTGAGTAATCAGAACTAAAGTATGTGTCTTGACATTCAGATAAGCTAACTCTTAGACCATCCACAATGGGCTCCCTAAACCACCTCCTTAGACAAATTTTAGGGAGGAATTGGAAAAATACAACTCTAAAATAGGGAGACCTCTAGGAGCTCCTAAATCTAAGGAGAGAGAAAGGACTCCTAGTGGCTCCCTATAATTTAATGTTGCTTTGTTTTATGCATATTTTAAACTTTTAATTAATGCAAACTATTTTTTTATATTATTTTGTATAGAGATGGACCAATTATATTGAATTAAAAAATAATTACAGTATTTATAACTCTCTAAACTAGGGAGTATGATTGGAATTCAAATTTTATAGAGAGCTCCTAAAATAGCTTTAGTGTGTTTTTAGCTAAATTTTAACTAAAAAATAGAGAGCATGATTGTAGATGCTCTAATCAGTTATAAATGTCAGTCAAACAATGTATCTAAGAACCGACATCAAAATACCAATGCAACTATGCATATACTTTACAATCAACATGACAACATTGAACTCAAACACACGTGCGCCACCAACATCAACACTTTCAGAACCGACATCAAAATACCAAATATAAAAGAAACCCAAAATCCCACCAAAAATGAACGGAAAACATATACCCACAAATCAAAAACAAAAGATTAGTACAGCACTTCGGTTGGTCATGAATCTCATAAATAAACAAAAATTAATTTTTTAAAGCAAATATCATCATCTACTGGCAAACTAAATTATATAAAAATTAAAACAAAACCCAAATTCAGATCCATAACAATTCAATTTTCAGAAGTGCATATCAAACCCATCACAGATCAGAGGCAAGAGATCAGAGATCATAACCCAAATTACTTTAACCAGCCAAAAAGATAAGAGAAACGAGAAAAAAATTAAGACCAATGTGTAGGGAAAGGGAAATGGGAGAGACCAAGAGAGAAACTTACCATGGCGGTTGCAGAAAATCTAGGCCAAAACGAAAAATGAGCTGAAAATCTGTGACCCTCAGAGACAATGAAGGACTCCCTGCTCCCTCTCTACGTTGCTGTGTGCTTTGAGCTTTTGCTATGGAGACGGTGGCTGTGGCTTCTTCACCCACCTCCACTCCTCTAAATATCATCATGGAGGTCATGTCATGCGTGACAACGGGGAGAAGAGAAAGTAGGTCTGTCCAACCATGGCGCGACGCGTGGAGGATATTTTGAAAAGACAATTATGTCCTGGGTGTTACGTTGCGGGTCGCGACTTGCCACCCATCCGGGAGTCGGTAATCGAGCCAATGACCCACCCGTGATATTTAAATTGGAAAATCCAGCCCCATTTGTTCTTGCCGGACCCAAAAAGAAGTTTATTGAATAATACTTTACCTTTTTTGGGGGTGATTATTGGAACCAGCAAAGAAATTATTCTAAATTGATAATAATCTTTTCTTTTAAAAGTAACGCTAAAATTATTCTTCTAAATAATGCACACGCACATGCTCATACAAATAGGTGTCTCCTCTCCATGGCCATCCAAACAAGGGCGGAACCAGGAATTTTTCAACAGGTGGCTAGCTCAAGTTATTAGCTTAAAATTTTATGATTATTTTTTTTGGTACTTACAATTTCTATAGTCTTTCTAGAAATAAAAGTAGACATTAAATCATATAAACCACGCTAGTTTATAGCTCCATAAACTAATTTTCAATAAATTTTAACATAAACCAAATAGGGTTTAACACTATAGTGGATTGAACATCTAAGACTTTTTACCTAGATTGACCTTAGTTTCTTCATGCATTCATATCATACATGAAAAAAAAAATTATGTAAAAATATTGACTAAGTATGAAAAATGGGTTTTCGAAATAATCATTTTCTCAAGATAATTTTTGGCGGCTTTTTTTCCTCACACATCAAATAAGAAAACTTGATTTTATGGGATTTTAGTATGAAGTATATATTGACTTAATGAGCCATCATTTTTAGCATAAATCGTATTTTGCACTAAAACTGATTTTTCATATTTTGATTTGGTGGGAATTTTATTTTCTAGTATTTTTACATTGTAAACTTAAGTAAATGGAGTAATATAAAAATAAATAAAAGTAAAATGACAAAGACATTTACTTAAATGTTGAAGATGGAAATAAGGTAATCTGTACACCGCCACTGACTAGGCTAATATTGAAAATAAGTTAAATATATAAGTTATATATTTTTTTTTATTAAAAAACCACACTGGGCTACAGCCCACTGTAGCCCTTAGTGTGGTTCCGCCCTTGCATCCAAAGTAATGCAAATGTTAGAACATGATCAACGACAAGTTTTTAGAGTGGCAATTTTTGACACAACATTAACTATCTTACTTCGATTATGCCACGATAAGCATATTCAATTCTATTTTATGAAGGATATAATTTTTATTTTATTTATTGCTATAGTATTGGGGAGGAGCATTTGAAATTTTAGATCTCTTTTAATATTAGGAAGAAAAATACTAGTAAACTAGGAGTTAATTGATTTTATTTTATTTTATTTTCTAATAATATGTATGGAATGAGTAAATATTTATAATTTACATAATTTTTATGGTATACATAACGTATAAGCAAGGACGGATCTAGGCATGGGCTAGAGTGGGCTCTAGCCTAGTGCTAAATTTGGAGGTGAAAATAATTTAATATTAATTTTATAAGTTAAACCCAAGTTAATTAAAAATAGTCCACCCCTCTTTGTTGAATTTAGCCTATCACAACCGTAAGATTTCATCTCTAGAGGCACCCACACACATCAAAAATCATGTTTTTCTATTACCCACCCATGTAAGCTATAACTTTGTATTTGAACTTGAGAGCTTAGAAGTAGTAGGTCTCCTCCTCTTTAAAATTGTATCAACCTATATCCAATGGGTTCTTTAATATTAGTAAGTTTCTCACTTACTTTTTGTTTAATTTCCAATTTCAATTGTTATTGTTAGTCTTTTATGATTTAGAGTTTGGGTGTTAAATTTTGGGAATTTTTTTCTTATTTGCTATGATTTTATTGATGACTTGTCATTTTTCTAATTTAATCTATTCATTACTTGATCTCTGCTTTTATATAGTCTAGTTGTCTCTTGGTTTTGTTGAATTCTTGTAGCTTGTGATTGTGCAATTGTAGATCTAGATGACTGCACTCCCTACGTCTATGTGTACTCCCATAAAATTTAAAAATTGTTAATTGAAGAATAGTTGCTACCACTCATTTTTTTTACATATAAAAAAAACCTATAGCCTATAGCCAATTAACCATGTAAACCCCTCATCAAAAAAACCATGTAAACCTAAAGAAAAAAAAGGTAATATAATGGATCTCCCATTAAAAAATACTAGTCCACCCCTATAAAATTTCCTGGGTCCGCCCTTGCGTATAAGTAAGTTGATTGGTTTGGGAATAAAGTAAATTTAATATTACCTTTTCGCTCACTTGACATGTGGATTAATCCGAACACAATATAATTATAAATTAGTAGGGTTTTGACGGATTACTTTTCAATGTGAAAACAAATGACATGACATGAACACAATCACAAACCATAATTTGCACCCATCTACATCAACATTTTAAAAATGGGCCTCGAATATATTCATGAACAAAAAAAAAATTCAAATTATTTGGGATTTCTTAGAGGTTTTTTTCCCTTGTTTGTTTGTGCTTTAAGGTTTCGTTTGGTTCATGAGAAATGAGATTTGGGAATGGGAAATAAATTGATTTCCCATGTTTGGTAAGTCCAGGCATGGGAAAGTTTGGGAAAATGAGCCAATATTAAATAAACATTTTTCATAATCATTTTGTCCCCATTAATAATTTAGAATTACAATATATCATTAAATACATTCTTTTTTTATTTGATTTAATATGGGTATAATTGAAAATTTATACAAACTTTGTTTTCCATTCCTACTCAAAACAAACATGGGAAATGAAATAAAGTGATATTTCCCGGTTACTTTCCCAGCATTACTACACATGGGAAAGGAATCTTTCATTTCCCATCCCTTGGGAAATGACACGAGAAATGATTTCCCCTCAAATTCGTTTCGTGAACCAAACGGGACCTAAGTTCAAAGCGCTTTTTGTTGAGCTTGTGCAAATGATTCAAACAATGATATTTTCTGTGTAAACCGATCAATCGAAATGCTTAGAGAAGGAGGTTGGCGAAGATGTTGTCAAGCTAATCGACACTATAACTCTACCCATGTAGCCATAAGTCTTATAAATTATAAATAGGACTTTTAGGAGCCTTATTTGTGATCGTTTGTGAACCCTAATTACATGTGAGTGTGAAGTAAACACTTGTGTGCTTGTAATTGTTTATCATTCTTCTTATGACATGTTCATTTATCATGAATGAGTATTGGATTAATTCCAATTCATGTTTGTCTCGTGTTTACTAACACATGAGTATTAGAACGATTCTAATTCTTGACTTTCCTTACATTTACTAACACATGAAGAATAAACAATTATGCGAGTTCCATGTTAATTTATTTAAAATCAAATACACTCAAAGTAAAAAATATGATCAACTAAGGGGGAGTAGTTGATATATTTCAAACTCTTTGATTTCTCTAAGTTCCCAAATTCATGACTTCCCTCAATCCTGATAAATTATGACTCATATTGAATAAACTTTGTCAATTATTGTGTCGTGTGTGTGATTGGTTTTGTTTTGTTTTTATTGATCTCGTTTATATTACTTTTATAGGATATCAAATGCTCAATTTCCTAACATTTTGTCCATATAAAAATTATTCGGTTTTTGGGTGACATGGTATGTTTGAAAATTGGTGGGTTGGAAACTTTGTTGGCATTAGATAATACTTATTTTCTTTATCTTAAATTATTTTAAATGGAACTTTGTTTTGTTTTGTTTTGTTTTTTTCATGTTAAATAATAGGGAAGTTGAAGCGGTTGCCTCATTGGACTCATTTTAGGGCTAATGCTCATTTTGAATTCTAATCCAAACCTTGTTAAAATTTAAACTATAATTGTCACATGTTTCAAGGAAAATTTAAACTTAAGGCGATCGCCTCATTGGACTCACCTAAAATTCTAGCAGTTTAAGTTGTGTTTCAAGGTAAGAGATGATAAATAACAACTTGTAAATTTGGTCTTGTGCCATGCAAAACATACCCTAAAAGGATTAACTATTTATAGGAATATGATTAATTTATCGATTTTAAAAGTTTCTTCGATCATGTGATAAATTACTCAACTGTTACAATCCTAATTAGTTATAGCTAAATTGAAAAGGTTAAGGGTGACTGGTTAAAGATAATTGTCATCATTCTTTATTATTGAATTATTAACACATGTTATCAAATAAATGACTGTTTCATAACCTCTAAAACAAATTTCACCTCCCAAAAATTTGAAAGTACTATATAGAAACTTCAGCGGGAAATTGGAAAAAGAAAAAGAAATTGGCGGTGATGCTTAATATGTGTCACCTTTCAATCAAAAAAACCAAAAACGGAAAAAAGGAAAAGACAAAATGGGAACCCTCCCATTGGTCAATTATTCACTACACGGATCGCAGTGAAATTTGTCTCAACCGTCGATAAGACGGCCATCGAACGGCCACCGTGCACTCACAAGTACCCCAAGCCTTCCCTGAACAATATGATCCACAATACATCTCACCCTATAAAACCAATTCTCTAACAGGTTCCTAAATCCACTGTCCGAAAATTTTCAATTCTCTCTTTGCCATTTCTGATTGGGTTTTTGTGCCAAAAGGGTGTCAGTGGTTTTAGTGGGTCTAGGGTTTGAGAATTTTCAGAGCTGAGAGATGGAGACTGGTGGTAAGGTGAAGAAAGGTGCTGGTGGAAGGAAAGGTGGGGGTCCAAAGAAGAAGCCGGTGACCCGGTCCGTCAAGGCAGGTCTGCAGTTTCCGGTCGGTCGTATTGGACGGTACTTGAAGAAGGGAAGGTATGCTCAGAGAGTTGGGTCTGGAGCTCCGGTTTACTTGGCCGCGGTTCTTGAGTACCTCGCAGCTGAAGTAAGTTTCCCTTTCGATTTGTGGGTTTGTTTTTGTTTTGCTAGTTAGGGTTTCAGCTTTTAGTTTCTGGGTTGTGCTCAATTTGGAGTGTAATTGTTTATGTTAGGTAGTTTTTTTAAAAAATTTTGATGAAATTTTGACCTAAATTAATGGTTGGTTGCTCAGAAAATTTCTGATGTGGGTTTTCCTTCAGGTGCTTGAATTAGCTGGAAATGCAGCTCGGGACAACAAGAAGAACAGAATTATCCCAAGGCATCTGTTATTGGCTGTGAGGAACGATGAGGAGCTTGGGAAATTGCTCGCCGGTGTGACCATTGCTCATGGTGGTGTGCTTCCAAACATCAACCCAGTCCTCTTGCCCAAGAAATCAGAGAAGGCTGCCGCCAAAGAGCCTAAATCTCCATCCAAGGCCACCAAGTCTCCCAAGAAGGCTTAAGCTTCTCTCAATGAATCCCCCACCACATGTTTAGTTTTAAGAACCCCCACATGTTTAGTTTTAGGTTGGGCTCCTCTCCATTTGTATGTAATCTGTGTTCAGATCTTTGTTTTTGTTGGTTGGTAGTCTAAAATGCTTAATGAATTTGAAAGCATTTGTAGCCTCTCAAATCTATGTGATCATGACCAAGTTTTAGGAACTTTGTTTTTCTTGGAATTCATTAATGAAACCTCTTGTTTCTGTTATTGTCTTAATGGGTATTGTCTTGATGGGCTGCTTTATGAATGCTTTGAAGAAAGGAATATCTTTTTTGTGTGTGTTCTTCTCAAGCATAAGTTCCACTCTTTATCCAATGCCCCTTTTGCCTTTTATAGCACCTTTCTTTACTATAATGCTTGGTATAATGACTAGGGTTATTTGGCATGAATGCTCATTAGTGAATTGGCATTTGATTAGCGGATCTTGTGGATGCAAGTGTTCTTGAATCTTTGATGGTTAACCCAAAAAAAAAAGAAAAAAAGAAAAAAAGAAAGCTTGGGTGAGTGGCGATTGGCTGAGAGCTTGCAATTTTTTTTTCTTCTTCTGGAACATGTAAACCTTGCGTGTTCATTTTTGTTCCTGTTATGTATTGTTGTTGTTGTGAGTTGGATTTGACACTTGCATGACAAAATCTCTTAATTACATAAAGGTCCGATATTGTTGTTGTGGATGAGAAAGATTGGATCGTTTTTATTATGTGTACTTGGTATAATTTCAGATTGTGAGGGCCCTGTTTGCTTTTTGATCGTTGGAGAGTTGAGTGGTTGAGAGCTTGCACTTGTTATAGTGTGATTGATTTGCGTTTGCCCCATAACAGACTTCCGAGACAAATTAAAGTCCCTTAATTCCACGGGTCCTTTCCTATTTTTGATGATGATGAAAGCTTGGATGAGTCTATTAAGATGATTTTGTTGTTCGTGTTCTGTATTTTAGAAGACAAACTTACCTACACCGGAGTGTATATCATGTTCTTTCTATCTCTCTTTCCGCATGATTTGGATAGATTGCGTTAGGGTAGTAGGGAGAGTATGCGAATTTGGGTTTGCCGCATAACAAAGTCATGAATAGGATTATAGTCTTGATTGTGTTTTGTCACTTTGCCTACTATGACAAAACAGAGAGAAGAGCTTGGATGATTTAAGAAAAGTGGGACTCGTTTGGCAGTGGTCATTTGCTGAATCTCCTTTTTCTGATAGCCTTTTGGTCAATGCAAGAGGTTCTTGCACAGAAAGGAACGTTTTTGGGTCTTCTGTTGATCATGAAATATGGAGCTTAACCAGCTGCCTGGATGCTAAGTTTGCAAAGTTAGTGCAGCATTTTATTCCTCAAAATTTCAAGGATTATACTCACTCTTGCTGTTAGCTGTAGGAAGTACATGGAAATGAACATGTGATATGATGCAAACATCCTGACCCTCATCTCCGGTTGAAAATTAATTGATGTAAGACTTGTTGTGAGACTCGCGTCAATTGTTGAGTTCATAGCTCCTTTTTTGGTAACATCATAACAAACTTTACATGCTCGATAAGGAAATGAAAATACAATAGAATGTAAAACCTATCTTATCTTCACGAGATGACACTTTTGTCACGCGTGCGTGGATGTTTCTCAACCATTAATTAATGTAAGGGTTGAAAGTTATTGACTCTACATTTGATTTTACATTAAGTTCAAAACCCCCATTTTTTCTACTAACATTATAACAACGTTACTTACTCATAAAGAATGAGTCACGAAGTTTTAAGTTAGCCTCTACTGTTTTCTTCTTGACATTTTAACCACTGATTTATGAATCTTCTTTATTTAGCGTTTATAGAATTTTACATTTTTTTACTCCCAAATGTTGTCTCTGTAGATTTTTTTTCTTGGGGGTCAACTTTGTCCCTTTACATTCAATCCCCAACTTTTTGGTCCAAATTTCAGGTTTACCCATGTAATTAAAAAAGAAAATAAATAAAAGAAGAATTGGCAAAAAGTTTGGGACTTTTTTAGGTCGCAAGTCAGGCCCAACTTGGCTTGGCCACCCAAAGTTGTCTCATCTCCACTTTCCAACTAAGCAAACCCAACTATGAAGACATTTTACTTCCACCACAACCGCTGTACGGTCAGTCAGCTCATGACGACGCCGTTTCGCGTCCATCTTCTTCCTAGTAGACTGGCGCACGATAAGGGGAAATGAGAGGCTCAAATGGCGGATTTGGGATTCTGCGCACGTCTGCCTTGGTCAGGAGTTTCTGGGCACGCCATTCTTCAACCAATTTGTTCGTTGGAGGTTTTTTAAACTTCATCAATTTTCTTTTTTTCAGTCTGAGAATTTATTTTTCATTTTTTATCAGTTCATATTATATTAAGTTAATTTCGTGGTTAAGATCTTGTTTCTATGTATCAAATAGCCAAATTTATCATTATCATGGGTTTCATTAGAATTGTTCATAAAAGATATAACAATGAAATTTTGGATTTCAACTACAACAGCTTAAAGAAGGGAAGTGGTTGCTGTTAAAGTAGTAAAAACTCTGAAAAATATTTCTGTTTCATGGTATTTTGCTTTGGATATAATTTTGTTATAACCTAAGTTGGATGTAATATACAGGACTTTCCTATGATACAAATGAACCTGTTCTTAAGGAAGCTTTTGGGAAACATGGTGAAATCATTGAAGGTAATGTTATTGTGATTGAGGTTGTTATTAGCTTTTTAGGTTTTTTTTTTCTTGAAGATCATTTACTTACTTGATGGGATAATGTTGTCCTATTTAACAGTTAAAGTTATATGTGATCATGTGAGTGGGAAATCGAAAGGGTATGGATTTGTGAAGTTTACTTCTGGAATTGAAGCCAGCACTGCTCTAAAAGAAATGGATGGTCAGGTAATTTTTTATTGTTCATGATTAATTTCTTTGTAATTTATATGTGTTGAAATCACCCTGTTAAGTACCTACCTACCTCCTCTGGAATGCAAAGAAGGATCGTTGGTTAATGTTTGTGATTCTTTTCAGTTGCTAGATGGCAGACAAATCCGCTTGGAATTTGCACACAAGGGGTAATGACATTGATCTCAGGTAAAATTTAGTTTGTAACTAAAAGCTTTGCTATTGTTTCTTTTCCTTTCTCTCTTTGAGATAAAGCAAATAGCATTAGGATTGAGTTCTAACTCAAGTGCTTGGTGAATCTACTCGATGTTTTGGCCAACATTTCTTTCCGTGGAGCTCCTTAATGAAGCTCTCTCTATACCATCTAATTTTTGTTGGTTGGAATTCCTTTTATGTGTCAGAGGCTGTGTATTCGTTGGTTACCGGTTTTTCCTATCATCAGCTTGTTATGCCTTATATAAAGTTATAAACATTATCCAATTTTTCATGTATGAAAAGTTGCCCTTTTTTGTGTTGCGAAAACCAGGGCAATTCAACAGTTTGGTAAGGGTTTTCGTTTAGAAAAAAACGTTTTGTCCATCTCAGAAGATTGCTTTAGTTTGACTATTTAATTGCTGCTGTTAGAATGACGACTTATAGGAGGGTAGTTCATAATCGTCTCGTGTCTGTAGATATATAGATATATATCCTATAATATGCAGAATTTGACCATACATGTTCTATGGGTGTGTATGGATGATGTTTGGGAGCATAGCACAAACTTTCTTCCATTTGCTCCCATGAAATATTTGTCTTGAACATGTAGGTACCCACTATCTCAAGTCTTGTTGCTTTCTTGAGCAGGTACAGTGGATTGCAGGGGGCATGTTGTGGTGGGTGATATTAACCAGCAAGTCCAGATCTGAGTTGCGCACTGATTTTTTTTATTGCCTTCGTGTGGCAAGTTTGTAAAATTTGTGATATAAATTTTCTTCTCGTCTTCAATGAAATCAATATGTTTGAAGAGATTTGATCAACTTTATTATGACAAATCTGTCTCCCCAGTGCATCAAGGGTCATTCTTCCCCAAATTTATATTCCCGTCGTGTGGTTAATTAATTGAGCTGAATTGTACGCTTGAGTTGTGTACTTTTCATTTTAAAGACTTGATTGAGTTCGAATGTTTTGCCACGGTCGTCTTGACAAAAGTAAGGAAAGGAACCAAGACCTCCACCCCATTCTTGCCCTGCACTATTGTCTATTTTGAGGAGGTTTTGCATCCACATATATATATAATAGAAATATTTTGCTCAACACTTTAATCTAAGGTGAACCCTCACCACCTTTCAACACTTAACACGTGTTCGTTAGCATAACTGTAGTTAACTCTTTGCCTTATATTTATGATACATCTTGGATTAAATTGGGGAGCAAAAATGCTCAATGTATATATATATATATATATAGCTTCAGTTGAGGGATTCTTCGAATAAGTTTATTTGAGGGACACTCTTGTAGAGCCCACTTCGTATTGTATTTCACTAATCCAAACTATCTATTTTGTAGATACTCATTCAAAGATCATCTTTATAAAAAATCATTTGAATCCGATATCATTTGACCACTCAATTGAATTATTGAAATTTTAGTACTTTCTTGAAGCAACCGTATTCATTGATTTTATAGGACACAATTGGATATCGAAATGGTTTCCGATTTGTCTAAGTTTTTGCAAGGATTTTACATGAATAAAGACCTAAAAAATAGATGGTTTGAATCTTTGAAAAAAAAAAATTTCTTAGGGTACTCTAAAGGGTGTCTTTCAAATAAAATTATTTGAGGGATCCCTTAATAGAATGGGACTATATATATAATTTGAGGGACAACCTTGTAGGGCTCAACACACATTGTTTTTCAATGATTCGAACCCTCTAATTTTAAGATATTTCGATCATCTCTGCAAAAACTCACTTGAATCCGAAACCATGATCACCCAATTGAATTATTGTTATTTTCGCATTTTCTTGAAGCACCGTGTTCATTTATTTTTTTGCTTGCAATTAGATGTCTTACTAATTTTCTGCCTTGAAAAATAGACGGTTTAAATCGTTAAAAAAGAAAATTAGTTGGGTACCACAAACGGTGTCTCTCAAATAAAGGGAGAATCCCTCAATGGAATATATATCACACAAACTGTGTTGAATCTTTGCTATAAAAACCATGAAGGTCTCAGTTCCGCAATAAAAAAATGAGGATACAATGTATGCAGATTTTAGTTTGTGAGATTTTGGAGGCAACTAAAGTTAATATAGAACCATAACAAATTATAGCTTACCTAACTAGAGGTTGGTAAATTTGATGGTAAGCTTTGAATTCCGGTTTGGTAAACCTAAGTATTAGATACTCATGAATAAAGCTTCCTCATGAGTATGGGCAGTCACAAAAAGAAATCCCCTCATGAATAAATGTTCATTTTGGATAAGGATGGCACGAGAAGAAATTCTATGAAGATTTGATGCGGAAAGTGAATAATATTGATAGGTATTTATAGAAAAAAAAATCCGAATTTTTTGGTTTTTTCTTTTTCAATTTGTATGCCATTGGATGGTTAATGGAAGAATAGATCGGACACTCCAGATAGTGCCACGTGGCTTCTATCCGTTGGGACAAAGCAGACTCTTGGTCATCAACAAATTCTCTTAGCACCACCATGGCAGAGATGTTGTCTACAATCATAGCGTTGTCCCCATGGTATATGTTTTCTGGGAGAAGCTCACATTGCATTCCCTCACCCTGGATTCCTTCCAGACACTTCAGTAGTTGATACAGTAGTGACTTGATCCTCCAAGCTACAACAACCAAGCCAGATATTCCCCAAAGCAATATTTAGTTTTGTGGAGACTCTTCCCTATATCCCCTCTTTATATCTCATGCCACGACTAAGTGTTACTAGATACTCATGAATAATATCTTTTACGAGAAAGTTATACAAATAAATTATAGTAAGAGATTCTCGCTATAATATGGAAGGAACCTTGTACAAAGCTCATTTGGAATTCCAAATGGGATGGCTAATTGAAATTATACGTACTGAAAACTTTGTACAAAGGATATGACGATGTCTTTGATTATGAAAAACTGTCTTTAGCCAAGGAGAAGTTGGAGTCTAAAGCACACAAGAGTAACTAAGAGGCTATCTATTGGGATCCAAAGTAACACTGAGCATACAATAGTAATCTGATTTGTGTTCGATCTTAAACCATTTAATTTTCATTTGATTCAATTATGTGAAAGTTAACATTGAAAGTTACAAAGCATGTGATGTGGCATCAACCCATCTTGAACAACATAGAGAAAAAATTAGCTCATTATCAAGATTTGGTATCCTCTTCCTGTTTTTGATTCTGGGCAACTTCAACAAAAATCAGCCTCCCATCAACTATCTGGACAAATTTTAACAAAAACTTCAAAAGAGAAAAACAAGACTCAAGGTGATTCACTACATATGACAAACAAAAACACATATTCAGTACATAAAAGATTAGAATGCACCAAAACAATTATAATATGAGTCACAAAAACAATTATAATATGAGTAAATTTACCATTGCAATCTGAATAAATAAAGTTCATGAATTGGGGGTTTTTTATTTATTTATTAAAAAAAATTAATTTTAACCATTGGGAAGAAGGAAATTACCCTGCCATTCATGGCCTTCAAAGCTTTTTGTGCCTCAACATCTGACTTGTAAGTGACAAAACCGAATCCTTTGGGTCTTTGAGTTATACGGTCCACAACAATTCTAGCTAAACGCACAGTTAAACAAAAGCATCACAAAGGTAAAAACCAGTCAGTAATTTCCACAAATTACAGAAGAAAATAAATAAATAATCGGAGCAAAATAAAAAGAAAAGTAGAACTACCTTCTGTAACATCTCCAAAAGGAGAGAACAGTCTCGTGAGTTGTTCATTATTAGTGAACGATGATAATCCTAAGCAACAAATCCAAGAATCAAAATAAGGGTTTTAACCAAAAACCCTAAAAATGAATATGAGAGAAAGAAAGGGAAAGAGAGAATACTGTTTACGAAGAGCTGCGAGCTCAATCTTTTGGCCATCTCTGTGTCAAACCCAAATCCCAGATATCTGCTTTTTCTTTGAGCCTGAGATGTGAAGCAGCACTTTTTAACATTTGTAAGCTAAAATCGGTATTTAGGGTACTCCACTTTTGGTATCTATTGAGCCTTGTTCGGCTTTGGTTTGAAGGCTGCTGGGTGGTTGAAAATAGGAGCTTCGAGTTCGAGGGGATTCAATGGAGTTACCAGGTCCATGTAAGATTGGAGTTCGCTTCTGGGCTCTTTCTTACGAGGCCCAAATTTTTGTATTATTTTATTCGTATATATGCGAAAAATTAACCCTAAAAAAAAAAGAAAATTTAGAAAAGTCTTTGTTTGAGTTCAATTTTATCTTTTAATTTTCCTTTAAGAGGTCCAAATTTTTAGTGAGGAGCCCAAAACAATTTCCGTATTTACACAATAATAAAAGAAATTTTACTTTGTTTCTTAATGAGTACAGATCTTCTGTCCCCATTTTGTCTATCATTTTATTTTCAATGAAGATGTAAGCAAAAAAAGAAGCGCATATGCATGACATATTGAGCCTCCTTTTGATGTGGTAACTATGAGTGTATATAAAACAACTCATTTTAGTTGCTCGCACTAAATATTATGCAAAATGTTCGATAAAATATCTCAAAATAGGCGCTAATGTGGTAAAATGGTGTGCGAGAGCTTCGCCTTGCCCTTATGTTTTGTTTGTTGATAGCATGTTTATGCCTAAAACAATGTTGCTTTTGGACTAGTGTTTAATACTTGAAATGTATATTGAAACGCGAAATTCAATTAAAACTAAGCGAAAATAGTGTCAGAATGTGATATTGGTTAAATATACATTTGTTCAATGAGCTCAATTGCTACCATTTAAGCATGCATACAAACCATCTACTCACTTAATTAAGAGAACTTCTATTAGGCTGCGTTTGGCTGCACGATCGGGATTGAATTAGAACTACCTTTATTTTAGATATGCAGTCAAACAACTACAACTATCTGTCATGCAAGATTCACGCCATTTTTGTTCCCTGCACACTAATCCATCTTGAGGAAGCTTTGTATGCATATCACAAAAACTATCTCGGTGGTTGCTATAAAAACCGAGGTCTAGTTCTGCCATAGAAAATGAGCATAGGAGTGTAAGCGAGATTATAGAGCAAAATTATTCAGTAGCATATATTTAATTGAGATATTGGAGGAAATTAAATTCATTATGAACATTTTTCTTTGACCTTGTCAATCATGTATTTAGAAACCACAATTGTACTTGAACAGAATGAACATAAAGATTGACTCGAAAAAAAGGAAAGAGATCATGTGTTTTTTCCGAAATATTTCATAACACATGTGTCTCCTCCTCCGTTTGCCATTCGGTGCGACGACGATAGTTCCATTGCCTCCGCCATCCATTTGTACCATCTCACAGTTTGAGTTCCTTCGAAGTAACTTAGTTAAATTCAAAGTTAAAGGCGGTTGTGGTAGAGTACTATTGATTAAAGAGGCATGCATTACCCCTCTGATTTTTTTTTTCAATCTTGTTCCTTCTCTCTAGATTTATGTAATTTTTATTTTTATTTTTTTTTATAACCAAACTAGATTTATTTCCATATTATGCATTACCCCTCTAAATTTTATTAATTACTGTAATCAATAAATTAATATCACATTTCTACAATTAATCTCAATTTATCAAACGCTTTCAACCAGTGAATACCTTATGGTGAGGTATATATGTCTTTGAGTGGTTTGATATTCCTCCTTCATAGATAATTAAAAATTTCGTATCATATATCTCCTCCATAGGTAATTAACCTTCATATGTATACCTCCTCCATAGATAGATAGCATTAATATGTATACCTCCTCCATAGGTAATTTACCTATCCATACCTAATTAGCATTCATGTATATTCCTAGTCAGTAGATAATTATACCTCCACCATAGGATTGTAAGAAGAAAAAGAAGGAAGAAGAAAGAAGAAGATGAACAAAATGAAGAAGATAGATTATAGGAAATTTATTTATTTATTTATTTTTTGTATCTATGGATTGCAAACTCGAAAATGGACTTATATCGAAAGACCTCGTTTATGAATTGCAATCAGAATCAATAGTTGTATTAATTAGCTAATTATTATGATATAAATCAGTCTTTTCCGATTTAAATCATAAGGGCATAATTGGAACATGAAAATAAATTTAAAACGAAAAAATATATGATTACATCATAAAATTAGAAAAAGAAATTTAATCCTATGTGGCATTAAAGTCAGAGGACTTGGATTACTAATAATACGTGTGTGGATTGCACCCAAATTCTATCATAAGAATTGGACTTATACTGAATTATTTAATTAAATAATTACAATTCCATATGGTACAAATGCAAAACTTATATAACAGCTCGATTCTAATTAATTAACAATGAAATGATGACTATATTTAACCCGTATGCTTGGGCTAGCTTTCTAGTCTGCGTTTCGGTTGGACTGGACTTGCTGTTGTTTATTGGGCTGCTCCTTCCATCTTCTGGCCTTTTCGGCCTTATGAGTTTATCCTTTGACCAAAGAAGAAAAAAATCTTCACGCCATTTTTACACTCAAAATTGTTATTACATGTTGAGGAAGTTTTGTATGCATATTTCACATAAATTGTCTTGGTTCTTGCTATAAAAAAAATATGGAGGTGTTAGTTATGCCTTTGAAAAAAAATGAGAATAGGTGTACAATGAATAACGTTACCGTGTATTTAGTATGTGAGATTTTGGAGGAAATTAAACTTAAATCAACAATAATTGTAGTTTCTTTTATGCGATGGCAATAATTAATTATAGTTGCTAGACATAAATAATTCCCTTTAAACAATTGGAGGAAGAGTTGTAGTCCCCAAATGATTTGAGAACAGTTACTCAAGTTAGTGTAGTCCCCAATTGGAAAGAAACACATCGAAGTTGACTATCACTTCATTCGGGATTTGGTCATCGCCAAGGCCATTTCCATTGTGGGGGATGATCAACAGAGTATACAATAACAGGTGCAATCAAGAGTAAATACAAAGCAATGGAATCCAATGCATACAATCTCCAACTTAGAAATATTATAGAACAGAAGAAACTGCAACCGACTAGTCATATATCCATCTTACACTTGTCATCATCTCCGTGTTCTTTGTAACCAATTCTATTCCAAATTATTCTTTTCAATTGTATATAAGCAGTGTTATTTTCATTGTACAAGTATGAATGAGAAATACAATTCCAACCTTCCTTTTCTCTGTTTTTAATTCTTCATAGGAAGTTTAGATTTTAGAGGTTCATAGACGAATGTAACGTGGAAGTCGTAGGATTTTTTGATGTATTTTTAATAGATTTTAAATATATTTATTACAAATTTTAGAAATTAAAGCACATAAAATTAATAAATTTTTTTGAAGAGATGACACGAATGTTCCATTTAGGGCTTCAATAGTGTCACCCAAAATAATATCATAAGACATAAAAGGGCCAATAACTTCTTATCAATAAAGTTATATATATTTTTTTGGTAAAGGACCCACTAGACTTGGAATACCGTCACAATGGCATCCCGTTACATATAAGTTCTTCTCCCCGCAAGCCCCCAAACAACTCATTTAGAGTCCACAAATAAGAGGGATGAGAAAACAATTGAGCAAATGGTTGTGGCTAATTGAAAGGATAATATGATGGTGAAAGAGTTGAACTATGAAATCTGTTTCATACCATGGCCTTCTCCAATCCTACTCAAATGAGTGACTATTCAGCTATCTTCTTAATGACTTCAACACGCACACTGGATACAAAATCAAGTGATTACTAAGTGTTATAATATTAAATAATTGTTAACTACCAGCCTAACTTAAAATTTTAAAGTCTCATTAACAAACAAAACTTACCAGCCCAGCTTAAAAAGTTGTAATCTTTCTTCCCCAAGTTGGGTAGTTATGAGAAAACTGTTCCGAGTGTTATTGTAGAAAGTGTTTTCTTTTGCATTTTCATATGTTCCTTCATTGAAGCCAATTTTTAAATGGCTCTTCAAAATAATTCTCACCCAAACTAAGAACCCAGGGTCTTCATGAGCAGAGACGGTGGAGAGGGAGAAAGAATAGGAGATTTATGGATGAATGGATCTTTATGTTTTGTTGAACTCCAACCTCACTTTGCATTAGAGCTTAGACATTTTACATTGATAATGCATTTCCAACATGTAAGTCGTAATAATATGAACTTATGCTGGTGCTGTTTCTTTTACTGGCTCTGTTTGTTGACTCTGTTTGTTGCCATCAAAATAAACCCTACTGGAACATAACAAACTTCAAAGACATTACTGAGAACCAAAATCAATATAAAACGAAGAACAAATGTCATTGTACAAAATGAGCACTAAAAACCCAATCTTTCACAAATGAAGCAATAGGGTCACCAAAACCAATTGGGTCACAAATCACATTCAAGTTTCAGTGTGGCATTGTATCAAACACCGTACGGTGAAAACAGGCTTCCCAATCAAACAACCCTATATAATCAGATCGAGCTGATCCAAATCAGCATCAAAATAAAGCAAAGAAAGAAAAATACACAGTTACTAATTAAAACCCTAACCCTAACTAAAGAGTAGCCAATCAGATCCACGGGCCAACAAGGCCCTTCAAGAGCTTGTAAACTTGGTCACCGCCTTGGTCCCTTCAGAAACGGCGTGCTTGGCGAGCTCACCGGGAAGCACAAGCCTCACAGCAGTCTGAATCTCCCGAGAAGTAATCGTCGGCTTCTTGTTGTACCTCGCAAGCCTCGAAGACTCCTGAGCGAGCTTCTCGAAGATGTCGTTGATGAAGCTGTTCATGATGCCCATGGCCTTGCTGGAGATTCCGATATCGGGGTGGACTTGCTTCAACACCTTGAAGATGTAGATCTTGTAGGTCTCGACGCTCTTCTTCGATCTCTTCTTCTTCTTATCTCCAGCGGCGGCTCCAGCTTCCTTCGGAAGCTTCTTGCCGGCCTTGGGCTTCTTCTCCGCCGGGGCTTTCTCAGCCACTGTGGACTTCTTCTCCTCAGCTGGCTTTTTCTCGGCGGGCTTCTTCTCGGCTTTGGGCGCCATTTGTGAGGGGAAAGTTTGAGGTTGGGTATTTGGGGATTTTAAGAGTTGGATTTGAGAGTTGGGATATTTTTGTTATGACTGAGTAGTGAGGAGGGATGTCAATTTATATATGTTCAGGGTTGGATTGTATTGGGTATTGGGATTTCACGCGGATCGCTGACTTGGATCTTATACTCAGTTTTTTTAATTTTTTTTAAACTGTTTAGCCGGGCGGCTATACTATTTTAAACATGGGCGCCTAGGCGCTGTACAGCTGTTCCTGTTTTTTTTTATAGTAAAATGTATAGCCGACCGGCTATACCAGATTACTTTCTAATTTTTTTAAAAATCGTATAGCCGGACGGCTTTACTGGTGTTTATTTTCAATTATCTTTAATAAATAGTATAGACATGGTCTTTTATATATATATATATATATATATATATATATATGTACGTATGTATTTTTCAATAATATATTTGTGTTCTATACACATCTCACGTTTTATAAAAAGCAATGTACAATAGTCGTATTATACATATATGTACGTATTTCTAATGTTTTATACACGTATTTTTTACAAAATTTTCAGTAAGACACACAAAATTCAGTTATTATATAAATAATTCTAACATATTATTGAATAAGAATAATATATGTCATAAAAATTATATTAAAATATTATATAGTGGCCAATTAATATCTACATTAGATATGTTGAAACTGGCAAATTAATATCTATAAAGTACAAACTAATGCAACTAGAAGGTTACATTTTTTAAAAACATTTATTAATTAAATAGTATAGCCGTGCGGTTATACCTTTTAAATATAATGTATTTAAATAGTATAACCGACCGGCTATACTATGATTTTTTATATATCAAAAATAGAATATCCGCGAGGCTAGATTTTTTTGACACGTGTCACCTAATCGCTAAGGGTCCTCTTTTTGAAAAATAGTACAGCCGAACGGCTATACTCCGTGTTTTAATATTTTTTTATATACTCCTCTTTTTGACACGTGGCGCCTAATCGATGGGATCCTTTTTTTTTTTATATAAAAAAAATAGTATAGCTGAACGGCTATACTCAAATTTTTTTAAAATATAGCCGCATGTGTAAAATAGTATAGCCGCACGGCTGTACTATTTTTAGACCCCCAGCAATTAGGTGCCACGTATCAACACATGTCTATTTTATTTTTTTAAAAACATGGAGTATAGCCGGTCGGCGATACTATTTATAAAAAAAAATGTATTATAGCCTCCCGTCTGTTCTAATACATTATATTTCAAAGATATAGCCGCCCGGCTATACTATTTAATAAAATAATAATAATAATAATAATAAAAAGGACCCTCCTAGTTGCTATAGATATTAATTTGTTAGTTTCAACATATCCAAAGTAGTTATTAATCTTCCACTATATGATATTTTAATATAATTTTTATCACATATGTTATTCTTATTCAATAATATGTGAGAATTATTTGTATAATACGTGAATTTTGTGTGTCTTACTAAAATTTTTGTAAAAAATACGTGTATAAAATTAGAAATACATACGTACATGCACAATACGACTATTGTATGTTTGCTTTTTAAAAAAACCGTGAGACGTGTATAGAACACGAATATATTTATTAAAGACAATTTTTAAAAAACCAGTAAGGCCGCCCGGCTATACTATTTTTTTAAAAACAATTGGATAAAAATCGGGTATAGCCGCGCGGCTATACTATTTGCTATAAAAAAAACCAGAACAGTTTTACAGCCCCAGGCGCCCACGTCGTTCGGCTATACTGTTTTAAAAAAAATAAAAAACCAAGTATAGCCGATCGGCTGTACTATTTTTTAATATAAAAAAGAGGACCCCAACGATTAGGCGCCACGTGTCAACACATGTTTATTTTTTTTTAAAAAGGAGTATAGCCGGCGGCTGTACTATTTTTTTTTATAAAAAGACCCTTTATCCATTAGGCGCCACGTGTCAAAAAGTATAGCCGCCCGGCTATACTGAATTTTAAAAAAATTCGTAGTATAGCCGTGCGGCTGTACGATTTGAATACATTATATTGAGAAGTTATATTAATTAACCATTGACCCAACTAATTAGGCATTTAACCAAATGGCATACTGTCAAGCCACTCAGTTGGGCGACTTGCATAGCCAATACAAACTATTCTATTTCCAAAAGTAAGTCTTATAATGACCTTGAAGTAACTCTAGTGTTCCAATGTGGGTGCTCAAACATGTTTGCAATGCCTTGGAAAACCAACAAAACTAAATTTTCTTATTGCACACATTATTTGTCATAGAGAATTGCACGCTGAGTTGGAGTGTTCTTGGTAATTGCTTCACTTTTTAAACAACACTTTACATGAAGAATACTACCACCTCTCTTGCTACCATACCCATAAATATTTGTTTGAAATTGTTGTTCTGGTTGGCAAAGAGATTGCAAAATTACCGTCTTGCATTTTTGTTACAACAAGTAAAAACTAATCTTTGCCTCTCACATTCTTTCATAGTTAGTAAAATACAAATCGGAAAAAATACGAAAACATTCCATAATTAATAGCAAGTCTTAAGAGTCTGCAAAAAATTGATGAGTATTCTTTGGGAACCTGTTGCAGAGCTGCAAAAAATTGGCCAGCTTTCACTTAGAACCATCAAATGGTCTTTATAGAAGAGAACATGAGATAGCAAAAGGCTTGTTGACTTAGTTTAGGGTAGTTTCTTAATGTTAGTGACCTCAGAGCATTAGCAAACTACATGCAATGACAATTTTATTTATCAGCACCATATCATCATCATATTGGGAATCAGGAGCTGATCCAAATCGCTAAAAATAATTCTTCATTTGATAAAAATGTTCTTAAATGGAAAATTCTTTGTATAAGAAAGCAGTCTTATTGCCATTTTTTTTCTTTAAAATAAGACAGATTCTTCGGTGTAATGAAATTCAAATTTCTAACTAATCACTATTAATATTATTCATGAACAAATTAACTAGCACATATACTTCACCAAAAGTCCCCTTTAATTTCTAAAAGCAATTCTGTATTTTTAACTGGCAAATATCTTTATTAAACATGAAAAATACATACGTATGAATATAATACAGGTATTGTATATTTGCTTCTTAAAAAACATGTATTTTACCGAGTTTTTAAGACGTGTATGAAAAACATAAGTATTATTGAAATATTTACATTTGCTTTTAAAAAACATGTATTTTATCGAGCATTTAAGCAAGCAAGGGATAATGTTCCAGGCCTTAGCACATGAGTTGCCCTTTATATTGCCAATGAGAACTTTTGAATCAGATTCCATCACCATCCTTGAATAGCCTCTCTGTCTCGCACACATCGGAGCTTCAATGGCAGCTTCAGTTTCAGCATTCAGTACACTGTTACAGCTGCGCTTTCTAGCGTATCCAAAGCAAAACAACTTGTTCTGATTCCTCATCACCACACCCAGATCCGCGTCATGGTTCTTCCAGGCATCATCAAAATTGAACTTAATTGCACCATTTTTAGGGGACTTCCAGATTTCAGAGGGCGGGATGATGACACCAATCCCATTCCTAGAGGAGGCAACTTGATTTTTCACAGCTTCAAATTCAGAAGCTGCAGAAACAGCATTTTCCATCACCCTTCTGGGATCAATCATAGAGTCTTCAAAACGGAATTTGCACATTGTTTTCCAAATTTCCCATGCAATGAAACTAGTCACTGATAGAACCCAAACTTGCTCCTTTGACAGAACATGACAATTTAACCCATTGAACCAACGATCAATAGTTGTGAAGCTTTGCAGGTTCACTCAATAATTCAAGGGGGAGCCAAACCAGACCTCTTGGGTCCAAGGGCACATAAAAATAGTATGTTCCTCAGATTCCTCATATTGATTGCAACTGGGGCAGATGGGGGACTTGATCATCCTTCTACGAAAAAGGTTTAGCCCGGTGGGCAAGGCCTTCCAGATGCCTTTCTAAACACAACCCTCAATCACATGGGACGAACGGTTATTCCTTCCAATAGAAGAAACAAAGACCACCCGCTTGTTAAAACCTGATCTCACAGTATACAAACCAGAGTTGTTCCAAGGCCACACAATTCTGTTTTCCCTATGCAAATTACCAAAGGCAACCTCCCTCTGCACACCCCCAAGTTGATTGTGTAGAAAACACGTGGAAAGTAAACAAACAAGTCATATTTGTGGAGACAATACATAACTAGATGAACCATATCTATAAAACGAAGACCATGGTAGAATATATAGGAAGCTTAGGTTATTTCAAACAATCGACAAACTAAACTACAAAACCATTATTATACTGAGAACCAAAATCTCTATAAAACGAAGAACAAATGGCATTCTACGACATGAGCACTAAGAGCAGAATAACATAAAAACCCAATCTTTCACAAAATTGAAGCACTAGATAGAAAAAAAATTGGGTCAAAAATCACACGCATTGTATAAAATGCCATACGGTAGGATTCCCAATCAAAAAATCCTACACAATCCAACAACATATAGGCAGAACACCGAATATTATATGAACCAGAGCAGGAACGAAAAATACACATTTACTAATTACAACCCTAACCCTAATCAAAGAGCAGCCATTCCAATCCACAGCCCAACAACGCCCTTCAAGAGCTTGTAAACTTGGTCACCGCCTTGGTCCCTTCAGAAACGGCGTGCTTGGCGAGCTCACCGGGAAGCACGAGCCTCACAGCAGTTTGAATCTCCCGAGAAGTAATCGTCGGCTTCTTGTTGTACCTCGCAAGCCTCGAAGACTCCTGAGCGAGCTTCTCGAAGATGTCGTTGATGAAACTGTTCATGATGCCCATGGCCTTGCTGGAGATCCCGATATCAGGGTGGACCTGCTTCAGAACCTTGAAGATGTAGATCTTGTAGGTCTCTACGCTCTTCTTCGATCTCTTCTTCTTCTTATCTCCTGCGGCGGCTCCGGCTTCCTTCGGGAGCTTCTTGCCGGCCTTGGGCTTCTTCTCCGCCGGGGCTTTCTCAGCGACTGTGGACTTCTTCTCCTCAGCAGGCTTCTTCTCGGCCGGCTTCTTCTCAGCTTTGGGCGCCATTGTTGGAGTTGTGAGAGAAAGGTTTGAGGTTGGGAATTTGGGGATTTTACGAAATGGATTTGAGAGTTGGGATATTTTTTGTGATGACTGAGTAGTGAGGAAGGAAGTATATTTATATATGCCGAGGGTTGGATTCTATTGGGTATTGAGCTTTCACGCGGATCGCTGACTTGGAGTGTGGCTTCGGCCGTGGGATTGGGTTTGAGAACGCTTAGGAATCGACGGTTGAGATGAGGTAAGCTGGTTCAAGCGGATTGGTGACGGATTGGTGGGTTTGGGTGGGATCTGACGGTGGATAGTTTTTGGATGAAATTGGCAGTGGATGGTTGGCATGGGTTATTCGGTATGGATTCTTGACATCATCCGGAATCTGGGTGTGGTCCAAAATAAAGTTTTGTTTTTCATATAAAAAACTTTCATGTTTTGTTATTTTATCAGAAAATTCCAAGTTTAAAAAACTTTTAATAACAAAAAAAATCCAATTAATCGAAATTTATTAAGGACATTTCATAAACCGATAAATCGGTAAACCAAACTGAAAAAATAGGTTTTGACTTGAATAGGTTCGGTTCTTGGTTTTCGCCACTTAAAATTGAACCGGAGCCTAATACCAGAATCTCAACCTTGGTCATCTCCCTCAGGGTCAAACAATTCCCGCAGTGGTTCTTACGCTGGTACAGTGGTGAGATAATTAGTTCAATAATAATCAATCAAAGTTAGCAACAAATGCACGGGAATGAACCAGTTGACATGGCACCATTTTTATTAGTGTGGTTAGGGAACAACATGTTGTGCCTCAAAAGAGGTTTCTTTTAAAATTTATAAACTCGCAAGCGCACGAATCGAATATAGCATAAGCGTGTAAGAGCGAGATCGTACCCAAGGGATTGCGTGTAAAGATAGAAAACCAATTATACCCAAGTTAATTTCATTGCCAACCTAGTTGATTTAAATGGTGATTTGTTTGTTCATAAAGAAAATTAAATAAAGCATAAAACAAATACGGAAATGACAATAAACTGAAATTAAGATTTAAATTTATAAGAAAAATAACTAAGGTATTAGAATCCACACCATCATTCCATAAGATCCTAGTTATTTATCTTTCAATTCCCATGGAGTAGCAATCTAGAAATCAATCTACTGCTTTCTCAAGATTTATCAATTAAGCTTGTAATTTAGATCATAAGTAAATTTTCCTTCCCTTCATAAGTACAAATTCTAAGCATAAAATGTAAACAAAATTATTTAACTACAAAGGATCAAAGTTTCCTAAGCATCCTATGTGAAAAAGTTTATTTGAATAACAAAATATCAAAGAAATTTGTAAACTAGAAATATAAACCAAGGATGAATTAATAGATTAATCCAAACTCTGAACTACCACAAATACATGTTATATGTCACAATACATGATAGAAGTGGTGAAAAGAAGATTAATCTATTAATCATGTGAAGTAAAAATTATAATCATTGAACACCACAATATTTGAGAATTGAAAATAAAAACTAGAACTTTATTTAATAATGGTGTTTCATCCAACCTTAGTTAGGTAATTTAAATAGACATAATTAATATTTAAAACAAAATAAAGAAACTAATATACATAAATTAAATGAGAACTAGGAAAGGAAGAACAAGTTTAAAAGAGTTATTAGCTCTTGGTTCTTTCCTTTCCATCATTGTTCTCTCTCTTCCTCACTCTTTCTCTCTCTCTTTTGCCGTGTGTTTCTCCTGAATTTCTAATCTCCACACCACTCTCTTGAGTTGCTGCCTATTTATAGAAGCATGAAGCCCCTTTAATTCCAGCTGCATATGCAAGCTGTCTTCTAGAACCTGTCTTGGTGTGTGACAGCCTGTGGATTGAGTTTTTATCCAATTGCTCCAATTTTTGGATATGTAGTAGTCGACATCTTATTGAACAAGTGTCATGAAGGATATTTATTCATTTGAGCATGGGAGAATTCGTTTTTCAGGCCTGCAAATGGACTGTACAGCATGAGCTGTAAAAGGCAAAGTCATCAAATCCAACTTGAGTTCTTCCTCTCTTTTTGCAACACATTGCTTATTCCTCCTCCTCCTCATGCCATTGGTGGAAGACACTTAATATCTACAAACAACCACTCATTAAATACAAAAACAAAGATTGGAAATAGCCAATACAAATACTCTAATAGATTTACATAATACAAAAGAAAGTACTAACAAATATAAATTTAAGGATAAAACTTGTATTAATTTTGTGCTCATCAAATACCCCCAAACCTATATTTTGCTAGTCCTCAAGCAAAAGAAAATTAAAACTAAGTAGAAAAGAAAACTAAGCCACTTTCGCAGGGATCTCGATTGCATTGAGCGAATGCAACAAGCCTTTAAACCTCTAGGCATCCCTAGTAGGAGGAGTTGTGTCTCCTGAGGGTTTAACAGATACGATACCCACAAACGTTTTACTGACTCTGTAAAACAAAGTAATTAGAAAACTTAAAAGATTGTGTTAGTCCTTTAAGCAAAACAGCAAAAACAAAAATAAAAACAAAAACAAAAACAAATTCAAAAATAAAAACTCAAAACAATCTTTCTGCACATTTTCTGAAGAGAAATGACTCATGCACATGACTTAAACGTTTTAACAATGAAAGCTCAGTTTTAGACATTATTTACAAGGTGGCAAAGTTCAAAACGTAATATGCTTAAAATGTGGTAGTGTGATGGCCAAATTCAACTCATTCTCCAATTTCAGTTTTTACAAAACTTCAAAAATCATACCAAGCACAAATGTAACTTCAAATCTCACCAAAGTTGTCCTCTCACAAATGAATCACTCAGAAGAGGGCTACAATGCATCACTCAATTATAAATATGAGAATAGAGTTAAACCATAAGGGACTTAACTCACAATAGAAGGATGAAAAACATGCATAACTATGATCTCAAGAAGGATGCCAAACACTTAAAAGTTTGAAAAATGTGTGCAGTTCAACCACATGACATTTAGGATCAATTTAGGTCTTTACCATGGGTTGTAATGGGGCTAAGGGTGAAAGGTGAGTGAGAAATGAAGGATATGGATACAACAAAGTTCAAGGAACTCACAATGTAAGAGCATATAACAGTTGATTACAAGACTTTGAATCCTCACGCTTAAGATTTTTTTTATTTTACGTGATCAACTAGACCACAAAGCTTTATACCTCCATTTATTTTGATTCACACTCCTTTCTTCTATTTGAACAACCATCAATTTATTTTTTGAAGCCAATAAAGAAACTTGGACTCGAAATCTGAATCAAATGTCACCTAACCACAAGTTTTCTCTTTTCTTTCACTCTTGGAGTGAAGTTCTTCTTTTTTCTTTTTTTTAAATTTAATTATTATTATTTTTTATTTAAGTAATATCTCTTCCCAAACTTAGCATAAAAAACACATCCAAACTAAAGCTCATGAGTTCCTTAAAAAGGTAAATTCTTGTTTTTCAGGTTAAGGCTGAGACTAATAATTGGTTAAATGAAAGAAAAGGCTTACATGTAGGCTCAAAGTGGTTACAATGGAAAATCATGCTTAAGCATGCATACGGTTAGTTTGAAAGGCACAAACAGTTCAAAGAGGGCCTTAATATCATTTCTCAAATGTCATGTAATCAAATTGCACAAGAATGAATGTTTTTTTAAGTGCTCAACCAAGTCAATGAATAATGAGATCAAACAACAACTTGGATGACAAGAAAATAAGAATATGTGTATAACACTCATGAAATGAAGCACAAGGCTCAAAGCTCACATTATATGGTTATACAAGTCTAATTCATGCTTGATACAATTCTTTGGATCATGCAAGTCCCTTAACTGGAGAATTATGAAACAAATGGCAAGTGCATGGAGTGGTTCAAACATATCATGCTAGAACGATGCCATTCAGTGAATAATTTTTTATTATTATTTTTATATAGACATTTTCAATCAAGTCATGTAAACATTCATCACAATCTCATCTTATGTGTCCGGAAAGTGACTTGAAAACAAAATGACTCAAAACTGAAAAGAAAACAAACTAAAAGAAAGCAAGAAATTAAGTGAAACGAAAATAAGACTTGCTATCCCTTCCCAAACTTAGAAATAAACATTGTCCTCAATGTTGAAAAATTTAGGCATCAGCAAAGTTATAACAAGAAATGAAAGGGATTTAAAGTAATTAAATAAAAGAACAAACAAGAATTAAAACTACAATTTAGTTGCAAAAACAAAACAAAATCAAACGGAACAAAACCAAACCAAATACAACAGTAAGCCCTAACAACAGTTCTACGCACGCAGAAATCCAGCCCATGAGAACGTTCAAATCAATTGAAAACCCAACCCAAACGAAAGCCCAAACACTTCTTTTATTATTATTAGTATTAATTATTATTTTTATTATTATTAAAAATTAAAGAAAACAAAGAAGCGTTGTCAGAAGCGCAAGGAACGAGATTTCTGAAAAGAGAGAAGAGGGGCCGGATGTCTCGTTTACTGATAGGTCACGGGCCAAAAGAGGTGAGGGACGTGTCAGCGTGCAGAGGCCGCTTTTACATCCCCCAAGCCAGAATTATTGGCTTCGTAGGAAGGCGCGGCGACTTTTTATTTCTTGAAAGCGCTGAAAGGCAGAAATACATTTAAGAGGGTTGGGGGACGGGTGCGGCAGAAGGAGATAAGCTGTAGGGGCGTGCGAAACCCAGAAGCGCAGCGGCTAGGGTTTAGAAAAAATTAAGTCTATAAAAGGCAGAGAAAAATTGAAAAACACAAACTCCTAAACACACAAAAGAGAAAAGAAAGAAGAAAAGAGAGTGAAAAATCAAAATGGCCTCTTCCTATCCATTTTCGTTGGATCTTAACTTAGCTCCACCAACTCAGACTTGGGGCCAAGCAGTGGCACCAGTATGGGTGCCCTATTTTGCCTCCGCACGGGGGCCTGTAACAGTGAATGACTCAATACTCCTGGACAACGATGTTGCCATTGGAGTTGCGAGAAATCTAGTGACTCCTAAAGATATACGTGTGCTGGGCACAAGGGATGATAATCGGGCCGTGAGCGACGCCCTGGCACTGAGCGTGCAGAGTACAACATGTGTCGCAAGCTTGGGTCATCGCCTACTTGCGAAGTCCCATGAGGTAGAGGTGCTGAAAGGTCAGTTGGCAGCGGAGCGAAGTATAGTTGAAGATTGTCAGAGTGTTATAAAAAGCTTGAAAAGGGAGAGGTCAAGGATAGTGGAGGTGAATCGACACCAGCTAGAAGTATTGCGGGACGAGAATAAAAACCTATCAAAGATGGTAGAGTTGTACTCTCGAGACATTGTTGTGTAGATTTAGCTCCACCAAAATGGATTAAGCTGCATCCTCAACTTGTGATACTCGCAAGTGCACGAACCGTTGGTAGTATAGCGTATGTAAGTGCGAGGTCGATTCCACAGGGATTGGTGATTGAATGATCCAATTTAGTTTCCCTACACAAAATAGAAACAAAAACAAAGAACATAAAACAAGGAAGAAAGAAATAAGTAACTCAAGCAAATAAGTTCCCAAGTTCAATTTAGATTAATGGATTGATTCTAGCTAAAGTATGATTAAGCCATGGTGTGTGGTCATAACCTTGTGTTCCTAATTCCCTAATTTGATCATTTGTTGTCTAACCTAAAATTAAGCATTAGGAACCCATTAAGCATAGAAGAACAATTTAAACAACCAAGCATGTATCTAATCCCTGTTGTCGAATGTCCATACATACTCTTCCTATTCATAGTTCAATTCGAATTAAAGCATGGTGTATACTCTTAATTCAAACCAAGATAGCTAACATGCAAGCCTAAATGGTGATCAATCATTCAAACTAGCATATTAACTTATAAGCATAATGAATAAGAACAAAAACCATAATTGAAACTTGGAAACTAATTCAACTTGAAAACTTAAGAAAAGAATTTACATAACAAAGAAAAATAAATTACAACTAAGAAGCAAAAGGAAAGCTAGAATTGAGAACTAGAAAGCAAAATTAAGAGAATTTGAGGGAGAGAAGGGAAGGGAGCTCTAGAGAAGTGTTTGAGAGCTCCCCCCATTGGGGTGTGTTTACAAGCTTAGAGAACATCCCTATTTATAGGCCTAAGGGAAGTGAAAATCTGAATTCAATATGGCTAATGCATACAACACTTGTATTATAAAATCTTGAATTGGTTGATGCACTTGTATTAGAAAATCAGAATTGGTTGATGCACTTCACCAATAAATCCCACCAGCAGCCCTAGCTCATCTTCATGTCACCATGACCAAGCTTCCAACCAGAAACAATAGCTCATCCTGAGTTCAGCATGACCAGCAACTTCAAGGGCTTACAAATTGGGCTTCTCTTAAGCAAATGACAACTTTAAGCACTCCAAATTGAAGTTCAGAATGTGTCTGATCCAACCACATAAGTATTGGCCCAATCCAAGCTCGGATGAAGAAGTTAAGGCCAAAACAAATTGCTAACTCGTTTTTGCTCGCTGACAAAATCCATCCTGAGCATGGTTCTGTGTTTGCTAGGTAACAGACTCCATATTTATCCAATGGGGCTGAAGTTTGGATATGTTATAGTATACACCCATTGGAACAGCTTTCATGAAGAATGCGGCCTCATCCGAGTTGTGTAGGTTGCTGAAACAAAGCTTGCAATATGACCTACGGAACTGGACTGGCAGGGGGCTGTAGCCAAAATGAGTTTGTCTTTAAGCACTTCTTCCCTTTATCCAAATCAGGCTTTAACATGCATGGATTGCATCATTTCCTATCCAAAGCCATCATTGTTACCTAAAGCTGAAAGATAAACACAAAAAGGATTAAAAGCACAAGTTTAACTCAAAAACATAACCAAATCATAAGCTAGAATGGTACAAAATGATATACAATTATGAACCGATCAGACATGCGAAAGCAGCTGGAGGACCTAGACCGACCAGGGAAACGCAGCAATCAGATCGCGAGAGAAGTTTTGCTGAAGCGAAGATTGCGATCTTTGGGAGCTCAAGTGATGAGCCCCAAGAGGCTGCGCGTGAAGACCCTGGAGAGGACATCCAGAGGGCCAAACTCAAAGCTCCTATGGACGAGACACCGAGCACTGTGAAAAAATAATTTCTAATGTATTATTGGTGTGCCTGTTTGTTTCGCCCTTCCCTTGTATTTTTCATTTTCATTTTGTTTCACTCTTTTTTTTTTCTTCCGGAAATAAAAGAAATTAAGTTGCAAAAGAAAGAGTAAGCACACTTCCCAAACTTAAAATAAAACAAAGATGACAGCCGAAAGGGAAAACACACTTCCCAAACTTAAAATAAAACAAAGCAAAACACAAAGCACCAAAAAATGAAAGTAACGGGCAAAAACATAAAACACCAGAAAACACGGAGGTAAAAAGAAAAGTAAAGTGAAAGTAGAAATGCTCCCTTCTAAATGCATGCGACCGCAAAATCCTCGTGAAGCGTAGGGATCCGAGAAAAAAAAAGGGCAACGGCTGGATAACAATCTGGAGATCCGAAGTGGATGTCGGCTCCCTCATCAGTAGATGTCTATTTAAACCGTGCATTGGTTAAGTGTTGGAGTACCCTTCATTTCTTCCTGCAAACTCAAGAAAAACCATCAAATAATTCAGAAACAAAGCAATGGCAATCTCATGCGCTCACCTTGATGATCTCAACCTTGAATTGTCCCTTGCACCTCCGAATGCGCAGATAAGGGCTCCTCCAAACCCTGTCTTCCCAAACTCTACATATCATCACGGCACGGCCTCAAACTTTGCTGAGGCAATACCGAACTTTGCTGAGGCAAGGCCGAACAGAGCAGTGCTGCTAGGAGGCATGATTGGCAGCAAGCTCACACTGGCAGATCATTGGCATATAGCACACAGGTCTGACAATGTGGCAGTGGATGAGTCCCACACTTTTACCGCGCTCCAAGCGGTCTCGGCCACAAATCTGGGCTTGCGCCTACTGGCGAGAACGCGGGAGTGTTCAGCACTGAGTGAGGAGGTGGCCTCCTTGAAAGCTCTGGTGGCGGATTTGCAGAAACGGCTCTACTGTGCCAACCAGAATGTAGAAGCACTGCAGAAGAGAAATAATGATCATGTCGAACTTTTGCAGGTTCTACAAGTAAGAGCAAGTAGAGGCAATTAGCATGATGCCTCATGTGGCTCAGAATCTGGAAACAAACATGTGACTGAGAAATTTATGTATGCATTTTCACATTTGTGTATGTAATCACATGTTTATGAAATGAATAAGTTTTTGAGCCAAATTTCTGTGTGTGCAATCATGAAGCAATCTACTTCCCAAACTTAACAACAAATTAAATACATAAACAAGTAAGAGAAAGAAAGAATTACAGTAATAAAAGCAGAGAGAGACAAGAAATTCGGAATTACTTTAAAAATAAATAAATAAATAAATAACAAAACAAAACTTCTAAACCTTACCCCTGAACCTAAATCAAACATTGTCCTTAATGTTTCAAAATAAAAGCATAGCAAATGTATGAAATAAGAGGGTAAATGATATAGAAAGATAATACTTGGAAAATATGCGTGCCAATCCCTTAGTATTTATCCATTGCAGAATAAAAGACAAAAATAATAAAAAAAATCCAAGCAAAAATAAATAAAGACCAAAATGAATCAAAACACACAAAAAGAAAACTAAAATCTATACAAACACGAAAAAATAATCACTCATGAAAAAAAAAAATACAAAAAATAACCACACAAATAAATAAGCAAAAATTATATATATATTTTTATAAATGTTTTTTTTTTTGTTTTTTTTACACTCAGTAACAAAAAAAAAAAAAAACTTATTTTAAAAACACAAATATACAAGCAACTCACGGATGATCAGTTAAGGGCCTCATAAAACACAGCCAGGGGATCCGGGAAGGTTGGAGGGGTCACAATGGTCCCGCTTAAAACCCAAACTTCTTAAACACCGAAGGTCGCCTAAAGAACTCCTAGACACTGTATTGACGAAGACGCTCAATGGAGTTACCAAAAGTCAGCTCATATGAAAAATCTTTTTTTTTTTAAAAAAAAAATTGTTTTTTTTTAAAATAATAAAAAAAAAAATAAAAAAAAAATAATAATAACAATAACAAAACAAGAAAAGAGAAAGAATTGGAATGCTCCCCCTTGAAGCGATTAGGTCGAGCATGGATGCATTTGGAGGTCGCGACTTCTCCTACTACTCCACATTTCTCTATTTCGTCGCGATAGACCTCTGCCGACGAAATTTCGTCGGGAGAGGTTTTCTAGACTTTTTTTTTCCCTTTTTTCTCAAAAACTTAATTTTAATTTTTTATTACTTTTATTTTTTGACCAACTTCTTTAGTTTAATATATGTAATTAAGTAATATCCTAGCCTTTTTAAATTACTTTAATTGGTAATTATTATTTCTTTAGTGAATATTTAAATGTTTTACTCTTTTCATAAATTACTTAATAAATAGTAATTAATTATTTTATATATATCGGCTATACTATTTTACAAACCCTTTAAGTAGCATAATATGAATTTCTATTTTTTAATTACTTTGATTAGTAATTATGTTTTAGTTATTATTTACTTAGTGAACAGTGAAGGAAAAAAAGAAAAACAAAAATCGAATTACTATTTATTAAGTAATATAATTCATGACGTTAATTAACATATTTAATACAAATTATTGACTAAATAAATAATAATTCAAGTATAATTACTAATTCAACTAATCAAATCAGTCAAATATATTATTCACTTACTAAAAATAAAATTTTAAAAAATTAATTAACCTAAACATCCTAAGTTTATATATATATTTTTTAAAAAGACCTCTCCCGACGAAATTTCGTCGGCAGAGGTTTTTTTGTCGGGATAAACCTAATCCGACGGATATTTGCCGGCATAGACCTATGCCGACGAAATTTCGTCGGGAGAAGTGTTTATGTTAATTTTTTTTTTAATACAAATACAAAATTAGTTTCATTACTTTTGTTTTTTCCCCAACTTCTTTAATTTAATTAATATCTCATAGTCCTTTATACATATATATATATATATATATATATATATATATATATATGTACGTATGTATTTTTCAATAATACATTCGTATTCTATACATGTCTACTAGTTTTGAAAAAACAAACGTACAATAGTCGTATTGTACATGTACATACGCATTTATAATGCTTAATACCCGTATTTTTTAGAAAATTTTCAATAATTCACACAAAGTTCACGTATTATACAAATAATTCTCGTATATTATTGAATACCAATAATATATGTTATAAAAGTTATACTAAAACATTATACAGTGGCTTATTAGTATCTACTTTGGATATGTTGAAACTAGCAAATTAATATCAATAAAGTACAAACTAATGAAACTTGGAGGGTCCTCTTTTCTTTTTTTAATTTATGTATTAAATAGTATAGATAGACCTTCTAGAATAGTATAGCCGTGCGGCTATACTTCGATTTTTTCTCTTCAAAAATAGCATAGTGACACGTGGCGTCAAATTGCTGGAGGGTCCTCTTTTTTTAAAAAAAAATATTAAAAAATGAGTACAGCCGCGCGGCTATACTCTGTGCGTTTAATTTTTTTTTTTTTAAAGTAGAGTTGTCTTGACACGTGGCGACTAATGACTGGGCTCCTCTTTTTTTACATGTGGAAATAGTACAGCCGCACGGCTATACTCAGTTTTGTAATTTTTTTTTTAAAACAGTATAGCCGCACGGCTATACTATTTTACAAACCCTTTAAGTAGCATAATACGTATTTCTCTTTTTTAATTACTTTGATTAGTAATTATGTTTTAGTTATTATTTACTTAGTGAACAGTGAAGGAAAAAAAGAAAAAGAAAAATCGAATTACTATTTATTAAGTAATATAATTCATGACGTTAATTAACATATTTAATACTAATTATTGACTAAATAAATAATAATTCAAGTATAATTACTAATTCAACTAATCAAATCAGTCAAATATATTATTCACTTACTAAAAATAAAATTTTAAAAAATTAATTAATCTAAACATCCTAAGTTTATATATATATTTTTTAAAAAGACCTCTCCCGACGAAATTTCGTCGGCAGAGGTTTTTTTGTCGGGATAAACCTAATCCGACGGATATTTGCCGGCATAGACCTATGCCGACGAAATTTCGTCGGGAGAAGTGTTTATGTTAATTTTTTTTTTAATACAAATATAAAATTAGTTTCATTACTTTTGTTTTTTCCCCAACTTCTTTAATTTAATTAATATCTCATAGTCCTTTATACATATATATATATATATATGTACGTATGTATTTGTCAATAATACATTCGTATTCTATACATGTCTACTAGTTTTGAAAAAACAAACGTACAATAGTCGTATTGTACATGTACATACGCATTTATAATTCTTAATACCCGTATTTTTTAGAAAATTTTCAATAATTCACACAAAGTTCACGTATTATACAAATAATTCTCGTATATTATTGAATACCAATAATATATGTTATAAAAGTTATACTAAAACATTATACAGTGGCTTATTAGTATCTACTTTGGATATGTTGAAACTAGCAAATTAATATCAATAAAGTACAAACTAATGAAACTTGGAGGGTCCTCTTTTCTTTTTTTAATTTATGTATTAAATAGTATAGATAGACCTTCTAGAATAGTATAGCCGTGCGGCTATACTTCGATTTTTTCTCTTCAAAAATAGCATAGTGACACGTGGCGTCAAATTGCTGGAGGGTCCTTTTTTTTAAAAAAAAATATTAAAAAATGAGTACAGCCGCGCGGCTATACTCTGTGCGTTTAATTTTTTTTTTTTAAAGTAGAGTTGTCTTGACACGTGGCGCCTAATGACTGGGCTCCTCTTTTTTTACATGTGGAAATAGTACAGCCGCACGGCTATACTCAGTTTTGTAATTTTTTTTTTAAAACAGTATAGCCGCACGGCTATACTATTTTACAAACCCTTTAAGTAGCATAATACGTATTTCTCTTTTTTAATTACTTTGATTAGTAATTATGTTTTAGTTATTATTTACTTAGTGAACAGTGAAGGAAAAAAAGAAAAAGAAAAATCGAATTACTATTTATTAAGTAATATAATTCATGACGTTAATTAACATATTTAATACTAATTATTGACTAAATAAATAATAATTCAAGTATAATTACTAATTCAACTAATCAAATCAGTCAAATATATTATTCACTTACTAAAAATAAAATTTTAAAAAATTAATTAACCTAAACATCCTAAGTTTATATATATATTTTTTAAAAAGACCTCTCCCGACGAAATTTCGTCGGCAGAGGTTTTTTTGTCGGGATAAACCTAATCCGACGGATATTTGCCGGCATAGACCTATGCCGACGAAATTTCGTCGGGAGAAGTGTTTATGTTAATTTTTTTTTTAATACAAATATAAAATTAGTTTCATTACTTTTGTTTTTTCCCCAACTTCTTTAATTTAATTAATATCTCATAGTCCTTTATACATATATATATATATATATATGTACGTATGTATTTGTCAATAATACATTCGTATTCTATACATGTCTACTAGTTTTGAAAAAACAAACGTACAATAGTCGTATTGTACATGTACATACGCATTTATAATTCTTAATACCCGTATTTTTTAGAAAATTTTCAATAATTCACACAAAGTTCACGTATTATACAAATAATTCTCGTATATTATTGAATACCAATAATATATGTTATAAAAGTTATACTAAAACATTATACAGTGGCTTATTAGTATCTACTTTGGATATGTTGAAACTAGCAAATTAATATCAATAAAGTACAAACTAATGAAACTTGGAGGGTCCTCTTTTCTTTTTTTAATTTATGTATTAAATAGTATAGATAGACCTTCTAGAATAGTATAGCCGTGCGGCTATACTTCGATTTTTTCTCTTCAAAAATAGCATAGTGACACGTGGCGTCAAATTGCTGGAGGGTCCTTTTTTTTAAAAAAAAATATTAAAAAATGAGTACAGCCGCGCGGCTATACTCTGTGCGTTTAATTTTTTTTTTTTAAAGTAGAGTTGTCTTGACACGTGGCGCCTAATGACTGGGCTCCTCTTTTTTTACATGTGGAAATAGTACAGCCGCACGGCTATACTCAGTTTTGTAATTTTTTTTTTAAAACAGTATAGCCGCACGGCTATACTATTTTACAAACCCTTTAAGTAGCATAATACGTATTTCTCTTTTTTAATTACTTTGATTAGTAATTATGTTTTAGTTATTATTTACTTAGTGAACAGTGAAGGAAAAAAAGAAAAAGAAAAATCGAATTACTATTTATTAAGTAATATAATTCATGACGTTAATTAACATATTTAATACTAATTATTGACTAAATAAATAATAATTCAAGTATAATTACTAATTCAACTAATCAAATCAGTCAAATATATTATTCACTTACTAAAAATAAAATTTTAAAAAATTAATTAACCTAAACATCCTAAGTTTATATATATATTTTTTAAAAAGACCTCTCCCGACGAAATTTCGTCGGCAGAGGTTTTTTTGTCGGGATAAACCTAATCCGACGGATATTTGCCGGCATAGACCTATGCCGACGAAATTTCGTCGGGAGAAGTGTTTATGTTAATTTTTTTTTTAATACAAATATAAAATTAGTTTCATTACTTTTGTTTTTTCCCCAACTTCTTTAATTTAATTAATATCTCATAGTCCTTTATACATATATATATATATATATATGTACGTATGTATTTGTCAATAATACATTCGTATTCTATACATGTCTACTAGTTTTGAAAAAACAAACGTACAATAGTCGTATTGTACATGTACATACGCATTTATAATTCTTAATACCCGTATTTTTTAGAAAATTTTCAATAATTCACACAAAGTTCACGTATTATACAAATAATTCTCGTATATTATTGAATACCAATAATATATGTTATAAAAGTTATACTAAAACATTATACAGTGGCTTATTAGTATCTACTTTGGATATGTTGAAACTAGCAAATTAATATCAATAAAGTACAAACTAATGAAACTTGGAGGGTCCTCTTTTCTTTTTTTAATTTATGTATTAAATAGTATAGATAGACCTTCTAGAATAGTATAGCCGTGCGGCTATACTTCGATTTTTTCTCTTCAAAAATAGCATAGTGACACGTGGCGTCAAATTGCTGGAGGGTCCTTTTTTTTAAAAAAAAATATTAAAAAATGAGTACAGCCGCGCGGCTATACTCTGTGCGTTTAATTTTTTTTTTTTAAAGTAGAGTTGTCTTGACACGTGGCGCCTAATGACTGGGCTCCTCTTTTTTTACATGTGGAAATAGTACAGCCGCACGGCTATACTCAGTTTTGTAATTTTTTTTTTAAAACAGTATAGCCGCACGGCTATACTATTTTACAAACCCTTTAAGTAGCATAATACGTATTTCTCTTTTTTAATTACTTTGATTAGTAATTATGTTTTAGTTATTATTTACTTAGTGAACAGTGAAGGAAAAAAAGAAAAAGAAAAATCGAATTACTATTTATTAAGTAATATAATTCATGACGTTAATTAACATATTTAATACTAATTATTGACTAAATAAATAATAATTCAAGTATAATTACTAATTCAACTAATCAAATCAGTCAAATATATTATTCACTTACTAAAAATAAAATTTTAAAAAATTAATTAACCTAAACATCCTAAGTTTATATATATATTTTTTAAAAAGACCTCTCCCGACGAAATTTCGTCGGCAGAGGTTTTTTTGTCGGGATAAACCTAATCCGACGGATATTTGCCGGCATAGACCTATGCCGACGAAATTTCGTCGGGAGAAGTGTTTATGTTAATTTTTTTTTTAATACAAATATAAAATTAGTTTCATTACTTTTGTTTTTTCCCCAACTTCTTTAATTTAATTAATATCTCATAGTCCTTTATACATATATATATATATATATATGTACGTATGTATTTGTCAATAATACATTCGTATTCTATACATGTCTACTAGTTTTGAAAAAACAAACGTACAATAGTCGTATTGTACATGTACATACGCATTTATAATTCTTAATACCCGTATTTTTTAGAAAATTTTCAATAATTCACACAAAGTTCACGTATTATACAAATAATTCTCGTATATTATTGAATACCAATAATATATGTTATAAAAGTTATACTAAAACATTATACAGTGGCTTATTAGTATCTACTTTGGATATGTTGAAACTAGCAAATTAATATCAATAAAGTACAAACTAATGAAACTTGGAGGGTCCTCTTTTCTTTTTTTAATTTATGTATTAAATAGTATAGATAGACCTTCTAGAATAGTATAGCCGTGCGGCTATACTTCGATTTTTTCTCTTCAAAAATAGCATAGTGACACGTGGCGTCAAATTGCTGGAGGGTCCTTTTTTTTAAAAAAAAATATTAAAAAATGAGTACAGCCGCGCGGCTATACTCTGTGCGTTTAATTTTTTTTTTTTAAAGTAGAGTTGTCTTGACACGTGGCGCCTAATGACTGGGCTCCTCTTTTTTTACATGTGGAAATAGTACAGCCGCACGGCTATACTCAGTTTTGTAATTTTTTTTTTAAAAACAGTATAGCCGCACGGCTATACTATTTTACAAACCCTTTAAGTAGCATAATATGTATTTCTCTTTTTTAATTACTTTGATTAGTAATTATGTTTTAGTTATTATTTACTTAGTGAACAGTGAAGGAAAAAAAGAAAAAGAAAAATCGAATTACTATTTATTAAGTAATATAATTCATGACGTTAATTAACATATTTAATACTAATTATTGACTAAATAAATAATAATTCAAGTATAATTACTAATTCAACTAATCAAATCAGTCAAATATATTATTCACTTACTAAAAATAAAATTTTAAAAAATTAATTAACCTAAACATCCTAAGTTTATATATATATTTTTTTAAAAGACCTCTCCCGACGAAATTTCGTCGGCAGAGGTTTTTTTGTCGGGAATTCGTGGACTGTGTTTTAAATTTTGTTTTCACAAAATCAGTTTGGGTACATCCAAGTATCGAACCAAGAAACCTTGCTTCCGAAATTGTTTCGAAACCTTTCTCAAACCACGAACCCTAACCATAAGCCTACTTAGGTGTAGATACTTTCTCTTCTTTTCAAATGTGGGACTCAAAAGTTCATGTATTTCAATCAAACTCCAACAAGGAGTTGATATTATCGAATCACGTTGCGACATGGATTTAAGTTCCGAGGCTAAAATTCATTTTGGGAAAACTAAAATATTTGGGGTACCAAAACTAAATTTCTAGGATTTTTATTAAAATATGTAATACTAATTATTCACTAAAGAAATAATATTATAAAACAAAATTACTAATGAAATTATTTGAATAAGGCTAAGATATTATTTAATTAATAAAAAAGAAAATTTTAAAAAGGATATTTCAAGAGTATAGCCGCGCGGCTACGCTCTTTAAATAGAATATTTTCAGAGTATAGCCGCCCGGCTATACCCATTGAATAGCATAATCTTAATTTCTCTTTTTTAATTACTTTATTTAGTAGTTATTTTGTAATTACTATTTACTTAGTGAATAATTAGTATTTAAATATTTTATTAAATGAAAATAAAAAAATTTAAAATAATAATTACAACTTCTTAAGTTAATTAAAATATTTAATTATTCACTAAAGAAATAATAATTAAAACCTAATCACATATGAAAGCAATTAAATAAGTCTGATATATTATTTAATTACTAAAAATAAAATTTTATTGGACCTTAAAGATACTAAATTTATATTTTATTTTTAAATAAACTCTCTCCCGACAAAATTTCGTCGGCAGAGGTCTACCCCGGCGAAATTTTGAAATTTTTCGGATTACACTTGCCCCGACGAAATTCACCTATGCCGACGAAATTTCGTCAGGAGAAGTCTAATCCGACAAATTTTGCTATTTCGTCGCGATAGACCTCTGCCGACGAACTTTCGTCGGGAGAGGTTTTCTAGACTTTTTTTTTCCCTTTTTTCTCAAAAAATTAATTTTAATTTTTTATTACTTTTATTTTTTGACCAACTTCTTTAGTTTAATATATGTAATTAAGTAATATCCTAGCCTTTTTAAATTACTTTAATTGGTAATTATTATTTCTTTAGTGAATATTTAAATGTTTTACTCTTTTCATAAATTACTTAATAAATAGTAATTAATTATTTTTTATATATATATTCGTGGAATGTGTTTTAAATTTTGTTTTCACAAAATCAGTTTGGGTAAATCCAAGTATTAAACCAAGAAACCTTGCTTCCGAAATTGGTTCAAAACCTTTCTCAAACCTCGAACCCTAACCATAATCCTACTTAGGTGTAGATACTTTCTCTTCTTTTCCAATGTGGGACTCAAAAGTTCATGTATTTCAATCAAACTCCAACAAGGAGTTGATATTATTGAATCACGTTGCGACTTGGATTTAAGTTTTGAGGCTAAAATCCATTTTTGGAATACTAAAATATTTGGGGTACCAAAACTAAATTTCTAGGATTTTTATTAAAATATGTAATACTAATTATTCACTAAAGAAATAATATTATAAAACAAAATTACTAATGAAATTATTTGAATAAGGCTAAGATATTATTTAATTAATTAAAAAGAAAATTTTAAAAAGGATATTTTAAAATTTTAAAAAGGATATTTTAAGAGTATAACCGCTCGGCTACATTCTTTAAATAGAATATTTTCAGAGTATAGCCGCCCGGCTATACCCATTGAATAGCATAATCTTAATTTCTCTTTTTTAATTACTTTATTTAGTAGTTATATTTTAATTACTATTTACTTTAGTGAATAATTAGTATTTAAATATTTTATTAAATGAAAATAAAAAAATTTAAAATTTAAGAATGGCAAAACCCAATCGTAGAAACTTATCTGATATTTGAAATTTAAGAAATAAATAATGACGTTTAAGTTTAAATCATAGAGCCCAAGAGTCCCCCATCTTTGGATTAATCATATATATTAAATATATATTTAATTGACCATTGACCCAAAGGTCAAACCCATTTCCTTGAGAGAGGTTAGGGGTTCGATCCCTGCTCTCGTATGGAGTCACCACTTTGGCCAGCACTTGACCCCTTACGGGCCGACCCGGTGTGAGCGGGGATTAGTCTGAGTTGTGATTAAGGCTTAAAGGTGTCACCCATAGTTGGGGCCCATCCAAGACCACCTCGTGGTTCAAACAAAAAAAAAAAGATCAAACCCACAACTCACTCAATTAGGCCACTTGCGTAGCCCAGTCCTAACTTCTTTGTGTCCAAGAGTATATCTTATAAAGATTTTCAAGGAACTCTAGTGTTCCAATGTGGGACTAATTTCAACTCAAACATGTTTGCAATGCCTTGCAAAAACCAACAATAGATATAATGCAGATGTTCCACATTTACCAAATGAGCACCGATTGGACCAATTGGAGGGTTTTGGAATCTCTTATGATATCTCCACCAAAAGCTGTAACCTGTTTAAACAAAACATTTTCATTTTCCTTAAGAACTGTAGTTGTTTTTGGTAAAATGGCAGCATGAGATATAATGCACATGGGCTGCATTTGCATAACTAACACAGAACAGGGTCTACTGTTTTCTCATGCATCTAAGACCACAGATCTTGTTGGTTTGATTTCGCTGATGCTCCCGATGCTTCATGTCATAATTTTGAATCTAAAAGACCAACATGTGATTACACATACATTCAACAAACATAGCTATTTAACATTTTATTTATCATGTAAATTATAGATATTGTAAAAGAGGGGAAAAACATGAAGCAATATGCCTGCGTTAAGGAGCAGAACATGTCATCAGATAATTTTACTTATTACTAATATTGCTAATTTACGCTTCTATCACTTATTGTTCTTTCTACCAAGCTTCTATTTTTGTGGATGGGAATCAATTTCGTTGCTACTTGCAACTACATGCTAAGTGATCAATCTTAATACAATTGTTGTTTCTGCAGACTTTGAATAATGGAGATGTCTGGGCTCTTGCTGTTGAACATGCCATTGGAAGGTTGCTCAATGCTCTCATCACATGGAACATAAGATTTGACTAATTTTTTATTTAAGTGGCATATATGTAGGGACTATATGAATATGGTATATTCAGCACGTTTCTTCCTGGGAATGTGGTGCCAGGCCAGTTCAGCCATACAAGTAGAGGCTCTTCAATATCATTTACCGTGCCTTCTTCTAACCTCAGGATTCAAGGATTGAACATCTTCTCTGTATACAAAAGCTTTGATGGTGATTTTTATCCTGGTTATAATTGTAACAAATTCAGTCCAATAGTGACTAAAGTCGATAATAAGAGCACAGGTTTGAAGCGTATCTATGATCCATCGTGCGTTGGCTTTCCAGATTTAGGAGAAGACATGATATTCTTAAGCCATTGGAGTTTGGGGAATGAAGTGAAGGTTGATGACGAAGTCACAGTTTCAATGTTCATGAGATCCTTGTTTCGATTAAATGAGTGGGGCATCCAGCTTGTATACAAACAAGATCAAGACAAGATGATTGCCCCAGACGACGACAATGCAGTTCCTTCTTTTCTATCTGTCATTTTAAGACATTTGCAAGAATTCGAGTTGATACCAAGAACATACTTCCTCTCCAATGGACGAATATCAAGGAGAATATGGACATTTGGACGTTGTGGGGAGTCCGAGTCGGTTTTGTTTGATGACATATTTGGGGATGGGGACTCAAACTACTCTGATCAAGAAACAGGTGTGTCTCTCATTTATACTTTCTGACTCCATTCCACACATTTAAGAATAGATCCACATTCGTATCGTGTCAAAAGTTCTGCTCTTATCCACATTTTATGGAGACTAATTCTAGCTGTCATTAATTTGCATTTTTAACAGACGAAACTGTGCCGCAACAAGGTGTCCTGAGCAAAAAAAATACCCGAACGGTTGAATCACTAAGAAGATGGTTGCTCAACAACCGTCACAGCCAAGCTGTCGCCACTCATAGTACGTATCCTCCACGTCAATATAGTAATAGTACTGACCAATTCCGCAGCTTATGGATTATAGAATCCAATTTGATAGCTTTGGTTGTTTATGGTTTGTCCTGATTCTTGAACTTGGAGCATGTAGATATATCAGTCTTGATTGATACCATGGACATTTGCATTCTGTCTCTCATTTCACATTGTTGTGTAAAGCTGTTATGAGTTTCCCAACTGAAAATGTGGAAGAAATAACTCAGTATCTTGTTGCAAATTACAGATCATCTCAATGACAGAAAATTGAGCTTCGATCTTGCGTTTCTTTCTTTCTTTTTCGACCGTTTTCAATCTTGCTTCTCATTACAAGTAGTGGAAAATATCATTTTGTATACTCACTGTGTAAACCCTATATAATTTATGAACTTAATTAAAATCTTTAATACTAATGATTCACTAGAGAAATAATAATTAAAATATAATTACTAATGAAAGTAATTAAATAAGGCTAAGATATTATTTAATTACTATAAATAGAAATTTTAAACGTATAGCCGCGCGGCTATACGCTATAAATAGAAATTTTAACAGTATGGCCTCCCGACTATACTTTTTAAATACCTTTTAATTAATTACTATTTATCAAGTAATATAATTTATGAAGTTAATTAAAATATTTATTACCAATTATTTACTAAAGAAATAATAATTAAAAATAATTACTAATGAAAGCAATTAAATAAGGCTAAGATATTATTTAATTGCTATACATAGAAATGTTAAACGTATAGCCGCTCGGCTGTACTCTATAAATAGAAGTTATAAACGTATAGCCGCTCGGCTATACCTTTTAAGTAAAATATTTTAACAGTATCGCCGTGCGGCTATAATCTAAATACAATAATTTAAAAGTATAGCCGCGCGGCTATACCGTTTAAATACCTTTTAATTAATTACTTTTTATCAAGTAATATAATTTATGAAGTTAATTAAAACATTTAATATTAATTATTCACTAAAGAAATAATAATTAAAAATAATTACTAATGAAAGTAATTAAATAAGGCTAATATATTATTTAATGAGTAATGCTATTTGGACACACAACATTGACACACTTAGTTGACACCCGCTGATGTGTCAATGTATCATTCGCTGAACAGAAAACGAGGAGAAAAGAAGAGCAAATGATACATTGACACATCAACGGGTGTCACTAAGTGTGTCAATGTTGTGTGTTCAAATAGCATTACTCTTATTTAATTACTATAAATATAAATTTTAAAAGTATCGCCGCACAGCTATACTATAAATAGAAATTATAACAATATAGCCGCACGGCTATATGCTATAAATAGAAATTTAAAAAGTACAGCCGAAAGACTTTTACCGACCATCTCTATGCAGCCTTTGTGGACAAAGGCTTCCCTACGTTCCGAGATGAAGAAGAACTTGATAGAGGAGAAGATATTAAGCCAAAATTTGAGAAAGCCATCCAACAGTCACGAAGTTCTATCATTGTATTTTCAAAAGACTATGCGTCTTCCAGATGGTGCCTGGATGAGCTTGTCTTGATCCTTGAACAGAAGAGAATCTCAAACCATATAGTCTTACCAGTCTTCTACGACGTTGATGCTTCCCATTCGAGCTCCCCCCAACAATGAACCCAGAACCCACAGACCCACCCCCCAAACGAACACCCACAGCCTCCTCCTCACCGAATGAACACATAACCCCCGCAACCACCCATTTTCTTCTCCCCCATGACCACCACCGCAAGCCACCCTTCCTTTTCTCCATCTCTTTCTCTCTCTACCCCGTGGCCCCTCTGTTTATTAAAATAATTTTTATTTTATTTTATATTATTTCAACATATAAAATGACCAAAAAAAATTAGTTCGTGTACTTAATGTTCCAAAAATAATAATTTGAGGGTGCAAATTGAAAATATCGTACAAGTTCATGGGGAAAATCAATAGTAAACCCATACACTTATTGTATTTGGTTGCTCAAATCTGAACGAGTTTCTAGCAGAGTTGAAGAAGATGGAATCTCTAAAAGTTATTGATGTAGTTGAAATTCCAATAACTCAAGTGCTCATGAGACCACTGGGGAAGTCAAATCAAGCCTAAGGAGAAATCCAAAAAACTTTTGGGCTTCTTTACCACCTTGTTTAAAACAGTTGAAGCTCACAAGTTGCAATCTTTCTGATGGTGCTTTTGTTAATGTTTGGCTCGCTTAAAGATGCGGAATGAGTGAAGGAAACTGGGCTTTGCCGCTCGAGCGGAAACTGCAGGTGCTCGAGCAGTAGAGCGGTACTTGTCACCTAGACCCAGGTGCTCCAGCGCCTGCTCAAGCGGCAGAACGCAGACTCGAGTGGACAATAGGCGCTCAAGCAGCGTGAGTGGCCCTCAAGTGGGACACACGATTCCATCATGAATCCCAAGAAAATCTAGATAGTTCTTCTACTTTTGGAGTCCTTAAGTTTCATATTCCTTCCATAATTGTACTAAAGCCCTATGACACATAAATAAGCACTTTAGCACTAGGTTATTGTAACGTGAGAAAGCTAAGGCATCAAATTAGGTTTGAGCCAAGGGTGAGAGAAAAGAGAGCTAGGGTTTGTGAGAGATCAAAGGGAGTTCTTCATTGTAACCAAAAGAGTTCTTTCATACTAGTGAATTTCTCGGGGATCACCAAGAGGACATAGGCATAACGCCGAACCTCTATAAATTCTTATGCTCTTTGTGTGTGTGTTTACTTTGTGGTTTCGTGTGTACCTTATCTTTGTGTGGCTTGTATGTGATAGTTGCGTAGTCCATCAACGACAAGATCTTGGAGTGTTTTCACACGACAACTTTTCTGAAAGATTTTGATAACAATCTAATTTGTGGCCTACCATATTGCATCCGAGGTCTCACGGGGCTTGATCAACTTATTTTTGTTAGTAGGTTTGCCAACTTGCCGTGATGAGTATATTCTTCCTTTTCAATTTTTAATCCCCTTAAATTTTCATATTGCCAAATGCAAAAGAAGAAAATGGTCATTGACGGCTCCTTGTTAACTTATCACTAAGAAGGCAAAATAATCTGGCCCCTCCACTACCACTTTTAACAGCTACCATTTGTGCTTCTAGAAAAGGGATGTCTCTTTTATTTCCTTAGCAATTGAGTGATGGATGACTAAGAGAAAGGGGCGGCTATCTATAATTTATTTGCTTCACCAACCTCCTTCTTTACACGGTATCTTTGCAATATCCGAAGTAGGAAACTCAAGATCTATATTTTGGGTGAACAAGGCTCAGACACCAGCGATTAAGAAGTGGTAAAGTATTTTCAGTGATCATGGCTCGATTTAGGCACCAAGAAGCCTCCTCTTCCACTTCTTCTCCTTCTCCATGTTGTTATGACGTGTTCTTGAGTTTCAGAGGCAAAGACACTCGAAAGAATTTTACTGACCATCTCTATACAGCTTGTGTGGAGAAAGGCTTCAACACGTTCCGGGATGATGAAGAACTTGAGAGAGGAGCAGATATTAAGCCAGAATTGAAGAAAGCCATCCAACAGTCACGTAGTTCTGTCATTGTATTTTCAAAAGACTACTCGTCGTCCAGATGGTGCCTTGACGAGCTTGTCTTCATCCTTGAGCAGAAGAGGATCTCGGAACACGTAGTTTTACCTGTCTTCTACGACGTTGATCCTTCCCACGTGAGGAACCAGACAGGATGTGTTGCAGAAGCATTTGCCAGGCACGAAGAAAATCAGCTATCAAAGAACAAGGTCAAACAATGGCGGGCAGCACTGAGAGAAGTTGCAGATCTATCAGGGATGGTCTTACAAAACGACGCTGATGGGTAACTTCATTCAAACTAGCTGTTCATTTCTTATTTAAATTCAAGCCATGCACTTTGATGATGTTAAGTTCAATTCACTAGTCCTGTCCTGTAGGGTTTAACTTTTAGATATATAATTTGAAGTTTTTCTTATTTAATAAAAATTCATCAACTCTGCGCACATAATTATTTTCACACACATACATATTACACTAGTGGTTAAAATTTCTAATAAATATCATGTGTTAATATCAATATAATTCTTTCAATTTTCGTCCCATTGTTTCAGCATATCTGATAACTTTGGCTTGTTATTTGCATGAGAGTTTGTAATTTAACTATTTGAAATCATGCATGAAATGTTAATTAATTAAACATGATTTATTTTTCAATCTTGTTGCAATTGATAGGTACGAGTCAAGGTTTATCATGCAAATTGTTAAAGTGATTGACAACAAACTCAGTCGCACGCCCTTTGCTATTGCACCCTACCCGATTGGAATTGATTCTCGAGTTGAAAATATTAATTCATGGTTACAGGATGGATCAGCCGATGTTGGAATACTTTTAATTAATGGAGTTGGGGGAATTGGAAAGACAACCCTTGCAAAATTTGCTTACAACGTAAACTTTAGAAGATTTGAACGAAGTTGTTTTCTTGAAGATGTCAGGGAAGTTTCAAACCAACCCAATGGTTTAGTTCACCTACAGATACAATTCCTTCACCACATTATGAGTGGAAGAGAAGTGAAAATACATAGTGTCAGTGAGGGAATAAAAAGGATTAGAGATGCCATAATCTCTAAAACAGTTCTTCTTGTTCTTGATGATGTTGATCATATGGACCAGATAGATGCAATATTTTTTATGCAAGATTGGTTTTGCCCTGGAAGTAAAATCATCATAACAACTAGGTGTGCGGGATTATTAAGGGGTCATCAAGTAGCTAAAAGTAAAGTTTATGATGTTGAAACTTTGGATGTGGATGAATCATTACAACTCTTCAGCTGGCATGCGTTTGGCCAGGACCGCCCAATTGAAGGTTACATTAGTCTGTCGAAAAGGGTAGAAGATCGATGTGGAGGACTCCCGTTAGCTCTTCAAGTTTTGGGTTCATCTCTATCAGGACGACGTATAGATGTTTGGGAAAGTACGTTGGAGAAATTAAAAACTATTCCAGACAATGAAATTATCAAAAAACTCAGAATAAGCTACGACGCTTTACAAGATAACCCTGATGACCAAAATTTATTCCTCCATATTGCATGTTTTTTCGTTGGACAAGGGAAAGATTATGTTGTTAGAATACTGGATGGATGTAATTTCTTCACAATTGTTGGCATTGAAAATCTTGTGAATAGATGTTTGGTAACAATTGATGATGAAGACAACGTGAAGATGCATCAAATGATTTGGGACATGGGAAGAGAAATTGTTCGGCTAGAATCAAAGTCACCTGGAAAACGTAGTAGATTATGGCGTGATAAGGATTCTTTCGATGTATTAAAGGAAAAGAGCGTAAGAAAGATTTTTCTCTCAGGATGGGATTTTTCTTGCACATGCATATATCCTTGCTGGTTACTTATCCAACTGTTTTTTTTTTCAGGGTACAGAAACAATTGAAGGTCTTGCCTTGAACATGCGTATGCTCTCGGTAAACACTCCTTCAGGCAATACAAATGAGGTAGTCTTGGAAACCAACGCATTTTCAAGGATGTCCAAACTAGAACTACTTCAGCTTTGTCATGTACGACTCAATGGATGTTATGAGGAATTTCCAAAAGGATTAAGATGGTTGTGTTGGCTTGAATTTCCATCGAAATCATTACCTAGTGAAATTCCTTTGGAGTGCTTGGTTTATCTTGAAATGCATCATAGTAACTTGAGACAAGTCTTTAACCGGAAAAAAAACTTGAGACAAGTTTTAAAGAAGGGAAGAAAGGTATCCTATCCTTGGTGGGAATAAATATGCATCATACTCCATGCTTATCCATTTTCTTCTGTTAATTTTATGTTTAATTTTGCATTTGTCTGATTTAACTTCACACAATCTTTCATTTTGTTTTTCCACAGCACCTTCCCTCATTGAAGACCCTTGATCTAAGTCATTCTCATAGCCTTACTGAAATCGGTAACTTCTCACTGGCCCCCAACTTAGAAAGACTGATTCTTAAAGATTGTGCGAGCTTGGTTGATGTTCATGAATCCATTGGAAACCTAAAGAGACTCAATTACTTGAATATGAAAGATTGCAAAAAGATTAGGAAACTTCCAAAGAATTTATTTATGCTAAAATCAGTTGATACACTTATTGTATCTGGATGCTCAAGTCTAAATGAGTTTCCGAAGGAGCTGAGGAACATGGAATCTCTTAAAGTGCTAAAGGTAACTCAAGTTCTGACCACCACTGGAAACGTCAAATCATGCCTGAGGAGAAATCCAGAAACTTTTTGGGCTTCTTTACCAAGTAGTTTAACACAATTAAAGCTCAAGAGTTGCAATCTTTCTGATGAGGCTTTTCCCAAAGATATTGGTAACCTACCCTCATTAGAACTATTAGATCTAAGCGACAATCCAATCTCTGGCCTACCAGATTGCATCCGACGTGTTACACGACTTGATCAACTTCTTTTTTCAAATTGCAAGAGGCTCAAAACGCTTGTAGGGCTACCAAGGGCAAGATATTTTGGTGTGTTTGATTGTGCATTGTTGGAAAAAGTAACATTTCAATCAAGTTTGTTCGGATTCATACCATCTGAGGTGCTTAGCATTAGTAACCCGAACTTAGTTGAGATTGAATACATGTACAAGTTAGAACCCCTTGGAAATTGTGATGTAGAAATGCTCGATCTTTTGGGTTTGTCCAAGTACTTGGAATCCATGGAAACCGTTTTGATGATCTTCCCATGTAGGATCGCAGTTGAGTCGCGCCGTGCGGTTGAGAGTACGAAGCTGGATTGGATCAGAAGGTATCCCATCCAGGTGCTTTTCTTTCCCTCTCTCGAATACATACATATATATATACACGTGTAGACACACACACACACACACAACAATATCACATGGAAGATGCTATTTAAGACTAATACTGCCTTACATATCTATGTATAGGGACTTTATGAATCTGGTATATTCAGCACATTTCTTCCTGGGAATGTGGTGCCAGGCCACTTCAGCTATACAAGTAGAAAGTCTTGGTCAATATCTTTTAGTGTGCCTCCTTCTACTTCTACTTTCAGGATTCGAGGCTTGAATGTCTCCTCTATATATACATGTTCTGGTAGTGGTTCTTATGCTGGTTACAGTTGTGAGATAATTAGTCCAATAATAATCAAAGTTAGCAACAAAAGCACGGGAATGAAGTGGATCTATGACCCATCATGCTTCGGCATTCCAGTTCCTGGAGAAGACATGATATTCTTAAGCCATTGGAAGATGGGGAATCAATTATTGAAAGGTGGCGACCAAGTCACAGTTTCCATGTTCATGAGATCTGTCTTTCAGCTGAAGGAGTGGGGCGTCCAGCTTGTGCACGAGCAAGATCAAGAGAATATCAGGATGATGAGGACCCAACATGGCGACGATGACAATGATGATGATGAGTGTCCAGTTTCTTTTCCATGTGTCATTTTTGGACGTTCGCCAGAATTCGAGGTGATGTCAAGAACATACTTCCTGTCGCATGGACCACAATCAAGGAGAGCACTGACGTTTACTCGTTGGAGGGATTCGGCTTTGTTCAATGACATATTTGGGGACTCTGATCAACAAGGTGTGCATGCATCTCTCTCATTTATATTCATTCAACACAAGTTTTATTGTGTTTGTTTATGTTGAGCGAATCCACGTTCGTATATCTATCGAAAGTTTTCCTCTCTTCTATGTCGACTAATCTTCTGCCAACTACATTTTCAACAGAGGAACAAGCACTGCCGCTTGCAACAACAATGACGGACGCCGGGGACAATAGATACTTTGTGTTTTCCATGTTGGCGGTAGATGTCCTATACGACAATATAGTTTTACGCAGTTGCCTTTTTGGAACTCAGTCGTGAAAGAAGAGGCCATAAGCTATCCATGAATTTGTTGTAGTTGAGTTCTGTCGCCTTTGGGATTCATTTTCCTCTGCCAGGTTCTCAATCTCACTTTTCTTTTTCCTTGCACTATGATGAGCTTATTTTCTGGTGTAATTTGGTATAAAAAGAAGGAAAATGAAAGAAAAACATATGAAACCAAAAGGACAAAAAGAACAAGGTTCATATGCATGACTGACAAGGTATCAAAGTTCATATGCATGACCAAAAAATTATATGATTTTACATGTCTTGTACTACCTGACTAGGGATTTGGCGTCCATAAAGGGGGAGGTGCTAGATACCTTGAGCTTATACCCTGGAAGCACATGCACGTAAATCGAGAAAAAAACTTGTCATGGTCCTCTCAAATGGAAACGCTTCCTTCTCCGGCGTCATTGAAGCTCTCCAAAAGAGCTCATCATCAGACATTCCTTGTGTCAAATTCTTCAGTTGAAGAAACGTCATGCTCAAACAAATCCTGGCCTAATTATTTTTGTTGTACATGTACATTCACTAAAAGTTCTTCTAATCGTGGGGCTAATTCATTTTTTATGTAAAAAAGAAAGTCTTATATGGCATTAACAACATTATGCTTAAGGTGGAAGAGGGGAAAAAAATACAAGTGGGGGGGCCAATAGCTTATACTTGGCCTTTACTGGAACCGCCAGTGTTATGAAGTTTGAGAATAACTTGTATATCATGGGATTGCACTATTTTGATATTTTCAACCGATCACGTTTTGTCACGCATTATAAGAATTCCACATGACGGAGCGTGATTGAATAATGATAACAAAATAATGTTATCCCCATGACATGTAAATTTTTATCGTAAAGTTTAGCTCTTTTTACGACAAAACAGTACTTTTGTGCTACCTTGGGTTCAATATCCATTACTTTGATTTGAGTAACAAATACTTTTTTATTAGTGCACAATTACATTTCTGTAAATGCCTTTGTAACTTTAAAAAACAAATCGTATTTAAAATGGAAAATATAAAAACAAGAATTCAACACAAAGATGAGATGACACCCATTTCCTATACAAAGATTGGGCCCACAGCTATTAATTTCGTACACTACCACCGTCATCAACCCCCGCCAACATCAGATGACGCCCAAAAAATGGGGTTTCATCCTTAATCTCTGTCATTGCGGCTAATTTTGAAGGGGAATGCTCCGTTCCTCAAGCACGAGGAGCAGGAGCTCCTCCCTATAGCTCCTCCATGTTTTTTTACTTGTGCTTGACTTTGTATCCATACACAACGTAATATCAAACACTTTTCCATTATCAGAAAGAACTCAAATAAGCAAAGAGTTTAATTTTATTTAGTGTGTAGTGATTAACTCAAAGTTTCTTTTTCTTTTTTCCCCTTTCTGTTGATAGGTTGTCAACTTGCCGTTCAACCTGAGGTGCTTTGTGCTGTTTCAACCTCCTGGCCTTAACTTGTTCGACGTAATGTCCCAGAGATATTGTTTATTATTCGGCCTGACTCCCTCACACCTTTGAGGTATGTTTGTTCGAACTCTAGAGATGTATAGTGTGGTGCAGTACATGTTTGTGGCTGGAAATTACATGAACTCAAATTATATGTTTATAAAGGATCAAAGTGTGTTTCAAGTTTATCATGATATTTTAATTTTGAAGTACCTTGTGGTGTGCTACTTGGGTGGTGTGATTCAAGGTTTAACAGGTCAACTTTAGAAAGCATAAATCACTTCAAATAGAAGCAAAAAAGAGAAGTTTTATGTTTAAGAAGACGTGGGCAATTCCTAATAACTATTTTTACTTTTGCAATTGTATCTAATGATTTTTTTTTTTTTTTTTGTAGTCCTTTATATATCTCGTGCATTGAAAATGGTATCACCAAAAAGTTAAATTTAAAATTTCAATTAATAAATATATTCTTCATTTTTAATTTTTAATCGCCTTTCTTTGATTTTCATATTGCCAAATGCAAAGGAAGAAAAAGACAGCTCTTTGTTTAACTTATCACTAAGAAAGGCAAAACTGGCCCCTCCACGACCCACTCTTACCAGCTACCATTTGTGTGATTTATGACTAATAATTTATTTGCTTGACCAAGACATTCACCGCCTCCTTCTTTACACGGTATCTTGGCCATGTACGAAGTAGGAACTCAAGAGGTAGCCTTAAATTCCACTCAGACTCAGAGACACCAGCAATTAAAAAATGATTTACTATTTTCTGTGATCATGGCTCGATTTAGGGAACAAGAAGCCTCCTCTTCCAGTTCTTCTCCCTATCGATGTTGTTATCATGTGTTCTTGAGTTTCAGAGGTGAAGACACTCGAAGGGCTTTTACCGACCATCTCAACACAGCTTTTGTGGAGAAAGGCTTTCCCACGTTCCGGGATGAAGAAGAACTTGAGAGAGGAGAAGATATTAAGCCAGAATTTGTGAATGCCATCCAACAGTCACGAAGTTCTGTCATTGTATTTTCAAAAGACTACCCGTCTTCCAGATGGTGCCTTGACGAGCTTGTCTTGATCCTCAAACAGAAGAGGATATCAGACCATGTAGTCTTACCAGTCTTCTACGACATTGATCCTTCCCACGTGAGGCACCAAACAGGAAGGGTTGGAGAAGCATTTGCTAGGCATGAAGAAAATCAGCAATCACCGAACAAGGTCAAACAATGGAGGGCAGCACTAAGAGAAGTTGCAGATTTAGCAGGGATGGTCTTACAAAACCAAGCTAGTGGGTAACTTCATTCCAACTATTCCATTTTTTTTTTCAATTTTTTTTTTTAATAACTTGAATTAGATATTATAATTCATCAACTCTGCTGATATTCCTGTGTCTCCAAAATACTGAATACGTCTAAAAGGACTAAAGAGTAGTATACTTCTATCATTATGATGGAAGAATGAAAGGCTAATTAATAATTCAAAGTTGAATTTGAAAAACTTCTACAACATATATAATTAAGTCAAGGTGTCTGATACGATGACAATCACTTTAAATGAGATCAAAAGCAAATTAAAGTTCAATGATCCCTAGTCATTAGATTCCCCATTTACACACATTGTATTGCACTATCGGTTAAAATTGCTATTTTTCTGTCCCCAATATCATGTATTGATAATCCCATTGTTCCTAGTAGCTAGTACATTATTTGAAAACTTTGACATGTTATTTGCCTGAGACTTTGTAATTTAATTATTTGATATCATGACATGTTATAAATGTTACTTATTTTTCATTTTGATTGCAATTCTTAGGTACGAGTCAAAGTTTGTCAAGCAAATTGTTAAAGTGGTTGACGAAAAACTAAGTCGCTTGCGCACACCCTTTATAGTTGCATCCTACCCGATTGGAATTGATTCTCGAGTCAAATATATTAATTCATGGTTAAATGATGGATCAGCTGATGTTGGTATAATTTTAGTTAATGGGATTGGTGGAATTGGAAAGACTACCATTGCGAAATTTGTTTATAATTTAAACTTTAGAAAATTTGAAGGAAGTTGTTTCCTTGAAGATGTCAGAGAAACTTCAAGACAACCCAATGGTTTAGTGCAACTACAACTTCAGTTTCTTTATCATATTTTAAGTGGAAGAGAAGTGAAAATACATAGTGTTAGTGAGGGAATAAATAAGATTAGAGATGCCATAATCTCTTAAAGAGTTCTTCTTGTTCTCGATGATGTGGATGATATGCACCAAATAAAAGCAACATTTGGGATGCGAGATTGGTTTTATCCACATAGTAAAATAATCATAACAACTAGGTGTGCAGGGTTGCTAAGGGATCATGAACTCTCTACTTGCAAAGTTTACAACGTTGAAACTCTGAAAGCCAATGAATCACTGGAACTCTTCAGTTGGCATGCTTTTGGACAAGCCCATCCATGTGAAGATTACGTGAAACTTTCAGAGTTGATAGCAGACCGATGCAAAGGACTTCCATTAGCTCTTCAAGTTTTAGGATCTTCTCTATTTGGACGAACTATAGATGTATGGAAAAGTGCACTAGAGAAATTAAAAGCTATTCCAAATAATGAAATCCCCCAAAGACTCAGAATAAGCTACGATGCTTTACAGGATAACCCCCATGACCAAAATTTATTCCTTCACATTGCATGCTTCTTTGTCGGAAAGAGAAAAGATTATATTGTTAGAGTACTAGATGGATGTGATTTCTTCACAATTGTTGGCATTGAAAATCTTCTGGATAGATGCTTGGTAACAGTTGATGAAAATCAGAAGGTGAATATGCATCAAATGATCTGTGACATGGGAAGAGAAATTGTTCGTCTAGAATCAAAGGAGCCTGAGAAGCGTAGTAGATTATGGAATGATACGGATTCCTTCAATTTCAATGTATTGAGAGAAAAGAGTGTATGAATCATTCTCTTCTTATGTATATGCATGCACTCTTTCGTTTTGGGGCCTATATATTTTGCTGCTTGCTTATCCAAATGTTTTTTTTTGTTAGGGTACAGAAACCATTGAAGGCCTTGCCTTGGATATGCATATGCACTCGGTAAACACTCCTTGGAGAGATTCAGATATGATAGTCTTTAAAACTACTGCATTTGCAAGGATGTCCAAACTAAGACTACTCCATCTTAGTCATGTACAATTTAAGGGATGCTATGAAGAATTTCCGAAAGGATTAAGATGGTTGTGTTGGCTTGAATTTCCTTTGAAATCTCTACCCAGTGATCTTCCTTTAGAGCGCTTGGTTTATCTAGAAATGCCTCATAGTAATATGAGACAGGTGTTTAAGGGAATAAAGGTATGCTACTCCACACTTATCCATTATCTTTTGTTTAAGATGGTTTATGATTAATTTTACCTGTATAAGATGTAACTCCACACCTTCTTTCTTTGTTTTTCTTTCACAGTACCTTCCCGCTTTGAAGAACGTTGATCTAGGTCATTCCCATTGCCTTACTGAAATCTCTAACTTCTCGCTGGTCCCCAATTTAGAAAGTCTTGTTCTTGAAGATTGTTCGAGCTTGGTTGATGTCCATGAGTCCATCGGAAACCTAAAGAGACTCGTTTGCTTGAATTTGAAAGGTTGCGAAAAGATTAGGAAGCTTTCAAAGAATCTTTTTAATCTCCAATCACTTGATACACTTACTCTATCTGGCTGCTCAAATCTCAATGAGTTTTGGACAGAATTGGGGAAGATGAAGTCTCTAAAAGTGCTAGATGTAGCCGAAATTCCAATAAGTCAAGTGTTAATGAATACCACTGGAGAGGTCAAACCACGCATAGGGAGAAATCCAGAAAGTTTGTGGTCTTTCTTACCACGTTGTTTAGCACATTTAAACATCAGGAGTTGCAGTCTTTCTGATGAGGCTTTTCCCAAGGATTTTGGTAACCTACACTCTTTAGAATTTTTAGACCTAAGCAAAAATCCAATTCGTGGCCTACCACATTGCGTCCGAGGTCTTAGGGGGCTTGTTCGACTCATTATTACCCAGTGCTATAGTCTCCAAACACTTGAAGGGCTACCGAGAGTAACAAATTTCGCTGTGCTTGATTGCGGTTTGTTGAAAAGAATAACATTTCAATCAAGTTTGTGCATACCTATAGAATTGCTTAGCGTGCATAACGTCAAGCTAGTTGAGATTGAATACTTGTACAAGTTTGTACCCATTGCAAGATGTGATGCAGAAACCATCAAACTTTTGGGTTTGTGCAACTTGAAATTCAAGGGAATTACCATTTGAATGTTATTCCCAAGCAGGAATAGCGTATTTGGTGAGGTCTATAAGTATCACATCCAGGTGATTCTCTCTCTCTCTCTCTCTCTCTCTCTCTCATATATCACATGCAACATAAGATTTGACCAATGTTTTGATTTCCATGGCATGCATATATTAGGTACTATATGAATATGGTATAATCAGCACGTTTCTTCCTGGGAATGTGGTGCCAGGACAATTCAGCCATAAAAATAGAGGCTCTTGTTCAATATCTTTTACTGTGCCTTGTTCTAACGCCAGGATTCGAGGCTTAAATATCTTCTCTGTATATACAAGCTATGATGGTGATTTAGATCCTGGTTATAGTTGTGACAAAATTAGTCCAATAGTCACCAAAGTCCATAATAAGAGCACGGGAATGAAGTGGATCTATGACCCGTCCTTAATCGGCTTTCCGGATTTAGGAGAAGACATGATATTCTTAAGCCATTGGAGTTTGGGGAATGAACTGAAAGGTGGTGACCAAGTCATAGTTTCAATGTTCATGAGATCTTCGTTTCAAGTAAATGAATGGGGCATCCAGCTTGTACACGAGCAACACCAAGATCAAGAGAAGATGATGATTATGATTGCCCAACAAGACGACAATGCAGTTCCTTCTTTTCCGTCTGTCGTTTTTGGACGTTTGCCAGAATTTGAGATGATACCAAGAACATACTTTCTCTCCAATGGACCATTATCAAGGAGAACATTGACATTTGGGCATTGGAAGGAGTCGGATTTGTTTGATTACATATTTAGTGAAACCCACAGAACCCATTTCCTGTAAATATTTTACACTAAAGAGTCATACATTTGACCAAGCCCTCCCTCGGCCGCACCAACGCATGGCGCCAATCGAACTGCAATGTCAAAACCAAGGCAAAACGCCGCGCACAATATGGCTTGGGCGCCAATTGGAATTGCAAAGTTTAAAACCAAGGCAAAAAGTTGCCCGCCCACACTAACCACCGTATGGGGGATTTCACATCGAGAACACATAGGCTTTTCCTTTTCATTTACAAAATGGGTTTTTCCTTTTCAAATTCAACCAAAAACCAATTTGAATCAGCCAATTGTTACTTTAAAACCTAATTACATGCAATCGAAGACATTGATTCAAGAAACATAGGGGCAAATGCAATGCCCCAAACCAATTTCATCAACCTACCAAACCTTCTTAGGGGCATTGTTTCAAACACCATTCGGGCACAAGGGTCTAACATCATCCACATGCCCAACTCCAGCAGGTTGACATTGGAACAAAATTCACGTTACACAAACCATCATTAAGTACAACATGGGATTTCATTTCAAATTTGGGATCACAAAATTCCAGGTATAATCCATGTGAGCACAGAATCCAGATCATATAAACCATAGTATTTCGTTGAAAGAACTGATAGTGAATTACATATCTACTAAACTGAAGCCCTAAATCTAAACACTTGACATCCAAAAACTACATATCCAGAACAGAGCTGAACCCACCACACTTCAAGAACTTGTAAACTTGGTCACAGCCTTAGTCCCTTCAGACACCGCGTGCTTAGCGAGCTCACCAGGAAGCACAAGCCTCACAGCAGTCTGGATCTCCCGAGAAGTAATAGTCGGCTTCTTGTTGTACCTTGCAAGCCTGGAAGACTCCTGGGCGAGCTTCTCAAAGATGTCGTTGATGAAGCTGTTCATGATGCCCATGGCCTTGCTGGAGATCCCAATATCAGGGTGAACCTGCTTCAGCACCTTGAAGATATAGATCTTGTAGGTCTCTACGCTCTTCTTCGATCTCTTCTTCTTCTTATCTCCGGCGGCGGCTCCGGCTTCCTTGGGGAGCTTCTTGCCGGCCTTGGGCTTCTTCTCGGCCGGGGCTTTCTCAGCCACAGTCGACTTCTTCTCCTCCACTGGCTTTTTCTCGGCGGGCTTCTTCTCAGCTTTGGGCGCCATTGGAGTTGTGAGAGAAAAGTTAGGGTTTGGGAATTTGGGAGTTTCCGAAACGAAAGGGATGCGATTCGATTAGAGAGAACAGGAGATTGAGATGGAGAGGCTTTGTGTGAGAATCAAAGTGGTGGGATGGATTGTTTATATAGGTGAGAGTAGGCTTCTGTCATTGGTTAATTGGGGGTTCATGCGGATCGGTGATGTGGTTATTGTTACTGGCCGTGGGATTGGGGTTTCGTACAGTTTGCGAATTGACGATTGAGATGTCTTGAATTCTTTAAGCGGATTGGGGATGGATCGCTGAGTTGGCGTGCGAAGGGGCCGTGGATTATTTTTGCGTGAAGTAAGTAATGGATGGTTAAGATGATGTAATTTATTCGGTGCGGGTCGATTCCGTCGCTGGGTTAGTTCTCATGTAATCTCTTACATAGTTCTTATATAACTACACACACTTCACACACTATTAGAATTGAATTCGTATATAAATTTTGTAACTATCCAATTACCAAATAAATACATAAAATCTCAATTTGGCCCATGGGGCATCTCCAATCATAAAAAAGGGATAAACCTAAATTTCCTTCAATTATTTTACGAATCCTTGCCCATCTCATATTTTCTTGTCTCAATCATGTTATGAACTCTTGTCCATCTCTCTTTATATCAACTTTATTGATTCCTCATTTTTCCCTATCTTTTCATATCTTCATTAAATTATATATGGTAAGACATGTAGCTCATCTTGTTTTGTCATCTTCCCATTATTTCATGCATGGGTATCTTTGTTTACCTTTTTTTGTTTTGCTAATTCCATGAGGTGTTCAAGCCAGCTTACGCACACCTCAACTAATCCCTACTCGCGGAATTGAGCTTGCTGCTGGCAACCAGGTGTTGCAACTGCCGAGACTCAAACTGGGGAGCAAACCAATCGAACCCTAAAGCCTTACCCAAATAGCAGACAAACCACTAGGGCACTCTTGGTGGTTAGGAATCTTTGTTTACCGTACTCCTTATCCCTTTGTATCTTATTCTGATTTTCTTTCATCTTCCTTTTCAACCTTGTCCCTTTGTTTATTTAATAAGAGTTATTCTATCAAACCAAACACACAATTCCCTTCACTCTTCATAGATTAAAGATTGATGCAAATTGCCCCATCTTCATAGATACATACCCACCTTCTGCATAATGTATCATCTTTGTCTGGTTTCCAATTGACACCTCTTTAGAGTTTTGGTACCATATTCAACAACAAAGAAAGGAGAATGAAAACAAATAATAAAGTGAGAAACGGTAAGAAATTGAACTTGGTGGATTATTTAACGAAATTATTGTTATTTTTAGGGTTTCGAATGAGTTTGGGGGTTGGATTTGATTTAGATTAAGGCTTTTTATCCCCAAATGGTCTCTGAGGTTTGCGAAATTGTCACATTTCGTCCTTAAGGTTTTTTTGTGACAATTAGGGGTGGGCATCAAAACCGGAATACCGATACCGTCCCGAAACCGTGTCATTCCGTGTCAAACTCGTGCCAAACCGTTTGGTGTTGATGCTTAAACGGGATGAAATCGTGTCATCCCGTTACTGTTTGGCACGACACCGGTATCAGATTTGTGATCCCGTTTGGTGCCATACCGTACCGTACAGTAACTAATTAAAATTAAATATTATTTCCAAAATTTCAGTGTGCTACTTTATTAGTAGAGATGGGTTGTGTCCAGTAGCTTCAAATTCACCCCCTCTTCGGATCCTTTGGCGGCAGCCTTCTCAAATTCTTCCAACTCAATGTTACGCATTACATTATCTACATCTTTTAAATCAACCTCACCTTCTTTGAATGGCACCAATCTATTACAATGCCCACCACTGAACCACTCTCCATTCTCAAAGTGGTTCGGCGTGGTGGTTCTGAAGAATACAGACGCTTTATGATCCGAACGCGTGATGAAATTGAAAACCACACGGAGAGCACAAAAGTATGATCCGATGGCGGAATTGAAGGCCCCATCAACATTGATTTTGACTATACTAGGGAGAGGTTTATGCCATTTGACTTGACGCCTGTTGCTAGGAGGCTTGGCAATAAAATTGAGGCTGTGATACTCCAGGAGGAGATCCATCGTAGAAGAAGCAATTTCCATAGGGTGGTGCCTCTCGTTACTCCAGGAGGAGATCCAAACTGAAATTATTTGGCAGCTGCAAAAACTGAAGAAAAAAAAATTCAAATTTTAGCCTAAGGTGAATGGTATCAGTTTTGATACCGAACCATACCGGTCCCGGTTGGGGCCGGTATGGTTTGAACGTGTTTTGAAAATCCCCTATCCCGTGTCATACCGTCCCGATTCTCCTATTCGGGATTGACACCGGGATGACCTCCATCCCGTGTCATCCCGTACCGTGCCCACCCCTAGTGACAATAATGGTACTTAAGGTTGCTATCTATGCATCAATTTTGTCTCTGTCGTTAACTTCCGTCAAATTTTCTATTAAGTTGCTGACATGGCATATATGTGGAACCCACACATCCAATGATATAGAGCCACGTGGCGTTAAAAAAATATATTTTAAAATTTAAAATCCATTCAAACAAATTTAAAAACAAAATAAAGTTTTTTTTTTTGTTGAAAAACTCCAGTAGGTATGGGGTTTTATCACAAAAGGCAATGTTATTAGGAGTGGAACCACTTATTATAAGTTGTAGTTTATTTAGTCAAGTTTACAATGTGGGACTTTATATTTTTCAATACGCCCCCACACGTGAGACCACCCACCACATAGTGGGTCACACATGGAGCTAAGTGCACATCGAATTTAATCATCTGGGTCTATGTGCATTGGAAGATTCATAGGTTATAGTTTGAGTTGGAATCGGTCGGGTCGACGACAATACCGAATCAAGGTGTGGCCGGTCTGGGTCAAGTATGAGTCTGTATTGGGGCCCTACTCTGATACCATGTTAAATTTCAGAGAGACGAATATGCGGCCCACTACAAGCAACATTGATATTGTCTCCAACTTAACAACCTACAAAGCCCAATAAGTGTGGGGTTTTATCACAAAATACCTTGATGATGTTAGGAGTGAAATCACTTATTACAAAATTGTAGTTTATTTAATCAAGTTTCAAATGTGGGACTTTATATATTTCAACAATTCTACCTTACCCCAAGCCTTACATGTGACCCAATGCCCAGCTTCAATTTCATGTTGCTTTGAGTTTGTCACTGCTTTCTCCTTGACAAGATCGAGCAAAGGACCAATCATGGTCCTTACATTTGGGGTGCGAAATGCCGCTGCATCACAGAGAAGAAAAGAGGGAAAGAGTGCAGAGGGAGAGATGGTAGACATTTGTTTAATTTGCCATAAGAAAAAAAAAATTATCAAAGGTAGAGAGGGATTAAGGGAGAACGCAGAGGAGGGGAGAGAGAGAGAGAGTAGAGAGAGGGAGAGAGGGCTGCGGGGAGAGAGAACAGATTCAACTAAGGCACTACAACTTTTCAATTACCATGAGAAGAGAAAAGCTTCAATTTGTCCAAGCAAATTGCGGCTCTTACAGGTGGGCTAAAGTATCGAAGAGGCATGGTTGATCGAGTTGGAGGGAAAGGTTGAGACTGAGGGGAGGGCGAGCGGCTGTAGTTTTTCCAAAAAACACTTAATTTTGTTTTTATGGATTTTAAGTTTTAAAATTTTATTTTTTAACGCCGTGGTTCTATATCATTAGATGTGCGGGCTTCATATATATTTCATGTCAACAACTTAACAACAAAATTTGACAGAAGCTAAAGGCATGAAACCAAATTGATGCATAGATAGTAACCTTAAAGACCATTAATGTCTCCCTCGTTCTGTCGAGGTTCTCTAAAAAAAGATCCATTAATGTCACAAAAAAACACTATAAGAACGAAAGGTGATAATTTCGCAAACTTCAGGGATCATTTGCAATAAAAAATCTTAGATTAATTAAAATATTTATTTTGACCGTTGATTTTTTTTTTGGTTGAAAACCATCTGGAATTTTCTGAGTCGTTGGATGATGTTATCGTTGGGTTTAATTGCCTAAAGTTGCTTCAGCCCAAACATTAACATTTTACTATTGAATAGTTCTTAATTTCCAATACGAGTTTACACCAAAGTTAATCTTTGGACACCCGAACTATACAACACACCCAAATTCAAAATTTAAAATTTAGACCTTTTTTCTCTAACCACCCATTACAGAGACATAGTTGGCTCCTACTGTTCGATTCCCCGACCCAATTCTCAAAGTAGTAATGGGCTTGTCCCGACCCAAAGTTCGCTTCATCATGGAAAGGGCCTTTTCGTAAAACTGCATTCATACATTAAGAAGGCTCAAGCTCTTCACTCTACACCACCTCAAAAGCAAAACCCTAGTGACTCTGCTCTCCCAAGTCCTCAGCCAGCCGCCCCATCCGTGCTCGCAGGTAAACCCATTTTCCACCCAACTCTAACAATGTATGAATTGTTTCACAGCTTTCCAATGGCCAAAGCCGTGATTTTTGACTCTGAATTTTTGTTTCTTTTATACACTTGCAGATCTACCAGTTGTTGATTTTGTGTTCAGCTTGCACTAGCAGAAATGGTGCGCGTCAGCGTTTTGAACGACGCTCTGAAGAGCATGTACAACGCCGAGAAGAGGGGGAAACGACAAGTCATGATCAGGCCGTCATCGAAGGTCATCATCAAGTTCCTTTTGGTTATGCAAAAGCACGGTTCGTATTTTCTAAATTCATGGGTGTTTTGCGATTGTATGTTTTGTATTGGGTACAATTTGTGTGATGAGATTGTTGGGTTTGAAATTGTTTAGGTTATATTGGCGAGTTTGAGTATGTTGATGACCACAGAGCTGGAAAGATTGTGGTTGAACTCAATGGGAGGCTGAACAAGTGTGGAGTTATCAGTCCTCGATTCGATGTCGGTGTTAAGGAGATCGAAGGCTGGACTGCTAGGCTTCTGCCTTCTAGACAGGTTTGTTTTCCTAACTTCATCGCTTTATGAGAGTGTTTGGGCTCATTATATGTGGGTTGACCAGATAAAACTTTTATCATTTGAATTTTGTGTTGCAAGTGGTTATGAAGCATACCCTATTTTAGTTTTTTGCTCATGTATTGAATAAATATTTGCAGTTTGGATACATTGTGCTGACAACATCTGCTGGTATCATGGATCATGAAGAAGCTAGGAGAAAGAATGTTGGTGGCAAAGTCCTTGGTTTCTTTTATTGAGCAGAGTCTCAAGCACATCGTTAGGATCTTTTGTGAAATTTTGGTTTTATTTAATTTGTTTTGCCGAAAGAAGAGAACCCTTTTTCTTACCAACGCTGGTTTGAAAAGTTTCTTGTACTAGGATATTAGTTTTATGTTTTGTTTTGTTGTGATTGACTGTCATGTTCTTGCAACCATGAATTTTAAAGTGACTTGTTATTGAGCAGAAATGGTAATGTGGAAAATTTTGTTCGACCTCTTGTTCCCATGTGTTGAGTAGTTTCATTTGCCCCCAACTTACATGTGACCATTTCTTGTGGTATCGTGTGATTAATTTCATGTTATAGCTTGGTTTATGTTAGTAATAGTAATCTGCAATTTAAGCTTATATTGAACTCTCTGTATTAGTGTAATGGACAATAGTGTTTTACAGAGCAAGTTTCTTTTGGTTCGGCTTATGTTGATAGCAGAGAGTCCAATAGTGATGAACTGATGCCCAGAACCCTGATATTATTTTTGGTGTACATGCTTCACCATTGTTTTCTGTTCAAGCGTAGCTTGAGGAAACAGCTTAAGGGACTTTACTTTTTTCATTTGAATGTTGTTTTGGAGCCTAGCATTGGACTGATTATGCCATTGTAGGTGTTGAAACTATTTCAAACCAGTGATCTTAGGAAGTGAATTAGTTTAGTGATTTGAATGATTAAGGGATGTGCTTAGGACTTTGGGTAGATGTTTTTTATAAGTGTTGTTCAGCTTCTAATATCAAGGCCCTTAAGCATAGGATTGTGAAAGCTTGATTTTATCTCGACACGTCTGTAATTGGGCTTTCATGATCTCATACTTGTATGAGGTTTCCTTGCATGTATCTTTTACTTTGTCACAAAATTTCAAAGCTTCAGAAGCGGTATTTCGCAATGTAATTGTGAGCTGACATTTGCATTTGATGTAGACTGCAGTGGGACTAGTTATAGTTCCTGCAAGGTTTTTATATTTTTAACTCATATACTGCGGTGGGGCAAATGATCACGTATAGAACTGGATGTGGAAGCTCAACTAAAATTATTGGTATGAACCCCACCGTGTTAGTTGAAATTTGTTCACTTGATTGCACTTACAAACCAACTCCAGGCCTACACAAGCAAAGAGCTTACAGGGCATGAAAAAAAATGTTCATTTTGCTAAGCTCTCATGAGGCCCCTGGCAAAGAAATGTAATCGCATTACCACCTACCTTCGGTACAATAAGAGAGCGAACTGTGTTATATATCGTAACTGGGGCTGATCAGTATCACAAGAACTTAGGTAGGAAAGATGAAAGAGCATATAAGTTTTGCGTATTTCTTCTTATGTTAGTCAGAAACCTGAAAAACTAGTGCTATTAGGCACATGTGATTTGCGGATGATTGCATATATTCGAGATTTGTGGATGTTGTGCGTATCTGACATTTAGGTGTTTTAGGTGTTCATCGGGTTTTCCTCATTACACAAATCAATGGCTTAAACCCTACGGAAGGGAAAATCTAGAAGCTCCACAAAGAATTTGCGGAATCTATTTCGTTTTCATATTTCCACATTTTCATATTCATCGTGAAGCCCTTTTCATAAGTAATCCAACCATCGCTATCTGTAACCAGAAGTTTATCCGCTTTTGCAAACCTAACCTATTTGTCTTCGCCTGTGTGTCCACCAATACACAACATACACGTTGTACAGGGAATCATTTTCATATAAATACGGAATTATCATATAATTAAAATCACATAATTATGATAAATAATAGGGATTTTTTTTTTTTTTTTTTGGGTTTTAAAAAAAGATGACCAAGTGATCAATTGCATTAAGCTTCAGGCTGTTCATGAACTCATTACTGAAATGCATAAAGCAAGAAAATTTCTCAAACTCACCATAACATATATAGCTTTGAACATAAATGTTTCTTCATCCAAAGCTTCGACAACATGAACAAAGGAAATTAAAGCTTGTGTAACTATAAAACTACCTTATAATTAAACTGAGGTTAATTTGTTGAGCCATAATAAGCGTCTCATCCTAGATGCTCTGCCAAAGAGTACTTAGTTGCCCAATACAATGACCAAACATGTTCCACAACTTTCAACGGCCATGATTTATATGCTCCTTGTCCTCGTCCTCGTCACCGCTGATCTCGCCGCTGCATGTCCTCGTTGCCATCGGAACTTTGGTGGGGAGAGCAGCAATGGACACCTAGATGGAGGCCATGGATGAGGAATGAGTGAAGGGAGGTTTTGCGAGCTTTAAAGGGAATTAGAGGAATAGGTTTTGGTTTGTGGTAAGAGTATCTTCCAAGCATATGCTTTAAGCATTAACTTGTTGCTGGCCCATTCTTTTCCAACTTTAGCTATTTTTATGGGAAAAATGGATGTAAATAAAGTTGTAGAGTTCTTGCAATTTGCCCTTGTCCCAATTTTCTATTATATTTTGCTTTGTCACTTTGCTTTGGACTATACTGTTCTCCCTCGTACACGAGGGCAAGTAAAAGTTTTGCCTAATAAACTTTGGAACAACCCCAGCAATCCCCTTTTGCTTATCATGAACAATTATTATAAAATAAAAATAAAATGAAGAAGGCTCAATGGGGTTGTAAAAGTAATTGTGTATATGTAGGCTTGGCTTGGATGGCATTGAAGTGGAATAAGTGAGGAAAAAACCCTAGCTCTTTCTCTGTGCTTATTATTGGTACTTCATATAAGTGAAGTGACTGTAAGCGGAACTCCAACACCTGGTGAGAGAGAGAGAGAGAGAGAGAGAGAGCCAAATTAGTGAATTTTAAGCAAGCTGATAAAAATACCGTCTCACTACATATGTCGGAAATAGTAGCTTAAATTAAAGTCATATTGAAATCTCATGTTGAATTTGTAAGGAGTCATCAATTGGTAAAGAAAGAATTAAACCACACACATTAGAATCAAGACCTTTGGTTAAAATTTCATTATAAACTTATAAATATTTGACTTTTCTTGCAAGCATAAGCCATGTGATGCTAGCAAGGTAGCATCATGAGAGGGGCTTGCAAAATATAAGCATAAATTTCTTTGCCATATCAATCCACTATCTAATTTCCCAATTGCTTTCTGTTTAGACATGCTTTTGTTGTTTGTCAGATATATCACTCAGCTTGGCACTGTCTCCTTCAACTGGTTTATACAATAAGCAGATATATCCTGGCTTTGGTACTATGTATTGGGTAAAAAAGTCACTAATTCACCTCAATAAGTATGAATATAATCTTTCAATGTGAAGAACTATCACTAAAAATAAGATAGATTCTGTCAGTAAAAGATTGATTTTAATTAACAAGGAAAATTACCGCAGTCAAGGATTGATCTTGCTGTTGTTAGGTGTGGATGTGTTGTGTTGCTCCTTCCATTACCCAAGCTAGTCAAACTAATCAACCCAATAATGATTCTTTTACATCAAACTGAACCAATCATGAATTTGATTAATTTTGATTTGTTGTTTGTCTTGTCCATGGCCAGGCAGATACTTGGTATGGCTTCTCATGCTGCTGATTCACAAGCATGTGAGGCATATAGTTTTGTACTAATTGGTACAAAATGGGCATTAGGGTAGAGTTAGTACCTTTTATTACAAAAATGCACCTGTCATGGTTTATACAAATAAAGTGACACCATTCTCTCTGTATCTCTCCAATCATATTTCATTTAAGAGGCACCTTGAGTTTATCCAACACAAAAATTAGATTTCCATATAAAACTACCACTAACTCACTCCTCTCTCTGTCTAAAGTGGACTGCTTTCTTGATTGGAATCTCTTTTGCAGCTGAAAAGAATTCTCCAGAAAGCCTAATTAAAGTCCTTCTTTTAAAGAACTTTGGTGCAAACTTGCAGTGTTAGGAGTTGCTGCATTTTTTCTTTTGTCTCCCAGTTAATGTTCCTGGCCTAAAACTGCAGAAAAATTGTGTGAAACGGATATAGCCATCCCCGTTCCACATAAGTCTCTCCTAAAACAGGAAGCATTAAGCCTAAGCCTGTAGCAACCCAGTTTTTACGTTATTCTTTTTACCCTAGTTTCGTGAAAGATTGCTGAAGATAAGTTTCACAAAAGCTAGTGTTGTTCTTCCCTTTAGGAACTGCTAATGGTAGACAATCAAAGATAAGAAAAATGAATCTTGAAGATTCTCAAGGGAGCAGCAACTTGAACTAGAAATAGAAACTTAAGTCCTTTGACCAAGCTTCTTGTTGTTTTCAGCATCCAATAATTGTATCTTATTATAATTGATGTCAAGAGGAATCCATCTGTATGCGTTCAAGAGGAATGCTCAGGACAGTCGTTCACGACGCGCGTGGGAGTAATTGTTAATCGCAGATCTATATGAACGACTGTTCCTAGCATAACTCATGTGTTCAAAGACTTGCCAATTAAGCAAGAGTGCAAGACTTATCTGGAAAAAGGGTCAAGAAAGAAAGAATCATCCTTTCTTCGTGATATTCATCAATCAAAACAAGAAAAACAGATAACAAACAGGCAAGCAAAAGGAACTGGTCTGTTTTATTTAACTCACTGGATTTGGCCAAGACAACGTCTTTGGATTTGGGCGGTCAAAGTCACCATTGGGGCATTGGGCGTTGTCGCAACCTCACCACTAGGAATCTAGAAGAAGCCAATGCTATTTTGTCCCCAAAACCAGCTAAGGACAAAGTCAGAATGTGGGCCCCTGCAGCCCACCCACACACCTTGTCATTGAATATTTGATTAACTCACACCCAACATTGGTTATGCATACAATACACTGGAAAATGTGCTGTGTTTACGCGGTTGGGTTCTGCTACTGCTAACCATGGAACCAGCAGTCATTTGACATTTTCCTTGCTTCCATACACAACCGACCAGACCTGTTGCAACTTGCAAGATGTAAATAACTAAAAGATCTTCGCATATCATATTCATAATTTCAAAGGGTCAAAATGTCCATTTTAGAATATTTATGCCCAATGCCAAGGAGTTGTCGAGATAACTACGGAAGATTGTTTTATAAACTCTGGCAGTGCATTTAGACGTGTTGAAAGTGTTTATAGTTATAACTAGAAGAGGATGACATTTTGGTTGGAACAAAAATGCTTCTTTTTTCTATTAATGTGGCGGGAGATTTGAACTTGCAATCTTTTTCAACATTAAGAAGAGAAGTATCACTAAGTCATAAACTAAGTTGGATTATAAGTTACATGCTTGTTAGTTATAAAAGTATTTCGTGTTCACTATGTATAAAGACTTGTCTACAATGCTTTTCTAAAAAGCACTTTTGCTCAGAATTGCTTTGTTTACAATCACATCCAATTTTTGTTAGAAATCTAGTGTTCTAAAAAATGCACTAAGAGCTGCTTGAGGTAACACCTATCAAGTGTTTTTATAATAAAAATCACTTTTAATTATTTTTACAAAGCACTACCACCATATATTTATTTCGTTGTCTAGAAACTCTTTTTGGTAAATAGTCTAGAAACACTTTTAAACCTTCTAAAAACAATTGTATTTAGATGTTAGATTCACCATATGAGAATGATGGCGATTTTAACGCTCTTGTTGTGAGTGTATAAAGGTGATAAAATACCCTAATTAAAGTGCTATAAATTAAACTTGAAGTGCCAAAATCACTACCCTTAAAAACTCAACTTAAATAGATGTGTTTTTTGAGTAAAAACACACTCAACCTAAACCCTAGTATGGATTGGACAAATTCTTTTGTTTCTTTGGTAAGATGCCCACCAACCCTACAAGTGATTACTTTCGAAAGGCATTTCAATTAAAGCATATGATATAGATTACATCATCCTGAACTATTATCTAGCCCTCTTGTCTCTAAAATTATGAAAGTTTTATACATAATTGTAGGAAAGAGAGAGTATGACATTGAAATGGAGGGAGTATAACTCATCTGCTATGACCAAAATGTCCTTCAAAGAGGCGCCACATGCTACTTTTGTCAACTTTGGTAGCTGTCGTCACTAAATGCCCATTAAACTCACTTTCCAAAAAATTTAGGGACGCCAATGGGTTCCCACCACAGTGGTGGTGGATTCCCCCTTCCCCCCATGGCACCCAGGATCGAACCCCAGTGGGGTTTCTTTCCTCCAATGTAACCAAAAAAAAAATTTAGGGACCAACTTTGGATGAAAAATGAAGAATGGGGTAAATTTGTAATAAACCGGAAATATAACATGTCAATGTTCTTATTCTATATAAAAAGGGAAAGAACATCCCCTACCCCTACCCCTACGCATGATAATCGTGACTTGCTGCTAGACGACAATGATGGTTTGTGGATGTTCTAAAAGATTTCAATTAACCTTTATTAATAGGAATAATTAAATTGTGGAATTTAATTCGTATATCATCTCTGAGGAGTTGAGTCAACCCACTACCTTACTAAAGGGAACCTACAGATCTGCACATTGTGATTGGCGGAATATTTTTTCTATTTCCGACTGATCATGGTATGTTATGCATGATAACAATTCCACATGGCAGACTGTGATTGGCCGGTAATAGCAAAATAGTGTTATACCCGTTTCATCAACACCAGCCACTAAACTCACGCCACGTGGCATGCGAAACAGCTTTGAACCTGTCAAATGCTGATTGGCTTCCAGTCTCACTAATTTCTAAATAAATAAATCCTGTGCTTCTAATTTTTCTTCTGTACATTATTATTGAGAGAGAGAGAGCTGCTAGCGTGCGCATGGTGTGCAAGGGTGAAAAAGGTAAAGAGAGTGCGCATTATTAGCCAACCCACCATAATCGGAGGAGGAGCTTTGTTAGGTCTGTGAACCGCTCAAGGTTGCCTCTAATTTTGGCAGCCAAAGTCCCCCTCTTTCTCTCTCCCTCTCTCTCTCTGAATCTTTTTTGGTTGATCTGGTATTTGCTGCTGTTAATTTTCCCATAATCTCTATTTTTTCTTTTTCTCTTATCGTTTTTATTATCTGGATGAATATTTTGGGTTTTGATGCGTTTCTCTTTGATTCTATATGCAGAGAGAAATAGTATTTGGGTTTGATTATACATACTTGTTGGAGTTCATTGATCAGATAAAAACCCAGAAATGGCTGCTCCACCGGCAAGGGCTAGAGCCGATTACGATTACCTCATAAAGCTTCTGTTGATCGGCGACAGCGGTGCGTCTTTTCTCCTTTCATTTTGTGTTCTTCTCACTTTCTCGACCAACAAACAGACCTCCATTATTTAGATCGCTTTTGTGTTTGTATTGTACGAATTTCTAGCATGCTATGGCGTGTGGTGTATTCAGAAGTTGTGACATTTTGCCATTGAGATCACAAGAGCCTGGCTTTAGGCTTTAAGATTTATTGACTAAGGGGGTCAATCAAAAAGTACATAGAAAAAAAGGGGTTTTCTTTTTGAGGATTTTAGATCTGGTTTGATTGAGGATTGAAATTGATTTTGCCTGATTTATGAGCTCCTGGAGTCAAAGCGTGTGGAGCATTTGAATATAAGTTAATCTTAGTCTGATTTGTGAAATAGCTGTTTGAGCTTCTGAATCAGATATTTTGGTCGAAATAAGTCGTCCATTTGTGTTTATTGTTTTTTCATTATTTTATTATTCTTCATGGTGAGGTTCGAACTTCTAATGTACTGCTAGTTGGGTCACATATGTGTGTAGTAACTTATCTTGGATGATTCAATTATTTGTCATAGATTGCTGAAAACAATGTGGAGGCTATTAACCTGTTTATCTATCATATATGGAGCTCTTTCTGCAATATGTTTAGACTATCAAATACCAACTAAGTATTATGTGCCAATAAGTTGAAGACTATAGTTCTTGTTTGACGCAGTTGCTAGCATGATGACTGCATCAATTGGTTTTACAATTTTCTGTATTACAATAATGTACTTGGTAGATAACCAATGCTAAATTTGATAAGTGCCTTTCGTGAAAATGGAAATTTATTTTTGCAGGTGTTGGTAAGAGTTGCCTTCTTTTGCGCTTCTCAGATGGTTCCTTCACAACTAGTTTCATCACAACCATTGGGTGTGTATTCTCTGAACTTTAGAGTTAATTGTATCTGATAAGTTCTGCTTCTCAGAAGCTTCTTAAACTTCATGAGCTCCTTTATCCTTGTGAAGCATTGATTTCAAGATAAGGACTATTGAGCTTGATGGAAAACGAATTAAGCTCCAAATTTGGGATACAGCTGGTCAGGAGCGGTTCCGTACAATCACCACTGGTAAAAATTTATAATCTCTATAGGTGCTTTCTTTTTTGTTTTACAAAAGATTGGTGGTAACGTATCTATAGCTCACGCTTCACGTGATGGAAGATGGACGCACAGGAGATTTTAGACAATTTTAATTTCACCCTTTTGGAGCTTTTCAGGAACAAGGTTATTAAATTCTACATTTTCCCCTAAAAATGGACAAAAAAGAGATAGTTCAACTGTGGCTTCTTGAACAAAGTGGTGTTTGAAACCAAATAATGTGGATTTGAGGAGAACAGGGCAAACCAAGGGATCTTTTAAAAGGTGGATTATGAGTAGGCTGTTAAGAAAGGGCACTTTGGGATATATGGAAGCCCAATAGTAGAGGTAATGCACCACTTTAAAATGGCCATTGTAATGGTTATAGGTTTTTGACAAAGAAATGGATGTAGGTTATTTGGCATTTAGCATGAAACAGGCATGCTGGGCAAGGTGGTCCAAAAATAAGCATGAAACAGGCAGGGATAGTCAAATATAGAGCTTTTATTCCTGATCACTATTGGGCAGAAGGCCTTTCATTATTTGCTGCAAAGTCAATGGGGAACCTTTTACAGTATTCGCATTGAATAATTTTACTTTTTTTAAATAAAAAAACTGGGTGACCGATGTAATGAATCCTCAATTGTTGCTGGTGGAGCCTAGAGTTCACAAGCCCATCTGGCCAGATCTCGCAATTTATTTAGTTAATGGAACTATAATTTGTTAACTAGCTGCTGGCTTAGTCCGTTACATGTGGCAGGGTGCCGAGGCACATTGAAGTGGCCTGGTAGTACCCCATCTTCTTTTAACCTAGAGCTAGAAGCCTATACATAGTGGATGACCTTATTATGCAAACCTTTGCAATAGTTGTGATGAACATGTTTGGAAAATGGGTATCAGGACATTTTTGAGAGGTTCCTCATAACTGATAAGTGAGTCCTATATGATGTAGGTCTCTAACAGTAAAATGATTAGGTTAGGTGGTATATCTTTGTATTCCCTGCTTGTTTGTTGTGTGTCTGTTCCATTCTTTCTGGTGCTGCAGATATTAGTAAAGATTATTATGTTTAACCAAATTTTGTTTTCTCTATTCACTATTCCTTCTCTTCCAGCTTACTATCGTGGAGCCATGGGCATTTTGCTGGTCTATGATGTTACCGATGAATCATCTTTCAATAGTAAATTTCTCACCCTTGCTCTACTGATGTTTTCTTATCCATCATCATCTACCTCTCTGCTTCTCTTGGTTTTACTTGAACGTCAATTCTTTTCTGCTCTTTAATTTCTTGATTTTACTATTGTTTGCATTTACCTGGCTTGTCAATGTTTTCAGACATAAGGAATTGGATTCGCAACATTGAACAGCATGCATCAGATAACGTTAACAAAATACTCGTAGGGAACAAGGCTGACATGGACGAAAGCAAACGGGTGAGCTTGCGCTTGAAATTTATCATTAAAAGACACCAATTCTTCTTCAGAATGCTTTCAGTTATTATCGGACAAGTTTGTTTTATCTTGCATGTTGGATGCTTGTTGATATCACAGCTCAGCTTACCATATAGATTTCTTTTAGAGTAAATGGGGCTATTCTTTTTGGGGTCAAATTATTTTTTCTTGGATTTTATTTAGTTCTGGAAACAAATCTTTGTGCCATTCCTGATCTTATCACCACCCTCTTTTTAGGCTGTGCCTACATCCAAGGGCCAAGCACTTGCTGACGAATATGGCATCAAGTTCTTTGAAACTGTAAGTAACGCCTATGAATTGTAGAAAATAGTTAACAAGTGTTCATATGTATTGAAAGATATTGTCTAATGCAGAGTGCAAAGACGAATCTAAATGTGGAGCAAGTTTTCTTTTCAATAGCAAGAGACATAAAGCAACGGCTTGCAGACACTGACACTAGGGCTGAGGTATTTTAATTGCTTTCCTCATTTTCTTTTATTTTTTGTTACGGCTTTCCTTATTTTGTATTAGAAGGATATAAATTACAATTTTTAATTTGAAGTTCACTTGCTTAAGGTTTTGACTGACTTTGTTTTGATAATGTCGCTGTAGCCTACCACGATCAAGATCAACCAACCAGATCAGGGAGCTGGGGCTGGTCAAGCTGCACAAAGATCAGCTTGCTGTGGTTCTTAAGTTGATTACATTGTGATCAAGGGGGGGCATTGGAGGCTTACACAATGTTTGAAAAGACAAAAAACTAATTGTATGACAATACAATATGATGGTGCTTGTAATCTTCTCTTTCTTTTTTCCTTTTTCTTTCGTCTCATTCTTTTGAAACTTAGTGTGTGAAAGGTAGTTTCTTATTGTTTCAGATTTTTCTTATTGTTTCAGATTTTTCTTGTGGTAAAGAATTGACGTGTAACCTGTGGCAGACACATTTTTGTTTACAGTGCTTGTGTTAAAGATAGATGGATGCTTATTATCTGAGATTTGGATCTTCGTATGTGGAAATATTAATCCTTGCAGCCGAATTTGTACAATTTGTAAGGCTACTAATAATAATTCGATATCCAAAATTTGGGGAGGAAATGATGCTTCTGATATTATGATGGTGGAGGAAGACCAGTCATGATTTGGGGAAATCGGCGCTCCCTTTTTCACTTCATGACCATGCAAGCTCTTACTATTTCTCTATAACATTTTGCACCCTGATCGTAATCTTCAGCATTAGATTAGAAATTTGGAATATAGAGATTCTGCCTCAAACAGAGGCTGCTTCTGCAAGAGCTTCGCTAAAGCCATTAGATTTCAATTATTCCCAGTGTTCACTGAAATTGCTTCCCCTAATCTGGGTTTCCAACTCCAGGGCAAAATGACCATGACCACTGCGGTAGGCTTAGATATCACCAGGGTCAATAGTACAACCAACGCTGAGGGTGGAGGGAGAGGGTGAGGGAAAGGGAGGTGTTTCTTAAACCTTCAAAGGTGTAAGGTTTGAATGTAATGGGTTAAATGAGTAAAGAGGGCTCACTAAATTGACCCTTGTGAAATTATGGATCAACACATAACTAAGCTGTTCAAGAAAGCTTAAACTACAAAATCAGATGAGAAGGATTTTTGTCAAGGAGCCAATGCCAGAGAGAATTTTCTTGAAGCTAACAAAGCCTAGTCACCATAAAGGACAAGCATAGCGCCAACTTACACCGTTTGTTTATTAGTCTCCCTTATGCCAGCAAAAAGACAAGGGGAATTGAAGCAGACTCACATTTACATAAACTACTGTACCCAATATAAACAAAAAAAGTGTCAATTCCTCCATCAATTTTCCATAGAAAATACATAATTTACCAAAGTGAATATTCCCGGCGCATAAAAACATTATCCAATCTTATAATCTGAGCAAAGCCTATACATATGCTCCTACAAGTTCAGTTCCTCCTTTCCATAAATACGTTGAAGTTCACGAGTTGCTGCTTGAAATGATTCTGAGGAACAAACATTTAAATAAGTAAAAAGAAAAGAGAGGCTCACTTGACTGACAATTTAAAGCTTGAAAATGTTTTAAAGCCAGGGAAAGAAGAAAACAATAATTCGAATTTTATTACCTTTCCAGCTGTGAAAAGATTTCTGATTGATCGGAGCACCAAATACAGTTTGAAGTGTATCAAATAACAAGCTCTCAGGGGTGCTCCTTAATTCTTGCACTATCTGATAGATGGTCTTCCCGTTCTCAAAGTATATGTGATTGTTTGGATGCTTTGTTTTGCAACCAGCATGGCGCTCAAACTCATATGCATTTAGAACCTTCCACAAAACAAATTATTTCCGCATTAGGTGCCAAGATAACATGTAAGGGAGAAGAGAAACGATTGGGAGTTTATTGATAGGAGACCTACCTTAGCATAATTACATGATTGACACCCACATAGATAGCCAACACCTTTTATAATTCCGCGAAGCTCCTTGTTACATGGAGGGATATAACCCTAAGTCATTAAACAGAAATCCTAATTGAATAAAATGGACAAGAAGCTGGACCTTACCTCACGTGCCAAGGAAACATATTTTACAGGAACCCCATCAAGCATGCCAGTTGAAATCAAGCTTCTAACATTTGAGGGGAAGCTGTTTGGAGCTGGTTTCCTTGACAGTTTGATCTCAGGTTTATTCTTAGAAACTGATTCCGGTCTTGGTTTACCTACAGAAGCAGTATTATCAACCGCACTGGCATTTGATACATCCAAGTCCTTCTCGCATGAAGTTTCCAATGTTTGAACTGAATCCGGATGGTACAATTGATCATAGTTGCCAACAGGCCTGCCTACGGGGATAATATCTTGTTCGTCAGGAAACCCACCAAAAGATATCATATTAGCATTCCCTTTACTGCAATTGTCACCCACTGATATTGCATTTGCATCTCCCTTGCCATAGTTGGTATCTATTGGTCTGACATGGGCATCCCCGTGGTTGTACGGATGTCCTATTAGTGTGACACTGCCATGCTCCTTATCATAGGCCTGCCCCACTGATAAAAAAGCAGTTTCATTTACCCTATCAAATGCCTGACTTGTGGACAGGTTACTGTTACTTCCCCTATTAGAACCATGTTCCCGTGAAGCATGCATACCATTGTCACTGTCCCTGACCTGATTGATTTTAACTTTTCTAATTCCAGCATAGTTAAGACATGTTTCAGGATCTTCCATGGCATGAGATACTGACAAACTAACAGGCGAATCTTCTCCAAACTGGTCATCGATACCCTTTCTTATATTCCAATTATCTGATCCGACAGGAGATACGTTCCTCTCAGCAAAGTTGACAGAGCTTGCTGGATCAGATCCAAATAACCGGTCAATGAATTGGTGTGGAACCGACTGGAAGTTAGAAGCATTCTCCCAAGAAGAGACACTTTCATTTGACATTCCCGAGCCCAATTTGCTGTTTGGAATATGTACTGCTTGCTTCTTGTTCGGGAACAGCTCTGGTTCAGCAGCATCTACAAACCATTGATGAGGCCGCTTTGGCTCAATTCTTGAAGGGTTGCCGTAAGTTGCATCTCCATCATTAACATGTCCAGCACCCTTTGGCATCCAAAATCCCTTGTTCTGGAAAGACTGCCAGTAACAAACACTCAGAAAATCCTTGAAAACCTTATCCATAATATATTTAAACATGTACAGATGTCTAAGGTTCAAGACAATTCAAAAATTAAAAGAAAACTTTTCCACGGTCTTGTTTAAAATCAAATCACGAGAAAATTCAACAACTCAACATAAGCTTTATTCTTCAAGTTGGACTATCCAATAATTTCAGAATTTTTACAGTACTAAAAGAATAACCCCATATAACTGAAAATTTAACCACATATTGGATATCCCAAAAAAACTAAATAAATAAAAACTTCAAGAGCCAAAGAAAAGAAAAAGAGAACACGGTAGCTTCTATAACATACCATTTTGCTGCTTCTACTTCACAGTAAATTGATTTCACTTTCACTCTTCGGTCGAGGCCTCAAAGATTCTTTCTTTACGAGTGTCAGTACGAAGGGACTGTGATGAATTCCATCTGCACATACACACATACAAATAGAGATGTTCAATGTACAGACAAGTCTAAAAATACAAAATTGAGAAACGCAAGAATTTTTTTATACGTCAATTAAACGCAAGAACTTCAACAAAATCCATACAAGAATCCCAAATTTCTTCTTCACCGGAAAAATCAGATCGAATTATCCCAGAAAGGCATGAGATAGTAAATGCGATAACCTATAAATGAAAAATGAGATTTTGGTACAAGTATCCGTACCGTTACAGGTAGTCAGAAGGTCGATCGTCGATTGCTGACCGATCAATTTCCCGGCGAAGCAACTCCGGCGACGAAATTGAAGATTGTAATTTTTCTGTGTGTTGAGAGAGAGAGGGGAAGTTTGGGTAGACCGTGTCTGAGGAGCACTCGATCTTTTCTCGGGGGAGGAAAATTATTAATTGGGTGTAACCGCATACGAGAAAAGCCGCGATTACTTTAATCACAGCCGTCCAGCCGTGTTATTTATGACGAATCTCAGCCGTGTATTATGAAGACTGTCTTGACAGAGGTGTATTTTCGTCTTTTCGCTTTTATCGGGTGAGAACCGTGGTGCTTAGGTGGAGCCAAGTAACCACTCATGCTTCGACACGTTGCAAGATCTAACAAACAGCAGCATGGTTCACTCGTAACTCATAAATCCAAACCATGTAAGAATTTCTTTTATTGTAGAAAAAGAAATTTTCATGTATCTATTTTCACTATAAAGGAAAATAGTTTTACCAACGTTGTCTAGTTCAATAAAAAATGACTTTAACTTGTAGACCAAGAAACACAGTTTGGCTCGTTGAAATTAATATTGAACAAGGAATGAGAAGTTGTTATACAAGGAAAAAAAATGGTATTTTTTTAATTTATACATTTTTGTAAATTGTAAAAATGGATTAGAAACTTAACAAATAAAACTAGTACACGTACTTTGCACGCACACAAGTTGTTAGAGAATATAAGAATTGGGTTTCCATTTTTATTTAGAATGAATATTTGTAATAAAAATGCCTCTCCCAATATGGATTGAACTCCCTAGAAATCCTATACCTTTTTTAACTAGGAATTACCCCACATCTCTATAAAATAAGGTAGAAACTTAAACACCAAGTGCACCAGAGCTCTAAGAGAAACAAGAAATAGAAACTTTTTCATTAAGTTTTTTCTCCAAGCGAACGACCACAGTGACTTGCAGTGCACCATCAGATATCCAATGGAAGAAGCAGCAGCAAATACGTTGGTGGAAGCTGATCAAGAACTTGATGATGATCTTGAACCAACCATTGACTTCAAGTTCCTGACATCCTTCTTGGAGTCAGATGATGATCAGGCACTTGATGATGATCATGAATCAACCATTGACTACAAGCGACTCACGTCCTTCTTGGAGTTTGATGACTCCTTCTTGACGCCATGGAATTGGAACCCTAATCCTAATGCCTCTGCCTGTGACGACGATACGTCAAGAGTGGAGACAAAGCAAGAATGCATCATGTTCCAACCTGGTTCGTTCTTTCGTGACGAGGAAGGCGGTGAAGAAGACACAGAAGCCTTCAAGATCATCAGTACTACAATGAGTAAAATGAAAGGAGTTTAATGGGTTGTGATAAGTTTACAATGAGTTTAATTGAATATTTTTGTAATCAGTTTGATGTTGATATCAATTTCGTTCTTGTGATTTCAATTATTTTAAGCCAGAATTGATTAAATATCAGTCAAATACCACAGCGGGGCATTAGGATGAAATTTTAATCAAAATTGTTATTTTCCCTAAAGGAAGATTCAAAACTTACATATATATATGATTTTATAAAATTGCTTTTGTTGATATACTTTGATTTCTATGTTGTGGAATTCGTTGGTAAAAATATACTTTATAGAATATTGGTATCGTTATCCCGCTCACCTAAGGACCTAAAAATAAGACACAAATAACTAAGTAGTTTTAAACCCTAATCATACTCGTTATTTTACTGAAACAATCATTTCAACTATTTTTATCTGCAATAATTAAAATAAATAAGGGAAACAGAGTTCAATTCGGATCCTTTCAATTCATTGTCTTCCTACCAGCCATATTTCTTCCCCATCGTCAACCTTAGTTCGTCTGCAATCTCCATTTAAAAGGTCGTTTGACATATTTGATTTCATCAGTCACCATCTTCTTTTTTTTTTCTATCCCCGCCACCAAAGGATGGTCCATACCCTCAACTACTCGCGCTTGCCTGGCTGTATTTTTTATTTCCTGAACTTTATCATCAAAATCCATATATTCTGGAGCAGTCATGGAATTTGAAGAATCTTGTAAGCCAACGTTACTATTTAACCAGTTTTCTCTTATTATAGCCTTCATAAGTTCTTGGTTATCAAGACTAGCTAGGCTTTTCAAAGGAACCCACTGGCAATTCTGCAGTGCCCTTTTCTAAGATCTCTTTCTCTGTTCTTGATTTTACCTTTCAGTATGAATAAGGGTTTAAACTTCTAGTTATTTGTGCCATTAGATTAATCTAAGGGTTTGTATTGAATAGTTGCTCACAAGACCTCATTTTTAGGTCCTTAGGTGAGCGGGACTGATTGGTATCGAATGTATATTGAATTTTTTTTTAGGAATAAGAATTGGGTTTCCTTGTTTTCTTAATAATAATGCCTCTCCCAACTCGTTCTTTACACCATGGAATTGGAACCCTAGTGCTCCTGCCTGTGATAGTAGCAGGTTTTGAGAAAATGAAAAACCAATGAATTGCAAACCGAATGGGAAAAAGGAAACCGATGAATGGTTTAAAGAAAACAAATGTTTAAACATATTAAAACAACAAAAGCGATGGGACAATCAAATATTAAAAATATAAGGTTTGTGCTTTTTAGGGATTGATGACTCTTTCGTGCCAATTTGGGCACGGATGTGTTGTCATCAAAATGATAATACATGTACACATAATATGTATTATAAAAATGTGGGACTCAATGTAAAATAAGGTACTAATGTTCATTTTCGTGCCATATTATCAATAGAGGATCTATGTAAAAGAAACTGTTATAAGACAATGCCTATTACTACAACAAGCGCTAAAGAAGCCCATAGAGTATGGAGTATGGAAGTGGATATTTGATCATTGAAAACCCTGAAAGCCCACTTGAATGCGGACAGAGAATTTGAGTCATTCAAATATATAGAAATACTAAGCTTGGGAATTATACCAAGTCGAGAAATCACGGAAATGCTATAATGAGGGAGTTGTGGGAGGGAAGGGATCACAAAAACAACCCATGAACTCCAACATCATATACTTAGCGTTTTACCACTATTTAACCAACATTTTTTTTCTTGTGAAAAGAAAGTATATAATTGATATTTATACGTTGAATATATGAATTTTCAATATAAAGGAGAATAGTATTACCAACGGCGTGTAGTTCATTAAAAAATAGCTTTAGTTTGCAGACCAAGGATAACAGTTTTCTGGCTCGTTGAAATTATTATTGAACAAGGAATGCGAAGTTGTTATGCAAGAAAAAAAATTGGTATTTTTTTAATTTATACATTTTGTAAAAATGGATTAGAAACTTAACAAATAAAAACTAGTACACGTAATTATGCACACACACAAGTTGTTAGAGAAGATAAGGATTGGGTTTCCATTTTTCTTTAGAATGAATTTTTGTACCGATTACAAAGAATTTGTAATAAAAATGCCTCTCCCAATATGGATTGATCCCTAGAAATCCTATACCTTTTTTAATTAGGAATTACCCCACATCTCTATAAAATAGGGTGGAAACTCAAACACCAAGTGCACCAGAGCTCTAAGAGAAACAAGAAATATAAACTTTTTCATCAAGTTTTTTCTCCAAGCAAACGAGACCACAGTGACTTACAGTGCACCATCAGATATCCAATGGAAGAAGAAGCAGCAAATACGTTGGTGGAAGCTGATCAAGAACTTGATGATGACCTTGAACCAACCATTGACTTCAAGTTCCTGACATCCTTCTTGGAGTCTGATGATGATCAGGCACTTGATGATGATCATGAACCAACCATTGACTACAAGCGACTCACGTCCTTCTTGAAGTTTGATGACTCCTTCTTGACGCCATGGAATTGGAACCCTAACCCTAATGCCTCTGCCTGTGACGACAATACATCAAGTGTGGAGACAAAGCAAGAATGCATCATGTTCCAACCTGGTTCGTTCTTTTGCGACGAGAAGGGCGGTGAGGAAGACACAGAAGCCTTCAAGAGAAAAGCTGACATATTCTAGGCAAAATATGGTGCGATGATGATCACAGCTTTTTGCTTGATCAAGATCATCAGTACTACAATTAGTAAATTGAAAGGAGTTTAAGGGGTTGTGATAAGTTTACAATGAGTTTGTGATTGAGTAATTTGTTTAGTCTTTTAGAAACAACAATTTCAAGACTTACATATATAGTTGATTTTATAAAATTTATTTTGTGGATATACTTTGATTTCTATGTTGTGGAGTTCGTTGGTAAAAATGTACTTTATAGAATATAGATATCGAATAAGAAATATACTGGATTCTTTTTAGGAATAAGAATTGGGTTTCCTTGTTTTCTTAATAAAAATTTCTCTCCCAACTCGTTCTTGACACCATGGAATTGGAACCCTAGTGCTCCTGCCTGTGATAGTAAGTCAAGTTTGGAATCAAAACTAGAATATACATATCCAGATTCAACCTGGTTCATTCTTCACTTACCTAAATTCTTGATTTCATATGACACCGTAGAAATGTACGTGTTTGAATTTTAAATTACATTGTCGGATGATTCAAAAGAATAGTACTAAATGCCATATTAAGGTAAGTATACCGGTATTTGTACCTGAACATTCTTGAATATATATATATATATATATATATATATATATATATATATATAGTATAAGGTCACGTTGTTGTTAGCCGAAAATCATATTATGGGCAAAACATAGAGTGGTTATAACAATTCTTTGTAAGTATGTATGATAGAAAAAATCACCCGTAGCACAATGATTTTCTCATGCGTTTGTTTTTCCTTTTCTTTTGAAAAGTGGAGGTGAATTCAAATATTTGGGACATTTTCTAGTATTGGGGGGAAGAGAGGTAGGAGAGATTTTGATACACTATTTGGTATATTGATAAGTATACATCATACAGTGTTACAAAGTCGGTATATTGAACACATCTTCAACGTACCACATGATGTATTGAACACACAATAATTTCTTTCTATTGAGATACAAGTGTGAATTAATTGGTTGTCAATGTCTTACAAGGGAAATTGAACATGAATATGATCTATATATCAATTTGATACATCGATCTTAATACTTTTGGATCACATTACGTTGAATTCCAAGTGTAAATTTAGGCCCATTTGAAAATAAGAACCCTATAGAATATAGAGCATTAAAAAAGCAACATATGTTAACTAAGGTGGTTGGTGTGAGTGGTTCGGCACTCTCATTCCTTAAGAGAGGTCAGGGGTTCGATCCCTGCTCTCGTATGGAGTCACCACTTTGGCCAGCACTGTACCCCTTACGGGCCAACCCGATGTGAGCGGGGATTAGTCTGGATTGTGGTTAAGGCTTAAAGGTGCCACCCATAATTGGGGCCCATACAGGACCACCTCGCGGTTCAGACCAAAAAAAACAAAAAACAAAAAACAACATATGTTTTCTTGTGAAAATTAAGTATTTAATTGATACTTATGCGCTAAATATATGAATATTTTTAACGCCAACTCTTCATCTGCTCTCTCTCTCTCTCTCTTGTCTAAACTTGAACTGATATTTTTTAATTCAATACTATCTTCCATCAAATAAACTCATAATCATTTACATAATAGTGGGCCAATATCATAAAAAATGATTCTCCTAGTAGACGTCAACCCAAATAGACAAAGGTACATGTTACACAGCACCAGTCACTTGTAGTTTTACTAAAACACCTCACATGAACTACCGGACAATATTCAGAGACTCGAAGAATGTCCCTGGCTTTGCCTGTCGTGTGGCCACTTTTTGCTCCACGAGCGTTAGTACTAGAGAGAGAGAGAGAGAGAGAGAGAGAGAGAAGAGATGAACGCAGATAAAAATATAAACAGAGGGGAGATGAGGAAATAATTAAAGAGGAAGAAGAAAAAGAAGAAAGAGGAGGAGAGAGAGAGAAGGGATAGATGCACGAATTTTTTTAATCAAGGAAACAGAGAAAGAAGAGATAAGGAAAGGAAAAGGAAGAATAAAAAATGTTGAGTGTGGGCCATGACCCATACTGGTCATATCATACGCTTGGAAGATGACATACATGGGACATTCCAGAGGTAGATAGAAAAGAGACAGTTTAAATGTGTATTGGAGTGTAAAATACATTTCTTAAATATTTTATTACTCTGGAAAATTGGAAAATGTGACTGTTGCATTCTTTTTCTTGTTCTTCTTTTTATCCAGAATTTCAATTTTTTTTTTTTAAAGTACAAGTGATGATTTAAATTAGAGGGGAGGGAGTTTTCTCACACACACTGGCGAAGCTAGGAATTTGTTAGCGGATGTGCAATTTTGAAATGCTAAAAGCTTTATATATATATAAAAAAATTGAGAATCAAATATCCTTATAATTTAAACAATACTAATGTCATTCATAAGTCATATAAAGATATAGTATTACAAATAACCTATAATTGTTGTCGATGAGGAAAAATAGTATTTATATATTTTGTTGAAAAATATTCTACATTCAAATATCATAAACGAAAATTTGGCGTGAAAAAAAAGTTTGACAAAAGATTTATATCACTAAAGCCTAATCCAAATTTGTTCACATGCCATTGTGATCTTTAAATCAAAGCACAACAAATGAAGAAGAAGAAGATATCATGTGCAAATTGAAGGAAATTGAGGTTTTACCCCAAAACCAATTGGCAATGGGGGAGTAGCCCAATTGCTTATAAACTCATGCTAGATCCCTTAACTTTTTAATATGGGACAAACACTCTCAACACACCCCTGCATGTGTGGCGAACTTTCAAGCCTAACACATGGACAACATATATTGGGTGACGTGGAGGTCGACTCTCAACACATGGACAACATATACTCTCAACACAAACATCTTTCATGAGTGCTTTTACCCATGTGTAATTCTATCTAATGTATAACATATGGCGGAAGCAATTGAAGAGGAGCTAGAGTGACACGTGCACAAAGGCAAATCGGGTAAGCTACATATTTGGGCTTCGAGCTCGGATTTGGGCTTCGCCATGATGTAAGGGCTTTTTCGGGCATCCGAGATTTTTTACTAGCCCGAAAATCAATTTTAAAGTTTTTACAGTTTTTGGAAGCTTTGTTATTTTCCTATTTTAATTTCTTTGTGATTCCTAAGGTTTCTAGGAGTATTTAAACATACTTTACCTGTGGTTGGGGTTATGTTTTGTTATTTCAGTTTATCAAATAAACTTGAGGTTCTCTCATATTTCTTGGTGGATTCCAAAATTACATGTTTTAAGCTAAAATTTTAGCCAATCAATTGTCACGCTGCGTCACTATCCCATGTGTAATGCAAGAGTTTCCTTTTTTGTTTAATCTTTGTTTAAAAAAGAAAAGAAAAGGAAAGCTTGTTAAAAGCCTTTCCTTTTTATTTTTTATAGCCTTTTTATCATTTTTTAAGCAGGTTATATCAAAGTTTGTTAAAGCCCAAGAATTGCGCAGCCTAGTTTCCTCTTTTTTTAAAACCCTGATCCAAAATGACATCGTTTTGGTCAGGATGTTTAAAAAATAAAATAAAAAATATGCGTGATGCACACAGCAACGTACGTAGCGCAACAACAACCCAGCGCAGCAAGCCTTGGTTAAGGCAATTCGTCGAACACCTAGATTGCACCACCCAACCTTAGTATAGGGGCAATATGCAGCGCTTGCAGAGGCTTTTCTGACGAGGGAACGTGCAATTGCACCTCCTTGTGCCTTAATAGGTTCGCCAGTGCGCTTACACACAATCAAGATGTAGGTTTCGAACATGAGACCTATGATCTATAAGTCAATGCCCTTTTTCACTGGACTATACCTCGTTGGCATTATAAGGAAATTTAATTGTGTTCATAATTTAGATACAGGTCCTTATTTATTGTATTTGTTTCATCAAGAAAAGTAAGGTTTTTATGAGGTTAACATAAATACCATGAGTCTTTCTGATGTTACATAACTTGTAACTCCAATTTTAATTGGCAATAAATTAAATATTAAAGCATTTACTAAATTGATTTTATTGGGTAGAAGATCTGTTTATGTACATTGCAATATACAAATAAATAAGCGTAACAATTAATTAAGAAAAATAGAATACAAAATCTCATAAAATCAATAACAAAATCAGCTAACAAAACAGCGGGGGAAAAGACAATCCAATAATCCCCCGCCACTATGTTTCTATATAAATATCGAATCAAAAAAATAAAATCTGCCTGTTATCTATAGGAAGGAATAAATAAATTAAATATAATTCACATCTGTAATAGATCAATCGACCAAATCAAGAAATCAACTGCAGCTTCGTCGCCAAATCGTATTGGCTATGATAAGCAGGCAGGCCCAATCTCAAATCCAAATTCAAGTCCAAGTTGAAGCTCGACACCCTTTTACTACTATTCGACTTCTTCAAAACCGGCGTGGCCGGCGACGACCGAGCTCGAACCGCATTAGCTTGAATTTCTTCTCTATGTCTCCTCATGTGTCCCCCGAGCGCCTGTCCAACCGCAAACTCGAGCCCGCATATGTGGCACTCGTGCGTCTTGGGCTTTGCGGCGGACTCCGGAGATTGCGCCAGCTGTAGGAGGTCGACTGCCCCGCCGGGCGTCAGCTTCGGCTTCTTGTGACTCGCTCTGTGGCCCCCAAGGGCCTGGAACGAGGGGAATTCCCGATTACATGTCTTGCATATAAACACTCGGCCTCGTTTTAAATCTTCGGCTTTGGTGGGGGAGGAATCGGGTTGGTCTATTTTGGATAGTAGCATCAAACAATTGACCAAATCTAGAGTTTGGTCATCTTGATCTTCTCGGCCTCGCTTCATGGCTAACTCAGGAGTCCAAATCGGGTTTAAGGTTTATGATTTAAGTTCGGGTGGCGAACCGAAATTTAGATTTAGAAAAAAAGGGATAAGGCTTGTGTGTGTTTGAGAGTGTTAAGGTTGTTGTTGCTGCTGGAAGTGCTTAGAATGAGCTTGAGGATGGTATTTATATAGGGAAGAGAGATGTTTTGGGGGCAGCTACATCTCAAGTATGACTAGGAGATGCTGACTTGTCGCGTACGGACTAAGCGAAGCGGTGGATTTGCCCACGGGTGTCTTGGGGACTAAGTAATTGGAAGGAGTTCAGTAATTTTGTAAATATGTTTGAATTTGAGTGGGAGTCTGGTAAGCGCCGTCAGTAAGGCGTCACCGCGTTGCTGGAGAAAGCTTCCTTCCTTCCTGAGGCGGTCGTTTTAGGCGACCAGTGGGTCAGTAGTTGAACATTCCGACAATTCTAGATAGGATTTTACTCGGTGTTCTAGTCCAACACGTACCCAAGGCGCGTGTCAAACAGAATCGAAACTAGCTTTTTACTCTTCTTTTTCTAATGGGTGTAATGTAAAATATCTTATAATATTTAAATAATTCTACTTTTTTGTTTTGAAAAATATTAACGATTAGAATTTTTTCCTCCCTTTCTTCTTTACCATAATTATCCACAATTTTTAATTTTTTTTATGTTCTTCATTAAAGAGGGCCAAAGTTAGTACTATTAAAAGTACTTTCATTTGAACTTAAAACATGTTACACGAAAACCCAATCAAAACTTTTTTATAAATAAAATTCTTAATTTACATTAAGATCATAATTTTATGATAGAAAAATTTGACCGCCTCTTAATCATTAACCACCTCAATTATCGGTGGCTAACACTCTCCTTTAGCATCTTTATCTTTGTTTCAAGCCGATGGAAGTCCAAAAGAGTGATTAGCGAACTTGTTTACCCTCAAATTGACAATCTCTCCAATCTTGAATTAGTTAAGATCGTTGGTCTAGAGAGAGGTGGTGTGTTGGGTTGTTGTTAAGTTTTTCCCAATATTTTTTTTTTCAATTTTTATTAAACTTTTTCTTATAAAAATTGGATGTTACTTAAACAAAAAAAGGTTTACATAACTTGTGAATGTGGCATATCTATCAAATATAGTTTCCTTTTTATTTTCCTACTCGAATTTAATATTTATCCATATGATGCTAATCAGGCATATGCTGCTCATGTGGAGTGTTGGACACTTCTAGTAGGTTGTATTTAGTGACATAGATCAATCATCCGCAGCGCGTGGACAGTTACAAAACCCGTTGTTTGAGTTGGGTGGGCACCGTGAAAGCAATTAAAAGAAAAGCGATAAAATAGAAGCTCCCAGTGGAAAGAAGAAAACGGAGGCAACGTGCATCGCAAGTTTGTACCCCCACCACACCACGTATTGCCACGTATTATTATATGTTGTTAATAAATGTTAGTAAGTTGTGTCTTACTAGAAAACTACGCGGTCCATCTCAATCATCCACGTCACAGCTGTACGTGTAGAAGTTGATTCAGTGTGAGCTTCCTAGTTTCACACCATTTATGTCAATGCAATGCCTTTCCTAATAAGTTCCCTTTGCCTTACTTTGCTTAATTCACTCCTTGTTTCCTGCTGCCTTCAGAGTCTTCTCCCAACTTCAAGTCGGCCCCATTTGTATATATAATTGTCTCTCACTTTGTATAGTTGATGACCTGTAATTCTAGAGAAAGGGTCAAGCAATTTCCATTCGCAATTATCATAATTTATGCGGGTCATTCGTATTACCCTATATACATTATGTTTCTTTTTTGTTACGTTAGAGTTCAAGTCTAGAGTTCGAAATGGGTTGTCACTCTGGTGGGAACCCATTGGCCATTATGTATTTTTATACTATAATGATAAATCATTGTAGGTGCTTTAAATTGCCCATTTGCTTAACTGGTGTACAGATTACCTTATTTCCATTTTCAACATTTAAGTAAATGTCTTTGTCCTTTTTCTTTCATTTATTTTTATATTACTCCATTTACTTAAGTTTACAATATAAATAAGGAAGTACCCCCCATTTGGATTCAAATAAAAATACTAGAAAATCAAATTCCCACCAAATCAAAATATTAAAAATCGGTTTTAGTGCAAAATACGATTTAGGCTAAAAATGATGGCTCATTAAGTCAATATATACTTCATACTAAAATCCCATAAAATCAAATTTTCTTATTTGATGTGTAAGGAATAAAAGCCGCCAAAAATTATCTTGAGAAAATAATTATTCCGAAAAACCATTTTTCATACTTAGTCAATATTGTACCTCTACTAAAAAAATTATAGGTCTACCAGTGATGGCAACCCAATGGCAATTACTATTCATATGGGATTAATTTTATTTTTATGTATGAGATTAATAATATATAAAAAAAAATTGATAAGTATGTATAAAAAAATATTTCTGAATTTTGTTTCAATTTGTTTTAAAAAAAATTTACGTTGATGACGTCGCTCTTAGGCAACAACTCAGGCTATTCTTGCTTTCAGGGCTGTCCAGACTTGGTGGAGCCCACCATCTGCCCAAGCTGGATTGCTGCGCTGGAAATGGCTTTTGAGGATATGCTCTTATGAGCCTACATTGTCTCGTAATCGTAAAATATGAGAGAAAATAATAGGCTGAAAAGAAATTGGTGTATCTATTATGAATTCTAGATTTAAAAACAAAACCAAAAACAAAAAATTGAAAATTATATATAGTTGCATACATAAGGCCATCTTCAGCCATAGGCTATATCCCAAATATAGCCCTAAAATAATGCAAAACCCATCTCCAGCCATGGGCAAAACAAAATTTTGGCCAAATTTAGATGGCCATATTTTGCCCTTTAGCCCTCCAATCGGTCCACATTTAGCTCAACTTTGGCCTCAGCCAAATTTTTTGTGGGCCCCATACATGTGCTTTTGAAGAAGATAAATTATCAAGTGTGGGCAAGAGCACGAATCATCTCATACAAATGCATATCCAATTGCCAACATTAAAAGTGCTGACGTGAGTTGGATATATATAGTAAAAAAATTATAAAAAATTATTAGTCATGACCGTTGGAGGTTAGACCATTGAAACTCATCCTTTTTTATTTATTTATAATTATTTATAAATGTGGTCACCTTTTTAAATGCTTTCAAGTGTTGTTTAAAAAACTTAGGCTTTTTATCACAAATGGTCCTTTACGTTTATGAAATTATCACGAATGGTCCTTGAGGTTTTTTTGTGACACTAATAGTCTTTAACGTTTGGGCTTTTTATCACAAATGGTCCCTGCCGTTATAAACTCTGTTAAGTGTGATGTGGAAGATAAGTGGAGCCCACATTTTGTGACATGTGGGTAAAAAATAATTAAATAATTTTTTAATGAAAATTCAATTTTTTTTTCTGCAACTTTTCACCCCCCTTTCCTTACTCAGTTTCTCTACCCCTCTGCCCTCGCTCTCCACCCTTTGCTCTACATCTTTTCTCCCTCTGTTTTTTTATTTCCCACTGCCACCTGCAAGAAAAAAATATAAGATATACAGTTGCTCTCCATCTCTAGATCAATGATGAGTTTTCGCATAATCTGGTTTTTACAGACATAGCATGCTGAAATTGTCTATTCTAACTCTATTCCTTTCTCATTTCAGGCTTCCCATAAAGCTTTTGTATATGGGTCAATGTGGATTCTATACCTACAGCATTGTTGCCCTCCTTACATGGGAGACTTGAAGGAAGGATTTCTCAGTGATGACGGGTCACCATGTAATTATTGTTCTCATGATTGGGTTCTCATACATTACGAGGTATTTTTCAGGTTTTCTGCGAGCACAATAATATGTTGGTACCACAAAGCAGATATTTAGCAATGTGCATTTGTGTGGTGTGGAGGATCTCATGCAATGACTTTCTTTTCATTTTTCGGCCACTTGTAGCTTTTTTCGGATTGGCTCAATCATTCTTGCCCTGCATGACGAGAGTGATGTATTTATGGAAGCTGCCAAGGTTTTCAAGTATTCTGAGAAGGAGCTTGCCGCAAGTGTGTTATTTGGATTTTTTGCTGTTTCGTGGCTCATACTGAGGCTAATATTCTTCCCTTTCTGGGTTATAAGGTCATCAAGGTCAATACAATGTTACTGATGCTCTCCATCTCTAGGCAACTGTAAGGAAGGGGGATGAAAAGTTGCAGGTGGCAGTGGAAAAGAAAAAAACAGAGGGAGAAAAGATGGAGAGCAAAGGGTGGAGAGCGAGGGCAGAGGGGGAGAGACTGACTGAGAGTTAAGGAAGGGGGATGAAAAGTTGCAGAAAAAAAAGAAGGAATTTTCATTAAAAAATTATTTAATTATTTTTTATCCACATGTCACAATGTGATTGGACATGTGGGCTCCACTTATTTTCCACGTCACACTTAACAGAGTTTATAACGGCAAGGACCATTTGTGATAAAAAAACCCAAACGTTAAGGACTATTAGTGTCACAAAAAAACCTCAAGGACCATTCGTGATAATTTCGTAAACGTGAAGGACCATTTGTGATAAAAAGCCAAAAAATTATAAAAAATTCTTAGTCATGGAATATTGTCTCTAAATAGTAGTTTAATTAAATTAAATAATACATAGTTGTGGAATGTATAAATGTTGTACCATAGTTTTTCTCAAAATAATAAAATATGAAAGACCCTAAAATATAGCCATGCATGACTAGAGATGGAAAAATTTAGCCATGAACTATTCTTTAAAAAATTAATATTTTGGAGAGCTAAATTTTTAGCCATGAACTACATTTAGCCCTATTACTGGAGATGGCCTAACATGCACAAATATTTTTATATGTCATTAGTGTCCGTATTTAGCTTTTTCTTATGTGAACAACTGTGAACATTGTCCCTTGTTCAATTACATGTCCTTCTTTTTCCTCATGTGTTGGTGAGTTGGGTGTGTGTGCCCACAGCCCACCTGAAATTAAATTTGGTCAAACATAAGACAAATTCATGGCCCCCAACTGTTTTTATAATAAACTTTCCTCTTCCTCCAAAAGGTTAGCTGATGTGAGTACGGATGTCAGTCTTATTCAAAGTGTGTACGGTTTATATTTGAATAAGTGTTTTGAACTTCCTTGCTTTTGCCATCGACGGACTTTTACTTCTAGATGTTGCATGTCAGCTTCACTGAAAAGTAGTTGCTTTCTGCTTCTTCTTTTTTTTAAAAAATTTATTTTATTCTTTTTTCGGGTTATTATAATATGTGTGATATATCACGTGGTCGCATTCTAATATCACAAATGATCTGAGAAAAATCTAAAAATTGAAAATAGCACATTAATAAATACTAAATACAAGAAATTATTGCTCATGTGACATATATTTTCTCTAATATTTGTTTGTTATTGATTGATGAGCATTTTCCTAATAAGTTTGGTACACGTGATAACCAACGCATTCATGAGCTATAATATTCTTCGTTATCTAGAGAAACTTGTACACGTGATTCTAATATGGTTGGCTGATCATAGACCAGCTACTCGTATTTGGGGTATACTCACCAGAAAGGTCTACCAGAATACTAAACTGGTAGGCTCTGTTAGTATTAGTAATCTGTTGGAACGCACGCCGGCCATACCATTTGCTAGACTGTTATTTTATTTTATTTTTCTACGAACGAACATTCTTATGATATCAGCGATCTCTAATAAAGGGATAAATACTCTTAACATCTCGAGCTACGTAATAAATGAGATAACATTTTGTATTATAGAATGCTCTTTGGTTTGACAAAACGTGCTTCTGTTTACACCCAAAAGCGTACAGTAGAGCTATCAATTCCCAACAAGCTAGCTAGTATTTACATTGGCAATGATATAATATAAAGCCAGTCATGATGTGCTGCGTGACTGCGTCTTGTAAAGCCAGCGGCCTAACAGATTTCGGGGTTCAAGATTTTTGAACAACACATTTCATTTGACAGATCTTGTTATTGGTTTTGGGCAGGCCAAAACTAAAGATTACTGAAGTTAGCCAAGACCCAGCTAAGGTAGTAAGTGCAAACGAAATTCTCCTCACAGATGTATGGCCCATATGACAACTAAAGCCCAAACATCCCGAGTCCGACATGTAGAATAGTTTGTGACATATTTTATTATTTATTTTTTTATACAAGCGATAATTTACTTTAGAGTAATGCTATTTGGACACACAACATTGACACACTTAGTGACACCCGCTGATGTGTCAATGTATCATTTACTCTTCTTTTCTCTTCGTTTTCTATTCAGCGAATGATACATTGACACATCATCGGGTGTCAACTAAGTGTGTCAATATTGTGTGTCCAAATAACATTACTCGATATGAGTACAAGCCCGGAGCTAATTTTAGGTATGTTTAGTTACAAAGGTAACAAGAGAGAGAGGGGGGATTCAAAATCTAATTTTAGGTATGGAGGTAAATGCTCATTACGACCGGAGCTACAAGCCCTCCACAACAACCAACCTCTTTACCTACAAAAACAACTTGTTTTGACCTAAAATGACATCACAATATTAGTTAGTTAAATTTAATATCAAAATTAACCTTATCAAAGTTGTCATAACAAGATGATGATGAAAGTGAAATTATTAAAAATCAATCTAAAGTGATAATCATCAATTTATCTATCAAGGTTTCTCTAAATAATAAAATAAAAACTCAATCAAACAAACCCGGGGTTGATGAAGAAAGTTGGCGCAAGAATAGCACATTAGTAAAACAACCTCGGCAGATTGGATGGAGCCAAGTGGCTGGTTTTGAACCCGCCAATCCAAGGCCCAATAAAATACATAAAGTCAAATGATTTGACAATCATAAAGGTAAATTGACCAATACTTGTTAATTCTCCTAATCAATTTCGTCTTTTACTCTCGTATTTTTGGGTCTGCTGGAACAGCGAGGAGCTGAGTGACAGTGCCGTCACCATGAAGAGGAAGAAGAAGGGAAAATCGTCACAGTCGTCGAAGTCAATTCCGCTTCTAACACTGAGAGCAGCCAAAAAGGAGGAAGAACCCAGTAGTCGCAGCGAAAGCCAATTGCAATTGGTCACCACCACCACCACACCCTTCAGACTCCCCGATGATTGGTCCGTTGAGGAAAAGCGCCGTCCCCTTAGAAATACCTCCAGCCCCGCCCGAATCGACAAGGTCTCTCTCTGTTTCTCTCTGTGTCTCTCTCTAAACTTGTTCAATTGTAATTGCATGATGTGCAATGCATATGCATATGCTTTGCATGCATGGATGGCTTGCTATGTTTGTATAAATGCCTGAGTGGTTCTTTGTTGTTGGGGGGTTTTAGCAACGTTTTGAGTCGTATTAAAATTCATGTGATTCTGACATGCTTTGTTTAGATTAATGGGATGTTTTGAATGGTGGGTTTGTGGGAATTTCTCATTGCAGAGTGAAAAATTGGGAAACTTATGGGTGGTAATGGTTTTGTTTTGGATTAATAAAGTGCCAAGATAGGCATTGGAATGGATTTACTGTTACTAGGCTCCATTTTACTATCCATTAAGTTAATCCCAGCAAGAATTTGAAAGGGAAAAAAGAATGCAAATGATTGGAGTTTAGAGCCAATTGATCCTATCTAGATTCCTTTTTTTGCATAAGAAAATCGGGGTCTTTGTTAATACCCAGTAACTGTAAATGTTTAGGGTGGGATTCTATTTTTTTTTTTTTTTTTATACTCTTCAATTCCTGCTGCACATGCTCTGTGATCAAGTAAAGAACTCCCCTTTCTATATATCATCTTCCATATTTTTTTTCTCTTTTCTGTTGCATATGTTTGCTGTTTTGCTGCTGGCATTGTAACTTTCAATCGGCACATCTTGATGTTATGCTTTCCATAATGGGTTTCTATATATAATATTTCTTATTTTTGAAAGTTCACTATGAAGATTATTATGTTGTGAACTTATTCTATTAAGTCTTATGGGGGATCAGATCTGAGACCTTTCATGTAATTGTGTAGTATTACATTGAGCCTGGCACGGGATTGAAGTTTCGTTCGTTGCCAGCTGTACAGAGATACCTAACAGAAGGGCAAATCGAAACACATATGAAGAAACTAAAACCAGGCAGTGAATGCAATGTGAGTTCTAGGATCTTCTTGTTTTTCAGTTAATGATAATACTTAGGATTCAAGAACTAAAAGGATTTTAAGTTCAGGTTTTTTTTTCTTTCTGTTGCTATGAGGGTTACAGTGTGAAGATAAATTTAGAATAAAAAAGAAATATAAACGCAGAAGTTGTGCTTAGTTCTGTACCACTTTTATCCTCTGCACTAAATTTACCACAATTGCTATAGAATGGTCTTACAAGCCATGTACAAGTTGGGAAAAGAAATGGTGTAGACTTTATCAGGAATCTAAATTACAAAAACTGAGGCCCATCTTGGTGATCTTATCTTATACATCCAAACCCTTTCCAAGATGTTGTCAAGAATATTGTTAGAATTTGTCTACTTTTTCCATGAGAAAGTGTATAGAAGAATTATTTGGGGCCAGTTATAATATCTTGGCCTCTTGCCTCTTCTTTTCCTTTCTTCTTGTAGGTACTATACTTTTAATACGATTCCAGAATTAAATTTGGTTATGCATATTTATTTGAACTTCAGCCGTTGCTACAATTGGTGTGCACTGATTAAATGGTCCAAACTTTGATACACTCAAAAGTTAAAAAAGTTATAGTATATTGGGGATCTTTTGAATCCATAGGCAGGCAAATAATGAAGGAGCTAAATCATAAGTGGATTTCAGAAGTGTCTCTGATCACCATATAGCAGTCCAAATTGTAGAGAAAAAGCTTGGAATGCCTAATATATGAAGGGAAAATCCTCATTTACAGTGTCAATCTGCAGATGCAAATTATACCAGGCACCACCTGTACTTCGTCCTTTATACTACCTGATGATTGGGAAATTGAGAAAAAACAGCGAAAGAATTCTCATGTTATAGACAAGGTACCTGTTTTGTTTCAAAATTTTGGTGGTTTTTCTCTTCTCTGTTGTAGAAAGGGTATATCTAGCTTGCACTTGCTGAAAGTACTTGCATACTTCCTAGGGTGAAATTTCACAAATGCACGTGTGTGGCACTCATGTATCTGCACTTTGCATATGCATGTTCAGATGATATCTTTGCTATTATAAAGCCCTCTTTGTGGTCACTGACTTCTACAAAACATATACCTTGGCTTAACATCTATTTAACCTACAATTTAGTTAACTCACATCGACTACACAAAACGGGAGGAATGAAGTTAACAAAAGGAGTTGATAGAAAGAGAAGGTTTGTGTGCTATATTCAAGATTTCTTTTCCACTTTGCCCACATTCAGCACAACCGTATTGAGGTGGTTTATAAATTGGCATTTGATAAATTTGCCTTGGTAGCCACCTTATAGCTTGCATATGTCTTCCCTTCACATGAATTCTAAATGCAGCATTGTGTTGAACAGTTCTTTTACCTTCTGTGAAATATTTTTAAGAGTTGCTTCTAGAACATTATTTCTTCTATTCTATTTTGATCGCTGGACATATATTTTGCAGACTTATATAGAGCCAGGGACTGGACAGCGGTTTCGCTCTTTAAGAGCTGTTGAGAGATACCTAACAGAAGGGAATGAAAATACTCCATTTAAGGTATTGATGCCTGCCAATAAGTCTAGTGTATGTTCTTTTACAATTACTGATTAAACAAAAGTTCATTTGCTCCTACATGATCCTTGACCTTGTCCAGTTTTGCTTGTGTTTCAGCTTTCGCTCTGCTCTGGCGATCAGAAGATAAAAAGTTTGCCTGAGGTCCAGTCCCAGAAAGTTTCTACACCTCTGGATATAAATATTCCTGGCGAGAGCGATAGACCATCCAAGCTCAATTTAGGCAGACCACCAGTAAAAGTGAATTGGGTCCTCGCAGGTCGTGGAGGAAACATGTGGAACCCCTTCATGGACGATTCTGAGGTCTCCGGTTGTGTAAAGCAAAAGTGGGCCGAGACTTTTAAATCATCCATGTATGGTGGAAACATTAGTGCACCAAGTCATAAGTTATAACTGTTTTGTCAGACTGGAACTTCTGTAATCTATACTGTTTTATTTGTTTACTTTAGATGCTAGCCCACCCAAAGTTTTACCAGATCCTTAACATTTTAGCGATAAGATGTATATATGGATGTGTTTTCATAAAAGGAGCAGTTTGTAACACCAAAGAACACAATAATACTCATTTTGCATTTAATGACCAGCAGCTGATGTCTTGAGATGGAAATGTATGATATCTAAAAATTAAAGCTAGATTGAGCTTCTGGTGAGGCAGATTTATTCACTTGGCATATAGAAATTTTAAGTATTACCACATCAAATGGTAATACTTATGACCAGCAAAAGTGAGTTTTACTTTTTAATTAGGTAAATTCTCTTAATTACTTGAAGTATAAATCCAATATATAGCCGAAATAATATGAAAATGATTCGTACCGACATGAGCTATCAAATTTTCCAACTTATGACCTGCAATTTCTGTATTAAGCAAAGCCAAGCCAAGTGGCTGATCTGAATTGTAAGGGAACTGCATTTGTCACTGCCATTGAGTTCATATCATAAAATTTGTAATTCCAACTTCCAACTAGAAAGCACTTTGTAAACCTGATTTTTTTTTTCTTTCTTTTTCTGGGTTCTGCTAGAATAGTGGGGAACATTGGTCAGTCTGTGATTTGACGTGTCCGAGGCAGAGTGAGTGGCTTTGCAAAGGGGAGGTTCTTCTTCTTGTGAGTCTTAAAACCAGGCCCCAAACAAACAAACACCTTTGCTAGAGTCACTGACAGTAGGGTGACAATGAAGAAGAGCAGATGGTCACAGTCCAACCCAATTCCGCTTCTAACAAAAAGGCCAGCCGGAGAAGAAGAAGAAGAACCTAGTTGTAACAGCAAAAGGGACCTGCAATTGGTCACCACCTCACCCTTCAGACTCCCCGATGGTTGGTACGTTGAGGAAAAGCGCCGTGCCCTTAGCAATACTTCCCACCCCGGAAAAATCGACAGGGTCTCTCTCTCTCTCTCTCTCTCTCTAAACTTGTTCAAAATGTAAATGCTTTGCATGCATGGATATTTTGCTTGGTGGATGTATGTAGTTCGCTATGTTTGGCTTGATGCCTTGGTGGGTCTTTTTCGTTGGGGGTTTAGCAGGGTTTTTGACTGGTATCAAGATTCATATGGCATTCTTTGCAAAGAGTCTGAGATTTTATTTAAAATTATGGTTTTGTGGGAATTTCACATTTTGAAGGCTCTACTTGAATTGAATATCAGTAAAATTCACCCCAGAAAGAATTTTAAAAAGAAAAAGTGAAGGAAAGTGATTGGAGTTTAGTTCACTGGCTGGCTCTATTAAGAGACAGTTGACCCTATGAAGATTTCATATTTTTCCATAAGAAAGTTTGGGTCTTTGATAAAACCCAGTAAATGTTTAGGGTGAGGATCTATTATTTTTAATATATTTCTTAATTCATGTCGCACATGCTCTATGAGATAATCTGGGTCTTCATGAAACCCAATAAGCATCAGGTAGGGTCTACCATTAATTAATAGTGCCTTTTTCTCTTCTTATATTTAGTTTCTTTTCTGTTGCACATGTTCTCTGTTTTTTGGCTGCTGGCACCGTAAACTTTCAATTGGTACATCTTGATGATCTTATAGGATAAGACCGACTTTTTTGTATGAAATCAAACTTTCAATTGGAACATATTTGATGCTATGCTTCCCAGAATGGATTTTTAGGCCACCCAGCCATCTTGAGCCCTTTCATGTCATTGTGCAGTATTACATTGAACCTTTCATGTCATTGTACAGTATTACTTTGAGCCTGGCACGGGACTGAAGTTTCGTTCGCTGTCAGCTGTACAGAGATACCTAACAGAAGGGAAAATCGAAATACGTACCAAGAATTCAGAACCAGGCAATGAATGGAATGTGAGTTCTTTGACCTACTTGTTTTTCAGCTAATGATAATACTTAGAACTCAGTAACTAAAATGATTTTACGTTTGGTTTTTTCCTTTTGTTACTATGAGTGTTGCATTGGGAAGATAAATTTAGAAAAGAAGAAACACAAACCCAGAAGTTGTGCTTAGTTATGCACCACTCCTCTGCACTAAATTTACCATAATCACTTTAGCATGGTCTTACAAGCCGTGGACAAGTTGGGAAAGGAAGTGGTGAAGACTTTATCAGGAATCTAAATCACAAAAACTTAGGCCTATCTTGGGGATATATCATATTATAGGATGCATCCATACCCTTTCCAAGATATTTTCAACAATATTTTCATTTGTCTTCTTTTTCCATGGGAAATTTATTGAAGGAATTATTTGGGCTGAATTATAATGTCTTGGACTCTTGTCACATGGTTTGGTAGAGGTTCCACAAGATTAAGGTACCATTTTTCAGGTACTATACTTCTCAATATGATTCCAGAATTAAACTCGATTTTGCATGACTATTTGAATTTTTCCCACTGCTACAATTCGTGTGCACAGATTAAAAGTAAACTTTGATATATTTAAAAACTTAGTTATAATCCAGTTGGGCCCTTTTGAATCCATAGGGAGGGAAAGGTAACCATGTGGAAGGAGCTAAATCATAAATAGATTTTAGAAGTATCTCTGATCATGGTATAGCAAATTGAAGGAAAAAGAGGCTTGCAATGCCTGAAATATGAAGAGAAAATCCTCATTGACAATGCCAATCTGCAGAAGCAAATTACACCACGCACCACCTGGAGCACTTCATCCTTTATACTACCTGATGGTTGGGAAGTTGAGGAAAAGCCACGAAACAATTCTCGTATCATAGACAAGGTACCTGTTTTGCTTTAAAAAATTTACATATCTAGCATGCGCTTGCTGAAAATACTTGCATTCTCAACACAGGGTGAAATTGCACAGATGCACATTCTGAGTGTGCATGCATATGCACTTTACATATACATGTACAGATGTTATATTTACTGTTATAAAGATGATCCCTCTGTGTGGTCACCGACTTCACCAAAATGTCTGTATTACCTTAACATCCTCTAAATTATAGTTAACCCACATCAACTATACAAAAGGGTTGTTATTGTATATTAGTCGAAAATTTCAAAAGAATAGAAATTGAAGAGAACTTGAGGAAAGAAGTTGACAAAAGGATTTGAGGGAAAGGGAAAGTTGGGAAAATTATGGTGTATGTGCTCGTTTTCTCTATATGGAGCGTGTAGTGAGCAGTGCTTTATTCAAGATTTCTTTATTTCCTCTTTTTTAAGAATGAGCATGACCATATTGAGGTGAGATTACAATTGGCATTTGATAAATTTGCCTCAGTAGCAACTTTATGTGCTTATGCCTTCCTTTAAAGAACATTCGAATGCAACATTGTGCTGAACAGTTCTTATCGTTTTGTGAAATGTATTTTAGACAATCCATTGTTCTGAAAGAGAACATTATGATGTTGGTTCTAGCATACCTTTCTATTTTTGATTGCTGGACATGAGGAACCTGTGTTTTAATAGAACTTGAAAGTCAGTTGCATTTGCTTGTTCATTGTTTAGCACACTTCACTCCAGAAACATGAGATTTTTAATTTTTTTCTTTTTTGAAGACCTATATCGAGCCAGGGACTAGACAGCGGTTCCGTTCTATAATATCTGTTGAGAGATACCTAACAGGAGCAAATGAAGATACACCTCTCAAGGCATTGATACCTGCCAATAATTCTGGTGTATGTTCTTTTACAATTACTGATTAAACAAAGGTTTCTTTGCTCCTCCATTATCCTTGGCCTTGTCCAATTGTGCTTGTGTTTCAGCTTTCACCTGGCTCAGGCCGTCAGAAGATGAAAAGTTTGGGTGAGATACAGTCCCAGAAAGTTGTCTCTAGTTCTCTGACGAGAAATATTTCTGGTGCGAACGACAGACCCTCCAAGCTCAATTTCGGCAGACCACCAGCAAAAGTGAAATGGGTCCTCGGAGGTCCTGGGGGGTGTATGTGGAACCCCTTCATGGACGAATCAAAGGTCCCCGATTCTGTATTACAAAAGTGGTCCGAAACTTTCGTTTCATCCCTCTATGGTGGAAAAATTGGTGCACCAAGGTCTTAAGTTATAACTGTTCTGCCAAAGTGAAACTTCTGTAATCTATGCTGTTTGTTTACTTCTTTAGTTTAGATGCAAGCCCACCCAAAGTTTTGCCAGATACTTAACGTCTTAGATATTAGTAGATGTAACTTTAAGTCTGTGATGAGGAGGTGGTGATATGCATATGTAGATGTGTTCTTAGAGCACAAAGGAGAAGTTTGTACCTTTGCAGTAACATTTTTGGTGATGGATGCAATTTGTTCTGGGTGGACGGAATGTAAAAAACCCGTTTTAGGCTCAAGTGAAATGAACTTCATGGATCCACTGAAATGAAATCATTGAACCCAATCGTCAATTTGCAGGGGAAAATTGTTTGATGTTTAAATCTGCAGTAAATTTGGAAAGTAAATCTTGTGTATCATTAGTGATCTTATGTAAACTTGTCTTATACTCAAAAGAGTAAATCCTGTTTGGTGTAAGGAAAGTCTTGTAATGAATATTGCGCAATTGCTTAAAAATGATTGGCTCAGTGGCTCACTCCATCCTCAAGATTCTTTCACAAATCTTCTTCTCATCATTCTTTCATGTATTCTTATTATTTTTTGAGCTCATGAACTGACAAATATATTTTAAGTATCACCACATCAAATGTAATCATAAACTGACACATTTTTTACTTATTGAATTGTTCAAGATCATCAAGTATCCGTGTAAATGGAACTAGTAGCGAATTCAAATTTTGAAATCACTTTTTTTTTGTTGCATGAACATAAATTGTGTTAAAATGTTACTCTCTCTTATACCATATATATCATACATAAGCATCAATTTAATTCCCCGTTTAAGAGATAGAAGAGATGGGGGAAATTATAATTTTAACACATTGGTTCCAAACTTGTACACTTTTTGCTAAAGCTCTAGATTTGTCGACATTAGGTGTAGGCTCAAGAGCAGAGTTGAAGAATAGATGATGGCAAATTTTGCCTACAGACACAAGCTCATAGCAACAACCTTCTGCTACACTCCCACCTTTGAAAATAGTTTCACCAACTTCCCGAGCACACTTAATGGATATTTGTTTTTTACATTCATCCATTGTTTTTGATTTTGAAGCCTTTGAGGTTGGAATTGGGATAGAAGATGTGCGGGAGACTGCAATTCCAACACATCGGTTCCAAAGTTGTGTACTCTTTGCTAAAGCTTCAGATTTGTCTACATTGGGTTTAAACGCAAGAGCAGAGTTGAAGAATAGATCATGATAAGTTTTGCCTATAGACACAAGCTCATTGCAACAATCACCTGTTACACTCCCACCTTCAAAAATACTTCCACCAACTTCCCAAGCGCAGTTAATGGAGATATGTGATGCCTCTAAGGTTGAAATTCCAAAACCTACCAAAATCATTCTAGAGGGACTCACCAAAAGCAAAATGACCAACAACGGATACATATGTAGTGCGGCCATAGTACTTTGTGGTACTACCGAGTTAGTTTTTATTTTCTCTAGAAATGGAAAGAACTCTTGGATGAGTCGAGTTTTAAGAATTTGTTTATTTATAAGGTTTCTTGCAAGGGTTCGAGTGACGTGGAATATGAAAACACCCTAATACCTCATAAATACATAACCGCTTTAATTCATCTCGATATTAAAGGCGAGAGTTTCTTCAACTTGGTTACGTTGCAATACATTGTAAACCCATAATCGTTTCTGATTGAACCTATTACTTATACAACATTAATATAGTCGAACAGTTATTCACATGGTAAAGATGTTTGTTGTTGTGAACAACATTTGGTAGAACAATTGGAGGCCCTATTTAATTAAGTAGCCGTTTAATGATTTCAATATAATAATAAAATACATTGATATAAATTACTTGGTATGGTGAATGGTGATGCTTAATTATCTTAACTAATTATTGGTATATTAGAGCATGCACAATGGGAGGGTGTATAATGAGGTGTATGTTAAATATACACCTTTTGTGATCGGAATCACCCGCAATGGAGAGGTGTAAACGAGTGTAAATTTGCATCACCACCATGAGATGTAAATTTAGATGCACATGTACATTTTTTTTACATCTCTTGTAGGTGGGACCTACATGAGAAAAAGTGGACAAAAGTGGGAGCTATAGTAGAAAAGGTGAAAGAAATCAATTATACATCTTCCCCACTAAAGCAAAAATCACATTTACAACCCTTGGAGGTGTAAAGGGATATAAAAGTGGCTTTACACCCCCGAAAATACATCCTCCCAATGTGGATGCTCAAAGGTCAGTAAAGTTAAATAGTACAACAACCAACATATTTCTTTGGTTGCAAGACCAATGAGTATGGGCCTAAGAAATCCCTGGATGAAGAGCACAATAATTAGCCACTAAGAGCACTTTCCAGCAGTTTGCCTTTGCCATGGCAGAGGGGGGCGGGGGCTAGGGCAGCTACCCCTATTCATGTGAATAGTGGCTTGTGGTGTTTCCACCCATTGCCATGACAACAACTATTCACATGAGATGAGGAGAGAAATTTGTATAGAGTTTTGGTGTGGGAAGTGAAAACTATGACTAAGTATTTATTTATTTTTAAAATCTGAAATTTTTTGTATTTTTTTTCGATTTTTTTTAAAAAAATTTTGTTGTAGACGTCATCACTGACGTCAGCAAACCCGGGCTTGAACTTAGACTCCATCTTGCTTGAGGGCTGACTTGGTTTCATGAGCCCCAGTGGCTGCCCTGGCTAGCCCTTGCAGTTGGAAACTATTTTTTGGCCCAAACCTCCCCAGCCCGTGCTGCTGGAAGTGCCCTAACGACCAACAAATGAACCCATGCATTTGCGTTAACACCAACCAAACCATCGAAATTGAGATTAATAAAGAAGTCGATAAAGTGGTCTCACAATAAGATGAAACTTCTCTTTTGACGGTCTCAAATTTTCCAACTAACAATTTCTCTAACACTTTTTTTTAGTGACAAATATAAATCTTTTTTTTTTCTTGGCAGCGTGTCAAACCGTGGCTCGAAATCAACGCCAGGTGGCTGATTTAACTGTAAAAGAAGCTGCATCGTCAGTGTCACTCCCATTGTCATTGAGCTTAAATCATGAACTTTAACCAGACCCCAAAAGAAGCATCTTTGCTTGAGTGACAGTGCCGTGACCATGAGGATGCGCAAATCGTCACAGTCGAAGCCAATTCCGCATCTGACAATGAGGCCAGCCGAAGATGATGAAGAAGAGGAAGAAGAACCCAGTAGTAGCAGCAAAAGGAAATTGCAAATGGTCACCACCTCACTCTTCAAACTCCCTGATGGTTGGTCCGTTGAAGAAAAGCGCCGTCCCCTTAGCAACAGTTGCAACCCCGGCCAAATCGACAGGGTCTCTTTCTCTCTTTCACTCTCTAAACTTGTTCAAAGTGTAAATGCATGTACAATGTATATGCTTAAATGCTTTGCGTGTGCATGGATGCTTTGATTTCTGGATTTGTGTCGTGTGCTATATGTTTGTATAAATGCCTGAGTTGTTCTTTGTTGTTGGGTTTTTAGCAGGGTTTTGACTGACCGGTATTAAAATTCATGTGATCACTAGATTCTGGGATGTTTTTAATATTCCCTTTGTGGGCCTTTCTCATTGCAGGGTTAAAAATTGGGCAACTTGAGGGTGGTTGATTGATTTGGATTAATTGGGATAGATTTACTATTACATGGCTCTGTTTAAATATCTGTAAAATGTTTTCCCAGAAAGAATTTAAAAAGGGAAATGGTTGACTTTAGGTTCACTACTAGCTGGCTCCATTTCGAGCCAATTGATCCTGTCAAGATTACTCTTTTTTGTATGAGAAAATCTGGGTTTTTCTTAAAACCCAATAAAATATTTAGGGTAAGGATCCACTATTTATAATAATAGTTTAAATCCTGTTGCACATGCTCTCTGATCCAGTAAAGGCTCCCCCTTTCTATAAGATATCTGGGTTGAGACCCAAGATACATCAGTTCTACCATCAAATAATGTTCTTTTCTCTCTGTTTTGTTTTTTCCCTTTACTGCCAATCCCATCGAGATAGCGTAATGCTTGAGCAATATTGATGTTTTATGCTACATATCCTACATTGGGTTTTTAGGCCACTCAGAACGATACCATAGCAGCCATCTTGCACTAATATCCAAATGGATGTTATAAGTTTTTTGAAATGAAACTCTGTGTTATCTACTAGTCTAGAATGATTATGATAATCAAGAATGGGAATGCAGTTTTAGAATTTCCATTCTCCAACATGTGAATTATACAAATCTGCCTCCCCCACACTATTTAACTTTGTTGTGTATACTATTTCTTATTATGTTTTGAAGTTATTGTATTAAATCTTATGGGGTCAGGTCTGAGACCTTTCATCTAACCTTGCAGTATTACTATGAGCCTGACACTGGACTGAAGTTTCGTTCGCTGGCAGCTGTTCAGAGATACCTAACAGAAGGGCAAATCGATACACATACTATAAGATCCAAACCAGGCAGTGAATACACTGTGAGTTCTAGGATCTACTTACTTTTTCAGTTATGAAAATATTTAGAATTCCTGTTAAAAATTATAATATTTAGAACTCACTTGCTAAAAGGATTTGAAGTTTGGTTTTTGTGTTGCTATAAGGGTTACAGTGGGAAGATAAATTTACACAAGAAAACAGAAACATAAACCCAGAAGTTATGCTTACTTCTAAATCAAAAAATTGAGGCCAATCTTGGTGATCTTACTGGATACAGGCAAACCCCTCTTCCAAGATATTGTCAAGAATATTGTTAGCTTTTGTTTCTTTTTCCGTGAGAGAATGAATTGGTTTGGGCCCAAGCATAATGTCTTTGACTCTTGCTACATGGTTTGGTAGAGGGTTCACCAGATTAAGGTACCATATTTTTCAGTGTGATTTTCTTTCGTCTTTAAGTTACTGTACTTTTCAATATGATTCCAGAAGTAAATTTGATTATGCGTATGTATTTGAATTTTAGCCATTGTTACAACTGGTGTGCACAGATTAAAGAGACAATAATTTGATGTACTTAAAAACTTAATAAAACTATAATCTTGTGGGGCCCTTTTGAATCCATAGGCAGGCAAAGGTAACCATGAGGAGGGAGTTAAATTATAAATGGATGTTAGAAGTATCTCTGGTGAACGTATGGCAATGCCGAAAATATGAAGGGAAAAATCCTAATTGACAATGTCAATCTGCAGATACAAAATAAGCTGAGCACCAACAGGAACACTTCATCCTTTTTACTACCTGATGATTGGGAGATTGTGGAAAAGCGACGTTACAATTCTGCTGCCGTAGACAAGGTACCTGTTTTGTTTTAAAATATTGGCAGTTTTTCTCTTAAGTTATACGTCGTAGAAAGGGTATATTGCTTGTACCTGCTGAAAATACTTGCAGTCCGCAACACAGGGTGAAATTGCACAGATGCACGTTTCTGGGTGTGCATGCATATGCACTTTGCGTACACATCTACAGATGATGTCTTTACTATTGCAAAGCTGATCCCTCTCTAGGGTCACTGACTTCACCTAAAAAATATGTATTACCTCAACATCCTTTAAATTTATAATTTAGTTTACTTAAATTAACTATAGAAAAAGGTTATTATTGAATATTAATCGAAAGTGTCAAAAGAAGAGAGATTGGAGGGAACACGAGGAAAGAAGTTGGCAAAAGGATTTGAGAGAAGGAGAAGGAAAATTATGAGTGCTGGTTTTGTTTATATAGAGCCTACAGTGAGATGTGCTTTATTCAAGATTTGTTTCTTCTTTCTACAGAATGAGCTTGACCGTATTGAGGTGGCATATAACAATTGGCATTTGATAAAGTTGCCCTGGTAGCCATTTAAATGCTTGCGTATGCCTTCCTTCAAAGAACATTCAAATGCAACATTGTGCTGAACAGTTCTTATCGGGCGATCCATTGGTTCTAGAATGCGTTTCTAATTTTTTATGCCGGACATGAGTTAACGTGTGTTTTAACCTCAAAATCAGTTGCATTGCTTTGTCATTGGGTATCACACTGCACCCCAGTAACATGTGAACGTTTATTTTTATTTTTATTTGTGCAGACTTATATTGAGCCAGGGACTGGACAACGGTTCCGTTCTTTAAGAGCTGTTGAGAGATATCTAACAGGAGCAAATGAATATACTTCACTCAAGCCATTGGTACCCACCAATAAGTCTAGTGAATGCTCTTATACAATTACTGATTAAACAAAAGTTTGCTTCTCTATCCATGATCCTTGATCTTGTCCAGTTTCGCTTGTGTTTCAGCTTTCCCCTGGCTCTGGCCGTCAGAAGATGAAAAGTTTGGGTGAGATCCAGTACCAGAAGGTTGTTTCTAGTTCTGCAAAGATAAATATTTCTGGTGAGAATGATAGACCCTCCAAGCTCAATTTCGGCATCCCACCAGCAAAAGTGAATTGGGTCCTCGGAGGTCCCGGGGGGAGTATGTGGAACCCCTTCATGGAAGATTCAAAGGTCCCTGATTCTATAAAGCAAAAGTGGTCCGAAACTTTTGTATCAGCCATTTATGGTGGAAACATTAGTGCTCCAAGCTTTTAAGTTATAACTGTTCTGCAAAGTGGAACTTGTGTAATCTATACTGTTTGTGTCTATTTACTTTAGATGCTAGCCCATCCAAAGTTGTGCCAGATCCTTAACTTTTTAGAGATAAATAGATGTATGAATGTTAGATGCAACTGTGAGGAGGAGGTGGTGATATGCATATACAAATCAGTTGTTGGAGCATAAAAAAGCAGTGTACATTTGAATTACCATTTTGGTGATGAATGCAAAATGTTTTGGGTGGACTGAATGCAAAAAATTGTTAATGATGAGGAAACTTAATTCAAAAAATTTCAATGATTCCAAACTCGGTTTGAATTTAATGACTAGCATCTGAGGGGAAAATGTATGGTGTTTAAAGCCGGATTGAGCTTCTGGTGAAGCAGATTCGAGTTGAGGATCTTTCAAGTACAAAACTGTCTTGCTAGGCTGATTGCAGTTTTAGGCACTTCCCTCAACCCTTTTAATTGTCATATAGTTCATGTGACACCCAACAAATTTTGAGCCAAAAAAGAAGCGAACCATAAGACAATAGCAAATTATTCCACCAAGCGATATGACATCAAAATGACGCCGTCCAAACAATAAAACAATTTGGACCATATTATCAGATCACACCTCTCAAGTAGAACTCACTTGTATTCGTAAGTTCCTCCTGCATTAGTAATACTAATATGGGCTGTAATTATGGAACAAGTACATTCTTCGCTTGAGCAACTTATGTTTTTTGTAATACAATATCACATTCCTCTCGGAGGCTCACCTGCTAACTAAACAGCCTAAAAGTCAAAACTAAAACACAGGAAAATCTGACTTCAGCTCTATATAATTTTCAGTAAGAAATCATTTGTAAAAGAACTTTAAAAGTGAAGACTACAGAAAATCCTTAATACCTAAAACACTTATTAGAAATGGAAAATAATCAAGGTGGCATTGGCATCCTTCCAGATAAGTAGAGAGACAGCTTATCTCTCAGATGAACACCGTTTATGTCGACGGTTCCACAATTCTGTTGGTGGTAAGCTGAGTCATGCTTGTGAGACAAAGGCATTTCATCTTCCACCTCATCTTCCATATCAATAACAATGTTATGAAGCAAGCAGCAAACAAGAATGATCCTTGGCAATCTATGCTTGTCAGGTCTCCACATCACTCCTTGAATGATCCTCCACTTGTCCTTCAACCTTGCCAATGCTCTATGTGCAACCATCCGGGTAGCATAATGCCTCTTATTGAACTCAGCTTTTGGCTCTGGAAGTTCTTTTCCTTCATAGGGGGTTACAAGATAGGGCAGTAAAGGAAAGCCCAAATCCCCAATTATGTACTCCCGTATATCCAATCCTTTGGAGAGGTCTAATATTTTCCCATTCAACCTCTCACCTCTATCACAGAGTTCATAAAAATTTGAACTCTGAAAGACTGTCCAGTCCTTCATCTTTCCTGGCCATCCAGTTACTATGTCCCGAAACCTCATGTCAGGGTCCACAATGGCTTGTAAGACCATGCTGTGATTCTTCTCTTGATCGAGCCAAGCATCACTTGTGGGGTCCGAAGCAGGCAAACACATCATGATGTGGGTAGTATCAACAACACCAGAACAATTAGGAAAGCCTCGTATTTTCTGAAATTTGGATTTAATTTCTGACATTTCTGCTTCAGTGGAGGGCCATTGCAGGTGGTGAAGTCCTCTTTCTTCCATGGCTTCCACAAAACGCCAGGTCACTTGAGACACTGTTGAGTGGTTCACCCCAAATGCATCGCCAATTGTTACTAGTGACTCACCAGAGCTCAGTCTTCTTAACGCTACAGCTACTTGATCATACAAACACAAGGGCTTACCATTTGTAAACACAAAATGTGCAGATTTCGCCAGCATATCTTCATTCACAAGTGAACATATGTAGTCAAAGGTTTTCCTAGAAACCTTAAAAACAGATTCAAACTTGTCTAAACCCTTTGCTGGAGACTGAAGACCTGCAGACAAGAAGGGAGAGATAAGAGGAATTTTACTATTGGGAATGTGGAGCATTTAGATTTTACTTTGAATGCTTTAATGAAGTATTTTCACAACAATAGAAGCAAAAATAATCTCAAATTATCTCGACAGCATAATTTACATAAAAATAATTCCAACATGACTCATGCAAAGTATGGTTGACACTATGAGTTACAGATATATATAATTTTTATATATATATATATATATATATATATATATTGTGTATGACATGATATAATTGTTCAACTGAATCAAAACATGAAATTAATTTGTTCACATTTCTCAGCAACAATTTTTGTTATAATAATAACAATCTGGTTGATCTTGTGCTTATAAAAAGACTCACTCATAAGTTTGATCACTACTCTACAAACCAAAATTATCATGTGCTGAAGTCAATACAAATGCAAGCACAACCTAGTCTCTACTTACATCAAGGGAGTTTAGATAGTACATACCACACTTCGGATGCATTGCTTTTTAGTTAAGGATGATGCAGTTATGAACTTTAAGACTTACCTATTCATGAAGTAAAAAACTTTTATAAGTGATCAAGAAAATGTTAGCTTTCTGTCTACATTTATTTGATTTCATCACTTTCCCTGCGTGTGTGACTATGTTCATCCAATCAAATATACTTTCCAAATTCATCTGCCTTATAAACCATTATGTCTGTTGAACTTGGCATATAGAGTGCATACTTCAAGGTCTTAAAATACTATTCTTACCCAGCAGAAGCACTTTGTCTCTTTCTTCTTCTTTTTTTCTTTTTTAAAGGGGGTGGGGGGTTATGCCTCATGTTCAACCTCAACTTTCAATGATGCCCTTAAACATTTTGTAGACTTTCTAGTTAGCAAAATTGAGAAAAGACAACGTAACTGGACTGGACCATTAAAACAGAAATCATTACTCTTGTGAAGCCTATCAAAAGAACTTGAGGGATTATTACAGCTTATTGAAAAACAAGAGGCATGGAAATGAGGTGAAAGCATACGTGGGAATTTAGAATGGTAAGCTATGATGGTTCTTGTTGTGTGCTTGTTTACACATAAAACACAGAGAGCTGGCAGGATAACATACTCTAGATCAGAATGAGGTTCCTGACATATATGAGATTAATATAGTTTAAGCATGTAGGCTATATGCAACTATATATTGGCAAACTCAAAGCATACTGAGAATAGTTGCTTCAAGTTGAGTACTCCTTCTATGCGCAATGAAATGACCAACAGTTGTTGAGATAAGATAAGAAGGAACACACAAATGCGTTTATAATATAGTATATACAAAAATTAACAAAACAGTTTTTTCACAGTAACAAACTTCAAATGCTTCCCTGCTTGAGGAAAAAAAAAATAGAATCTTATGAATTCCACTCAAAAAGTCTGTCCCACAACTGCATATAAAATCAAATAAGACCTAAAAGTATTCTTTTTGTTTCTTCTATTGAGTTCCTTATATCATAGCCTATGAATAATGGAGAAACTTCCAAACATTTTATACCTAAGTCTCTCTACATCCAGCTCCACCATTCAGTGGCAGAAATGCTTATCAATTCCAATATCATGTAATGCTCAAACTAAATTTAAACTATTAAAAGAACTATTTGGTCATTTATATGATACTTGGACAGTAGAAGCGAAGAAACAAAAATACAAAAATACACCTATATGTAAAGAGATTTGTGTATAAGTCTTCCACGGCTGGTAGGTAATGGCAGACTCCACTTACCTCAATTTTGGATTACAGATGTGATCTTCAAGCAATGCTAGTAAGTTTGTTCAAAGGTAAAGTAACAAAGCCAAAATTCGAAAGAATAGAAGGACTCGCGTCTTCACAAAATTCAGCTGTTATACCAAGATGAGTTAGATACTACTGACTTCTTGATTGTCTAAGTTATTACATATCCTGTTAAATATAAGGTTCACAAAAGCTGCAGGCATTGTCCAAGGACCTAAATACCGTTATTAACTTAATTATCTTAGATTTATTTACATGCCTGTCAAATTGTCAATGTTATGTATAGTATAATCTTATCCTTTCCAATATTCAAGAAGGCAGTAAAACCAGAACGGTAGGTAAAGGAACAGCTTTAAAGTCAGATTAGGGATCTTCCTCGAATTTGAATAAATACATTGCAATATATCAACACACAAGTTAAATGAGAAATAAAACATAAACCCAATTTGAATTAGACAAAATCAATTTGAAGCATCAACCAGAAGTTCATCAAACATGAAAAGAACATACATGCGCAACCTAATATCACACTAGTCAACAAAAGCTGTATATAAAGCAGCATATCATAAAGCAAATAGACAAACGCACAGAAACAACTACAGTAAAGCAATCAAAATATCAAGGAAAATAATACCATTGATTCTCTTGGAGAATTCATCCCACCAATCCACAGGACCTTCCTTCTCTGATGACCCAGAACCAGAAGCATTTTCTTCAGGCTTCTTATCTGCCTTCTTTCTCTTTCTGACCCCCCTCACAGGACCCATCAGCGCACAGACACTAAATCGAATCAAAACCCAGAAACCCACCAGCTTCAAACAACAAGAAGCATATAAAGCCTGCTAGAATTCACAGAAAAAATCAATACCCATTTACCATGATACATATATGTGTTCACCAACAAACAAAGAGAGGCAGAGAGATCAACAGAGAATGAGGAATATCAGCAACTAGTCTATGACATGCAAAAGCAAAAGAGTTTGTAAATAGCTATAGCTAGTTGCAGCGTGTTAATGGCTGTGTGAAAGTTTTTGAAACGTGCAAGAAAATAGAGAGCTTGATGAAATAAGAAGAAGAAACAAACAGAGAAGCTGTGTAGGAAGTGATAGAGAATCCAGGCTACACATGTGGGTTGGTGTTTGTTTAAGACAATGTGGCAGAACAAGTGAAAGACATGGACATTGCTACTTTGGCTACAATATCTACCCGTACACACAAAGAATTCAGAGAGAGAAGAAAGAAGAGAGAGAGAGAGAGAAAGATGTGTACTTTAGAGAGGTTTTTGCTTAAATTGCCTCGAGTCCTCCCTCAAATTTAACAAAAACCAGAAAGCAATTTTCTCATGCTTTTCGATTTATATTTGTCGGATGAACAAATTGAGGGTCAAGTTACAACGTGAAATGACATATATGCCATTAACTCCTAATACTGGCCAATTCCTGTAATGGAAAAGGATTGTAATTTCTGTTATACATGGCAACATGGAAAGGTGGATATTTTATACCCTCCACCACTATGCTTTTTTTCTTTTCTTTTTTATTTATTTTTATTTTCCCCTTCTTTAATAAGAAAAGAAACCTCTAAACCAAACTATCAATCTTTTTTTTTTCTTTTGAAAATCTGTTTTTGTTTTTTTACACTGCCACTAGATATTTAAGAGAAGCTTATCATTATTTAGGGGAGTGCAAAATTTGATATTAATTATTTGCGCTTTCCAATTATGCTAACACTTGTACTCTCCTTTATTAATGCACTTAAAATTAAAAATACTTATCTTAATTTCGTATTATTTGTTACTAGTTTGTTTTTTTCAAATTCAAGTAGTTGAAGTGTCTACTCATGCATATAAAGTGTTATGTTCGAATCTCCCCTCTTCAAGTAACGTTGGTATATAAAAACCGCATTAACCATGGAGCTTCAATTACATTCATGTTCGTAGCGCATGTATGTGTGCATAAATCAAATATTCGTATTTGCTCCAATAATGCCCAAGTGTGACACACTCGCGAATAACACTCATCTTTGTCTAATGTATATGAAATTAATTGGTAACTGCATCAACACGAATTCGTGCCTAAAAAGAGAGAAAATAAATAAAGCCCTACGAAAAACAAATCAGCAAAATCGGTGCTTATTATGAGGTTTGTACTCATATTTATTACTTGCGTGGAGTCTTAAAATATTATTAAAGTATTTATTATGAATGGAATCCTAAACCTATAGGTAAGCCACGTGCTACGTGAAGGATGGTCAATTCAAAACCGAGGAAAGGAACGCGCTTGTATGGCCTTTTTGTCCCTATGATCTCTTGGTTGGTTATGAACCATCTTTTCCTTTTGAAAATACAAATTAGCTCGTAAGGTAAGTCCAGTCCATCCCAATTTGAAATTATGTTCAGATTCAATCCTTTCTAATAGCATCTCTAGGGGAGTATGCAAAGGAGTAAGCGAGTCTTGTTTGTCTTGTGACATAAGCATTTTCCTCCTCCAACGGAATACGCATTCAAGTAGGCAAAACTTACATATTTTCTCCAATAAGACAATGTTGCATACTACAAAAACAATAGGTATATTGGGGTCCCACCTATTTAACAAAAATAAAAGTAAATAATACATTCATCGTTGATACAATTGCATTGCCTCGCCCATTGAACTTGCCAACTTTCATCATGAGACAAATAATTAGGCAACATATCACTTAAGTTGTTGAAGTTCAAATTTGTCAACTTTATTGACATACACCCTTAAAGATGCTCTAAAATTTGTGTTGATTAACGCGTTTTTTTCTCTATGAAAACATGAATGAATGCTTTGTTCAAACGTTTGCTTACATTGAGCTTTATTGGATAGTGCGTGTCGTTTTGCTGCAGCAGATGAAGCCTATGCATCAATGGATAATTACATTTGTGCCTATCTACTAACCCTTTATGGAGCAGTTAAGCTTATCAATAGAGTAGATGATCGAATGGAAAAGCCCAATTTGTTGGAGTAGATGGAAAATTGTGGAAGGCAAAAAAAATAAAAATAAGAAACCAGTGTAAGATATTAGGACAGTGATTGTTTTGAAGAAGACTAGAAGCAAACCTTGGTTTTACTTGCATGGCTCTATATCTATTAATTTTTAAGTTTTTGGTGGTGGAAAAACCCAGAAAGGGCATGTGGTTTGTGGTGATATATACAAAGCGAAAATGCTGTAATGAGGGGTTGTAGGAGGGGTTCAATTCCACTATTTAATAAGATGGATAAAATATTGAACTTCAATTTTTTTTTTTATGATCATCGGATGATTTTCGACCAAAAAAAAAAGATTAAATGGTTGGATTGAACCCCTCATTCCGGGCAGAGCTATTCACAGGCCTGAAGTGGCCTTGGCCCCCCTTCCATCTTTTCATCTCCTTTACTATATATAGAGAGTATATGCATAAATTACAGAAAAAATCTCATAATTTTAAGCTTGTGGCCCCCCTAAATATCAAACTCTACATTCAACCCCCTCACCCAAATCCCCTCATTGTAATGGACTGATCATGGACTTTGAACTTGGGTTAAGCAGAAATAAAGCGGCCCAGACCATAAATGGCCATGGTCTTGCTTGGGTTTCTTGGATTGTAATCCATGGTCAAATATTTCATGTGGGAGATACTTAACATAATTCTCATTTACATGGACTATGATTCAAAATTAACTGTAGTCTTTTGTAACACAACTGGCCCAAGATTCAGCCCACATCATCTGAAAGTGAAAATTATTGAACCAGCTTTACCAAAATACAGCTAAAACGAATAAAGCTTTTGAAGTTTAAGTTCTCATTTTGATCGAAAAAACTTGATAACTGATAGAGTTGACAAGAAGGAAAAATGTTGCCCTATAACTCTACCTCCTTTTCCAACTCTGACTCTCCTATTGTGTCATCCATAATATTATGAGATTCATGTAAGACTTGAAATATTACCATCAACAAAAAAGAATAATGCTAGGGTGACCACATTTTCTTAACCGCATTATATGAGTGAGGCTCACCGTTTACATTAATTATTAGAGCCCGAATTGTTAAAAAAACATCACTTGTAACATTAGTTGGACAAGAAAATACACCATAGTGAACACAACATGGAACATTCAATTTGATATTGTGAAATTGTCTAAAAGATATACTTGACTCTTTCTTACTTACCTATTATCTATTCATCAAACTTTGATATGTGCTTAATAATTTTAATTTTGCTTGTGCGTCAAATTATGATATGAAAGACGTAAGAAGTAGGAAATGAGGCATGTAGTGCACTTGTCTAAATACCATATGCAAAACCTAGAGTTTATATAGAACAATTTTGTGATAGAAACATGTCTACTTTTCTACATCATTCCATTATAAAATGCGTCATTTCTAAACTTTCTTGGAAGAACCACAAACCATTGCCTCTCCAATTTTCTAAAGCACGGCTCACGTGCGATGCATTTTGAAGCTGCAGCCAAAGAATATATAAAACATATAGATGGCAATATCTAGGACTTAATTCTATTTCCCAAGTTCCAAAGTCTCATACAAAAAGGCTTAGACTTGAGCACCGTTCACCGAATTTAAGGAACAAAATTCAGCCCCCCACAAACACCAAGGCACCTAATATTTTGACCCAAAACTCAAAACTCAAGATGGACAATCTCACAGTTTCAACACTTACAGCTTTATCAGATTCCTACACACCCCATATGCTTTTCACCATCTCAATGCTTGTGCCCATTGTGCCGTGACTTGCAATGTGCTAGCTTAAGCTAAGCTAAGCTGCCGAGTATTTTGCCTATGCTTCTGGTTATCATTCATTCCCCACCTTTTTTGTCTTCAAGATGGCCTTGTTTCTTGTTTCTCTTTAACCTATGCTTCCAATTTCAAGCTACAATTTACAAAAGTGAGGTGTCAATGTGCCCCATGTACTACACAAAGTAGGATTTTGCCAAGTTTAGTTATTCATTTGTACGTGAATATATTCCAACTGATGATAAGATATGATGAGCCCTACATGTTCAATTATTAGACATTGTCCACACGTGTGTGTATGGGCGACTAACCGTAACATAGCTCCACAACCTACTCATGTCTTTTGCTCCCTGCTCCTTGACCATTACTGCTGACACTGTTAGAAGAGGTGATGTAGTTGCTTTCCTTCTTACTGGGCAGTGCCTTTTGTTTCCTGGGTATGCATTTTGCTCTCACTCCACCGATCTCTGTTTCCTCCAATTGCAACTGTGCACTCCTGCAAAACCATTCGTATTTAAAATTAATTAAAACATTCATAGATTATTAATATAAACTATTATTAATCAAAGAACATTATGTCATCAATAAATAAAATTAAGAATGAAAATAATGCAGTCAATTTATCACATCAAAGAAGTCAACTCCCTCAATTAAACGAACACTAATTTGACTCTCTGCATGAATGAAAACTTGAAAAGGATGTTCACGTGAAGAACTCACGGAATTGAATTCTGTTTTTGTCTCCCACTGAATATGTTTTGAATTAAACCCTAAAACTGCAAACTGTAATCTGCATGATGGATTATGGGGGCCCACATTTTATATATAACAAAGCTCCTTAATCGCTTAAGTTTAAACAATCCGAGTTTAATTTAAACAACTACATCACAATCACAGTGCGTTGTCAAGATGACTATCTATCAGTCTGCACCAATGTGAGAAGGCAGCCAGCTGGCTATGTGTCAAACGCCGTACGAATCTTTCATTCAAATAGAAAGAAGGCAGACCAAATGGGCTATCAGAGAACCAAAATAAAATTCTGACCAGAATCCCCAGAAAGCCAGGGAGGGAAAGAAACCAGAAGATGTACATTTACTGAAAGAGAACAAGCACTTTCAAAGTGAAACTTCAAATCAACTTTTCCTACATTCACCAATCAATGCAGATGCTTCTTGGTTAAAATTAACACCACCAATGAAGACTATGTTTTATCCTTAACAAGAAGAAGTAATCTTACAGTTATCACATAAATTAATTACATTATACATTACATTTCTCACAAAGATAAAAGCTCTTGGCATGTCATATTTTATACACCAACTCTTTCTCTGACAATATGATAAATGTAAAACCCGTCATATGGAGAAAAACTTTCATGAACTGAGAATACCTATGGTGGTAGCCAATCACGCTATGTTAGTGGAAAAGTTGAAATGCATGACAATACGTAATTAGATTAGAATAGAGTTACAATATCCTCGGTGTACATAAGTTTTTCTCCGCCTTATGATGCGGGGACCCACATATTGCAAGAAGAAAGTTGTATATAACACGCATACAATAGTTTTCACAAAGATCCAAGAGACCCTCTTGCATATTTCTCACATTCTTTTGGTGTGTCACGTCTCTTTGTTAATACTAGTTTAACAAGCAATACTAGTTTAATGACTTCATTTGTGTGCAATTATGGAGAACCAGTTGTAAATGCAATAATTTAGAAGTGACAATTATTAGTGTGTTAATATTAATTAACTGGATGAAATTCCTTTAGATTATAAGTTGGTGGTTCTCATTTATCACATATGTAGCAAGCCCATATTGGCCTCATATCATTTGTGGGGAAAATAATTATTGTATTTATGAAAATATGATTAAGAGGCTACGACCCTAACACCATCAATGCTTCCATAATGTTGACATTGCTAAAGATCCTAAAGAAAAATAAAAATAAAAAGTACAACCTAAAATGGAAATGGAACAACAAGCACACAAAAAATTGAATGCGGAAACGACTTACCGATCTGCATTGTAAGAAGACGACCTCTTCAAAGCTGGAACCGCCTCTTTCTTTGTCTCAATTAAGCTCCCGCTAAAATACTCCTTATCTTCCAATTTAACCCCCGCGAAATTCGAAATTACCGTCTCAGTCCTCACCTGATTCCCCGCGCCGCCACGTGGCAGCCTAGCCTTGTAATGCCCAATCAGCGAGAATCCTTCCTCCCTCACCGCCGTGGACCCGCAGTCCTTGAACGAGATCGAGCCGCACGATAGCAACTGCATCAGGACCGACGAGGCCTTCATCTTGCCACCTGGACAAACCTCCGCCGTCCGATGTAAACCCTCATCGCTCGCCCCGTTCGTGCAGATCACCAGCCGTCCATCCGCCTTCATCAGCGACTCGAGCGTTTCGGGGCTAGAATCCGACGGCGGAGGCGAAATCTCACCCCGGCTCAACTCCGTACTCTGACTATGAATCTGAAGCTGAAGCACCTCCTGTTGACCTCGACCTTTGTCGTCGCGCTCTTCTCGAACCACACGTCGTCGGTGCCGCTTGTCGTCGGTCTGAGTCGACGCGTCGGCGGCAGCTTTGCCGGCGGACTCTCCGACGGACTCGGTCTTGTACACCTTGTACTCGTTCAAGTCAATCGAGGTCCAGGACTGGTTTCGCCGGCGCACGATCAACGGAGAATCGAAATCGTCGCCGGACTTTTCAGCCTCCGGCGGAGGTCTCAGGGACCTCGACGACGCCGATTCGAGAGCCAGAGAGTTCACAGGCGGGTCGAGAAGCTCCGAGCCTTTGAGAACGTACTCGTGGCCGTGCGACGGGTGTATGAAATCGTTTTCCGACAAATCGTGCCAAACGAAGCCGGTTTTGTAGCCCCTGAAATTTCAAATTCAAAGAAGTCAAAAGATGATGAGATGGTGGAGGAAAATCAGTAATTAGATCAGACGGTGGTGAGCTCGTACCGTTTGGAAGACCAGGAGTACAGAGAAGCCATGCCTTTGCCACGTAGCAAGTTCAAGCGGTTAATGACATCTGTGGAGAGAGAAACATAAAAAATTAATGTGATTTGAGGAGTTGAGAGTGTTTGGTTGGTGAGAGAGTAGGGAGAAAATCATAAAATCGTATAATTTAGTTACCTCTAAGAAAGAGACCTCGAGGAGAAGAGAGAGGGACTTCCATGAAGTGAGGGTGCTCGAGCTGGCCGTTCCTAGAGAGATAGTAAACGACGGGGACTTTTCTCAGAGTCATGGCGATGTTGGGAGTTTCAGTACTGGAAGTCCGGTTAGGGCTGGTTTCCGAGTCTCGCCATTTACTGGGGATTTGGAGGTGGGAAGGTGGGCCTCTGGAAGTGACAGCCATGTCTGTGCCTTAACAGAAAGTTGGAATCAGAGAAGGATGTTTGGTTACCGAGAAAATTATGTGGCAGCGAGGGGATGAGAGAAAGTGCGGGAAAATTAATGACTAATGGGGAAGGAGCAGCCAGGAGAGAAAATAAGAGGAGGGGTTGGCATGTGTTATAACTTATATATGGAGAGAAGAAAGAGGAAGGTGTGAATGGGGAAAATGGAAGATTTTTGGAGGGCAGATGTATTCAAAATGGGGATGCGGCAGACAAGCGCTACCAAACAAATACGGGCCGTTTTAGATTTCAGAACCCTGGCAATACCTATCCCGCCCTCACCGTAAATTCAATTTTTTTAATTTTAGATCTAAAGGGCAAATGTACCGTATTGGATTTATGTCGTTTGCAATATATATATTACGTTAATAATAATACAATTAATCATTTATTTGATGTTTTATAATAAATGGGGTAAAGGTCTAATTCAAGTGTAACGTACACTCGGAGTAAGAAATCCAAAATAGTTCATTTTAAGTAGATGAGATCATGGTTCATATCCCCGTTTATTTTTCAAGATATTTTCATGAGTTATGAATGTAGACAAGATCGTGCTTCATATTTTCGTTTATTGGATTTTGATTATAAATAAAGTCCTCTGATGAAGCTCTCAAGCCCTAAGATTCTTTCTTGAACGTCCTTTTTCTTGAAAAGTCTATTGCAATTCCTCCCGTCGACATCGTTTTAGACGTGTTTTCTTGGGTACATTCCCTCTTAATAATATTCAATGAAAAAACTTTCATACAAAAATCAAACACACTACTAGATGGGTTGACTACTCGTGGTTTGTTTAATTGTTTCCCCTTTGGACCACCTAACTTTGACTAGGAGGCCTTAATTGCGTTTTCAACGTCCTTTCCGCACCTCTGAAAAGTTACCAGAAATCGGGTGGACCCCCAGCCGACGTGGCGTGCCCTCCAATACCTAAATCGTTGACCCTGTTTAGATTGGACAGCTCTGATTAGAATTCGGAGGACTGGTGGACGGTCCAGATCAAAAGAGGCGCTTCAGAGAAGTACAGAAGATCTTGGGGGTAAATGCAGTGAAATATTTTTCATGTTGGCTGTGTCATCATCGTTCTTCGATCTTCTCTCTTCTCAGGTACATTGAAACGTCGTCGTTGTCCGGCGTACCGTGTACATTTGGCAGTAGGGAAGTAATGTGGTGGACCCCAGTAGCCCATATGGGGTGGGGGAGGTGAGGTGACACAGTATTTCTGTGAAGTGAGAGCTGGGGACAAACTTAAACTTTCTTCTGTTTCCTTTTCGGGGTTTCATTTCAAATTCAAATGCAAATTAATTAAAATGGGTCGTTGTTTCTGTCTAAGTTTATCGGCAAAATAGTCCAAAAGTTAGAGGCATATTTTCCATGAGATTGGAGGAGCATTGGCACGTGGGAAGGGGCACATGCATTCATGCAACGACTCTAGGTGAAAAAACCATTTTGACATTGCATTGCGTTGGCCCAATTCAGCACAATGTGCACTCCATTGTCTTGTCTCCACCGACTCAACACCATCTTATATTGATGAATAAACAAATGCAAAGCATGTTTCTTTTAGGCATAATTGGACTCATGATTTCTGAATTTACTTTTTGATTAGTTCTTATAGTCCTCTAATTCGACTTCGTGTGACATGCAAGGGTGGAGCCACATTGGGACCAGTGTGGTCCCGGATCCCCACTCAAGTTTTTTTTTATATTTTAAAAGTAATATGTAGTTATGTATTTCTATATGTATATTATTTCAAATGCTTTACGTTTTGATATGTACCCACATGTGTTGTGACCAACCTATTAAGGCACAAAAAGGTGCTTTAAATTGCCCGTTTGCTCAGCTAGTGGTAGTGCACTCTAGGTGTACAAATTACCTTATTTCCATTTTCAACATTTAAGTAAATGTCTTTGTCCTTTTACTTTCATTTATTTTTATATTACTCCATTTACTTAAGTTTACAATGTGAATAAGGAAGTACCCCCTATTTGGATTCAAATAAAAATACAAGAAAATCAAAATATGAAAAATCGGTTTTAGTGCAAAATACGATTTAGGCTAAAAATGATGGCTCATTAAGTTAATATATACTTCATACTAAAATCCCATAAAATCAAGTTTTCTTATTTGATGTGTAAGGAATAAAAGCCGCTAAAAATTATCTTGAGAAAATGATTATTCCGAAAAACCATTTTTCATACTTAGTCAATATTTTTATATCAAACATTTTTCATGTATGATATGAATGCATGAAGGGACCTAATAATTTTTTTAGTTTGTGAAATTTTGATTTTTTCTTTCTATTGGGTTTAATGGGGGGAAAATCTTTAAAGATATTTGCTAAATTGCCACTCTTTATCTATCTCTTGCAATTTTTCTTGCTCAGAATGCATTTGTCTATCTCTTTGTTGAAGACAATTATGATTGTAATCAATAAGCAATATAATTATTGACATATGTGATATATATACACTATTTTTTTTGTATATATTGTGAGTTCGAATTTTTGATTCTTTATAATTTGTAAAAGGCCCCCACACATATGAAATCCTGACTTTGCCACTGCATCTAACACTCATGAGGCGCGACATCTTTTTGTGACCAGGACCTTTTGATGATGCTTTTGTGAACCCAACTGCATCTATCAATATCAGACATGTTCAGGGGAACTGAGATTACCTCACCACTTTTGCCTTTTGCCATTCTTTTTGCTTTTTTGTTTAATATATTATAGCTGCACTGCATTACAAACCACTTTGTACAAGACCATTTCATAGATGACAAATGTCAAGATTATCTTCAATCTAATATTGGGTCCCTACTGCACCCATCGCAGGTAGGTTCGGGTGTTCCTTTTATTGAGAGTATCTCACGTCAAAAGATGAAAATTGTTTTAGTGCCTCAAAGATAATATGCATTTTCATACCTCAAAGAAGTTGGATGGTTACATTCTAATATAGTATTTACATGTTAAATAATGCTTAAAAATTCTTCAATCTCTCCATTTATTGGCAATTGATCTCGAGTTGTATTCTCGGCTGTAAAACCATGTATATCAGTGCTTTTAATTTTGGAGGAACTTTCAGGGACCAAGGACTTTTTTCCATGGAAGAGTTACTAAGGCGGTGGAGTGGCATAAATGGATCTAGTTTGTGTAAGCTGTTCCTGTGATATACGCACTTTATCTTATGGTTGGCTATAAGGGGCAAACTTCTCTCCACACAATGATTCTACCTGTGCAATTTTCCATGTTGTTGCAGAATCCCATACTTCAATTATCTTCGATTGCTTTCTTGTATTGAATTCTTGTGGTCCTTGGCTGCACTTCATTGACAGACAAACTACACCCTATAAACCACTACTGTATAATCATTTGGAAGGAAAGAAATTACCACAGGAATTTCAAAAGGGAAAGATCTGTAAGTATAAAGTAAAGAGTAAATAAAAAAACTTTTTTTCATTGAAAGAGTGATTATCCAATTGATTTGGCAATAACGAAACGATTACTAGTAATCCAGGCTGCCCTCACTAAAGTGCATATCCATTGAAAAAGTGCCCTCACTAAACCTTCCCTTTGATTCTAAAATTCAAAACCAACTTACTACAACCATTAGATGCACGCTATGCGAACCCAAATGGAAGTCCTGCCCTGCAAATCTTGCTGCAAAAAGTTATTTGAAATCTGTTTGATGATGTGGTAATTTAACATAAGCTGCCTGCAGTTGATTACTTACGGAACAAGAACGAAACACTCAACTACAAAATGAAACAGGAAAAAACAAGTCTACCAAAATCCCACTTTTACTTTGGTGCCAATAGACCCTTTCTACATTAGTATATACTGCGATTCGCAATAAGTTTCCTGCTAGTTGAATTTCCATTACAGTACTTTGAATGGAGAATAAATATTCACTTCAATCCACATGAGGCATCGGGTAGCGGCACAAGGGACACAAGTGACTGGTTTCCAACCACTGAACAATGCAAGCTTCATGATAAACATGTGAGCAGGGCAAGGAAATAACTTCAACACCAGCTTCAAAGTTCTTCATACAAATAACACAGTTCTGCGTGATTTCAGAGCTATCTAGTCTCACTTTCAACAAACTGTCAATAGATGATTGAGTTGCAGGGATAGGCTTCACCTCATGTGTTTCCACGGATTCCCTTGTAACCCTTTCAATCACATCTTCTGGATTAATAACATTTCTGCTCATTCGCAAAGTCACCTCCTCTACTTCCACAACAATAGGAAGCATGCAGAGGGTTGATTCAACCGCATTAAGTACTTTTCCCACAATAGATGGCTGCTCATCTACTGGGACATGCATTCCGGAAAGAATTTCAGTCATGAGCATGGTACCACTTTCAGATAACAGCGTGCCACGAGGGACCTTAATGGTTTCTTGGGTTACAAGGGTTTTCAATTGCGGAATGATTTGTGGAACATCATCCTCCTCTTCGTCAAACCAAACAACTTCGTAGCACTTGTAGAGCATAAAATTGACTGGAAGCACACAGGCTGAAGGCTGGGACTGCTGCAGGTCCATGTTGTTGGGTTTGCCTATCTTCCACACATTGGTTTTCTGCGACGCATCGCTACGATAATGTACATGGGTTAACATGCTTGAACAAATACCGAAATCTGCAGAAGAACCAGCAATGGTCATCAATGGGGGTTGATGCTATTTGTGCAGAGCTCATAGCATGCTCAATTTCATTGCCACAACAAGAACAATGGGTACTGGTATAGCATAACACTTGGGATTCAAGAGGCATGGGCAACTCAAAAGAAAGCTACAAGCTTTACATTCTTCAAGAAACATCAGTAAAAACAAACCTTCTCTTTCCAATTTTAACACAATGAGGCCCAATTATTCAAATTTGGGGGCTTAAATTTGCTTCTAAGATAACCATATGTTATGTCATTACCCTAAATTAAAAGTAGTAACCTTTTAGCCAAGCACAATTGAAAACAGAGAGGCCTAGACCTCCTGGCATCAACTCTTATAATTAAAATCATAAACCCTAAATTAAAACCTTACCTAAAACCTAATAAAATAAAGAATTGAAAAGAAAAATGAGAAATAAAGAAGAGGAAATACCTGGGGATGAATAAGACAAGCCCGATCAGAAGAAAAAGGAAGAAGAAGACCGGCAGATTAGGCGGGGAAGAAAGCTGAGAAGAGGGAGAGGGTTTGCCGTATGGGGTGAGTTGGCCTGGTCATGAAAATGAATAGTAGAGCAAAAGATACAAATTTTTATTTTTATTTTTTCCTTTTTGGAAAAATGATACAGTTTCCCTTCTTCTTTTCAAACTCAATTTAATTGATCTCTTTAATTAATCCCTTGTCTCCACTAATCCAATACAGACACACGAGGTCTGTTATCTTAATTTTTTTTAAAATTTTAAAATTTTAAAATAAAAAAAAAAGTTTAAATCAAGACATGCAGCTATAAGCCTATAAGAATTCAAGACAAAAAAGAATGAGAAGAAGCGTGAAATTAGGAATAAAAACGATATTATTGACAATTTGACATGAAGCTAAGGGGGAGCTTCTATGTTGGGAAAAAAGCTTGGGCCATAAAGGCTTTCCCCAATTTCACCTATTAGTTGGGCCTATTAGTGGTTCCCTGGAAGCAACCCTCTGCTTTTGAATGTTCAAATTGGTGAACCGCCGTCCAAAACCCAAGAGTGAGTCCAAACTACAAAGTTGGGCATTGACCAAAGAAAACAAAGTCCAAAGTTAGAAAGACCTCTTTTCTTTTTTTGGGAGCAACCGACACCTCCGGTTGTCGAGGCAGTTTCTCAAACCCAATGCTGACGGTATGCCAAACCGACCGCAAAATAAATAAATAATTATTTAAATGAATATTTTTAATTATTCTATATTAAATAACAAGCTTTAGATTAATCTAACGACTAGGATTTATTATCTTGGATCAATCCTAGCCGTTAGATCTCAGTTCTCTCATCTTATATCTCTAGACTCCAACTCACGCACTTCTCTTCTCTCTCTTCTTCGATTTGAACCTCAGTCTCTGTCACCCTCGCTAGGGGTGAGCATTTGAACAGGTGAATTGAGCTAAATCGAGTAAAAAAAATTAGAATAAATTTGTGTTGACCAAAAATGTCAACCTAGGCTTAAAAATCAAACCGCTTTGGATCAGCTCCCGTCCCGATTCTTGTCTTGGAAAAACCAGTATAAACCAAACCATATCAGTTATGTTAAATTTACTTATTCATTTATATCCAAAATTATTAGTAAACCTAATTAAGATTCAAATAACATAGTAACTCCAGTTAATATTTAGATATTTTAGCCCAATTAATTCCCAAATGTCTTTATTCCAATTTACACCCAACTTTCCCCCTGTGTTATAAAAAAAAAAAAAAAAAAATTTATACCCAACTAAATATCCACTCTACTCCAAAAAAACTAAAATTCTATGTAGCGCTCTCTAGAGCATCCGAGGGGAGTGAGTATAGATCTTCCTAGACTCAAGGTACTACGCCAGAAGGATTGGATGCGGTGGCTGGACTGGCAGGTGCTAGTCGACACTATTGGTGTCTGGATTGTGAGAGGTTGCTGGTTCACAGACTCCCTTTGCGTTCGTATGGAAGCTATGGTGACGGAGTTTTCCTCACGTTTCGCCCTTATTGATGCTGAATAAGAAGAGGTTGTTATTGATTCAAGAATAGTTGCTGGAATCAAGTCAGCACGTTTTCTTCTCGTGGGAAAACTTTTGACTAATAAACTTGTTGGCGCTAAATCTGAACAGATAGAGATGAGTGCAACTTACAAGTGGGATGGACGATCGAGAGATCGATTGGATGTTGGATGCCGATTCTTCCTGTCCTTGGATGCCGATCCTGAATAGAAGATAAGCGAAGCTCGTGAGGTCTATGGAACCGGTGTGGAACCAGCCTAAGACCCTCCGATGCTCAAGTAAGATTGTTGTTTTGAGAGCTCTTGCTGTTGACCATATAAAAGTATAAAAGTCAAGCTGAAAAGTCTTACCCCTGTATTGCAGTGGAAGGGGCCTTTTTATAGGGGGCATTTAGTATGCTCTTAGTGCTCATTTTCGATGTGCGACTCGTGGGAGGGCCTTCTGAGGTTGACACGAGTCCTTAGATATTTTGGGCGGGTACTTCGAGGTTGATTCTCTACAATTGGTAAGGGATGCCGATTGTAGACGAGTTGGGCTCGTAATGGCTGTTCGCAGCTTTGAGACAATGCCATCGGTGGCCGATGCCGATTGTCCGAGGCCTTGGGTACTTGGGCGAGTTTATGAGATCCACGTGTCGTTGTACGAGTGGAGGGTCAGATATGGTACAAACAAAACTCTATAACAAGTAGGCTCTACATAGAACCCTTTATTCTATTTGGCAACCTAAGGCGAAGGTAACTATTGTGGATATTGGAGATCAAAAGATTTCTTGTGCTTTTAACTCCAAGGATGAACAAGATACGATTCTCCGAGAGGGTCCATGGCTCTTTAATGGATATCTCATGGCGTTGGCCAAAGCTGATGGCACCATTAACTCGAAACACATTCCACTTTTGAAGTAAGATTTCTAGGTACAAGTTAAAGGACTACCCCTCAGATATATGACCAGCACTATGAGGAAGATTATCGATGACGCGCTGAGTGGATACATGGTCACGGACCAGAGTAAAAAAATGGAAAAACTAGAGAGCTTTTGCGTATTCGGGTGACCTTGAATATCTCCAAACTCTTATGGTGTAGTCTTCTACTCTGGCTCACAGAGAACCCATTGAAATTGATGTGAGGTATAAGAAGCTACCTACTCCATGTTATCAGTGTGGGATCATTAGACATACTGAACTTTCGTGTCACATACCAGGTAATGAAGAACATGATGATTTGTCAATATCTTATGAATAATGGTTTCAATTAGATATGTATGGGCTTGAGTATCGCATACCGACAAGGAGACAGTTTGGTTTCCCTAGCTCCTTGGGTTGGTCTATGCGTGTGCCGGAAGAGGATGCCTCCTCCCCGGCAATGGCAGGGGATGACGACAGTATTGAGTTGAGCATGCCTAACCAGCTTGCCACTAATGCTTTACAAAATCTGGAAGGTTTTCAAACTGCACAAGCCTCAACATTGACTCAGCCTTTTCCTCGCCCTATTCCTAAAATTCCAGACCTAAATGAGCAAATTGACTTCTATGAGGAGGATTCTCTGGGCCTGCTGGTCCTTATTCTTGTTAGGGAAGATGCAACAAAGTTCCATACCTTTGGACGGTGATCATGTTCCTCATTCTCTCTTAGGGCCCGATGATTGTGGTATTTCCTTCAATTTATCATTAGGGAGTTAGACCAATAATCATGACTTTTGTGATGCCGAAATTCAGGGACGTAATTCCTCATTATTAAGCCGTATAAAGAGGAACCCATGCACTGTCACGGCCTTAGGCTCTCCAACCAACCAGCCCATGATTCTACATATTCCTCATCATCTAGACCCAAGGACCCAAAATCCCTACACTTAGCATTTTACTAAGGGAGCCCAAAATCTGTCACTGTGCTCTAACCCATTCAAACAAGAGTCAAAATTAATTGGCTGCTAGTGCATTTGTCATAGGCTATACCTACAATTATGTCCATGGAGGATCTTGGTTTGATGGGCAATTGCAGTTTGAGGACTGCACTAGTTCACGCTTGAAATTTAAGAAGTTTGACTTACATGAAAGCAGGATAGCTAAAGCCACCTTAATGCTGAATGAAATCCAATGGGTAACTAAGGTTCAGTCTATAACCAAATGTGAAGTAAAAAGATATTATACTTGTGTGCTATGAGTACTGAGAAAATCTCACAACTTGGTTTTAGAAGAGTATAGTAGCCCTACTCTATTTGGAAGTCATGATATGATGATCTAGTCCACACTTGGTGGGCTGAATCTATAAGGTGAGTTTGATTCATTCAGTGTTTTGTTTTTACTCTTTAAGTTTGATTTTTTATACTAGTTATTTTGTTTCAAAGATTTTTTTACTGAAAAATATTTTTACCGAAAAAGATTTCTTCTGACAGAAGAATTACTTATTTACTTTTTTGTTTATATTAGGTCTATGTTGCTCACAATTCAAAACATTCACTCTCATGGACTTTTCCATAGAAGGCTATCAATGGGTGCAACTTATGGAGTTAGTCATTCTGGTCAACTCAAGATTCTCGGAGTTGCAAATTTTCTCGAGGGGTTAGATTCAAATGCAATATTGAGGCAAAAATTGATTGACCATACCGGATTCAGGGATTGGCTGAGGAATTTGTTATTGGCTCAACTACACCATATTTCTGCAATAGATGAGCTTCGCTTCTTGGATTTTTTTGATATGCATGGAAAAGTTCAACTTTAACTCAACTACAATCAATTGGTGAAGAAATTAACCCATCATCCTTTCCTCCTTAGCCTAAACTCGAGAGTTGGGTACTGCTTTGAGGTTCACCAAGCTTATGAAAATGACTCTTCGGAAAATAATGTCTTCGAACAATTTATATCCCTACAGTCCTCTCAACAAATTCAGAGGTGGAAATGGCAATTCAAACATTTTAAGGGTTGGCATAGTCGTATCAAGTGTCATCTAATATTCAAGGAAGTGGATGAGAATTCGTGTGGTTGTTATGTTTGGAAAGTGGCTGTCTTCCTTCGCTTCCTACGCAATTTGAAGGTGCATTACATCACTGATACAGAAGTTTTCGACGTTGACAGATATGTGCGTAGAACTTTAGGCCCGAGGTTTTTGAGCTATCTGCATGAACACCACATGAAGAAGAGTGATAGGTGATTGATAGATATTGAGAGAGTTAAATATAATTTCAGAGATACTGCCTAAAGTCAAAATTTTCTAGTGGCTGGTGTGTTCAAATATTCGCCCTACAAGATTTAGCATTTCCAAGAAATGCATCCTGATTGAAATCACATGTGCCTACTGTGGCAACTCACAAGAATCGATGGTGCATATATATTCTATGTGATTGCCCATTTGTTGTATCTGTTTGGAGTTGCTCCATACTGGCCGGTCGACGGTCTACTTCTTCCAGCGAATCGACAAAGGATTGGGTTTATACTTACCGTGATCTCTTCTCCGCACCGAACTTTGCTGTTTTCTTTATGCTTAGATGGACCCTGTGGGAGGCTTGGAATGCACTAGTTTGGGAGAACAAACTTTCTTGACCGTACGAGGTATGCAAAAATGCCATGTCTCGCCTCAAGGAATTCTTGAAATCATATGCTCGAGCTTCCAAGGTTGTTACACGAACAAACCAGGTGATACACTGAGAGAAACCTCATATGGGCTAGCTTAAAGTTAACATTGATGGTGTCTGGCATCCCGAGAGCTCGATCGGTGGTATTAGGGCTGTGGTGTGTGATTTTGGTGGTTATTTTGTGGTAGGGTGTGTTATGTCGGCTCACAATGTTTTCTCTGCGACTCTTATTAAAGCTCTTGCTGCCCGAATGGGTGTTTCACCAGCGGTTAATAGGGGTTTTATGAATGTTTCTTTTGAGAGTGATGTTCTTCAGATTGTGTTGGTACTTCGAAGTCAATCCATGGACGGTCTTTCCTAGGATCGATTATGGAAAATAACAAGACCTTGTTGACTCAAATCACTGGAGAAGGTTTTACCCATATCTGTCGAAATGCCAACGGTGTGGCTCATCGTGTTGCAAAGTTTGCAACTCACATTGGTAACTTTGTTAGTTGGTTTGAGAAACCACCGGATTTTATTGTTGATCTCCTGTTTCAGGATTGTAACTTATAGTTTTGACAGACATGACCTTAGGGGGATCGAGGAGAGGGAGGGAGGGGACTCTATCGGAGGCAAGGTTCCTTTTCTCGCTTACGGTTGAGAAGGTAGGCTACTTCGGTAGATCGACAACCACTACGCTTCGTTTGGTGTAGAGTACTCGCCTAATCCTTTAAGACATAATCTGGTTTTTGTACTTGTTACTCCTTTTCCTCATTAATAAATTATTATCACCTCTACATCAAAATATTTTCTCTACCCCAACTTCTCTTTCTTTTCGATGAACCATATTCGTTCTTGTTGTGCTTCTGTCTTTTTATCTTTTCAGTAAACCATATCCATTCTTGTTTCCCAATTCGGTGGCTATCCGTTTTGGTTGACACCGACCGCTTTGTCATTTTGACCGATTCATGGTTAACCGAACCTTGTCCAACCAACATTGGTCCCAAATATGGTAATACCCCTTGTTGGCGGTCAGTTTCCATTTGCCTGAAAAAAAAATCTCAATTCCTGAACTGAGTCCACCCTAGTGTACCTAGTGTTCCATCACTATTTCTAATTCCCTCTTCAATTTTCTTCTTTGGTTTTTTGTTTCCTTTTCGGTTAGTAAATAAGGTTTGTAGTGGTGGCTTGGTTTGAGCCATTGTCAAATGTGATCCCATCACTTCTTTAATTGTTGATTCCTTAATCCAATATTTCTCCCAATATCCTCCCCTAAAGTTTATCTAAAATTTTAGTTCTACCATGCATTTGAAGGACTTTATTGCATAGTAGGACTCTATTGCAATCTGACCATATTCGGACTCTTATTTTCTATTATGCAAAGTTACATAGTTGGAGATTGAGTTTTCCTCAAATATGCCTCATGCCCTACATTTTTTCTTGGCTAGACTGTTTGAAGAATGTAAAGTCCACATCAAAAACTTGGCAAAAATAAAATATGAAATATGACATATAATGAATGATTCTATTACTTATAACATTGAGGCTTTTGTATTAAAGCACACACCTATCAAATTATGCAGGTAATTGATTAAGAACTACACAAATTTTGTAAGTTTAAAAAACAAATTACAAATATGATTTCCCCCACAAGAATAGGCTAATTTTGTGCCAGTCAAACCGTAGATACTTGACATGTCCTCCTTTCTTCAATCTCATCACAAAATTTATTGATTTTAGTTGTATCACAAAGACAACAAATTATGAAAGGATCAACTACATGAGTAATTTTTTGGAGATAAAAGACACCAACTAGTATTGGCAAATTTTATTACAAATTGATGTGATACATGACATAACAATCCATATCATTTGTCACATCAGATGTTATATAAGTTACTCAATTCTGCATCATATATCATTTCTAGAGCTAGAGTCACTTGCAACACGATCTAACCTATGTATATAGTCTAAAATATCGATAATATCGACGAAATATCAAGAATATTATCGTTTTTTCGAGTCACGGATATTTCGGAATATATCCATACACATATCGTATAAATATTGATAATATTGGAAAATATCGATATCAATGTCGATAATTTCGCTCACACTTTAGCAATATTTTGTCAAAATATCGGTATAATATCAAAGTAATGGAAAAATAAATAAATAAACACAAAGCACACACGCAAAGGGAATTCAAACCCTTGCCATTTCACTCCTCCAATGCCTTAACCACTATGTTGCTTATGTTTTTGTGATAATATGCTAAAATATGTATATTTATATTGTTTTGTTTTTGCAAGAATCAGATTTTCACATGAGAATGCGAGTCTTTGACATTTCCTTTTGGGATGAAATCAAGCGTCTTATGGAAAGAATCCGAGACCCAATCTTCAAATGATTTTGCTTATGGACAACGTCAACAATCTCAGATCCATATAGGTGACATATTAACAATTACATGCAAAACTATTTTGGGGATTTATCATTTGATGACTACTCTTCACAATACACTTACTCTACACATAGAGATGATGAAGATAGTGAAAATTTGGAACCTCGTAGGAACTCTATGTGATACTAAGTCACTCATGTATCTTACCATGCAATGTATAAAGTGTAAAATATTGTAGTAAATCATTATATATAAATTATTATGGTGTGTTTAATATTCTTTCATTAATTACTACATATTTTCTACACTCACAGTCTTTGTTAGCTTGCTATATAATTAACTTAAATCAGTTAAACCCATCATGCAATACATTTCCTTCCAATTTTTTGTGATAAACTAATATAACTAAATAAACATCCTCCAAAGTTTCAATAAAATTTTTCAAGTTTTTCTTACAATTTTCATGGTTTTTATTCAGTTTTTATCAATATCGATAATATCCCGATATTTCTATTGAAATTTCCGTGTTTTTGGACTACCTATATTTCCGATACCAACGATATTTTAGACCTTGCCTATAAGAAACACCTGCATGAAACGGTGATAGCACCCCGGTCAATAACGTTATATACGTGATAACTTCTCCACGTGATATGACGTTATTGATCGAAAATAGCAAAATAATATTATCCCCATTGCAACCAAGTTTTTCTCTTTTCCCATGGCTGCTACCATACTGTACAGTGTACACAATCAAAACAATCCTTAATTAATTAGTTATTAATACGTAGTCAGCTTTTCAGTTTTTATCAAATTAACAACACACAGTGTTCATATGGTCCTTTGCTCATATCTACCTTTCATCTTATCATTTATTTTTCTGTATTTTAACATATCCCATTTTCATCATGCACTATACTGAAAATGGATGCTCCAAATATAAGACAAAGAGTGACCCTCTTTCTCTCCTGCCCAGCCATTTCTTTTACTTGCTCAAACATGGCAAACATATTATTATCAAAATTCAGACCCATAAGGGTCAAAGGTTATGTGGAGAAAAATTAATTAACGGTGGGGAAAGTTCCACTATCACACAAACTCACGCACCATCCAGATAAGTGCATGCAAAAAGCAAAGCCTTAATTACACCTTTTTTTGTTGTTTACCAACCCAATACTGGCGTCAGATTCATCTCAAAGATGCCTTCTATTTGCAGAAAGAGAAAAAGAAAGAGAAAAAAATGTATATATGCTCAAAAGGATGTTAACAACTACTGATCCTCCCTATTATCTGGAGATTTAGCACGCACGTTAAAAATACTTCCAACCCCTTGAAGTGATGGACTTTTTGCACGATCATCACCTATTCATTTTAAAACACAAATTATAATTTGAAATTAATGCACTTAGATTTGTGGAAGTGATTCCCTATTGCCGTGATCTAGAATTTTTCTCAAATTTGTCGTGCTATATCTGCTGTCTACATAAGAGTTTGAGGATGCAATAAAAAAAATTCCCAAAATAATTCGAATTATACTTTTGTTGGTTAGGAGATACGGTTTTTGCCGACAAGTTTCTGCTGTTGGGTAATGAAGAAATTTCTAGTATTGAAGTGCATGGTTGTGATGTGAAGAAAATGCTAGAATATTATGTGTTTGCACCAACTTTTCCACGATTAGGTTAGATGGCGACTAGCACTTTCTCTTTGTCTTGCAATATTTTCCTTCCATTAAGTATTTCAAATTCGAATCTCTTATGTTAATAATCATAAAAAAGAGTGACGGTTTTCATTTGATTCTTGGTATTTCAAATTCGAATCTTTCTTCTATTTATAATCATAAAAAAGAGTGACGGTTTTCATTTGATTCTTATACCAAAGATGGATTTGTGTTCTCGATTGAACTAACACCTTATAAAACCCAAGTATATAGAAGAAGCTTGAAGGAAACTTGAAAATCGATATTAAGAGACGATACTCTCTTTAACAAATAGGGTTCCATGGGAGATAATGATGCATATATCACATGTCTTCCCCTCATTCCAATTCTCAGTTCCTTCTAGATATCTTGTTCTTGGCAAGCCCTCCTTTTCTCCATGGCTAGAATAATATCATGACAAGCTTATTGTCTCATGCGGTGATGATTGAGCATATCAAGATGTTGACTTGGTTGCCCTATCAAGACATAAATTTAACTGTGGGGATAACCCATGAGGTCACAAACTTACATGCCTTTATATCTCATCCCAAAAATTCCTTTAAAATAAGATGATCATGAATTGAGTGCGTGGACAGCATTGCACTTGTGAGCATATATATACACAAACACAAGTTAATATGATCATGGATGATGCTTATCAGCTTATCTCCATTTCTTAAAGGTGTCTCCATTTTATGGGATAGACGTTGCATTTCTACCCTAACTTATTCTAGAGGTGGTAGACATGACATATCATGAAACGAAGGGCTTAATTCTTTCTAAGAGACAAGATAGATAGCCTTCTTTGTACTATAGCTAGCCTGAAATCATTACATCATGAAATGGCTTCATTTTGTCAATAATATAGACGAAATATCGAGAATATTATCATTTTTTCGAGTCATGGATATTTCGGAATGTATTCATACACATATCGTATAAATATCGACAATATCGACAATAATATCGGAAAATATCGATGTCGATAATTTCACTCACACTTCATCAATATTTTGTCAAAATATTGCTATAATATCGAAAATATCGAAAATATCGATGTAATGGAAAAAATGAAGAAAAAAAAAAACACAAAGCACACACGCAAAGGGGATTCAAACCCCTGCCGTTTCACTCCTCCAACGCCTTAACTACCATGTTGCTTATGTTTTTGTGATAATATGCTAAAATATGTATACTTTTCTAGTTTTGTTTTGAACTATTTTTGCAAAAATTAGATTTTCACATGAGAATGAGAGTCTTTGACCTTTCCCTTTTGGGATGGAATTGAGCGGCTCATGGAAAGAATCCGAGACCCAATCTTCAAATGATTTTGCTTATGAACAACGTCAACCAATCTCGGATCCATATGGGTGGCATGTTAACAATTACATGCAAAACTATTTTGGAGATTTATCATTTGATAACTACTCTTCACAATACACTTACTCTACACATAGAGATGATGAATATAGTGAAAATGTTGAACCTCATAGGAACTCTATGTGGTACTAAGTCACTCATGTATCTTACCATGCAATGTATAAAGTGTAAAATATTGTAGTAATTCATTATATATAAATGATTATGGTGTGTTTAAACTTCTTTCATAAATTACTACATATTTTCTACACTCACAGTGTTTGCCAGCTCGCTATATAATCAACTTAAATCAGTTAAATCCATCATGCAATGCATTTCTTTCCAATTTTTTGTGATAAACTAATAGATAATTGACTAAATAAACATCCTGCAAAGTTTCAATAAAAATTTCCAAGTATTTCTTACAATTTCCGTGGTTTTTATTCAATTTTTATCGATATCGATAATATCCCAATATTTTCATCGAAATTTCTGTGTTTTTGGACTACCGATATTTTCAATACCATTATATTTTAGACCTTGATTGGGACAATTGCTGATTATCCCACATTCCCACTACTACTAGAATCTAATGCTTGATTGAATGGACCCAAATTCTACAATTATTTAATTAATTAATTAAGCTCAGGTATATATGATTCCTTAAAATCTACTTGGCATGCTAAATCTATATATATTCTAAATGCAATATATATAATATGACTAAAGGACACAACAACAGACACACACCCTCAACCAGAAGAAAGGAAGGCAAAGCAAAGTGGAAGTGATCAATTGATATAATTCCAGCATTTTCTTAATGATTCTAATCTTTGATTTGCAATCACTCTTTTCCCTTTGACTAATCATCTCCAGTAGAAGAAGAAAGGTAGAAAAAAAAGATTTCCCCCTTTAGATTCCCAAAAGAAATAAAACCCACTGAAATGTTCATCTGTACAATATGTATTTTTGGGTAATAAAGAGGCTAATTGTCATTAAGAAATGACAATTTGCTTCCTAAAAGTAGTAATGACAAGCCACTTAGGGTAAGCTTGTTAATGATGGTAAAGTTGGCACCATCCCCAGCTATGGGACCGTTATTCCATTCAGATCCATACAATTCTTTCTCTCCCTCCCCCACCACTACTGCAAACAGCAATAGAAAGAACAAGAATTTGTCCTATAATATATTTTACCTTGCTGGACCAAAACGGAAGAAATTTTGCAGCCCTCATCATCATTAGGTTAATCCGTACCGTTTGATTACAAAAAGCAAAACCATAGACAATATTATCATCTTACATTCTTTAAATTATCATGCTAGTTATTATAATCTTAGAGAGAGAGAGAGAGAGAGAGAGAGAGAGAGAGAGAGAGAATACTGGATATCAATGATGTATAATTTGGCTATTTGACTTGGGTCGACTCATTTACACTATCATGCTAGTTATTATAATCTTAGAGAGAGAGAGAGAGAGAGAGAGAGAGAGAGAGAGAGAGAATACTGGATATCAATGATGTATAATTTGGCTATTTGACTTGGGTCGACTCATTTACACAACTAATAGATTTCATGTTCTTACTGAAAGTTTAATGCACTGCACTAACATATGATATGTTAATCTAATCTCTATGTGGTCTTAATGCTCCTCTAACATTTTGGTAATTTTCTTTTGCCACAACATATATTAATCAACTTCTTTCTGTTTTTTTTAATACCATAATTCAATGGGAGAATCATGCCATCAACAGTTTTTACCATCCTTCATTCTAGTAACAAATCACATACGATTGAAAATTATCTCACTTGATTACATGACGAGAGAGAGAGAGAGAGAGAGAGAGAGAGAGAGAGAGAGAGAGAGAGAGAGTTTAGTGGGATGGCCACAAAGCTGTGGTGTACACGTCACACTTCTTGCTGACTAGCCACTTCTTCCTATTCCAGCCCACTACAAGGCACTTTATGCCACTACAGTTCTTCTTTGCTGACATCACCAATTCACCACCACAAATATAATGTTTCTTAATGATGCTAATCGAGGCACATGATGCCATAATCCACTAGTAACATATCTCTTTAATATATACCTTGGTCTTTGTATGGCCATAATTTTATAATTAAGCCTTCTATTTTAAGTTGTCCATCCAGCACCTGTCAAATCTAATATAATATTTCATCAATCAGAGTTCAGAGGAAGGCTAACATTTAGTATTTGATATATCGTCCTCTATGTTAAGGAAATCTAGAAGAAAAAGATCTGTGGTCCTGTGTGCATATAGCATAATGGTCTTAGCTGGGATATGAAGTTTCCTCATCTACCAAAATGGACGAGCATAATACAGATATTCAACACAAATACTCATGACATCTAGTTCAAGTTGCACTAAGGTAGGGTCAGAAAGTGGAAAAATATTTGGGTGTGACGGTCATAAAGTTACCTACTGTAACTTACTTAAGTTTATGAATAGACGACAATATTGATATATGATGAACTTAAAGTAAAATATTGTAAAAGGATACATCTGTTATAGTATGAGTGGATTTATAATATCATACAACGTTGAGAAATTTCTGGCTCGTAGAGTTTATTTTCATTTATACTGATGAATAAAACCCACACCTTTAAATTACAATATCTAACCTAAAATCAAATGAATATTCATTGGATTGTAGCCACGGATATAGATGCATACGCCTGTTAAAACTAACATGCATGTTTTGAATCATATTGAAGTGATACCATAATTGAGATTGAATTGAGACAGGATGAGAGATCTCAACCCACAACTCAGCTCACATATCAACCCGTATCTTTATTTTTAGTCCAAAGTACATGAATTTTCTAAGTTTTTTTAGGAATGTTGTTAATTTCCTTATGAGCCTATACGTATTACTTTATGAAGAAAAAAAAACCCTTTAACTTAGGCCTAGTTTGGGATTGCTATCACTTTTAAAAAAAGTTGCTTCTGCTGTGCTTTGAAAATAATTAGCTGTAAAGTAAAGCAGCTCCATGTTTGGTAAACAATATTTTTAAAGTGCTGTTAGTACAAAAAGCAGTGTAAAACCGTTTGGTAAATTTTAATATAAAATTGTTATAACTGTGAATAATGACTAAAATAGACATAATGTTAAAAGTGTTATGTACTAATCATGTGGTGGTAGTTGTAGTGATGGAGTGGAGGTGGTGGTAGTGATGAAGGTGGAGTTGGTGGTTGTGGGGATGGCGGTTGTGGAGGTGGTGGTGGTGGTAGTGGCAGCGTGGTGGTAGTTGTAGTGATGGAGTGGAGGTGGTGGTGGTGATGAAGGTGGAGTTGGTGGTGGTGGTGGCGGAGGATGAGGAGGAGGATGTGGTGGTGGTGATGTTGGTTGTGGAGGTGGTGGTGGATTTGGAGGTTTTGGAGGAGGAGGTGGTGGTGGTGGTGGAGGAGGAGGTGGGGGTGGAGGTGGTGGATGAGGTGGTAGTGGCAGAGGATGAGGAGGAGGATGTGGTGGTGGTGGTGGTGGAGGTGGTGGTGATGTTGGTTGTGGAGGTGGTGGTGGAGGATGAGGAGGAAGAGGATGTGGTGGCGGTGGTTGTGGAGGTAGTGAATGTGGTGGTGCAAGTGGTGGAGTTGGATGTGAAAGTGGAGGTGGTGTCATTTTTTAAAATGAATGATGGTATTTTGGAAATTAAAAAAATTCATTAAATGTTCATCTCTGCTTCTTTTGAAAGTAGCTTTGAAAAGCAACTCAGAGCCTGCTTTTAAAAGCTACTTTCAAAAGGTCATTGCTTTTAAAATAATCGGGATATTTTCTTTTTACCAAACACCTTAAACTGCTTAACTTTAAAGTGAAGCAGGTTTTTGGCAAAAAAAAACAATCCCAAACGGGGCCTTATACAACCTTAACTTTCTTTCATAGTATACAGCCTATAAGTATTATTTATTATTTTATCAAAGAAAAACTTCATTAACTACTAGCCCATATCACCACAATTAATTATAAACCCAAATAAATCCCACAAACCCAACATAACCGAAACTCTAAAGCAACCAATGAGCCTAGATGTACCCTACCACCACTACCTGAAGAAGCGTCGTTGCAGCCACACCCACCGCTGCATTCGTAACAGATATGAGGAAAATATAATTTACAACAATCTACTTGCGCATAAGAGCGAACAAATAACAAAAACAACAACCTGCCAAAAAACAATTTGGTGATTTGCAGCCTCTTCCATCAAAAACGATATAGAACCAAATTTAGAGCACATAAGCAGTGTTAAAGAGCGGGTTTTGGGAGAATGATTTAATTGAGAACATAGCCCAAAAGGGGTGATGGGGAACTTCAATCTGAGCATGGCTCAGAAGAACTCACCACAAGGAGTTTCTTATTCAAAACGCCCCAGTGACTTATTCACTTACCCAAAAGGAAAAGATGACAAGAGAAGAGAGGAAGGAGGGGCAGTGACGACGTTTCTTCCTCCTCCCCTTTATGGAATTTTCCATTAAGACTCATATAAGAAGAGAGCGACTACAATTTTCTCTTTCATAGTATAAGTTAAGCAAAAGCTTAAGCTCATGAAGGCCAAAAGAAGAAGAAAAGATTTAATTAAGTCGACCATAATTTCCAATTCTTAGAGACTGTGTTTATGAAAATTTGAAATAATCAGCTATCACCAGAGAGTCCACTTGTTAAAGCGAGAAGACAAAGCTAACAAAAGCCCCACGCATGATGAGCTAGCCCTAATCTAAGACTGGTGGTGGGGCAATTGGGTTCTTGTACTCATAAACAGGAAGGAAATGAATCTAGCAAAGCATTTGAAAACATATTTCTGAGAATAATATCTCATACCATTTTCATATTTTAATTGAAAAGGGAAAGGGTCACTTATAGGGCACCACCTTAAAGTACAGTTTCTTCCTATTCCCTTGCTTTTCCAGATTTGTCCTCATATGCTTTATCTTTCCTTTGCCTTCTACACCTTATATGGCGTCTACTGAAGTGTTTAGGGTCACTTACTAGCATCAACATTTCCTCAAATTGGATGAAGGGAGAGGCTCTCTAGTGACTTCCATCAATTTATTCTCTTTTATCCAACCACACCAAGATAAAGCCAACCCTGTTTTATTGTGGACGCATGTCAAGTTTCACAATATATGTTCTGTATCTAGACTGTTGTTGAACTTATCAACGGTTTATATTCACAACTTGATCAATGGTTTATATTCACAATTTGTTTTAATGATGACATTCGTATGTAAATATATATGCAAACATTCATTCTTGGACTATTTTACAATGCAATTTTGTGATCATAATTATTTTTTTTTACGTTGAATATGAAGGTTTATTCTTGTGAAAAATTTGTCAAATCGAGAGTAGTTTGGTAATTTAAAAGAGAGAGAGAGACATAGCAAACCTCTATTAGCAGGCCATATCAACTAATTAGATGACTTATTAATCTTCTAAAAAATGGATCAAATTAGTAATAGTTTTTATTGATGATGATCAAGCTCTTGTTGCTAGACTTTATATGATTTGGTAGTTACACTGTTCCTTGGAGGTCTCTGATATGATCCCATGAGAGTCACACCAACAGATCAATCTCTTACTTCGATTATTGCGTTCATAGTGGCTGACATCAGATCCATAAAGTGCCTTATCACAAAAAAGCATGCGTGCACCACATGGACGGTGAAGATGCAAAATCAGCAAATATTATAATCAAGCAGCCTCTCAGCATGGGAACTGGGGTTGTATATATATCTGTACTGGACATCAAAGTTTCCATGTACAACAACAAGAAGGAGAAAGTAGCAGCAGAACAGAAGCAATCAAAAGACCCAAGGCCACAAGCTTGGGAATCGTAAAAAGAAAAGGGAAAGAGAAAATTTATCAATCATGAAAATGGTTCAAGAGGAAATCATCAGAAAGGGCCCATGGACAGAGCAAGAAGACTTCAACCTGGTGTGCTTTGTGGGCTTGTTTGGAGACAGACGTTGGGACTTCATAGCCAAGGTTTCAGGTTTGAAGGTGGCGGGAGAGAAATAATAGGTATGGTAATTTGGAGATGGTAGGCTTCTCCAAGGAGCTCCCATTTAACCCACCTGGATTAATATTTTGTTGTAGGTTTGAACAGAACAGGTAAGAGTTGCAGGTTAAGATGGGTTAATTACTTGCACCCTGGCCTCAAAAGAGGCAAGATGACCCCTCAAGAAGAGCGCCTGGTGCTTGAGCTCCACTCCAAATGGGGAAATAGGTTTGACCAAAAAAACATAGCATCTAAATTCATCGCTTTGTTTATCATTATCTAACATTTCTTTGAGTATAATATCCTTTGATGAGTAATGTTCAATACTCGGATAGTTTGACGTGTTGTGTTGTTCGACTGTAATTTACAGTCTGACAACATAACATACCGGATATATGTCAAAACCCTTAATTTCAATTCTTTCAATTTGATTTTACTTGATATAGGATGTAATTAAATTTCATGCAGATGGTCGAGAATTGCTAGAAAATTACCTGGGAGGACAGATAATGAGATTAAGAATTACTGGAGGACTCATATGAGGAAGAAGGCACAAGAGAAAAAGAGGGCTGCATCCCCATCATCATCTTCTTCCCACTGTTCTTCATCCTCAAACATCACCTCAACTGAAGGAGGAGCAAGCTTTTATGACACAGGTGGGCTTGAAATCAAGGCATCATCAGGAGCAAAGAAAACTGGTGGAGATCATCAGGAGCAAGAAGATGAAAAAAAAAGGGACCAAAAGGAGTACTCACTTGATGATATATGGAAGGATATTAATCTGCCAGAAGTGAACAGTATTGAACCAGTTTACAATGGCTATAGTGAAGAAGCCTGCAACATTATTTCTTGCCCTTTAATGGCTTCTCCAGCACCATGGGAGTATTGCCCTGACTCTCTATGGAAAATGGATGAAGAGGAAAGTAAGATGTTTCTCCCAACTACAAGTGACCAATTTCTATCCTGTTTTGAATATGGAAAAGCATCTCTAACTGGCTGATTGGGATTTTATTTATTAAGATTTGTTCATATGTGAAATAGGGTCTTAAGGAAAGCTCCTCTAACCTGTATAATAACATGGGTATGATCTCAGATGATCTCTAAGCTCTTTTTTTCTTCCTGAAATCTGGGTCTGGTCTGCACGTCAGCTGCAGATCACTTGTTTTTATGCATTACTTTACTCTAGTTCCTGTCCTCTATATCCTTGTGTGTGTTTTTCAATTTTCAGTGAGGAAGAGAGAACTTCAAATTTACCATATGATGTTGTTGCTGTGGTATGTCCATGGAAGTATGTTGTATATATGTCTTTTGAGATTTAATTTTCAATATCAAGCTGGTTACCATCAGAATTTTTCTTCTTTTAGCTTATTTTATGCTACATAAAATTGTTCTTGAGCAGCTTCATGAAGAACCTTAAGCATTTAATTAATGTCCAATTACTAATACTTTCCCCCAAATTAAACCCATTAAAGCATCATTAAAGAAAAAAAAGGAATCTTGAATTATGAGCATATAAGAACCTTGAGGAAACAAAAAGGTTGTTCAATTTCTAGCTTTCCCAGATTCTATTTTGCTTCTTCTTTTCCATAAAAAAATAGCTGCAGCCAGCCCTTCAAGTTTGTCTGCAACAAGAATCTATAGTAAACAAATTCTGGGTATGCATTAATGAACTGAATTAATTACTAATTAACTGGTTGAAAACCAAGGATTAGCATGTGAACAAGTGGGGGATGAAAATGGATTAATTTTGGAACAGCAATGTCTGTGAAAAGTACGATAAAAAGGAGAGTACACATGCTATCATCCTACCAGGTCCAGCATGGAGAAAAACTCCTTTTGAGGAGTGGTCCAGGTAACATGGTCTTATTAATTATTTGCTAATTAAATCACTAATTTAGTGGTTAGAATAGATGTCCAAATCATTTTCCCATAAGATTTGTTTATTTATTCATATTTGTGGTCCATTTAAAACTGCACAAGCATATCACCCAATAACATCACCTTGTCATGCAAAAGAACATTTAATATTTTTCCTCTCCTGGTGAAAATAAACTCAGAAAGCACTTAAGTTCCAAAGGAAATCTTCTAATGACTTTGCAGATTTAGCCTAAAATCTTTCCAAGAAGAGTTGGGATTTTTTTTATTTTTTACTTTTTCCTTTTGAATATGTATCTACTTCCTAAATTACAAACAGAAATTTATACACAAAAAGGAAAGCCTATATTTATTATTAATGTAGGAAGAAAGTTCAAGAAGTGGCTGTCAACGTGATTCTCACATTGCAATTAAAAAAAAGATATTGTTTGCCTCCTTTCTTGTAAGGAGATTGCCTCCTTTCCTGTAAAGAGATACTCTTCATTTCTGCAAATCACAGTTTGATAGATGTGCAAAAATAATTTATAAAAAAGAAAAAAAGAAAAACTTCTACACACATGTCGCACTGCAAAGAAAAAGAGGGAAGTATTTTCCTACATAAAGACAAATAGAACTCACAATCACTTTTCTACAGTTAGAAGTTAAGGCCACCAAAAGGTAATACAACACACAAGAACTACAGGAAGTGACAGAAAATGCTTAGGCTCTACATTCTCTGTAATAAAAAAAAATCTTAATTTTTTCAAAAATCAACAACCATGTTCTTTGTCAAATCTTTGTTCAGTTTTTATTTCCGTCTTTCCAACTCTAGCATTTCATTGGATTGCACATCAGATTTGACAAAATATGCAGAAGAATATTAACATTATCTTTGTTAGTGCCTAGACGTGGATCCTATTCTGCTGTTCTGATAAGTCAATGCCAAAAGAGTTAATTGAAAGTGAAATAATTGGTCATTTCCAGTGATCATCTTTTGTCGTGCCTGTTTAAAGTGATCATCCTTCCTTTTTTTTATTCTTTTTTTTAAAAAATGAATAAGCTATGTATTTTCCACAAACCATAAGCTACACAAAGTCATGGGGCAAAGAGCTGCTCAAAACCAAACACCAAAGGAAGAAAGCAACAGTATTAAAAAAAACCAATATTCCATCTGCTACAAACTGCAGAACACCTATCAGACAGAGGAAACATTTTACAAAGAGAAAACCTATATTTATGCATCGTTTTCAATTTTCTCAAAGATACGATCTTCCGTGATACACTTCAGGGCTGTTTTTCCTTTCCAACCATGTATGATAGATGATATCATGATAGCACTCTCCAAGCTGATTTAACAAGAAAGAATAATGAGGCCATTTCTTTGTCCAAATTCTCTGATGAGGCTATGTTCAGTTCACAGAATCTATGATTTATGGTTTTAATGAAGCCTTTGCGCGCGTGAACACACACACAACAAAAAGAAGAAAAAGAAATGGAATTTCTACAAATAAAACAACATAGTTTAAAGTAGAATATCACTTATATATAAATAACAACATGATTTAAGACATATACAAAATCAATAGAGTCTAAGAACACTTCAAAATCCCCTTAATCTAATATCGCTTCTATCAAAAGAAAAAAGAAACGAAATAGCCCACTCTTATGCTACAAGTCATGGAGGTTCGAACTACTAGTCTACTCGCACACACTGCTAATGTGTCATGGAGGTTCGAACTACTAGTCTGCTAGTCAATGCCATTTTTCACAAGGCTAGACCGCGGTAGCCGAAATAACCCACGTACTCTTAAATATGGGGAAAATGACAGGTAATGAAACTCAGGCCCATCCTGCAGTTTCTGTTTCTGAAGCCCATAAATATCCCTGGCCCAGTTGGGCCCAATCCAAAGAGTCAACGACAACTACCACCATTAACTAACCCGCCAAGTCGCCTACACTCTTAGTCCAACGGTTGGAATTTGGGAAGAGTTGAAGGCACAATGCCAAAGCTATCCAACCTCTATCTCTTGGCCTACAACTCTCTTCAGGCCGTTGCCTGGTAAAGCGCTCAACAGTAAAACCCACCTCCCAAAATTTCAAATATTTGTTGCTGATATGAAATTTCCATTGCAGGGCAGTTTGTCTCGCTTTAAGCTTGAGCAGCTTTGTCTCCACCAAGGCCGTCAATGGAGCTTATGCTTCTGCTGGAGACCTCATCTGTCAGTAATTTTTTTTGTGGATTTGTGATTGAATTGAACAAAGAATTGGTTTTTCTTTTTAATCAAGTTTTGTGTCTTGATCACTGCAGATTTTCTACAAATGGTTCAGTTCTTGGAAGTTATGCACGGAGCCATTGGTAGGTTTTCTGAGACCCAATATTTATATGTTTCTAAGTTTATTATGATTACGAGTTTCATGCTTATTTGTGCTACGAAATTGGAGGTCTTGTGCCGAGTGGAGTGGTGTTTCCTCTGATGCAATGGGCAGGAAGGGCTCATTTTCTGTTTGTTTTGCGCCAAACCCATGAGGTTATTTCTATCCCTTTTTTTTCTTTTGTTTTCTTATTTGATTTTAAGCATTAAAGTACCTTTCTTGTGCGATTTATGGGTTTTGTTATTGAGACTTGAGCTCCCCTTGAAAGGTGAGATTGGTAAAAGGGGAAGGAGCAAGTACAGAATCTGTTGATTTCTTAGGGCTGCTTGTTTGTGCAATGGCCATAATATATAAGCATGGGCTTGAATGCATATATGCTTATTTTATTGTTAGGGATTTGAAGACCTTGATCCTCAATTCTTAAGATCAAATAAATTAAGGACACTTGATAAGCACAACAAAAAACCAGAATTTTTACTTGGTTAACCCCAAACTGGGTTAAACCCACACGGGTGATTTGGGTTTGAATCAAATAAACGAAGAAGCAGAAGAGTATTACAATCCAGAGCATATGGGTTCTTCCTCACACAAGAATAATCTCTTCCCTTGTTCTCAATAAACCCCAACCTCACTCAAGCAAAATTGCACCAAGAGAAATACTAAGTTCTGAAATTCTGAAGAAATGCTTAATTCTTGTCAAAATCTCAACGTTTATGAGGTGTGCTTGTTGTGCACAAATTAATCGCAGTCCATTGTTTTGAGCATTTTGTAGGTCCAAGAGTCGCCATCAGTTTTCATAACGTTTGTTGCTTGGAGCCTAAGTGAGGTAAGTTGGCTCAAAAAAATTTCTACAATCAAATTTCAGTGAACTAAATAATAAGATCACGAACCTGTATGCAGGTTATTAGGTATCCACATTATGCTTTTAACTGCTTGGGAAGTTGCCCATCATGGATTACCTATCTCAGGTTCTACTCTTTCTAATTATGATGATAAACTCAAAATTCATATACAAGCAACCAACGAAATTCTACGCAACAAAAAATTATACAATACAAGTAGAAAGGATTTTATTTGCAATAACAATACTTTTGCGTTTCACTAGGTACACTGCATTCATTGTCTTGTATCCTCCAGGGATGGCTGGTGAAAGTAAGTTCATAGTTTCCATTAGTCTTTGGTTTCAATTTTTTATTGTATGAAAAAATCCTGTCCCCCCGCTGCCCCACCTTTCCTCCCTCTCCTTCTCCCTTGATTTTTGTGTTTACAATGCAGCCTGGCTTATGTACCAAGCACTTCCTTTTGTAAAGAAGACGAGCGTCTTCCCAAATTTCTTTGCTGGCCTCAGCTATTATAACTTTCTGAGGGTATGTTCTGATTTTTTTTACCATGAGCTTCAATATATATGCTTCTTCTTTCCACCTTGCCAATTAGGCACTCATGGTATAGGGTAGGTCCAGAACTTTTGTATAATTTGACTAGACTAAGTGTTTACTTGACATGAATTTTTGGTTACTGTAAGTAAATTCCTAATAGGATAGGATAATTTGGAAATTTGCATGCTATGCTGGGATGTGGTTGGGATTCCTGTTATTAGGTTTTGGTTGGGAATCTAAAACTGAAGTGAGCTTCACATTCTTGCAGGATCTATCAATTCTTAACAATTTCATCTGTGTATTTACACTTAGTGGACGTATTTCTTTTGTTTCCCTGTTAGCTAAGAAATGATGGATTCAGAAAAAATCTACCACCTTCTTGGCTGGTTTTGGGTGTGAACCCCCTATTTGAAGGGCTGGATTTGGGTTGGAGTTGCAGTATCCCCATCTTGCTCCATAGCCATTCCTAATTCCAGGATGGACATGCATTACTTGGATTGAATTTATTAATCATAGTTCCCCATGAAAGAAAAAAGAAAATGTCATACTTGGTTCTCACATTTTATAGTTTCCAAGACCTTTCAATATCCGACCTACAGGAAACTATGCCATGGTTTTCTTGGTCCTCCAGTAAGATAGACTTGCAACAACCCCTTTAAGTTATATTCCTCTTTAAATCTTACCTGTGGTTCCCTCAATAAATGGTTTTAGTCCTCAGTGCACACGTATCAGACACAAGGGAACTGTCTCCCTTCGATTTCTAACAATGACCCAACTAGTATTTCAATTGTTTACTATTTTAAATAAATATATCTATGTGTTTAATATCATTGGAATCTTCTTATTTAGGTTTTGCTTGTCTGCTACCCATTCCTCTGCTTGAAACTTTACCTGCATATGTTCAAGCAACGCCGATCAAAGCTGGGTAAACACCCCAAGAAGAAGAAAAGGTGAAGGACCACAATTTTGTAGATACCAATTGAATGCCAGTTTCTGGTGATTCAGGAACACACATTTCATAAAGAGAGGCATGTATTGGCTTTTAATTGAATTCTTTCAGTGCATTTCTTGATTCATTCTCCTCTTCACACTACGTAATTATTGAAGTCTAAAATGTCTCTCCAATGTATTTTAGATGCCTGATCAACGTTGTCAAGTCTGTCCAGACGATGTCATAATTGGTTACGACGTTGATTGATTAGGCAGTCCTGGCATTGGTGATATTAAAATCTGGAAATAAATTGTATTTGGCACTTGATATGTTGGATTTCTGATGCATGTAGTAGTGGAGTTGTAGCTTGAAGTTCTAATAATTCATAGCAGAAGTCTAATCTAGTTAGTGAAACATGCTACATATTTGTGTTGAGAAACTGGTTTTTTTTCCCTTTACAACTCTTGTGGATGGAGTCTGAAAAACAAAAATTAATAAAATGAGGAAGTAGTTTTTTCATCTGTTTTCTAGGTAAAGCTCTGTATGTGGTCCCATCCTCAGTATAGTTTTAGATTTACTAATTAAAGCAAAACTAACTACTCATGCTACATGTTACATGGTAAATATGCAAGTTTAGTTTCAATTCCTCTACCTGCTTCTTCCCTTTCTCTGTCACTATTCCCGTCAAGGCCCCCAGCTTAGGTTGACTGAACCGGATGGAACTAGTGCCTAGCGAGCAGGGTGACAGCCCCTTGTATAGCTTGGAGCCTTGAAGCTTACCATATTATTATGAAAAGGAAAAAGGACAGGATGCCAACTAAAGGTATGCTTGTAATCTAATTGCACATTTCTATTATGAGCTCTAAAGCTGTGTCAGTAGGTCAACCTATCTTCTACTTAGACAGTTTGAAGTGCCCCCCTAAAATTAACATGTTGAAATTCACTGCGTTCATCACTATCACTTTGCTCATTTTCCACAGGTTATCTCCATTACCCTTTTCCCACTCGATATCTTGAGCACTTGTTGTTTCCCTCTTTTCTCTGTAGCAAATCCTTAGTCTCTTCAAGCTCTGTTGTCCTCTTATCGTCGACACTGTCTCAAAGCTTTTAATTATTCTCATTGTTGTAGTAGGTATATATAGGACAACTAGCTCTGTGTCCAAGCTTCCTCTTGAGTCCCTTGGCTTGCAGGTTAGGGTGGGTTGAAGAGTGATCCATGTGCTGGAGTTTTAATAATCTAATTCAACTTGTTTTATGGGGCATAACAGCATCACTAGACTTTGCTGCTAGCATGACACATCCACATTAGTGTGGTCCAAAGGCCGGTCTGTATTGTAGGGCATAAGTTGTGGTTAGCCTTTTGGTGGTTGTTTTGGGATGACTTAGCCGCCCTATTATCTGTTAATTTACTCAGTAGCTGACTAATTAATTGCTCTTATTTTAGTCAAGCACATGTGCCTCTTTGCACCTAAAACGTTTTTTAAACTGAACACAAATTGCACAGAAACAAAACAATACAAAGTCCACTGGAATTCAACAATTAACAACATCCAAATACAAACATCACCAAACCACCCACAGCATTGAGACAAAACCCCATTTCATCACTTGAACTGAAAGGAAAAAAAAAACTTGAAATTGCTTAGTAGTCTGTGGTGGGGAGCTGCTCATGTGTGTCTGGGGTGATGTAGATGAGATCGTAGACGAGGGCAGCAATGGCAGCACCTACGAATGGGCCGAGCCAGTAGACCCAGTGGTTGTCCCATGTCCAGCTGACGACAGCGGGTCCGAAGGAGACTGCTGGGTTCATGGATGCACCATCAAAGGCACCAGCAACCAAGATGTTGGCACCAACAATGAAACCAATTGCAATGGGGGCAATGATGCCTATGTTGCCCTTCTTTGGGTCAACAGCTGTGGCATAAACTGTGTAAACCAGACCAAAGGTGATCACAATCTCCATCACCACAGCATTCCATACACTCACACCGCTTGATAGGGAGAAAGCAGATGTTTCCTGCATCAGATCAATTAACAACATCAATTAATCCCTTGATAAGAAAGATTTTTTTTAATTTTTTTGGGTTGGTGATTGAGAGTTTTTAGTGGGGATGAGTTAGTGGCTTACCAATCCACCGGTTGCAAACTTGAGAAGCAAGCAAGCAATCACGGCTCCAAGCAACTGGGCAATCCAGTACAAAATAGACCTGATGAGAGAGATGTTGCCGCCAATAAAGGCACCAAATGTGACAGCAGGGTTAACATGACCGCCAGAGATGTTTGCTGCAATGGAAACCGCCACGAAAAGTGCAAAGGCATGGGCCAAGGCAGCGGCTATAAGGCCAGCCGGTGTAGTTGAAGCATCGTTAGTGAGCTTGTCTGTCAAAGCACCAAATATAAGATTAATAAGCATACGTACTAATGAACAATAAACAAAATGTTCCTTTGTCAAACAGTCTCATATGTTATGTTATCGAATCATCACTTTAACATCGAGTATATGGATGCGTGTTTAAAGAATATGGTTAAGATTCACAGTTTGACTTTTATGATGTGTTGAAAAAAGAGAAAGAAATTGGGAAATGAAAAACAAGGTGACAAGGTACGGGACATACTGAAAGCCATGCCAGAGCCTTCACCAGCAAAAACAAAGATGAGAACTGAGATGAACTCAGCAAGAGCTGCTTTGAGAGCATCTGGCTGCCCAAACTCAGCTGGGTTTCCAATTGCAATTCTAGAGACAGGCATTTTTGGAAATTTGGATTTTGACTTAATCAAAAAGCCTTATAGCAAATCCAAATTCACAAGAGAGAAGAAGCTGCTTTTGCTTTGATTGCTTTTGGTTAGTGTCATTGTGACAGTTATATATAGGGGTCCTTAAACACAGGGTTAACGGCCGATAACCGGACCAGCCGGTTTCCATCCGGTAACAGCTGAAATTCAACGACAAGTACAATTGGCGGCCACCTGTCATTGTTTGGCTGGGCTAGTAGGCGGGCCTCCCATTTGTTCCCATCATGCCACGTGGACGGCTGATGTGACTTGGAGGCTTGAGTGATCAGCATGATGGAGAAATTTGATCACACTCACCGGCCAATGTTTTGGGTTTGCGCCTTTGCGGTTGTGGGTCCTCCAATGATTGTTTGTAATTTTTGACCGACCATTATTATTTTATTTGTAATTTTTTTGGCTAATGCGATTAGTTGTAATGGCTTCACTTCATTGTCACCCTAATCATTAACTAAGACATAATTATGAACATAGTTATAGTGATTAAAATCTAGGTATTTTGTTCTTGAAAAATTGTAATTACACACGGCAAATACGATTTGCTTGAGTGTTGCGAGTTGAAATAAACGCTTTTTATCACATACGTAACAAGATTCTACTCGACTATTTTTAAAATAAGTAGAGACCTACTTTTCTTATAGTGGCATTAATTTTTATTATTTCAATTATGAACAAAACAAATGCTTTACACCGAAGCATCTTTTTGTACTTATGAAGAATTAATTCAAAATGGGAACGAGGGCCGGGGGGATTAGCAATGGTATATTCTTTAGGATTAGGTTGTTTGTATATGTAAATAGATAATTTTTTGGCCTACGTAACGTGCAATATCATCACCTCCTGTCCCCTTTTATATTTTTGGGTTTTGGTTATCACCTATCCATTAGGTTTCTCTAATCCCTTTTTAAAATGAAAACGACGAACTGTCGTCGTCACTTAATAATGAGAAGCAAATAAGCAAAAGACATCAAATTCTCATGGGAATTGAATAGCAAAGCATGCCATCTGTCTAATTATACGTATTTTGGTTGACCAAAAAGCTTTTTAAATTCATTAGTACTAGGTAAGTTTAATGTTGGACACTATCAATTGAACCGTAGTTAATTTGACTCGGTTTGATTTTGCCCTATTTGGAAATCGCCTAAACCGAACCAAAATGCCTCCGTAAATTTTATTGTTTATTGTCACTTTGTATTTTTATATTGGTTATCATTATTTATTATTATATTTCATCTCATACGTTGATATCAACTATTTAATACCAAAAACAAAAATATCTAAACTATTTGAGGTTGACTTCATCTTCCTCTCAAAATTTATCCATCTTTGCTAGTAAGAAGTTCTCTCAACTACTACTAGTTTGATTCATGTAAGAGAATATATTAGTTTGACCCAAGTGTGCTAGTTTGAGGCTTAAACACGGAACCAATTTGAATTGTGATGTTATATTGGCGCGATGCGTGATTTAAGACCTAAACCAAATCAAACTGAACCGTTCCATCCATCTCTTAAATAGAATTCAAAGTAATGAATAGAGATATAAATAAATAAATAAAATGTGGTTAGATCTTAGGAGTAGACTTTTCATTCCTTTATTTTTCTTTGACATCTCTAGCGTTACTCCTTGGTGGTAGGGACCATATAGTATGTGGCCACCATCTTCTCTCCTTCCCGTGAGTGAAGGTAGAACATGATTTCTTCAAATGTCATTCTTTGCTGTCATGTGCCATTATACAATTCCACAACTACTCCTATGGTTTGTAGTATGACATCTCTATTGATTATATTGTGAACGTGGGGAGGGAAAGAATATTAAAATTAAATATTGATTAAGTGGGTAATGCATGAGATGAACTTCATATTTGTCTCCACTTCAACCACATTAATTATTATTAATCACGAGACTATAATTTATCCAAAGCCGACCACAATGATATGTATGAGCTTTTTTAATTCTTAATGTTCAGTTTCATTCGTATTGATATTGTCTGCGAATATAATGGATCAAGTTCCATGGGGTTTCATTAAATTAATGCCTCTCTCTCTCTCTCTCTCCCTTTTTCTCATTTTTGTAGTTTTAATATCTTATCTGTTCATTAGTTTAACTATAATGGACGGCTCACGATCACTAATCATAATTAAGGTTCTCTCTCTTTTGTAGTTTATAGTTTCTTGGATCAGATCTGAGTTGAATTGAGAGAGCTTGGTAGCACACTTGGGTTGAGCTGAGTTGTCAAAATTCAACCAAATTCGTTTCGAGGCAACTTGTAAATGCCAGATTATCAATCTGGTTTTGGATCATATATATGGATAAATAATGACTTGGATCACATGCCAAGAGGAGAGACATTGTGCAGAATGTGCAGCTGCTAGAAGGTTTTGTTTTTCCCCAACTTGGACATACTTCCTTGGCAGTATTTTAGCAACTGATTCGTATTCGATAACAAGTATATTTGTTTTTACTCCGTCGATTTAGATCATACATTCAAATAAAAATTTATTTCGTTAGTGTTATACATAACATGAGCACCAATTTTGAGGATGAAAATTTCAGTAATGTCAAGGGCACCAATATTTTGTTTTCAAGCCGTATAAACGCATAACATGACAGTCATTTCGTTTTCGTAATCTTTAATCTTAATGGTGAGCTCATGCATATGGACATTGGCATTTTTGTTTTAGAATATGCCCTAGAAAAAATTGAAGTGGTTGACACTTTTAGTTTATACTTTTGGTATTCTTAAATGGATATTGCTTGCCTCCTTTCTAGCATCATAGTTTGACATATATGCAAAAATAATTCTCAAAAACACGAAAAGAAAAACTTACGCACACATGTTACATGAATATAAAAATTACTACTGACATGGTAAGGAGGGAAGTATTTTCCTTCTTACCGAACAAGTTACAAGTAGCTGCAAGGCCCAAAGAACAAATTACAGAAAATATCCAACAGGCCTATAGCCCAGAAAGAACGATGAAACAAACTAACAAACCCAACAGGAGGAGCAAGAAAAAGCAAAGGGCTAAACCCACACCCAACTTGATGATGGAAATTCATGTCTAAAAATCTTGTTTGTTTCTCCGTCCATCAGATGAAGCTGCTTAACAAATGAAAAACAAAGGCAAAGCTAATAAAGAAACCAAACGACACCAGACTTACCTAATAAACGAGAAAAACTTACGTAGAATCGTTATACCACGTTATCATACTTATATGGCGACTCCCAAAACCACTCGTGAAAGCGTAATTTGTTTATGTTTTGATACTCAAATACTAAAATTTGTATATTGTGACACCAAATGAAAAACTTTCCTTTTATGTTCACAACAGTCGTACCAAAAAAATAAATTTGATCATTCATAACAGCTTGCCTCAAAGGTTGTGGCAAGTGTTTGTATTTTTATGGTAAATGTTTGAGCTTGACTTTTGACCTTTAATCACTTATGTAATACAAGCACTCTTTTCCATCATTTTCTTCTCGAAAAACCATGTTGGTGTAAAACTAAGCATGGATTCCTTATGGGCCCTAATGGGCCATTAAAACTGACAAAGTGATAGGCTCAATCCCAATGGCCCCATACAAACATAACTAAGCATATGAAGAAATCTAAAAATCATGCAAAATGATTAATGATTTTGTTAATTAGAAAAACAATCGTACACCTTTTGAATTATTATGACAATTTTATTATTTAAATTTTTTTACTTTAAAATTGGTCGGTTTTCATGATTTTATGCGTATTTCACTCGCGTTACACCAAATATGCAAAGTCTAACACAATACATAACAAACATGCTACATCACTAAATAAAGTAATTATGTATTTCTTTGGCATAGCACATTACTCTTGTTGAGTGAGTGGGACATGATCATCTAGAATCAAAATCTCTTTTTCTAAAAGCTAAATTCGTTTTTCACATTGCCAACCCTAGCCACCAACTAATTAATCCAATTACAATTTGAAGGTATATATAATTGACACTTGAGTCATGCAAACTTGAAAATGAGAGACAAAGACAAAGCTATAGTTTCCCTTTCCGTTTGCCGTCACACACCTACTCATGCACCAAACTTAGCCCTTATCTTTATGATCAAGTGCCTTTCCCACAACAGACATCAAAAAGAGCATTTGCTAGCGATCTCTCCTGTTCAAACATTGGACCAATCTTTTTACTCTTTAAAGCTAGACCAAGAGCATAAACACTTCCTTTTCCTCATGCACTCCATGCAGTCAAACCAAACACCAACCGAATTGTTTGAACAATTTGGTCAAACCCTAGTTGAAATCGGAAAAGCACTTTTTGTGCAAAAGTCGATTGGTTTTGTATACATGTAAATTTTATTAGTAGAGTATCCAATGAAAGGCTATGATCTGATTATACTTAATCATTGTTTAATTTAATCACCCACTTAAAAAAAATTTAAAAGGGTGAATTGCCAAAATGATCACCCACCATAATCGTCATAATGGCAGACAATGGCCCAAGCCATGATAACTCTTATTTGGTACCGTAAAGGTAACATACTCAAGTCATATTGATGCAATGTAGGTTGTTTGATATAATTGCAAGGCATTTTTACTATTTACTTTTCCATTTGACAGCCCAAACTCGTAATAACTTTGGCTTGAGTCAACTTCCATCCCTATTATGACAAAGCATCTAATTAGAGACCTGGTTCATTGAGAGTCAACTCTTAATACCGTTACTACAATAGTAAATCAAGTGACATGTAGCTCAAGTAGTTAAAAGCGTTTATGTTTTCACTCCCGAGATCTTGCGTTCGTTTTCTCACTTCTCCAATGATGGTTGTAGTAAACAGTTGATGAGGACTAACTCGGAAATAAGTTGATACTAGTGTTAATTTATCTACCGCATTGTAGACCACATCTTTAGTAAAAGTGAGAGCTATTTGCGTAAATAGATCCATGCATATAAATTTGGCACATTTAATTTGAGGCTTAATTTGGATGGAGGGATTCCAAATTTATGGATTTAGGCGACGTTAATTATAAGGTAAAACTGATTGTGTCAAGATTTGGACAAGAAAGAAAGAAAGAAAACAAATGGATTTCAAATGATTGCTTGCCTGTAGTCATTTCAAATACATTCAATCTAATGTGGTTCCTCAATTTTGTAGCAAATTTAACCTTGTTGTCAAATCCAAATATCCTTTCTTTCTAATCCCTCTATCCAAATAGAGCCTTATTGTTACCCAATATTGCTTTAAAAGCTAGCTGGTGCATGAAGCACAAAAGTCAAGAGGTGAACAAGAACAATATGATTCATGAACATGAAGTTACAATTAGGGAACATGGGCATTGGATTGGTTATTGAGGAGAGCATAAAGCCCTATTCTTTTCTTCTTTCTTCTTTTCCTTATAAAGTTGGGCGTTGGAAGGTATAGATTAATGAGCAGCCTATCCATCTAGCATTCACAAGAACAGTGTAACGGAGACGAATTTAAATAATATTCTATCGCTTATCATCAACAACAACAAAAAAAAGAAAAAGAAAAAAAGAGAGATCTAGAAGAGATATTTGCCGGCCAGGGACCAATAAACAATTTTGGTAAGCACTGGAGTGAAGCACAAGATAAAGACCACCTTATATTGTGTTTTGGGCACTATACTAGAATGTTGAAATCTTCACATACAACAAGCAACCAATGAAGTATACGTATTGTCATGTAGATTGACTCAACCCATTGCATTGCGTACAAATCAAAATCAAACTAATATAGTTCAATTCAATAAAATTACATTATCTACAAAATCCAATTCTTAACATTATTTTATCATCCAACAGTTTGGTATGTCAATATTACATTCAAATAAAAATCAATTTTATTAATAGTTGAAACAAGTAGTCTAACACGGGTATATTTGAGTTCGAATTCTCTGTTTATATTTTCTAAATTATATGCAACTGCTCAAAATATTCTCAGGGATTGACCCATAAAAGAACAGAGGCTAACTCTGATACAAACCCTAAACCCTAAATCTTAAACCCGAAATCACGATATATAACAACACATTGGAATAAAAGCAAATGATGCTATATTTCGCAAAATTGAGGAATTTTTATAAAAACTTGACTTGTAAGAATCCTTAGAAAAAACCATTTTTTTCTCCCTTCAACGGGCCTGGCTATGGCAATGCCGTTTGTAGACTGCTTTCCATTTTATCAAGGAGGACCGACACTGGAGGAGAACCGTTCCACTGAGTCACCGTATACAATTGAGAGAGTCTCGACTCGGGGTCAATTTTCTTCTCCTTCTTCGAAGATGCTTGACCCAGGCGTCAAACCCCAATTGGCCGCTGGCCGTAGAGCAAACGACGGACAATCGCATGTGCCTCGCCGCACGGTGGACAAAGACAAACTGTAGTGCCACGTGTGCGACTTCGACTTTGGGTTCTACACGTGTCGCTCGTCGATGGTCCTCACATGACTCGTACCTAATCGCCATGTGCAGCTCCGCTACACGACAATCACATCGGCTTGCTGCACCAGTGTTTATGATAAGGACCCTCTTAATTAATTCATTCATTATCGCTAATTATTATAAGTACTTAATTACATTTATCAAATTATGAAAAAAAAAAAATTGTTGGAATCAAATTATGAATTATTATAATATTGTGGTAAGGTGCCAAAAAGTGCTTAGAGGAAAAAAAAAAAAAAAAAAGATTCTCACTTAAGTGGTAATGACACCGTTTAATTATGAAGAGCAAAAAGAATGGTGATTTCTTTTTCTATTTTTTTTAAATAAAATAATATTTCCTATTGAAATATGCGATAATGTACTAAACTCACGTACATTACATGGATACTATAACTCAAATCCAGAACCTAACGGAGCAATTGTTCCAAAAAAAAAAATCTCACTTAAGTGACAGTGGCACCGTCTAATTATGAGGAGCAAACGGGATGGTGATTTCTTTTTTAATTAAAAAAAATGATTTTTTAAATTTAATTTTATAATTTTATATATTTTTATTGTCTCCATGTGAACATGATTTGGTCGACAGGTAAAGTCGTTACCAGTTAGGAGGTAAAAGGGGGTGTGGTCTCAACTTTATAAGACCATTCTTCAAAGTTAATCAACTGAAATTACTATAATACCCCTAAAATGCGGCTGCATAGCTTTGTACCCTTCACTATAAACAATTCAACATGCACGCTTCAAACGAGGATGCTATACAGAATTTATGGGTTTGGTTTTTATTTTGCCTGGAGTGAACTTAAGAAATAGAGTGGGTCTTTAAGGTTTCAAAGGTTTAACTTTAAGGCAAACTCCCAAAAAGGGTACTTCTTTTACGCGGTTTTTCTTGAGTGCTTCACTGCATGGTAAATTTGTATGTACTTGAAGTGGTAGTGTTTGTGGTTGGAGTTGTGGCGTACTAGATTCAAATGTTTGTGTTTAGAGCGGTAGAATTGTGCTTGAAGTGGTAATTTACTAGTCCTAAAACTTAAACTACCATTCCGAGAGAGCAATGTACCGGTAAGACGATGTGAAAATATGTTCCCACTAAGTGCAATACTGCACTAAAAAGGTTTTACTTATTTATTATGTTGCACTTGTGTTTTTGTTACACCCCAAATTCAGGATAGAGTAAAATTCTGAATTAAGTGTGTGATAATAAAGTACAACAAAAGTCTATAAGAAATTTGATTATTTAGTCTTCTATTGTTTATTTACTTTATTATCACGCACCGAATTCAGGATTATACTCTACTCCAAGTCCAAAGTGTTGCCGTTTATATATATATATCAACCGTACACATGTTTGTTTATTCACTTGGTTAAGAGTTAAAACTCCAATGACAATTATATAACACGAAGCTCACCCATTGCAATTGCCATTGGCCAAGTTCCAACGAACATCACATGTACATATGAAAGAACTTCATCTGGTTTCACTCACAACTCTAGCAGCTAACACTCATTAAAATAAGTCACTTATGAGTCATCCTCGACAAAACCCATTACTCAAAACAACGTTTGCTTCATTAAAGAAACTACCAAAAGTATTCATGCAAAAGCACCACCCAACCAGCTTAATCATTCTGAATCCACTCAAAGTCGAACTTACATTTTGATTTAAATCTCAACATTAGCTACTCATATTTGACAACTCATATTTGTCTCACCGTCAGATTCGCATGAAAACAAGTAGATGGGGTTAGGATTTGAACTTTAACAAGTAAAGAAACAAATTATTAATGTGTTCGATAAATAAAGGAGTGAGTGAGATTGTGGTTTATAGATAGGCGCAAAATATAAGCAAGACACCTGAGTGACCCCATTTGTAAGGACGTGTGAAAAGGAGTCGAGCATTTTGTCACTTTATATATAGTACAATCTAGTTCAAACAAAAATAAATTCAAATTATTACCCACTTGAAGGCTTCAAGCCATCTATACTATTATTATAAATTACTTACTTGATAATACAGTCCCCTTTTATTGAGGAATCTTTCAAATAATTTTATTTGAGGGACATCATTTAGGGTCCTTTACGTTTTTTTTTTTCAACGATCCAAACCATCTATTTTTTAAGTCTATATTCATGGATCATCCTTGCAAAAAATTAGACAAATCGGAAACCATTGCGAAATCCAATTGTGCCCTACAAAATTAATGAATAAGGTGCTTTAAGAAAGTATTAAAATATCAAATTTTCAATTGAGTTGTCAAATGATATCGGATTCAAGTGATTTTTTGTAAAAATGATCTTTGAATGAATATCTACAAAATAGACAGTTTGGATTAGTGAAATACAATATAGAGTGGTAATAACATTCGGACGTCCATATAAGAGAATTTCTGTATATCAGCTATTCTCTTATCTGAATTTCCGCACATTATTACCGTGTTGATGTCATTGTAAGGGCCAGTTTGGGATTGCTATCACTTTAAAAAAAAAGTTGCTTCTGCTGTACTTTGAAAATAATTAGATGTAAAGTAAAGCATCTCCATGTTTGGTAAATAATTCTTTTAAAGTGTTGTGAGTACAAAAAGCAGTGTTAAAATCGTTTGGTAAAATTTAATATAAAATTGTTGTAATTATGAATAATGACTCAAATGGACATTATTTTGAAAGTGTTATGCGCTAATTATGTGGTGTTAGTGGAGGTTGTGAAAGAGATGGAGGTGATGATGGTGGTGAAAGAGGTGGTGATGGAGGTAGAGGTGGTGGAGATGGAGGAGGAAGAGGTGGTGATTGTGGTGGTAGTGGTGGTGATGAAGGTGGAGGTGGTGGTTGTGGTAGTGGTGGTGATGGGGATGGCGATTGTGGAGGTGGAGGTGGAGGTGGAGGTGGTGGTGGTTGTGGTAGTGGTGGTGGTGGGGATGGCGGTTGTGGAGGTGGAGGTGTTGGTGGTAGAGTTGGATATGGAGGTGGAGGCGAAGGTGGTGTCATTTTTAAAAATGAATGATGGTATTTTGGGAATTTAAAAAATTCCTTAAAGCTTATCTCTGCTTCTTTTGAAAGTAGCTTTGAAAAGCAACACAGAGCCTGTTTTTAAAAGTTGCTGTCAAAAAGCCACTACTTTTAAAATAATCGAGATATTTTATTTTTACTAAACACCTTAAACTGCTTAACTTTAAAGCGAAGTAGGTTTTTGGCAACCAAAAAAAAAAAAAAAAAAATCCCAAATGGGACCTAAACAAGGAGGATAGTAGGGAGGGATAGTAAAAAAAATACATGGTAAACGAATGGTAATAACGTTCGGATCTGCATAGGAGAATTTCTATATATATAACAAAGGAGTCATAATTTTCCATTCTTAAAAACATTAGAAAGAATACACGATAATTTTCCGATAATCAGAAATGTTTAATCTACTTTCATCGATTGGATAGATCCTTATGAGTGTTAACAACATAAATCTTAATACCAATATAAAAGAAAGGGTCAACTTGTGAAGGTGCCCAAACCATAAAGCGAAGATTAAAGAACAAATACTAAATATAATCACTCACTTACACACCGTATAAGCAAACTAGATACATTGCATCAAAGAGAATCAAATATTTTAAAATCCAGCAGCTTTTGTCCTAAACCAAAACATTTAAAATCTAGCAGCTTTGTCTTCTTCCTGGCTAAAAGAGAACCGTAAACATTGAAGTACAACAATTAATTAAAATAAACCCAGCAATTAGAATAACATTGTGGGTACACAAAACATTTCGCACTGCCTAGTTGTATGGTACATGCATGCATGCTGCTTTGTTAATCTTAAATGGATCAAGGAATAATGACATAATTAATATTTAATAAAGTGGGTGACTTGGATTGAAGTTGCATGATGGTTTTGTGCTACAAATTTAGGGTGATGTTATTGTTTTGGATATAAAATTGTGAAAGAGTGCCGAAACCGCTTGTCGGGAATAAAGAAAGAAATATTCTGGTCTTACAATGGAATTCCTGAGGAGATCATCCATGTGCATTGTGCCTGTGTCTATGTCAGAAAGATGTTTATCAGGTTGGTTTTGTTCTTAAGTTCAACATTAATCCGATAAATAATACAATATGTTTCTTATTTATTTTGTCCTTTTTTTTGGTTTTGTTTGGAGTATTGGACCTTGCAGACAAGGATTCTGCCATACGTGTCTGGATCTGCACCATGTCCAAATGGTACAGTGACCATTTAAGACCACAACATTAACATGTGACAAGAGTTTTATTAGCATCAGTTGTTCAGCATGTAAGAATGACCCATAGTGTTGAAAATGACCAATAATCACTAAACGATATGAGTTTTCTATAGCTAGTTGGTAGCTCACAGTCGTTCCTATGTGTAATTGGTTATCATATATGACTCTCATAATAAGTCATATATCGGTGACTCACAATTGCTTACATTGCATTGGTTTACAATTTCAAATGTTATCTTGATTTTAGACATAGCAAGAAATGAAATGTGACTTTCAACCTCTAAAAATCTATAATCGTCCATGTATGTGTGAACAATATTATGTTGAAAAGTCAGTGAATTTGTTTACATTGATAATTAAGTCGATGAAGAATTGAATAAATAAAAATCAATAGTTCATAACTATTTTATCACTTGCATATGCCATGTTCATATTGGTAATGGTGAACTAAAATCAATATTAAGTATGGGAAAGGTTACAATGTAGAATTGGATTAAGAAGCAAACTAAGTCAACCGTTATATATATTGTTGATATCAGTTTCCTCGGGCAGTTCACAAGGCAATCTAGTACAAACCCTAGCAAGATAATCTAAGAAATTGGGTCCATCCTTCATGATAAAATAATCACCTAAACTAAAATCCAATTTAAAAAAAAAAAAACAAGTACATGTATTTTGTTTCATATGAATTAATTAATTAATAGGAATCTGGTATTTTGTAAAGCATAACTAATTTTCCATGGTGGAAAATAATTTTCGATCAATGGACAATTTTCTCTTTTTTTATTCTTGGTTATTATTTTCTTCACTTCTTGTCCTTACCATTACCAATAAATTTTTAGACTGTTTATGGTAAAAAAAAACTTTCCATATTATAGAATTAAAATTAGCTGCACATCTTCATACGGCATGATGGTGTCATGGTGATGGCATTATACATTGTACTCACAGAAGAACATAGAAATATATATATAAGGAAAAAATAATAATTACAATTAGAAACCACAAAAAGATTTTAGTTTTCGAAATAGTTTCCCAACTTTTGAATTGCAAATTACAATGTAAAGATATTGCAAATCACGATTGCATGTTACAAACTCATATGACATACGGACACATATTTGATCTTTTGATTTTGACGGATTTAGTTTTCCATACGAGTTCTTACCATAGGAAAACTCATGTTTAAAATATATACGCACACACATATACACCATTGTTAACTCATAAACAATGAAGCAACAACTTATTAGGCAAGGAAATGATTTTATTTGAAGCTTGTAAAAGTACGATTAGCCCTAAAATTAGGGCCCGGGAAAATAAATAACTTTTAAACATGGGATATTTTTTTTTTTTTTCCTGTTTAAACTTTTCTGCTGACGACCTTTTTAGGATTAAAAAATTAATTGAAAACTGATTATAAAAAAAAGGTAGCTAAAATCTCAACGGTGATCATTGGTGACTCTCTTTTGTCATCCAATAATGGAGGGCATACCATGACCCTTCATAATCCGCCAATCTACCATAACACCCTGTCTACTAGACAGGGTGAGCCGCCGGAGGGAAATTTTGTTTTTTAATAGGGGTATTTATGGAAAGTTACCATATAGACAGAATGCAAAACCGCGTAAAAACCTCAGCATAGTATAAGGCAACATCTAGCTCCCATAAAACCTCTGAGAAATGAGAGGCAAAAAAGGCCGTTTAGGATTTTCTTATGGTAAGAAATATTTTGTTTTGGGTAAGAGACAAAGGTCCTGAAAGAGTGGGAAAGTTTTGAATGAAAATTCAATATTAGACAGAGAGAGAGAGAGAGAGAGAGAGAGATTATAAATTGGAATGGAATCTCCACAAAAAAAAGAAAATTTTAATTTCCATAACTAATTTCCATAAAAAAAATTTCTTTGATGTGGACTGGGCTTTATTGATCCTTGTGAGAAAGCCATCTCTCAGTCTTGTCTTATATGCTTCATTGTTCTTCTATAAATGAGTCACATTCCACCTTACTTTAACTCCTAATTCTCTGATTTTTTTTCCTGCTTTTTTCTTCTCTCTTCTCTTCTTTTCTTTTCTGCCTTCTATCTCACCAGAGGGGGTGAAATTCAGACTATGGAGGACTTGGGTTCTCTGTGGACTACTTATCATGAGGTGGGTTACTCCGCATTTCTTCTTCTGTGTGACATTTCTGTTCATCTTTTTCCTTCTGGGCTCTCGCCTTGTTTTGCAATTCATTCAAAGTTTGTTGCTTTTCTACTTCAATTGTGTGTTTTATGATGGTTTCAAGTTTCAACTGCAGTTTCTCACATTACTTTCTTTCATTGCTCTTTCAATTCATGTTCTCAGTTGTTTTATGTGAGTTTAATTGTTAGTGATGGATCTTCCATGTCTGGCCAAATCCACCCCCCTTGAATTTGTTATATTTCATCTATATAATCTACCACAAAAGAAAGAAGCAGTCATTTACTCTCTGCCTAAAGTTTTCCATTTCCCCCATTTATGGCCTCTATTAATTATCAAATTTTATACTTACCAAGATCACAGTTGTAATGATTTCTTGTTTTCTAGTTTTTCAGCAAGCATTTACAAGCCCTGCAGTCTCATTAGAAGTCAAGGGTCTTGTGAATGTAAATTTTGTGTTTAAGGAGTGCCTTGGTCAATTAATTGGCCATTAATTTTTTTAATACATTTTATGGAAAAATGTGTACTTTTTCTGTTATATATGTTATGAACAGAATATCTTTGAGTAAGAATGTGTAGGTAACTTGGTATTGATGGAAGCTTGTGATATTTCATGACAATAATGAATTTATAGGGCCCAGTGCCCATTTCTGTTATAGGGGTAGGTTTTAATGGAGACTGTTTGTATCTTACCCTCTTTTTGCCCCCCTCTTAAAAAAGAAATGCATGATTTGCTGACCAGGACGTGGGATTTGCATGGGCCCTTATGGGGTTTTCACTGTTCTTCCTAACTTTGAAATAGTGGTTGTTTGGAACCTGCTTTTGTGTCTGTTGAGAATTTTTGGTTTGTCAAAAGTTTGGTGCTCATGTCAAGTTTGAAACTATGGGCTTCATGTTGATTTTGCCTTATTTATTTATTTTAATTTGTCATGATTTAGGAATTTGATTCATGAAGAGATTGCATGTTGTTAAAAACTTTGGTTTCAGATTCTATTATGTTTTTGGTCTGTGATTCTATCTTTCATGGAATTGAAACTAATTTCTTAAATCCTGTTTTGAATTGACAGAGCACTGATGAATTGAAGCAGAAGCTTCTGTTCACAACCCTTGAGCTGGAATCAGTAAAAACTTTAGCAACTGATGAAATCAGAAAGAGTGAGGAGAATGTGAACAATTTGCTCAATCTTTTGAAGGTTGCATACAAAGAAAGAGATGATGCCAGAGCTCAGCTTCACAAGCTCCTAAACAAGATCATGCCTTCAAATCCAATTGAAGCGCCCATTAATATGTTTCCACATGTCCAGCCTGAAAGCCCACTTGTAATTCCCACCAAAGCAAACTCCAGCATAACTGAATCTAACAGCCTCTCTGAAACATACAACCACCAATCCCATGGCTCTTCCCCTGTGGAATCTCTATTTGATGCAGTTTCTTCACCAGAGTTCTCAAACATCAACATGGCAGACTCTGGTAACATTGCTTTTGTGAAGCAGCAGCAGCAGCAGCCTTTGGTGCAAGAATTTAATGACTCTATGTCTTCTGGTGTAGCCTCTTCTGGCATGACCAAAACTGATCCTGCTTCTGTAGTGATTGACAATTTTGTCAGAGGGAAGACTCTGCCTCAAAAAGGGAAGCTCTTGCAGGCTGTGATGGAAGCTGGCCCGCTGCTTCAGACACTTCTTGTCGCCGGGCCTCTTCCTCGTTGGCGAAATCCTCCTCCTTTGCAGTCCTTCAAAATCCCACCTGTTTCTATCAAAGGCTGTGAAGCTGCAAGTTTTAACCAGAAACCAGTGGCTAATCCAAGTTATGGGGTTCATAATAAGCCACTGAGTTTTGCATCATATCCTGAGATGTCTCGTGGGTTTTCGCAAACATGTTCAGCTTCCATGTTGAATTTCAACAATGGTGCTTCTGGATCATGCCTGAACAATGCAAGGCTGCTGACTTCAAATTCCAGTATTGACCACCAAATCCCAATTGGCAAGCGGCAGAGGCTTCAATGAGATTTTGGAGAACTTTGCTTCTTAATTTTGTGTAAAAATCAAAGTTTGAGCGGTTGAGGGTGTAAATGGGATACTTTTGTTTTTGGGGTTTGAACTTTAAATGACATAGCCATTTAACTTCAGTTTGCCCTTTGTCTCTCTTGTACATCAAGATGCTTCTTCGGTTTGCTAGTTTCGTTCACAAAGGGAAAACTAATAAGCAAAGAGCAATATAATTTTTTAGCACTAAATCCAATTATAAAATTCCAGATCCCAATATATGTGGCCGTGTTTTTCTTTTTCGTGTAGAAAATATTATTATGCAATCTAAACTGCACTGCGGTTTTCATGTTTTCTGGTCATCTAAAAAAAATGTATCCAAACTTTGATATCATCTACCTCAGAAATTTGTATAGTAGTTCATGCAATTGGGTACCCTTGATATCCTCACTAGGCATCAGCCTTGCATGTGTCCGCATATGTTGTTTCTTTGATTTAATCGTTCTTTGACATCTTTATACTAATTCCAATCTTATAGGTTTCCTTAAACAATAAACGCATTTGTTTGCTAATGAGCCCTATATATTCAGCAATGCAGTCTTATACAAAGCCTTTTTGGAAACTTTTGATAATTTATATCTTTTTGCAGAACTGATAAACTATCATGGCTTCAAGCTCACCCCTATCTCAGGATCCACCTTGGAGACCCTGGGTTATATCTTTTGTTGCTCTTGTTTGCACCTTCACCCTCATATTCAGTTACTACAAGTTGCTCAAACGGCTCTGCAGCACAAGCTTCCCAAGATACCTGAATCAACGACGCATTCTGAATGAAACCAACCCGGATGATCCATCTCTACAGTTTCAGAGCGAGGGGCTAGACGTCTCTGTTATGCGGTCTCTCCCAGTAACTCAGTTAAAGAAGAAAGATGAAGCAGAAGCTGCAGAACACAGCCAAAGCAATGCAGACTGTGCAATCTGCTTGGGCGAATTCGAAGAAGGCGAATGGCTGAAAAAACTGCCCAAATGCTCTCATGAGTTCCACATTTCTTGCATAGACACTTGGTTTGTGTCCCACTCAAACTGTCCCTTGTGCAGATCACAAGTCTACGATTTCATGCATGATTGTCTTGTTCCTATGGACACTGCATTAGAGACATTGAGCCAAGATGAAATTCAAGAAAGAGCATCACATTACCAAATGCTGCAGACATTGAGCCAAGAAGAAATTCAAGAAAGGGCATCTCATTACCGAATGCTGCAATTCGCCATCCTGGGGAACTCACCACTTGGAAGGGAAGCAAGATATGCCCGTTGATTTTTTATTTTTTATAAATCCAACGCATTAGAAAAAGTGGAAGGTTCCAACGCATTAGAAAAAGTGGAAGGTGCAGAATGCAACCCAAAGCACCCGCTTGCCATGTATCGTCTTAATTTTTCAGAATTGGAAAAATGTTATGTTATCATACTTTCAAGAAGAGATTATAAGCCACCCATTCAAGAATTCACCTTATTATAGCTAATTTTGAAGTGCTTTCTTGTTGTATCTTGTACATGGACCCCGATTTGACGCCACAAACACATGCACCTTGACTCACTCCCACGTTTCCCTGCAAGAGAAATTTAAGTCTGAGGATTTGGCTTGTTCTTCTTGGGATCAACGACCTAATGAGTACCTCTAAACCCTACATCCAGACCCGACCCGACATGCTCAATGACCGACCCGGAGGAACTACATTCTGACAACCAAACACCCAAGTTGCCTACCATGCCATCGTCGTACTTTAAACAAATCTACTAAAAGTAACTCGGATTCTAGAAAAAATGGACGTTGTTAGTCTTCTTACAGACACAAGGGTACCTTTTCCCACACAAACACAAGCATGCTGCGAGGCTCATGTAACTCTTGTTTTCCCGAGTTAGGAAAAAGCAAACCAAAATACTTCATTCTCACACGAAAAAGAGACACAGATGGAACCAAAACAAATGAAAATATTGCAATCTACTTCACGATAGGCAGCTCAAAAGGATAAAAACGGGCACACAGTTCATTCAAACTTTCCCTGGACTGCTTGGCATTAACCATGGCTTAATATGCAAAACGTGATTGCATACGAAAATGAAAGAGCATTCAAATGATGTTTCAAAATAGATTAAATTTTCAAGTCTACAAAGTCAGAACTGCAGGTATAACCACAAAAGACAAAGACGTTGTTTTAAATCAGTAGCAAAAACTGTTACAACTTCAAAACTAGATCTGAGTGAGCTCAAAGAGTATGCTCTCTTACTAAGTAGCTCTGTCACTACCCTTAGATGATACCAATTTTGTTTGCCACATCCAAAGCATCGTAATCCGGGGTCAGCCTAACATAAGCCTTTTTGGTACCATCAGGCCTGGATAAAAAATATTCAGATTATCAGATCATCATGGGATGGAGTCGTGGAGCACATAAACAAGTGCGCATCACAAGAAAATAGTCTAACTGATCCACCATGTCATGATTAATACAAAACTTAACCCGCATACCCATACATAAAAATACATTCAAAAAGTCTCAAAAACCATCAAGTACCCTGCAATAATTGTAAGCTACTACATATAAACCTCCGAAAATAGAACATATAAACCTCTGAAAAAAGAACATATAAACAGCTTGGATACAGGACAGCTCATGCATCAAATATTAAAACTTGCAAACTATTCATCAAACCTACATCTTGGCTGAAAGTAACAGAGTATACACACAAGTATTACATAAACACATCATTCTTTCCCAGACTGATAACAATTACAGATGTAAACCTTCTGTTGGTTCCTACTTCTTAATATTAAATGGTACTAATGTGCAAATTCCAGGTCAATATTTTCGAAATAATAGAAAATTCGATTCATTGCAAATTTCTTAAGGCATTATTCTAATGTTACTAACCTGATCAAGGTATTCACTTTCTTGGACTGAATATCATACATCTTCTTGACTGCATCCTTAATTTTCTTTTTGTCAGCACGTATGTCGACAATGAACACCAAAGTGTTGTTGTCTTCAATCTTCTTCATTGCAGATTCAGTAGTAAGAGGATACTTCAAAATTTGATAATGATCGAGCTTGTTCCTTGGTGGAGCACTGATACGAGGATACTTAGGGTTCCTCTCCTTTTTCAATGTCCTAGGCCGATGAAATGTAACTGAAGTTCGGATCTTCTTGGCCTTCTTCTTAAGGATGGGACCCGATTTCAAAGCCTTTGCAGCTTTTACAGCTTGTGACTTTGGATCAGCCTTTTTTGAAACATCCGCTGGAAAAGATATGCAGTGGTCAGCCAGAAACATTTAAACACAAAACCAAAAGGAATTAGTTGCTTTAAGAGGCAACTCATTGAAGAGGGGAAACTCCAAATGTTTATGAGAAAGAACATAGAGGTGGCAATGAGCATGGCAATGAAGACTGGAAACAATTGAATTTGCATCACCTATGGTTACTGGTTACACAAACCTATCCATGCCTGACCTTTTAACAATGGGTCAATATCTCTTGGGAAGAGCCATCTAAACAAGCTAATGTCGATATACGTTGAATTATAACTAGTTACATATAAAAAGGAAAAAAAACAAAAAACAAAAATTGTTTGTTCCAAATACTCAAACATGGACCATAAATAGATGCTACACTCTAGAGATGTTAAAATTATCTTGATAAGTAGTTATATTTGAAAGGGGAAAATAAACAAGCTTTGACAAATTTGTTTCTTCCAATTCCCTTGATACTCCTAGGCCTACTGCCTTCACGCTAATCCTAAAAGACTAGATAGCAATCCTGCCATTCAATTGGCTTAGCTATGAAGTACTAGAAGCAAACTCATATGAATTCTCAGGGAGATTCATGCATACAAGTATGAAAGGTATCATTTCTAACTCAAAAGAAGACCGCTGCTCATAAACATTAAATCATCAATGCATTGATGTTCAGTTAACGACTGAACCAAACATGATTGCAAAGCTTACTTTTGTTTCATTAATCAATTTCCTCATGTTTCACAGCAACTATTGATTAAAAAAAACTGGAACCAATAGCAACATAAATTTACTCATACAATGATAAAACAGTTGAAAAGAAATTAAGGTTTTACACAAACACAGAAAAATTCTAATCCATTTGGTTTCTAAGAAAATGCAGCATACGGTAGCAGTCTCCCTACAAGCAAGAGCCCATAAAATCCAACTTACACGATTATTCGGCTCATATAAGTTGGTTTATCAGTCGCTAATACTAAGCAATCGCGATAGTTTGATATATACATATATACATATATGCAATAACTACTTTTCTTTAATTTTCTCAGCAACCAAACAGTGACTTCTGGAAACCGAAATTGATAATAACACAACAGCAAAGAAAAAAAATAGAAATTGATAGTACGAGGAAAAAAGACAATAAAGGAACAGTACCTTTAGCTGGAGCCATTGGTTACCGATGAAGAAGGTCTGCTTATAAGCCCTTGTAACCACTAGGAAACCCTAAAAGAACACACAAATATAGCACGTAAATATCAACATTTTCTCACTGTTCAAAAATGTGTAAGTGCGCGTTTGTGAGAGGGGGAGAGAGAGAGAGAAACAGACCTGCCGGCGTGAAGCTGAGGAACCAGTAGGGTTTAGGATGAAGAAGAAAGCAGGGATTATATAGAGTCGGGGAAATTACACAAATGTCCATGGCTGTTATTTTATTCACCCACATAGGCTTTCTCATCGTGTACACGTTAAAATGGCCCAGGCTTGAACACTAGGCCCAAGCCCACTATTATTAGGGTTTATTATCTTTATCCTTATCTGTTTTTTTGTTGATAAAAATAACTTTTTATTTTGTTATTTTATTTGCTGACAAGTAACTTTTCTTTAGCATTTTTAGAGAGTAAGGAACCTTGTTTCTGTTAAAAATTGAAGTAATGCATCCTATAAAAAAGAAAGTTGAAGTAATGGAGACGTGAATTAGCCTAGTTTGATTATGGCAATGTCTTGTACCCAAGTTCTAATTTTCATGTCAGTAAATTATATTAATTTAGAGTAATTTAAATTATCGCTTGTATTTAAAAATAATAATAATAATAATAAACTAGTTTGAAAAGAGTTTTTGGAGTGAACAAATTTTGATGTAGTATATTTGGCTCTTCAAATTACAATGTTTGAGATGTTTTAACTGCTTTCTCATTTGAGCACTTAAAAATGGATTGAAATGATTATTAACAAGAAATCAATAACAAAATCAATGAACTCTCTTTGGTACATAAAGAAGAAGCCTTATGAATTTCTATATCTATATGTGTGTGGTAGCTATGTATGATTTCAACTTTCACTGTCTGATTCTGGTAGGCCTTGGTTGTTATTTACATTCGGGTTGATGAATCCGGATGAAAGCCCTTGAATATCAGAACCATAAACATGTCCCATCTTGGTTCGTTTTGTTTCCAAGTAGGTCTTGTTTTCCTCTGTAATTGGTGTCAACACTGGAACCCTCCCAACCACAGCCAACCCATATCCCTTTAGTCCAGTGAACTTTGCAGGGTTGTTCGTCATTAGTCTCATCGTTCGAACCCCAATGTCTCTCAGAATCTGCTTACAATCATTCACAAAAATTGTTATTATATACATAATTGAAATACTATCTCGTTACGTTTCGATCACGTAGGTTTATGTTCGTATTCATAGTCTAACAATACAAGCATTTGTTATTATTAAGACCATGGTTTGTGAAACTGACCTGAGCACCGATCCCGTATTCGCGAGAATCAACAGCTAGTCCAAGTTCTATATTGGCCTGGACTGTGTCATGGCCTTGGTCCTGCAGATTATAGGCTTGAAGTTTGTGACCAAGGCCAATGCCTCTTCCTTCATGACCTCTAAGGTAAACAACAACTCCTCGACCGGCTTGCTCAATCAGCTGCATTGCCAAGTCCAACTGGTTGCCGCAATCACACCGGGCTGATCCGAATATGTCCCCTGTCAAACACTCTGAATGAACTCTTACCAGCACATCTTCTCCGTTCCCAATGCTTCCCTGTCGATGTTCGATAGAAATTTAGCAGAAGGTTGGCACACATATTAACCTTTCCGAACACCAAATGATCCTTCTTGTTTTTGTACAAGAAAGGTTCATGCATACCTTCACAACGGCAACATGTTCTGTTCCATCTAGCTTTGAGTTGTAGCAATAAGCCTGAAACAATCCCCACTTTGTAGGTAAACGGGAAACTGCTTTTCTTTCCACCAATTTTTCCCTCTTTCTCCTGTACCTATTAGCATAACATACTATATGAGCAAAATCAACAATCATAGTTCTAAATCATTCAAGGCAAAACTTTCTAAGAAATTTTTATATGTGGTTGAGTAGATTGTTTACCTGATCAAATCAGTTATGGAGACAATTGGAATGGAGTGGTCTAATGAGAGTTTTCTTAAATTGGGCAAAGAGGCCATAGAGCCATCTTCTGCATCAACTACAGCTGAGAGAACAGACACTGGCCTCAAGCCTGCCAGAACAACCAGATCAACCGAAGCCTCAGTGTGGCCGGCTCTCCTTAGAATGCCGCCATTTCGGTACTTGAGAGGAAACACATGGCCAGGCCTTCTAAAGTCTTGTGGCTTAGAATCATGAGATGCGAGAGCTACGACAGTCTTTGCCCTGTCTACAGCTGACACTCCAGTAGATGTTCCAACTTTTGCATCCTTCAAACACAAACAAGAAAAAAATAGATAAGTAAAGGTTTGCTTCTTGTTAAATTGCAGCCTATGTTTTCAAAATGATGGAGAATTCTGAGGCGTTTGCAAAGGATTACCACTGTGATTGTGAATGTGGGGGCAGATGAGTCTTCTTCCTCAGTCTCTGGTGACATCAGAGGAAGCTTCAGTCTTTCAAGATCCTCCTCCTTCATGCCTACAGAGACAATCCCAGACCCTTGCTTGATCAGGAATGCTACGTCTTTCGGACTTGTGAATGATGCTGCCATGACTAGGTTTCCTTCCACTTCCCCATTTTCATCATCTACAACAATCACAAACTAAACATAAAAAAGACAAATTAGTGGAATTTTAAGTCCTATTAAACCCAAACAGTGGAATTTTAACTTAAAAATCATTCTACAATGTGAATCTAATATCATTGACTCATAGCTTGAATTGAGCTACAAAACCTCAGCACATGCTTATCTATGTACACATAATATTCAATGAAATTCACAATAAGATTAATTGTTCTACCAAAAAAAAAACAAAAGATTAATTGTATTTGTAATTCCCAAGAGCAATAACACTTCCAACCTTTCCTTGGCTTAATGTGTTAAGAGCCTGCTCTATGGATGAGTAGCCCTCAGATGGGCAATCAGGGTCGCCCTCAGCTTCACTAACAAAGAAATCAATGGTCTCTGGTGTGATCTCAGCATCCAACGTCCCAAATGGCACTGCTGAAGCTGCCTCATCCAAGCGACCCAACAAAGAACCATTTTGATCAATTCCCTTTAGGTTATTAGCATCACCAAAAAGGTCCCCAGCTGCTCCAAGGCTACTACTTCCAGACACCCCAATAGCCCAAGTTGTTGGATTCAACCACCTTTGCCTGTACAGGCATTGACGAACCACAAGAGACTGATGCACACTGTGACAGAATCACCCGAGTTATGAGTTCAAATTTCATGAATGACAGTTTTTTATTAATTTTAAAAAAAACAATGAGAAAGAACCTTGAGCTAGTGAGGATATAGGGGAAGAGGGGGTGAAGAATTAAAGCATCCATGAACAGAGGGATTTGAGAGACTTCAACTTCTTCTCTAGTTGTTTTCTCTAGGAATCAGAACTTGCATATTGTGTGCTGCACGAAGGGAAGAAAAATCCCACCTCTAGTTTCGGATGTGCTTGCAAGCTTTTGCTCTCAGAGCCGTTATCCAAAACTTGAATAAATGTACGGAATTGTGAGCCACATTATTTTCTGTATAAATTTGGTTGGTGTGATGGTGACATAAAAAGAATTGGATGCTGCTTTCAGTTGGATTATCCTCAAACAAATTGTAGTTTTGGAGCCAAAGGACGATGATTAGAATAAATGCAAGAGATAAAAAAAAATTAACAAAAAAATTAACCATAATTTGTACATTTAATTACTCATAGTTCAGCCATTTCATTAAAAAAAAAATAGACTGAGATCATTGGTGTGTACAAGTTATGACTATTTTTCATTAAGTGTGATGGTGTGTAAGTCATGATCATTTTTCATTGGTCTAGATTCCGTCGACAAAATTGATTGAATTTAATAACTTAATATGCGCTTATAATATACTTTTATTTTTCGATGATTGCATATTTTTTCAACATTTCTCTATTCTGGATGGATTTCCAAAGAATTGAAAACACATCAACCGTTATTCTGTAACATCATCAAACAGCAGATGAGGGTTGACCAAATAAACGGTTGATCTTGTAGTGTACAAGAACAACCTTTTCTTCAACCCAAAAAGTCCAAGTTGGACAAAACACCCGTCTTCGGGACCTGCTGACATGTCCACACTTTTAAAACCCAGAGAAAGCGAAAATGCTTCAACGGCCTTCCCACAACAAAACACAGAGAAATAGCCGCCGGCGATTGCGAAACGCTGCTCACTTGCGCGACTTGTTTCGCTGAAAAAATTAAATCAAATACAAACTAAAAAAGAAAGAAGCTTTTTAAACCCTCTCCCGCCACGTATCCCCAAGCTCTCTCTCCCTCTCTCTCTCTCTCTCTATTTGATCCCCAACCCTCGGGCTCCACATCATTTCTCCGGCGACCAAACGGCACCGCATTGACGCGACTTTCCAAGCGATAGCCAGTCAGCTACGCTCTTCGTTATCGGGCCATGGCCGATACGGCGCCGTTATCGATTGTTACGCAGCCGAGCAAGCTATGGAAGGGGGTTTTCGCCGTGGCCGGAATCATGACCACGCTCGTCACCTACGGCGTTCTCCAGGTCCAAATTTCTCTCGCATTCCTCCAGCTCTTCGAATCGATCTCCATTGTCATCATTTTCATGGCGAAAAGCTTGAATCTTGCTCCGTTTTCGTGCAGGAAAAGATTATGAGAGTCCCGTACGGGGACGACAAGGCGTTTTTCAGGTACTCGTTGTTTCTCGTCTTCTGCAATCGCATTACGACGTCGGCGATCTCCGCAGGAGCCTTGTTGGCGAGCAAGAAGGCTTTGGATCCCGTTGCTCCGGTCTACAAGTACTCCTTTGTATCGGTTTCAAACATATTAACCACTACATGTCAGTATGAGGTGAGCTGTGGGCTTTAATTTGGTAAAACATGTATTGTTTGTTTTGGTTTTGATGATTTGGTGCATTTTGGTTACTGCAAATTCTTGTTGCAGGCTCTCAAATATGTCAGCTTTCCTGTTCAAACACTTGCAAAATGTGCCAAGATGATACCTGTGATGGTGAGAAGAAGACATTGTCTTTAGTTTTGGTACTTGATTGTACTATTTATGAATAGTTATATCTGTTTGCTTAATTTTTATATTATTTTGTTTTTGAGTACTTGAGGCTCTAACATAAATAAGGTGTGAAGTGTTTATCAAGTTGAGTGACATTTTGTTCTGATTTGAAGTTTTGAACCATAAAAAAATCCTGAAAGCATTCAGCTTATTTAGTGTACTTGATGAGAAAGAACACCACATGTGCTAACTAGAAGACAGATAAAAGAAAAATGGATAATCACTTAGCTATAACTTCATGAGTTGCTTTCTGAATAGCCTTCCCTTCTGAATTAACCAGCTAGTTTAGGGAAATGAACCAGAAACCAAACTGTTTTGTATTGCTCAGAGTGTCATACATCTTATGATCTCGGATGATTTATGATCCCGCCTTTGCGTAGTATGAGGAGGAAGGTGTGGCAGGTGGAGCTGTGAAAGTTTAGTTTATATGTTAACTTTACATTAATAGCATTCTAGGTGCCTGTAAGAAGTCATCAATCATGGTGATGATTTTGAATGTGCCCAATACTTGTCGAAAAGAAAAAGGTTGGCCCTTTATATCCACTATATTAGTGAATGTCTACATATCTGAAAATTTGGTATTCCCTGTTAAACTAATACAAAATGAACACCTAATGCAAAAGCTTAAACAATGGGAAGATACATTTATACTCACACTACCACTCCCTCAGCTTTAGGACAGATTGAAGTTTACAAGCTATGAAGTTAGCTGTTGAAGCCCAGGCGTTGATGGAAAGGTCAAAAATATAGTATAGCCTGTATAGGGTGAACAAAATAGGCACTAACCACTGTAAATGTAAGGACAAAAGCTGATAAACAGGCTTTGAATGATTAGTGGTTTCCAAATGTTTGAGCATGCGAAAGTTGAGCTTGAAGTGAGACCTGAGAAGTATACTAATCTAAAATATTCTTAGTGACTTCATTATCTTTTTTACAAAGAACAATGATCTTATTTTCTTTGGTTTGCCATTTCATGCTGTTATTTTTTTATGCAGGTTTGGGGCACTATCATTATGCAAAAGAAATACAAGGGACAGGACTATTTGTTGGCATTTCTAGTGACAGTGGGCTGTTCAATATTTATTTTATATCCGGTATGGCCCTAGTCTCTGATTACCTGCCGACTTCCTTAAAATTTACCACTGAGGCATGCACATGCAAATGATTGTATTTTGAAAAGTGGTGAATAATTGTCTGCATGCTACCACTTTGCAATACTTGTAAATGCTGTAGTCTCTGATTCCCAGTGCAAGTTTCTTTAGCTTCCTGAATCAGGGGGTGCACATGCGGATGATGGTATATTGGGAACTTGCAACAAATGTCAGCAATTTTGCATGCAGACTTATAAACTTCCATTCAATTTCTTTCTATATGTAATCTCATGCAAGATTGGAATACCCAAAAGTAGACTTTTGCCTTTGAAGTGTCCTGAACAATGGCTACTGTATGGGGTGTGCTTACTGATATTATTGTATATATGGAATTGTATTGTTACTTCATGAAGAATTCTCTAATTCATTAAATTTTATATTTTATGCTCTTGTACTGATTAGTTTTCAATTGGGTTCAAGGTGTTTTCCTTTAGTTTCATAGTTGCCTTAGAACTGTAAGAATTGTCATCTCTCAATTTCAAAGGAAAAGATTCATTCCAGTTCAGGTTGCTTATCATAAAGAATTGGGTAACTTCAGTACGCTTGCTACGTTCATGCATATCTTAGTATGATCACAATGTGTGAGGGCATTTGACAAATAGATGTGGTGTTCTATGACCTAAAAGCAATAAACTTCTATCATTTAGCAACGGGATATTTATGTCTCATTTGCTGGTTTTCTGAAATGGTCTAATTAGTTAGAGGAGATTCCATCTTTGTTCATGCATGGGACTGTTGTGTGAGATCCTTTTGTTTGGTGATGCACAAAATTTGGGTTAGTATTGTAGTTCTTTGATATAAATAGAAATAATTGTTTGTGCTTTTGATTGTAGGCAGGATCTTCCGAGATTGGTCCATCTGATATATATGGTAGAGGAAGAGAAAATACTGTTTGGGGCATTTCCCTTATGATTGGTTATCTTGGGTATTAATTTGAACCCTCTGTTTATTAGATTAATTAGTTATGCTTAATTTTAAATTTGTTTGTTGCTAGCTGCTAAAATGAACATACAGTTCAGTACAATTCAAATATATTAATTTATATGAAATTAATACCTGTTATACTTACTTTGATAAAGGTGTGCCATTGAACTTTTTCTTGATGCTTACACCTTTCTCTGAGGCAAGTGAGACACTTAGACTATCAAAATCAGATTGCTAGGATAACAATGATTTATACCAATGCCACCCCATTATACTAAATTGCTTTAAATGCTCCTTTACAGAAGTAAAACATACCAAAACAAGTAATTTAAAGTTTCGCACTTGTAATTGATTATGAGTGTAGCGCTGTGACAGCATCGATGATTTTGCTCTTGTCTATTTTCCTTTTGCTTCGTTTTTCCACTGTTTAGCAATAACACAAATGTTTATGCAACAAGATATTTGGAACCAAAATTTTATATATTTAGTTTCTTATTTCTGTTCTAACAGGTTTGATGGCTTTACAAGCACGTTCCAAGATAAACTGTTTAAAGGCTATGATATGGAGATACACAATCAAATATTTTACACTGCATTCTGTTCTTGTGTTCTCAGCTTGACAGGTAAGATCCTTATTCTAATCTTGTTGATCCATTAGTAGTTATGTTAATTGCACTGGGGGATATTTCATAGTGGGGTTGTCTGTGCTTCTTATTGCTTAATGGGATTCGTTTGTTCATATGTTGTCAGAATTTATGTTGTGGATTTCGTATCATTATCTTGACTGACTCAGGATGCATAGTCAAATTTCAAAGTGATCCAAGCATTGTTGTGTTTGTGTTCTACTTGAAGGTTGTGAATTTCACTATCAGGCTGTAGGTACCAAGCAATCATAAATTTGTTTTTCGATCGATAATCTACAATTTTAGCTCATACATCGAGTTCATATGCTTATGCTAGTATGTTAGAACCTTTTACTAGTTGTGTAGTTGATTAATCTTTTAAGTCTGTTTGGTGTATGTGGATAAAGGAAGATGCCATCTACATTAATTTGCTGATGGCATGGAAAATCTCGCTTGCAAATATGAATTATTTGTTAAACATATTTAACTCGTTGTCTAGAAGATCTTGTCCTAGTTGATTAGCATAGGGGGGTTTGCTGACTTGAAGCTTTGAAACCCTGACCCCCTTCATGAAGAGGGGAAACCTGTTGTCTAACTTGATTAATCGCTCATTGTTGTTCAAAATGAATGGTTTCATTGTGAGCCACTGGTTGATCACTGATCTGGTGTTTGAATATTTTATGAGTTGTTTAAAATAATCTAATGTACAAGCCTCCTTTATTTATTTATTTATTTTTGGATTTGATTTGTTTCTTTTGCATTGAAGTGGTGGGTTATTTACTGTGCTAAATTTTCAGGTCTTATATTACAAGGACAGCTGCTTCCAGCAATCCATTTTGTTTCTAGCCACAATGATTGTTTCTTTGACATTGCATTGCTTTCTACTGTAAGAGATCTTTTCTTCCTATTATGGTATCTGTTTTTTCTTATTTAATTACTTTGTATTCATTTTAGCAGTTGTTTTTAATTTTTTGGTGCTTATGTCCATTGTTCAAGTCTTTCTGTCTTTCCTATCCTGTCCAATTTTATTTTTCTTGCCTCGTCTTCTTCTCTGTCTCTTGTTTCTCTTTTCTTTTCCTTGGTTATTTACAAGTGGTTTGTGTTTCAGGTAGCAACAGCTAGCCAATTTTTCATTTCTTACACGATTCGCACATTTGGTGCTCTCACATTTGCCACAATAATGACCACAAGACAGGTGAATCATATCTCTGCAAAATAATCCTTGAAATTTTTTTGTTCTCAGTTCTCATGTATCCATGCTTCTAATATATGGTTTTTTCGTTCTCTTTGGCAATGAAGTTGGTCAGCATTATGCTATCATGCTTGTGGTTTTCACACCCCCTTAGCAGGGAACAATGGATTGGAGCTGTAAGCTTCAACTCAAACCTAATTATATTTTGCCCTATTTTGGATTTCCTGAAACCCAATAACTCTGCTTTTATTACAATGATCAGGTCGTTGTCTTTGGTACCCTCTATGCAAAAAGCTTCCTGAGAAGTGCACCAAAGCCTTCACCTTCCCAACAAATGCAGAATGGAGCTTCTCTTCCAGTGAAGGGGATCCCTTGATAGTGTTTGGGTTACCAGTTGCCATAATATGTTGGACTAGGTACTGCCTCTAACTTTGACCAATGTGCAGCTTTGGTTTTGCTAGTGTAGAGCTGCAACCTACGAGCAAGTCTTCGATGTGGTGAAATTGATCTAAATATAGACTTTAGACCACACACATGCATACGGATTCTAGAAGCAAGAAGTCTCATTGGAGACCTACGACTCATAGAGATGATCAATTATAGACTAACTAAAGTAGCAAGGAAGTTTTTTTTTTCTTATATACTTTTTGGAATACACTACTCGAAAATGTATAATGCAACTGCGCAAGCAACATTTCGTTCGAGAGTAGAAATAGAAGGAAAAAAAAAAAGTTTTTCCCTTTGAATGAATTTTCGTTTCCTATTTGAGATCCGTTCTGTTCACCCTGTATTTTCGAATCCAATCAGGTCTCCGAGAATATTTGGTTTTCTAGCTCGTTAGGGATGATGTATTTTTGACATTAAGTGATTTTGATTCTTGTTTAAGTTCTTATGGGATCTGGTCTTATTCTCTCAAGGCAAGTTTAGAAAGAAAATAGAAGTGTACATGGTTTTATTGTTTGTCAATGAAATAGAAGAATATTGAATCTATAACGATTTAAAGAAACCTAAAGTAGATTGTAATTACAATTCAAAGAATATTTGGTTTTCTAGTTTTTTCTTTTTTGAAATTAACTAATTTTGTTGTTATTTAATTTCTTATTGACTGCGTTCTATGTTGACTTTAATTGAATTTGTCTGAAGAGATAGAGTAGTATCCTATTCCTATCCTGTGTTTTAGTGTTTTAGTGTTTTAGTGGGTGAATTCCGGCCTAAATTTTATTGTTAATAGCTCAATCATTACTTCACGCCAAAATCAGGTCTTCAAATATTATGCGCTCGAGTTCTTATCAATTTTTCGATTTGGAGAATGAATTGTGAACTTCTGAAAAAAGAAATTAATTATGCTAGCTATTTGCACTGGGGAAAAATAAACTGAAAAAAAAAAGGTTACTATTTTCACCCGAAGAAAAAAGAAAAAATAGTTATACTAGTTTGATCCAATGTGTTAAGTTAACATACACAGTTAGCCGAATATTTAAAAAGTATAAATAATTTTTTTTGGTTATTCGTTAATCATCTATGATACGCTCTATTTCTTTTGAACAAAATTACTATCGTTTGGCCAAAAAAAATTGTTCAAAATGTATAAAGAAATAAATTTGTTTTTTTGTTTCGTTTTAGGTCGGATTTTAAAGATTTGGACATGTGGACGAAAGTTGTGTATTTCAAGTCCACCAAAGTTTTTAGGCCTGGATCTGGGCTTAAATATTTCAGATATTTAACGTAAACGAACGCACACAAGAACAACAAAGTGGCTGTAGTTTAGTGGTAAGAATTCCACGTTGTGGCCGTGGAGACCTGGGCTCGAATCCCAGCAGCCACACACTGGTTTTAATTTTTCTTCAGTTTTTAAAGACGTAATTCAATTTGTCTTTGGGATAAGGATTGTATTGAGGAATTTACAAAAAAAAAGAGGTGACATGGAACTCAAATGCTCTGACCTAAATATTGGAGTATAGCACACATTTGCCATTTTTCATTATTGGGTTAAACTAGTATCTTGGTCAATATTTCAATTTATGTCTGTCAAATTTTGTAAATAATATTTGGACATTCTAGCTCCGATTTCTTTCTCTATCTAGTATTGTGGGCTTTCATGCCCTCGTTAAAAAAAATTAATATTATATAGAATTTTTGTTGTGCATAGTCTTGTTTATGTTTATGTTTTTTTAAAATATTTGCAGAGTCTTGTTTACTCTTTTTTTTTCCCCTTTAAAATGAAATTGATGTATTATATATATATTTATATAACATTTGTTTCATGCATGAAAGGCAATGATATAAACAATGCCAACCCAAAAATTAAATGGACAAACAAACTTTGCAAATGAACTAATATGTTGCTTTCTTTATTGGAATTATAACATGAAAGTGATTTTGCATATTAGTTATTATTTTCAGTGAAACTGCTAGTTGGAGGAGCTCGAGGGCACTTTGGGCACTTTGGTTGACGACGAGAGTTCCAATACTTGATCAAACATCTTTTACCATGTTGTTGTATGATTAGATAACCAATTGCCATTAGAGATAATTCAATTTGCACTCATAATTTTTATGTATTATTTAATTATATTTCTCAGAATTCTGTTGTATTTTTGGATGGTTGCAGGTTTTGATTTTCCTTTAATTAGTGTTTATTTTTCAATATATTAAAACTTAATACTGTTAAGTTTGGGGTTACTTAAATAGGGATCCCGAGCCTCTACATTTACACGTTGTGCATTTATTTGCATTTCGTCTAATTGTCTAAAACATGACACATCATCTGTTTAAAATTGTTTTTTTTTTTTCTATAAGAAAATTTATTTAAAACTCATAATTGTTTTATTATTTAAATAAAATAAAAATAAAAACAAAAACAAAAAACCACTCCCTCTAAGCGAGAGGTGAGGGGGGAGGGAGGTTGCCACAAATCATCACAGCCATTGATGATTGAAATTATTTGTATTTCCTTTACAACAATATGCAAATGGGCAAGTGTGAGAGAGGGGGTAGGTATCTTGGATTGTATGGCGGCTTGGGTCGGGTGGGTAGCGGAGGCGGAGACATTGGTGGTAAGGGGGGAGGGGGGGTTGGGTTTCTAGTTCTTTTAATTTTGGATTTTACGAATTTTAATTGAATTTTTAAGTTATTGGATTTCGTTTTAAAAAGTTTTTTAAAGTTTAATGATGTGTCATCTCTTAAACAGTTAAATTATTATAATGGTTGAGATGTTGCGAAATGCGGGTAAATAAGCAATATGTAAATGTAGAGATTCAAGATCCCTTAAATAGGCATGTGTAAACAAAATAGACAGAGAATATGAGGGGATACTAAATTTGGGGACAACAAATCCGCTCCGGGGTAAGGGGTTGTTATTATTGGAGGAGGGAGGTCGTGGAAGGGGTTTTCGGCTACTGAGGTCGTTGAAGGGTTTTTGGGCCGTGGATAGGTTACATGGGTAAACCCATTTTCTTTATGTTTTCCAATTTATTATTATTATTTTATGAATTATTTACAATTGACTTTAATATTTAAAATTATTTGGCTATTAAAAAGGTGAAAACAGTTTCATGTGCACATCTTGTGAAATGTTTTAACGGAAAATTTAACAAACATAGACGGAAATGGGACATTAGCACTAAAATGAAGTGGGTGGTAAATTGCCAAAAAAAAAAAAAAGTATTGGGAATAAGATTTCATGTGTTTGGATAAAAGGTATTCAACAAATATTATCAAACCGTGTTCAGTTAATATCTATACAATTTTTGAGAAATTATAGGATTGCATTCATAATTTAGCTAAAAAAATCAATAATCACAAAGGATCATTACAATATTCATACAAACTAGCCAATTAATATCCATACCTAAAAATAAGATATTCGAATAATATGACACCTCATAAAAGGAAAAAAATAATATGATATGATCCTGATAATATAGATAAAAAAAAGGTATCCGACTAAAAATAAAAAATAAAATTGAAGATTAGCCCCATCGTTCATCCATCTCCTGGTCTTTGGATTAGTACATTACCTTATTAAATCAGGTCACTTCACCTCATCTCACACTGAATCTATTCCCAACTTTATTTTATCCTTTTGGTATTTCTCTATTTGCTTTTAAAAAGTCTTTTATTCTTTCCCAAATATAATTTATTTTAAACTGTTTACAAACAACATTAATGGTTTTTTCTTTTTATAAAAAAAAACTATAAATTATTTTTTAATACAAACGATAGATTAAACTTGCAAGGGAGGGTTTCTTACACACAAACATACTATCAATGTGTCATGAGTGTTTGAATTTGAGACCATTGATTTGAAAGTCATTTTCCCTTTTCACTAAGCTAGACCTTTTTTTTTTTTTTTTTAATCAAAGTGAGATAACTTCATTGAAACAACAATGTCACTAAGCTAGACCTTGTTAGCAAAATAACATAAATTATTAAATAAGATAAAACATGACATTTTACCGGTTCTTTTCGTTTTCTCTTATCTATCTTTTCGTTTCCTCTTATTTATCTTTTCATTGTAAACCTATTTATTGGAGTCCATAATAAAAACCCATTCCTAATTATGCAACCTTATCTAAATTGAGGTACAATTGTTATTATAACACAATCTCTATAATCAAATATGGGAATGAATCTCCCAATAAGTTATCACTCCTATCCTATTTATATAATAAATTGGTACAAAAGTAAAAAAGAATCATATAAACTCACATAATACTAAAAACTCATATGAACTTGTGAAACAACTTGCGTTAAATGAAATAAATACGAACTAGATTTAGGATAGGAATGTAACTAAAGTGGGTAATTTGTTAGCAAAGTGATCCAATAATTTTACATGTTCTAATAGTATAAATTTGATTTGATTATAATCATGAATAAAAATGATACTTCAAAAATGTACTTACCATTGACTATAATAACGATGAGATATCAATAAATAAATAAAAATTAATATGGAGCAATATATATATGATTAAAAAAATAAAATAAAGAAATAGGATATAGAGAAAGAGCGAATTTTATGCATAAAATATTGTGTAATAGAACAATCCTAAGTCTCTTTGAATTTGAACCAATCCCCTCCCATTCGGGATTTAATTTTCAACAAGAAGTAGAATCAAATTACCAATTTAATTACATCTTATCCTAAATTTAATCTCAATTAATCCTTTTCCAAATGAGACTCTAACTCTCCCTCCCCCCTCCTATATAATATACACGCCCAACCACATGCACTTCTCATCGTCATTCAGCTTGATCATATACTTTCAGTCATTTTTCTCTCGTTTTGGGTTTTGTGATTTGGGTTTCTGGGTTCACAGAAAAATCGTTTAGAATCAATGGAGATTGATCTGTCACCAAAGTTGGCCAAGAAGGTGTACGGTGGAGATGGAGGGTCCTACTTTGCTTGGTCCCCATCTGAGCTTCCCATGCTCCGTGAAGGTAACATTGGCGCTGCCAAGCTTGCTCTTGAGAAGAATGGGTTTGCTCTCCCCAAGTACTCTGATTCTGCCCAGGTCGCTTATGTCCTCCAAGGTATCGACTTTTTTTCTGTTTTGTTCTGTTATTGCGATTTTTATAGTGCAGAATTCTTGTTGATTGGTTCAGTTTTTCAATTCTGATTTCATTGAATGGATTTGGATTTCAAAAATTTACCCTTTTGGCTTTTGGTGCATTATAACATATATGGATTTTCATGATCGGATTGGTCTTATCTGTTTTCTTGTTTGTTTTGCTTAATTTTTGTAGATCATGAAATTAATGGAGGAGATCATGTGGGTTAAAGTGATTTGGTTGTTTGGTTTGGGAATTATGAAATTCATAGATGAAGATGTTATGATTGCATCTTTTCTTTTAAACTATTCACACCTTTTTGTACATTATAATATATAGGTGTTTTGAATGATATTGCTTTTATATCTCTGTTACTATCTCTGTTTTCTTTATAAATAAACAAAAAAAAAAAACTTTTTTTCTTTTTCATATGTTTAAATTCAACTGGAAACTTCAATAAGGTGAAATTCCGAATTAGCAAATTAATAGGCTAATTGTTATGTTTTGAATTCTGTTTTTGTTTGATTTTAGTTTAACTTTGCTTTTCTCGGGTTCCTTTAGGTACTGGTGTAGTTGGGATTGTCCTCCCTGAGAAGGAGGAGAAGGTTCTTCCAGTTAAGAAGGGTGATGCTATTGCCCTCCCATTTGGAGTTGTTACTTGGTGGTACAACAAGGAGGACACTGAGTTTGTAGTCCTTTTCTTGGGTGATACTTCAAAAGCCCACAAGAGGGGTGAGTTTACTGACTTTTATCTGAATGGCTCCAATGGCATTTTCACTGGCTTCTCAACTGAGTTTGTCGGTCGAGCATGGGATTTGGAGGAGGATGTTGTGAAGACCCTTGTTAGCAAGCAATCTGGAAAGGGCATAGTTCAGGTTAGTGGGGCTAACTTGCCTGAACCAAAGAAGGAACACCGAGATGGCATGACATTGAACTGTGAAGAGGCTCCTCTGGATGTTGACATTAAGAATGGTGGAAGAGTTGTTGTGCTGAACACTAAAAACCTTCCTTTGGTTGGTGAGGTTGGACTTGGTGCTGACCTTGTTAGGTTGGATGGAAGTGCTATGTGCTCCCCTGGATTTTCTTGTGACTCCGCCCTGCAGGTGACTTATATTGTTAGGGGCAGTGGCCGTGTCCAAGTTGTTGGAGTCGACGGTAAGAGGGTCTTGGAAACAACCATCAAAGCTGGTAATTTGTTCATCGTTCCGAGGTTCTTTGTTGTTTCAAAGATCGCTGATCCAGAAGGCTTGGAATGGTTTTCTATCATCACTACTCCCAAGTAAGTATTTTGTTCTTTACATTATCAGATATTCTTAGTGTTTCTTATTTGTCCGCAATGTGCTTTTCTCTTCCCTGATTTTGATTTCATTGTTCTTGATTTACGCTCTGCTTGTTAAACTTTTTCTTTCATCTACATTTATTAGCTCTTCTCTAAAACCTTCTTAAAACCCTTTTTAGTGTTGATCCACACCTTGCTTGATGTTTAATTTTTCCATTCTCTTGAGGTTTCCTTAATCTGCAATTGTTTCTGTATCAAAAACTTATCATTGGGGGCAAATGGGGTCCTTGTGTTTTTTTACCAAAGTTTTTCAAAACTTGGTGTTCAACAATTTGCTGATTCATTTGTTTTCTGTGCTGCAGTCCCATATTCACCCACTTGGCTGGAAGCATTGGTGTTTGGAAGGCTTTGTCTCCTCAGGTGCTTGAGGCTGCCTTCAATGTGGATTCAGCTACAGAGAAACTTTTCCGATCGAAGAGGACTTCTGATGCAATCTTCTTCCCCCCACCCAATTAAGCTCAGTAGAAACTTTTCCTGTTGAAGAGTACTTCTGATGCAATTTTCTTGTTTATGTTTGCTAGTTTCTTTATCCGAATAATTTAATTAGTATGGATTTGCTTTGGGGTTGTAATTAAATTTTAGACTTCTATTATATATGATGAGTTTTGGGGTTTCCTCAATATTATTGATCTCAAGTCCAACATCCTTTTTTCTTGAATGTATACAATATCAATATCGAATCATTGAATAATATGAGAGATGAAAGAAGATAATTACAGGGTTTAGTGAATTTAGGTGGATGTAAAGAGGTTGGTGGATACAACAAGATTACTTTTTGTTTTTTTCTTCTTTTTTTAGGTCTCTTTTTGCAAAAGGATAAACTTATCATCAATAAAAGCACTCAAAATAAAAGTAAAAAAAGTTAGAGATTAGCCTTATCATACCAGCATGCGCTACTTGGACAACATTTGAACTTGTTAAATCTGGTCATCCTATATTTTTTTTTTGGGAATTGTTAATAAAGAATGAAAAATGTATAATGACTATTTTAGAGTGTCAATTAACATCTTTAAATCAAAAAAATTAGCATTTATTTTTATTTTCTTGATATACACGATAGAGGGAAGGAGGAATCAACATCGGGTGCAAAAGTAAATACACTTAATCACTTGAGTTAGAAATCTCTTGCATATCTATTTATCTTTTAGTCAAAGCATTAAAGCAACGTAAGGAAAAAACTATAAGGGCAAAAATGAAAAAAGCTACATATTATTAAAGGAGAAATATAGAATTTGAATTTATCCCATATGCACTTAACTATGGTACTACTACTAACTCTTGAACTAATCTGCTTTAATCCCGGAATTCAAGAGCAAGTAAGTAGAATCAGATTATCCATTTTTAGTCACATCCTATCCTAATTTTAATCCAAATTGTCGTTAATCCATAACTCTCTTCTATTATCTCTGTAACACATGGCCATCCTTATAGCCACTCTCACTCCTATATATGCACACCCAAATACACCTTCTTTTCATTCACTCACGCACAGCTTGAGCATATAATTCACTATTTTCTCGTTTTGGGTTTTGGGTTTTCTGGGTTGAGACTTAAAAATCGTCAAGAATGGAGATTGATCTTTCACCCAAGTTGCCCAAGAAGGTGCACGGTGGAGATGGTGGGTCCTACTTTTCTTGGTGCCCGTCTGAACTTCCCATGCTCCGTGAAGGTAACATTGGCGCGGCCAAGCTGGCCCTTGAGAAGAACGGGTTTGCTCTCCCCCAATACTGCGATTCTGCCAAGGTTGCTTACGTCCTTCAAGGTATAATTTTGTTTTCGTTTCATGATCGGCTTGATCGTATTTATTTTTCTTGTTTGTTTGTTTGTTTGGTTGCTCATTTATTTTTGTGGGTCGTGGAATTCGTAGATGAAAAGTGATTTTAACTTTGACATCAAAGAAGATCTTGAAATTGTTTAATGAATAGTGATTAACTTTAAAATTAAATGAGATCACGTTTGTTTAATGTGGTATAATTGCATATTTTATTTTCTGGGATTTGTCATTATTATTATACCATATAGAATTTTGATGCGATTCAATTTTTTTTTTTAATGCCCTTGTTGAAATCAATTTAGCACCTACCCTGTTACTATGAGACCTTAGGAGCTTGTGGTAATTGTTATGTTTGAACTTTGTTTTCTTGTTTTCCTATAGGAAATGGTGTAGTTGGAATTGTGCTTCCTGAGAAGGAAGAGAAGATTCTTCCAGTGAAGAAGGGTGATGCCATTGCCCTCCCTTTTGGAGTTGTTACTTGGTGGTACAACAAGGAGGACACTGAGTTTGTAGTTCTTTTCTTGGGTGACACTTCAAAAGCACACAAAAGGGGTGAGTTCACTTCCTTCTATCTGAATGGCTCCAATGGCATTTTCACTGGCTTCTCAACCGAGTTTGTGGGTCGAGCATGGGATTTGGAGGAGAGCATTGTGAAGACTCTCGTTGGAAAGCAATCGGGTAAGGGCATAGTCAAGCTTAGTGGAGTTAACTTACCTGAGCCAAAGAAGGAACACAGAGATGGTATGACATTGAACTGTGAAGAGGCTCCTCTGGATGTTGACATTAAGAATGGTGGAAGAGTTGTTGTGTTGAACACTAAAAACCTTCCTTTGGTTGGTGAGGTTGGACTTGGTGCTGACCTTGTTAGATTGGATGGAAGCGCTATGTGCTCCCCTGGATTTTCTTGTGACTCCGCCCTGCAGGTGACTTATATTGTTAGGGGCAGTGGCCGTGTCCAAGTTGTTGGAGTTGACGGTAAGAGGGTCTTGGAAACAACTATCAAAGCTGGTAATTTGTTCATCGTTCCTAGGTACTTTGTTGTTTCGAAGATTGCTGATCCAGATGGCTTGGAATGGTTTTCTATCATCACTACTCCCAAGTAAGTATTTGTTTCTTTACATTATCAGATGTTCTTAGTGTGTCTTGTATGTCTGCAATCTTCTTTTCTTCCATGTTTTATTGAAGCATACTCTTGCTGCTTGGAACACACACATGTAAATTTATTCCCACCACACACAGAAGGCATAATTCAGAAATATTTGGCACTTTCTTAAAAACTTTTTAGTGTAGATCTATGCTAAGCATAAAAAGTTACAACTTGGTGTTTAACATGTTGCTAACACATATTTTGCTGCAGTCCCATATTCACCCACTTGGCTGGAAGCATTGGTTGTTGGAAGGCTTTATCTCCTCAGGTGCTCCAGGCTGCCTTCAATGTGGATGCAGATACGGAAAAACTTTTCCGGTCGAAGAGGACTGCTGATGCTATCTTCTTCCCTCCACCAAAGTGAACAAGTTTAGCTTATATCTAGTTTCATGGTCCAAATAAAGGCATTTTGCAGTTAGGGATTTCTTTGGCTTCGTTTTAAAACCTTCTTCTAGGGAGATGTCATGTTAGCTATTATGGTTTAATTTTGGAACTTTCATAAATGTTAATAGTAGTGGCTTTTGGACATGCCATATTGCTTATAAAATCAATACCAATTTCGTACTCTGTTTAATTGAAGATGATTTAGCTGCATATGCGCTTTGCATGTTGGAATTCTTGAACTTGCTTGAGATGGCTTTTGGGTGTCAAAGAGCTAAATTTGTGGCTTTAGCCCACTACTGGAGATGACCTAAGTTTTCCCCAAAGGCCCCAACCTCCCATCAAGATCGATTCCTTCAGCCTTTTGTGTGCAGGGAGGCTCGAGTGAGGGGGTTTTTGTGAGCAGTTATAATGAGGGGGGTCCTTAATAGCCATTCGATCTAGTGCATAATTATTATTGGAATGTTGGATTGAACTCTCTCATTGTAACCCCTCAACATAGACTCTCATTATAGAAGCTCCCTTCATGTTGATATACCCCAGCCTCGCCCATAAGTTATGGGCCATAACAACCTCCTCACCTCCCCGAGTCTCGCCCTAATGTCGCCCAATCATTTATTGTTTATCAAAATAAATAATCATGCTTTTATTATTATTATTAAACTTACTCTTGAATTTCTTAAATAATTTTTAATTTATTTTGGGTTAAATAATTTTTTGATCTCTCGGTTTAACATGAAAATTCAAATTGGTCACTGAGAAATTGTTTTAGCCAAATTGGTCGCTGTGTTTTCAATTTATAGGAATTCCGTAATCTTCCATTAAGTGCAATTTTTATTTATTTATTATTTACGAAGCACATGCAATTTTCTTCCTCTAACTCAACGAGATAGGTTATATTGTGCTCTTAGGCTTTAAAAAATTAGGGGAAATCTAGAGTTGAAATCAAAATTGTGAGGTATAAAGAAAATAAAAAAGCCAAGCCAAATTAAAATGAAATCAACAACTTGGCAATATATTTTGGTGTTTAATCACCTTGATTATGTCTCCACAATACATTTCTCATTCAATCGATTCAAACTTTAATATAGCATCCAATAAGTGACCTTATACCTTACAATTTTGATTTCAACCCAAGATTTTACTCAATTTGTTAAACCCTAATAACACAAAATACCCTAACTCGTTGTGACAAGACCTGACCCAAATTCCATTTTGGAATTTGAGCCGAACCCTGTGCGTGTCCGACACCTGGCGAGTGCCGGGCATCAATGACCAAATTGCCCTTCTAACAAAACAAAAATTCATTAGGTTTTGACTTCTGTCGAAAATTCGACAGTCTCCCCTGTAAATGCACGTTTCCCAAAATTTTACACCTTCATGAAACACAATTTGTAATCCCAACGTTCAACATGCAACAAATTTACATCCAGACTATACTACTACAACGTATTATTTTATGTTCAATCAACTAAGAAGTTTTAAATATGCCAACGATGTCTAATTCAATTGAAAAGGGCCTTGAGTTGCAGACAAAAGTCTCAGGTTCGAATCCCCACAACATTATAGTTGTGTGTATGTGTGTGAGAAATCCCCTTCTCCTGTAGTTTGGACTATCGCTTGTACTAAGAAAAAGACTTTTAAGTCCCTCCCACATGAGAAATACTTACATGAAACGAGGATAACACTATTTTGCTATCCCCGGCCAATCACAGTATGCCATGCTTAATAAATTTTCCACGTGGAAACTGTAATTGGCAGAGGATAGCAAAACAATGATCTCCCCATTTCATACAAGTTTTTCTAATCCCGCATGCGCAGGAGCAAACGCTTTTTTCTATCCAATCAACGAAGAAGTTTTAATAAAATTTGAAAATTAAAAATACACCATCATTCCCAATTTCCCACTCCCATTTATGCTCCTAATTCCACTTAAAATATATAATTTTTTTTATATTAAAAAAAACTTTTCTTTTTGGGTTTCCATGAAAGCTAAAAAACCAATCGAAAGTAAGAGTGGGAAACTCGGCCAGTTAAGGGCCAGTTTGGGATTGCTGTCACTTTTAAAAAAAGTTGCTTATACTGTGCTTTGAAAATAATTAGCTGTAAAGTAAAGTAGCTCCATGTTTGACAAATAATATTTTTAAAGTGTTGTTAATACAAAAAATAGTCTCAAAACCGTTTGATAAATTTTAATGTAAAACTGTTGTAACTGTGAATAAGAACTAAAATAGACATAATGTTGAAAATGTTATGCGCTAATCATGTGGTGGTAGTGGTGGTGGTGGTGAAAGAGATGGCGGTGAAGGTGGTGGTGGTGTTGATGAAGGTGGAGGTGGTGGTTGTGGTAGTGGTGGTGGTGGGGATGGTGATTGTGGAGGTGGAGGTGGAGGAGGAGGTGGTGCTGGTGGAGGTTGAAGAGGAGGTGGTGGCCGCGGTGGTGGCGATGGTGTTGTGGTGGTGGCGGTGGCGGTGGCGGAGGAGGATGTGGCGATGGCGGCGGCGGTGGTGGTGGTGAAGGTGGATGTGGATGTGGAGGTGGAGGTGGTGGAGTTGGATGTGGAGGTATAGGGGTGTTATTTTTAGAAATTAATGATGATATTTTGGGAATTAAAAAAATAGATATTTATAAAAATACCCAATCTTAGACATGTATTTATAAAAATACCCAAGCACTATTTAAACATAGAAACATACCCAAAATGGGTTTTGGGTATTTGTGTAATGATGGATTTTGGGTATGTTTATAAATGGGTTTTGAGTGTGTGTAATGATGAGTTTTGGGTATGTTTATAAAGTGTTTTGGGTGTTGGGTATTTTTATAATTTCAGCCCCTATTTTGGGTATTTTAGTGAAACTCCCTTAAAAACATTCATCTGTATTTCTTTTGAAAGCAGTTTTGAAAAGCAACTTAGAGCATGCTTTTAAAAGCTGATGTCAAAGGCCACTACTTTTTAAAGGGCAACTGCTTTAACTAAAAACTTTAAACTGCTAAACTTTAAAGTGAAGCAGATTTTGGGGGAAAAAAAGCAATCCCAAATACCTCAATCTGCTGAACAAACGCTTTTTTCAACAGCGTTGCATTGCGATTTGAGTCTAGACAAATGTGTTGTGTGGATACTGGAAAGGAGAGCGTGAAAGAAATGGCACCGTTGAAAGCTTTGGAGGCAGCGTACCCAATACTCGACCCCAATTTCCAGGCCTTTTGCGCCTCTCACGGTATTTTCTCTGGTGAGTTCCATTCCATCAGTTGTAAAATTTGCTTTAAACCCAATACAGTACATAAATTTCTATTTGGGATCTCTTGGATTTTGATACCCAATAGAGAATATGAATAGCACAGGTTCAATTTTGTGTCTTATTTTCTATTTGGTGCAGTGGAAGATTTCCTCATTCATGACCTCTATGAATTAGCTGCATTTGCAGAACAACAGCCTACATCTGAGAAATTAAAGCAGGTTTTTTTTTTCCATAAGAATTTTATTTTTCACAGATACATGTTATGTTTTAACAAAGATACATTCACTTTAAACAATTATATCATGTTATGTTTGGGCTAGCCGGGCATTACTCAGGTCCTCTCTATTATTGATACTCAGCATCAACCATGGTTGAATGGTATGGAGCTTTTAGATGATGCTCTACTTAACAAGCATGTACTGTCAACTGGGTGTGAAGGGTATGCTTAGCCCAAACACTGACCTATTCCTTTCACTGCTTTTAGACTTTTAGTAATACTAAATGTAATGTTTTTCGGGTTGCCATGAACCAGAATTGATTTGTTACTTGGAGGCGGATTACGTGAGGGACAATTAACTGAACTTGTTGGGCCATCTTCTTGTGGTAAAACACAAGTAATTCACTTTGTTCAGCAATTACATAAGATTATGATAGCAATGATTTCAAATTTTCAGTTTACAAGTCAGAGTCTTTCATTTGAGTTTGAATGTCATTTCTTAAGTACACTGTGCTGCGCCAATGTTGTGATCACCTAAATAAAGATTTAAGCATATCACTAATTCACTATTTATATTTGTGACAACAGTTCAAAAGTATATTTAAATTCTTGGTGGTGTTCAGGTTTGCCTACTTGCTGCCTCAAATGTTGCAACAAAGCACATGGGTAATGTTGTATACCTGGACACTGGTAACTCTTTCTCACCCCAACGAATTGTGCAGTTTGTTGTTCATATCTCTGGCCGTGCCTTTGATGAGGTCATACCATCAGTTTTAGAGTAGAGTTTTCTTTATTTTGGTTGTTTCAGTTAGCCCTTTTACTCAAGTGAACTACTGCACTCTCTGATATTTCCACATTGATTTTAAGTTTTAACTGTAGGCTGGAAAAAGAATTTTTCAGAGAATAATGAATGGCATTGTATGCCATTCTGTGTTTGACATCTTTACAATGTTCAATGTGTTTGACAAAACGAATTTCCTTCCCATTTCTGGATAGAGTTTCAATTTTCCTTTTATTGATCATATGATCTGGTTCCAGCTGCAGAAACGAGGGCAGGTGCGGTTGCTTAATGTTGATTCGATCTCTTCACTAATTACCCCGATTCTTGGGAACAGTGGTTCACAGGGTATAGATCATTGTATGCAAATCACAGTTTTCTTCAGTTTCTGGTTTGTTTCAATAATGTTTTTCCTGTTCTCTTTTCTTTTTCAAGTATTTCTCTCATTTTTTTTAAAATAAATTGTTTTTCATCCAAAGAAGGTTCACTTGAGTAGAATTTTTTTTCTAATTTTCATATTTGTCCATTCATGCAACTCAAAAATGTCATATGCAACTTGTGAAGATGAGAGTTCATTGACTCATGCTTGTGGAATAACTGCAGGACGCGCCTTGATGATATCTGCTGGGTATATGTTAAAGAAATTAGCACATGAGCATAATGTTGCGGTACTGGTAAGTTTTCTCTTGGATACATGTTATGCACAATTCTCAGGTTAACATAATCCACAGGTGAACCACTGCCCTCTTAAAATTAACATAGAAAAGCTGTGGCTCTATAAAGTTCATTTTGACGTGTAGAAAATATAATGTTTGTAAATTTTTAAAGCTTGGATCAGTTTCCATTTCCGCTTCAAGCTTATTTGCGTCTCCATCATCATTTTGTTTATCACGACAGTAAATTTAGTTTGAAAGGGTTCATTGAATAGGTCTTTAGTTTATGCTTTCACCTTTGCGGTAATTCTATAAATGAAATAAATGTGAAGGTGACCAATCACACAGTGGGTGGGGAAAGAGGTATTCCAAAACCCGCTCTTGGACAGACCTGGAAGAGCATCCCACATGTGAGGCTTGTACTTTCTGGTGATCATGGAAACAATGTCCGGAGTATTTCAGTGCTAAGACACTCATCCATGGTAAACTTATCCACATTAATCGTGATTGTGGTGCATATACTGTTTAAACCGGATTTGCGCACAGCTTTACTACTATTACTTGTTTTCCTCCCTCGTTGCAAATAATTCGTTGTTTTTTGCTTACGGCATAGATTAGCTGAAGAATGCTCCTGCAAAGTTTTCAATTTAGGAGGAACATCGTCGTTGCTTCCGTAATGCAATCGAAGAGTGAACGATGTAGAAAATTGAAACTATTCCGTAATGCAATCAAAAATAGAAACAGAGAATTATAGCAATTATGGTTGATTCAAGTTGTACTTGTGTCCTACACGAAGGTTAGGAAGAGTAAGTCATTTACAAAACTGAAGCTACTTTGTAACACAATACTGTTAACACCTTTATAGGAGTGCTCTCTTTTATTTATTAATTTTCTTCGCCTGGGATTCTCTTTTATTGATTTATTTTTGCCTCGTAGTGGGGCTACATGTCTAGAATGCATAGTTTTTTCACACTACTGACTACTTGGCTCTCACCACCGCGGCCTTCATTGACATTCTACTTCCTCACTGCCGCAACCGTAACTATCATGCAACCACCACTACTCATACCACTGCTGCCACCAACCACGACCAACATCACCAACCAAACCACTTTCACCTCCGGCATTGCATTCAGATTCCATCATGATTAACATGTTATAAAAACAATAAAATTTGCAAATTCTAGGAAATTTCCAACTACTTTCAAGTGTTATAAAATCATGTTACCAGGAATTCTTCACGGCTGGGATAAAGATGAAAAATGGAGGAGGTTTTCTATAAATTTTGCTGGAAAAAGGGAGCGTAGAGGGTGAGGAGGTGATACTTACAAGAGTTCACATTACGGTAAGGATTTTTTATTTTTTAGTTTTTAGTTTTTAAACAAATGGAGTTGGTTTGCATTATGCAATTATTTTTTATTTTTTATTTTGCTTTTTGGTAAGTGGATTATATGTTAGAAGTGTCATGCATGCATTTTAGGACCTGTCATGTTTTGCACACGACAATTGATGCATGTAGGACCGTGTGGCAAGGCATTTCTTGTGTATGCAAACGTGGCATGTGCAAAGTATAAAACTTTGTTATTTTCTTTTTGGCATTGCTAACTTCTGGATGCATATGCATATAATCACGGAATGATTATAGAATATTACAAGAGTACGGTCATCTGATATATCTTGTATATGTGTTATAATATAAGTGAATATTTATTGATATTATTCTCTAATACCATATTATAACACGAGTATAAGATATATACCACATGGACACATGACCATACTAATGTAGTATTCTATAATTTCTTGTAATAATAGGGTGTCACATTAGACAGTTTTCCTTTTAGCTATGTGCGACATATATATAACGATGAAAGTCATGGGCCGTTTAATTAGAAACCCATCATGAGTTTGAATAATAATTATTTTGGAGTGCTACAACATTTCCATTTGAGAATAGTTGATCAAACAAGAACAAACAATCCCATTACACAGTTAGCCAGTCTTCTCACAACTAAGCTATAGCCATGGCACTTGAGCTAGTCCTACTCTTGATCCTCTCTATTCTCTTAGCTATCCCTCTTCTTCTCTTCCCAACCCTAACCTCCAAAATATTCCAAACCCACCTTCACCTCCCTCCAAGCCCCTTAGCTCTACCCATCATAGGCCACTACCACCTCCTCGGCCCTCTCATCCACCGCACCTTCCACAACCTCTCTCTCCGCTTCGGCCCCTTATTCTCCCTCCGCCTCGGCTCGCTCCAATGCGTTGTCGTTTCCTCACCGGACCTAGCGAAAGAGTTCCTCAACACCCATGAGCTCTCCTTCATATCCCGTGCTCAGTCCCTCGCCATTGAAAGCATGACCTACAATGCTTCCCTTGCTTTTGCACCTATGGACCTTACTGGAAGTTCATCAAGAAACTGACAGTGAACGAGCTTCTAGGAAACCGTAGCATCAACAACTTAGTTTCCATTCGAACCCAAGAGTATCTTAGGCTTCTGAGGTTCTTGGCCAAGAAAGCTGAGAGTGTTGAAGCTGTGAATCTCACTGACGAGTTTCCGAAGCTTTGGAACAATGTGATCTTGCAGATGATTGTTGGGAATCGGGGTTTGAGTGCCGAAGGTAGGGAGGTGCTGGTGGAGGAGGCGGGGGTGGTGGTGCGGCAGGCCACAAGGCTTTTTGGAGAGGTGAGTTTGTGCGATTTTTTTTGGGTTTGTAAGAAGTTGGATTTGGGAGGGTTTGTGAAGAGAATTGAGGAGACGCATAGGAGGTTGGATGTGTTGGTGGAGAAGGTAATTAGAGAACGAGAAGAGCTGAGAAAGAAGGAACGGATGGAAGAGGAGGAGGAAGTCAAGGATTTTCTTGATACATTGCTTGATATGTTGGAGAATGGGAGTGCTGAGGTTGAATTTACAAGACTTCACCTTAAGGCTCTAATTACGGTAATGATATCTATCTATAATTCTTAATTTACGTGTGGGGAGATTTAAGACAAAAAATTATTTATTTCATTCAAGTTTTTCCTTTCATGCATGTTAGGAATGAGCTCAACATAGTTAATTAATTTTTTGAAGAATTATTTTTTCATATAAATCTTTTGAGAATACTTATAGAGATAATCAATTCCAGTCGTTGATTCTTCATAATGATTTACAACTTTGCTTCTCTATATTCTTGGTGTATGTAGAAATGTATTCTGTGAAGTCAAAGTGCAGATATTGCATTGGTATATGAGTTCTTACTTTACCTTGACAATGTTGAAAGATTTTAATATAATTATCAATGAACCTTATATTCTAGATCTAGGATGATGTTTTACTTTACTAAAATCAACATAAATATTCTTTTCAGGATTTATTCATGGCTGGAACTGATACAAATGCAATTTCACTAGAGTGGGCATTGGCAGAGCTCATCAACCACCCAAGAGTGCTCAAGAAAGCAAGGGAGGAGATCGATCGAGCCGTCGGAAATCTACGAGTAGCCGGAGAATCGGATGTTCCAAATCTTCCATACATCCAAGCCATCATAAAAGAAACACTTAGGCTACACCCACCGGTGCCTTTGGTCACAAGAAAATCTGTACAACAATGTAAGATTGGGGGATATGACATCCCTACAAACACAATGCTACATGTGAATGTTTGGGCCATTGGAAGGGACCCAAAGAACTGGGAAAGCCCACTAGACTTCTGGCCTGAAAGATTCTTGCAACTCGGTGAGGACGATGGCCAGATGAGTGCAGTGGATGTTGATGTTAGGGGCCAACATTTTCAACTGCCATTTGGGTCTGGGAGGAGGGTGTGTCCTGGTACGAACTTGACCATGAAAATGTTGCCTGGGGTACTTGCGGCTTTGATTCAGTGCTTCGATTGGAAGGTTGATGGGTCTGATTGCAAGAGGATGAATGGTTATGATGTTCTTGAAATGGATGAACGGCCTGGATTGACTGCTCCGAGGGCGCATGATCTTGTGTTTGTTCCTGTTGCCCGCTTCAGCCCATTCAACATCCTTGACCCATAAAGCAAACTTTTTTATTTATATGTTGGTCATAAAAATATTGTTAAAGTTTATTGTGTGTGTGTTGTAGTAATACCCGTAAAGGGAAAATAACTTTAATGTATCTTTCTATTTTACAGCTTTAATGAGAAAGAAATAGCTTCTGTTTTTCTTAGTTCTGATGGGACAAAATAGTAAATGATAAGGCTAACAAAGTAATGCTTATTTTGATATTAATCAAAGCCAACAATAATGTTGCCCAAATTTACCGAGTTATTTATTTTCGTTTTTAGACATGAATTATTGATCTTGATTCATGTTTGTGTGCTGCAACAGGTCAGCCCGGATCTCTACAGTGACAACAACACAAGACTGTTTACCTACTGGACTGTGTTTGGATGAAGAAATTCAAAATTTATAGAATTTTAAAATGACGGAATTTCGATTTCTATCATTTCAATTTCTGGCAATTGAAGATTTCAGTGTTTGGATTTATGTATGTCGAATTTTGTAAATGGCACTATGGAAATTGTGAAATAACTGCTGAGAAATTGACAATTCCTGTCACATCCTGGATCGCTCCGCCGTAGCACGATATTGTCCGCTTTGGGCCTCCCTCTCTGTCCTCACGGTTTTGTTTTTGGTAGCTCACGAGCAACTATCCAGTGGGTCACCTATCCTAGGATTGCTTTAGCCCCAACTCACTTAACTTCGGAGTTCCCATGACTCCGAAGCCAGTGAGCTCTCAAAAGGCCTCGTGCTAGATGGAGGCGAGTATGTATATATAAGGCAGATCACCCCTTCTCCGTTGGTCGATGTGGGATGTTACAATTCCCTTGTTTGACAACTTAAGCACGGAATTTATTAAATGACGCACATGAAAAATCGTGGAAATTGAGGCATCAAATTCCTGAGTTTAATTTCTACCAAAATAGGCATCATTTCACAATTTTCATAGTGCGGGAATTCATATTTTCTTGTGTGCCAAAACTTACATAAAAAAACAACGCAAAACTTTTCATTTTTTTTTATATAAAAAAAACAGTGCCAAAATTCATTTCACAATTATTGTTTGTACAATGATCTCTTTTATGGTTACGCTAGTACAATGGTATTATGATAATTTTTGTGTTAAAGAGCCTTCACATGATTGGGATGAAGAAATGTGATCTTATTTGAACCATATGTACAAGGGAAAAAAAGTTGATTATATTGATCAATTCCGAATTAGCAAAAGTGCATTCGAAAAGTTATGTAGAATTTGGTTCGAACAAGAAATATTTCAATTGAAGAATCTGTAGCAATATTATTTGAAAATAATTGCTCACAACTTGAAATTAGAGTCATTGGTTTTGACTATTACTGTTCAATTGAAATAATTAGTCGGCAATTTAATAGTCTTATATGCAATGATGAGAATTAGTGAATAATACGTAAAATTTCAGCCAAGTATTGTTGGGAGTTCTGAAAGAAGCAAATGACAATGGTTTGAGGTACTTATATAATTGTAAACCAAAAAAAAAAATATTTATTTTTCAACTAGTTATCTTAAGTTTCATACTTATACTGTTTTATATTTCATGTTTAGAATTGTCTTGGGGCACTTGATGGAACTCACATTCCTGTAACAGTGTTAGCAGAAGAAGGACCAAGATATCAAAATATTTAATTTTTGTCATTTACAATTTACATGAGCTATCCAAACATTGAAATTTTGAATTCAAGCATTTACAAAATTCGACATACATAAATCCAAACATTAAAATCTTCAATTGCCAGAAATTGAAATGACGGAAATCTAAATTTCGTGATTTTAGAATTCTATGTAATTTGCAATTCCTTCATCCAAAAGATGTTTCTAAATCATCATTTTCTCATACTTTTTGGGTTTGCATTTTGGTTTCTCTAGTCTTCTTCGCTTATCTCATTGGTTTTTCCCCATTTTTATGGCTATGCTAATATGTTTTCCTTATGCTTCTTCTATATGATTATATTGCAGAGTGATGCATATCAAGCCACTGGTTGCTACAACCTCCTCTGCTCAGGCTTTATTCAAATCAACAATGAGATAGCAATGGGTGCAAGCATCTCTCCTGTGTCCGGCCTTCGAGGATCCCAATATGATATCAGTATAATCGTCTGGAAGGTAAAGGCCAAAGCCAATATTGGATCAGACCACATAATAGTATGAGGTAAAAGAAACCAAAAGAGAAGAAATGGAGCTAATAATAATCTGCTAAAGGAGGCATGTGAGGATGGATGAAAAAATATATATCCTCACACTTGCAATTTTTGAGGGTTGGGGGTCAGAAAATCATTGCGGTTAGGATGTATAGAATCTTTTGGCGTTTCCTTTTGATCACTGATTCCCATCACTGTGCAGAAAGGTCACCATAATGGGCAATAATTACCTGGTGAGTTGGGTCATATCTTGAAAGAGTATAGGAACCAAACCTGCTTCCAACATCTTCCACTTTTAGCAAGACAAAACAAAGATTCAATTAATCTTTCTGTGCATGCCAAAGCCCTAATCTGTTACACACCAATTTTAGAAACATGGGCTGCATAAAACTCAGACCACCCCCACCTCCAGCCGCAACCCAAGCCCCACTCCCACCCCTAGCCCTTAAACCCAGTAGCCTTCGTACAGTCGTCGACAACCCTGATGAGCCCTGGCCTTTCTTTCTGTCGAACCTCCAGCAGCTACAACCCACCATCTCCATCTCGCTGAATTCGCAAGCCATCAAATTTGGTTGCAGACCTTCGAGTACAAAACAAGAAAACAATGAATTTTTTTTTTCTTTCAATTTGTTGGTTTTTGAATTTGCAGAGAGAGGGGTGGGTTGGGTTCGGCTGGGGGTGGGAGTGGGGCCTGGGTTGCCACTGATGCTGGGGGTAGTCTAGGTTGTTGGTGAGAAGAAAATACAGAGGGGAGAGGGAGATCACAGAAAAAGGAAAGGGAGAGAGAGAGAGAGAGAGGGGGAGAATGAGGGAGAAGGTGGCTTGGGGATGATGGGTTTTTTATTTTTTTATTTTTTAAAATTTATTATATTTAAATATTCATATACACCTAATTTATTAAGAGAAGTATTGGTGGGGGATGGGTGAGGTCAAAGCCCTAAATCCATAATTTTTTAATTTTTAATTTTTTTTCTTCACACCTGGCACTTAGATTAGTCAAATAGTGGGTCCTATTGGTGCCACATCAGCTTTTTTAACATAATTTTTAACAGATTTGACGGTGAAGGGTAAAATGAGAATTGACCAATGTTTCAGGGTCCACTGTAGCAATTAAACCTTTTAAACAATGATTCATACAACACAGTTATGTTACCAATTAGTTCTTGATATGATTCTATTTATTTTGTCTTTTCTTATACAAACACTTGAACTAAGACATTGGTCGGGTGCATGAGTAAATACTTTTAAAGAAGGATTAACTACATTTTAGTCCCTAGAGGTTTAGTGTCAGTCTCGAAATGGGCCCCAAGGTTTCATTTAAGTCAATTTCTTACCCAACATTTCGAAGTATGACCAATTTACACCCGCCGTTACATTGAGCGTCAAAGTCAGACGTTAAATGTTGACGTGGCAGGCGTGAGACCCACCTCATAACCAAACAGCAGTTAGAAAGAGATGAGACGAAGGGCAATTTCGGCAAAAAAAAAAAAAAAACCAATGTTCGCCTTCTCTCTCAAATGCACGCGTTCCAAGGCAATTCCTCGATTACCCAGGCTTGGAAAAATCAAAGAAACTCAGAAACTGAGTTTTGTTCGTGTACTGAGAGAGACATAGAGGAGAGAAGAGGGTTTGTTCATGTTTTGGAGAGCAAATTTTTGAAATAGACTTGTTCGTGGAGAGGAAAAAGGAGCAAGGAAAAAAGTTAAGAGGAAACTGACGAAGAAGATCTGATTCGCTGGCCGGAATGGATGAAGAGGCGCCGATGTGTTGGTGCGGAAAGGCTGCTACAATTCGAATGTCTTGGACAGATTCGAATCCTGGGAGGCGATTTTCCATGTGTGTAGCAAAGGTACGTGAGACTAAGAAGGGTTTTAAGGGTTGTCAATTCTGGGCATGGTTTGATCCGGCCATGTGTGAACGGTCAAAGGCAGTGATTCCTGGGCTTCTAAAATCGTGGAATAAGCTGGAGAAATCAGTGGCAAAGGCAAGACAAAGAGAAAAGGTCGTTTGGGTGTTGTTGTTGGCTTCGTGGGTTCTATTTGCAAGCATCATTTTGGGAGGGATGTGTGGATGTGGAGTGAACAAAAAGAGGAGCTTGGAATTAGCTTCTGCCATTGAATGAATTGTTTGTGGATTATTTTTGTGATTTCGTGATTCTGTGATTCTGTAAGTCTGTAAGTATTGGGTTGTTAGTAGCATTTTGTAATGGTTTAATTGTTATGTACGGATTTAGGGTTTTCGGGTTAAGGGTTATGGGGTAAGGCTTAAGGGCTTAATTGCTGACTTTTTGTAACTTGGTAAGTGAATGGAATGGCAAAATTTGTAGAGAATTACATCTAAATGAAGTGAATGGCCATCTAAATTTGTGTGGTAGTGAAATAATGCAAAGGAATGCCAAAAACAATGTAGCATGGAAGTTAAAAAATGGATGCACTTGGAACAATCAAGTGAATGCCCAAAATAATGAAGTAAAGTGCCAACCCAAAAACTCAGAAAATTATGCATTCAAAATGGGCTCAAAATAGCCAGATAATAACATTGCATATCGTACATATTTCATGTCCATTCAATATAATTCCAAAATGGCAATTTCAGTGGATGTATTTGCATTCACAGTGGTTGAGGCTTATGTGAATGCCATTACATCCATAAAAAAAAGTCAGTAGTTAAGTTACGTAGGACCAATTTATCAAAAACAAAAACCTCCTAATCACAAACTGCCAGTCTAACAAAAAAAAGGTTAGTCATCAAATTCCTTTAACAGTGAGCTTCAATCTACAACATTTGATCCTGCAGTTGAAACAAAAGTTGATGGATGAGGACATGAAGTTGAGGCCGGTTGTGCTTCAAAAGTGGCACGCCCTTTTTTACTTGGTTTTGGCTGCAAAATGTTTAGGATGTTAACATTTTATTTGGATATTTACGAACATTGATAATAACCATCATAAAGACAAGTTACTTACCAGAGGCTTCCCTTTTTGCACACGCCTTGGAGGCTTGGATCTTTGCTTTAGGGTGGTTGGACCACCAGCTGGAGTGGATGTGGCAGATGGATCAATAGTGCTCTACAACATAAAAATGCTTATCAGTTAGCAACAAAAGCTTAGGGTTATTAAGGGATAAAATTGAACAAGATTGAGTTGCTATACTTGGGTATTTTTAGTACCCCTCTTCCTCTTAGTTGCAGGTTTGGGTTTTGGAGGAAGATTCCTATGACAAGTCCTCTTATTGTGCCCCTTTTTACCTCATTGGCCACATTTGACAGAGTCCTGTGTGTTGGGAATGCGAGACAATGCAGTTTCAGCTTGGTTGCTTGATGCTCTCATCTTCATTTTGCCCTTGTGCTCTCCCTCTTCTTTGTTTCTACATGGATATTTATGAACATTGACAATAACTTTTTTCCTTGCTCCTTTTTCCTCTCCACGAACAAGTCTACTTCAAAAATTTGCTCTCCAAAACACGAACAAACCCTCTTCTCTCCTCTATGTCTCTCTCAGTACACGAACAAAACTCAGTTTCTGAGTTTCTTTGATTTTTCCAAGCTTGGGTAATCGCAGAATTGCCTTGGAAAGCGTGCGTTGGAGAGAGAAGGCGAACGTTGGTTTTTTTTTTGGCCGAAATTGCCCTTCGTCTCGTCTCTTTCTAACTGTTGTTTGGTTATGAGGTGGGTCCCACGCCTGCCACGTCAGCATTTAACGTCTGACTTTGACGGTCAATGTAACGGTGGGTGTAAATTGGTCATACTTCGAAATATTGGGTAAGAAATTGACTTAAATGAAACCTTGGGGCCCATTTCGAGACTGACACTAAACCTCCAGGGACTAAAGTGTAGTTAATCCTTTAAAGAAATGCTAAATTCGAAATACCCCCTTATAACTCTATTCTATTTCTAGTTCCACTTAAAATATATAATTTTTTTCTTTTTGAAAAAACGTTTCTTTCTGCGTTTCCATGAAAGCAAAACCCAACCGAAAGAAAAAGTGGGAAACTCGGCCAGTTAAGTAAATTGAACAAACGCTTTTTTCTACAGCATTGCGTTGCGATTTGAGTTGAGACAATTGTGTTGTGTGGATACTGGAAAGGAGAGCGTGAAAGAAATGGCACCGTTGAAAGCTTTGGAGGCAGAGTACCGAATACTCGACCCCAATTTCCAGGCCTTTTGCGCCTCTCACGGTATTTTCTCAGGTGAGTTCCATTCCATCACTTGTAAAATTTGCTTTAAACCCAATAAAGTACATAAATTTCTATTTGGGGTCTCTTGGATTTTGATACCCAATAGAAAATATGAATAGCACAAGTTCAATTTTGTGTCTTTTTTTCTATTTGGTGCAGTGGAAGATTTCCTCATTCATGACCTCTATGAATTAGCTGCATTTGCAGAACACCAGCCTACATCTGAGAAACTAAAGCAGGTTTTTTTTTTTCCATAAGAATTTTATTTTTCACAGATTCATATTATGTTTTAACAGAGATACATTCACTTTAAACAATTATATCATGTTATGTTTGGGCTAGCAGGGCATTACTCAGGTCCTCTCTATTATTGATACTCAGCATCAACCATGGTTGAATGGTATGGAGCTTTTAGATGATGCTCTACATAACAAGCATGTACTGTCAACTGGGTGTGAAGGGTATGCTTAGCCCAAACACTGACCTATTCCTTTCACTGCTTTTAGACTTTTAGTAATACTAAATGTAATGTTTTTCGGGTTGCCATGAACCAGAATTGATTTGTTACTTGGAGGCGGATTACGTGAGGGACAATTAACTGAACTTGTTGGGCCATCTTCTTGTGGTAAAACACAAGTAAGTAATTCACTTTGTTCAGCAATTACAAAAGGTTATGATAGCAATGATTCAAATTTTCAGTTTACATGTCACAATCTTTTATTTGGGTTGGGATGTCATTGCTTAAGTACACTGTGCTGCGCCTACTTTGTGATAACCTAAATAAAGATTTAAGCATATCACTAATTCACTATTTATATTTGTGACAATAACGTGAGTAATCGTATGATATTTGCACAGATACTGGTAACAACATTTGAAAAGTATATTTAAATTCTTGGTAGTGTTCAGGTTTGCCTACTTGCTGCCTCAAATGTTGCAACGAAGCACATGGGTAATGTTGTATACCTGGACACAGGCAACTCTTTCTCACCCCAACGAATTGCCCAGTTTGTTGGTCATATCGCTGGCCGTGCCTTTGATGAGGTCATACCATCAGTTTTAGAGTAGAGTTTTCTTTATTTTGTTTGTTTCAGTTAGCCCTTTTATACAAGTGAACTACTGCACTCTCTGATACTATCTACATTGATTTTAACTGTAGGCTGGAAAAAGAATTTTTCAGAGGATAATGAACAGCATTGTCTGCCATTCTGTGTTTGACATCTTTACAATGTTCAATGTGTTACATCGGCTAGTGATCAATTTTCCATCTCAGGTTCACATTAACTAGATGAATTTCCTTCCCATTTCTGGGTAGAGTTTCAAATTTTCCTTTTATTGAACATATGATCTGGTTCCAGCTGCAGAAAGGAGGGCAGGTCCGGTTGCTTATTGTTGATTCGATCTCTTCACTAATTACCCCTATTCTTGGGAGCAGTGGTTCACAGGGTATAGATCATTGTATGCAAATCACAGTTTTCTTCAGTTTCTTGTTTGTTTCAATAATGTCTTTCCTTTTCTTTTCTCTTTTTCAAGTATTTCTCTCTTTTTTTTATTTTTAAGAAATTGTTTTTCATCCAAAGAAGGTTCACGTCAGTAGAAATGTTTTCTAATTTTCATATTTGTCCATTCATACAACTCAAAAATGTCATATGCAACTCGTGAAGATGAGAGATTGACTCATGCTTGTGGAATAACTGCAGGACGCGCCTTGATGATATCTGCTGGGTATATGTTAAAGAAATTGGCACATGAGCATAATGTTGCGGTACTGGTAAGTTTTCTCTTGGATACATGTTATGCACAATTCTCAGCTTAACATAATCCACAGGTGAACCACTGCCCTCTTAAAATTAACATAGAAAAGCTGTGGTTCTATAAAGTTCATTTTGACATGTAGAAAATATAATGTTTATAAATTTTTAAAGCTTGGATCAGTTTCCATTCCACTTCAAGCTTATTTGCGTCTCCATCATCATTTTGTTTATCACGACAGTAAATTTAGTTTGAAAGGGTTCATTGAATAGGTCTTTAGTTTATGCTTTCACCTTTGCAATAATTCTACAAATAAAATAAATGTGAAGGTGACCAATCACACAGTGGGTGGGGAAAGAGGTATTCCAAAACCTGCTCTTGGACAGACCTGGAAGAGCATCCCACATGTGAGGCTTCTACTTTCTGGTGATCATGGAAACAATGTCCGGAGTATTTCAGTGCTAAGACACCCATCAATGGTAAACTTATCCACATTTATCGTGATTGCGGTGCATATACTGTTTAAACCAAATTTGTGCACAGCTTTACTACTATTACTTTTTTTCCTCCCTTGTTGCAAATAATTCATTGTTTTTCGCTTACGGTTCAGATTAGCTGAAGAATGCTCCTGTCAAGGGGTAAACAGCTGCTCTGGCACCGAAGTCTCATAGTTAGCATTACTAATGCATCTTTATAACTTCTTGTATTGTTATAATCCTTTTCCTTTTCTAGGCTTCTGGCAAGGCTGCAAAGTTTTCGATTTAGGAGCAACATTATGGTTGCTTCAATTTGTACTTGCCCACTCTACACGAAAAGGTAGGAAGAGTGAACGATGTAGAAAATTCAAACTATTCCGCAACGCAACCGAAAATAGAAACAGAGAATTATAGCAATTATGGTTGATTCAAGTTGTACTTGTGTCCTACACGAAGGTTAGGAAGAGAGTCATTTTACAAAGCTGAAGCTGCTTTGTAACACAATACTGTTAACACCTTTATAGGAGTGCTCTGTTTTATTTATTAATTTTCTTCTCCTGGGATTGTCTTTTGTTCATTTATTTTTGCCTCGGAGTGCTCTCTTTTAGAGATTCTGAGAATTGGGGCTACATGTCTAGAATGCGTAGTTGTTTTTTTTTCTTTTTATTTATTTATAAATTTAAATTTTTACGAACTACAGGAAAACCGATTTTTTAGTGTATAGTTTGACATTCCATAGCTGTTGTTGTTGCCGCCACCATCATCGTCACACTACTGACTACTTGGCTCTCACCACCGCGGCCTTCATTGACATTGTTGTTGCCACTACCACCCCATCATCTCTAGAACCACCACTCTACTTCCTCACTGCCGCAACCGTAACTATCATGCAACCACCACTACTCATACCACTGCTGCCACCAACCCCGACCAACATCACCAACCAAACCACTTTCACCTCCGGCATTGCATTCAAATTCCATCATGATTCACATGTTATAAAAAAACAATAAAATTTGCAAATTCTAGGAAATTTCCAACTACTTTCAAATGTTATAACAACATGTTATCGGGAATTCTTCACTGCTGGGACAAAGATGAAAAATGGAGGAGGTTTTCTAGAAATTTTGCTTGATTTGTTGGAAAAAAGGGAGCGTAGAGGGTGAGGAGGTGATACTTACAAGAGTTCACATCAAAGCTCTAATTACGGTAAGGATTTATTATTATTTATTTTTTAAACAAGTGAAGTTGGTTTGCATTATGCGATTATTTTTTATTTTTTATATTTTGCTTTTTTGTAAGTGGATTATACGTTAGAAGTGTCGTGCATGCATTTTAGGACCTGTCATGTTTTGCACACGACAATTGATGCATGTAGCACTATGTGGCAAGGCATTTCTGGTGTACGCAAACGTGACGTGTGCAAAGTATAAAACTTCGTTATTTTCCTTTTGGCATTGCTAACTTCTGGATGCATATGCATGTAATCACGGAGTGATTATAGAATATTACAGTAGTATGGTCAGTAGTATATTTTGTATATGTGTTATAATATAAGTAGATATTTATTAATATTATTTTAGGAGATTTACTATTATACCCAATATATGAGCCCAAATTATATAAAAAAACCATATATGAAATGGACTTTAAAAATACACCCAAAGTCCATTTACAACATAACAAAAAGGCTTTTAATAGTCCAAGTTGCTTCAGTTCATAGCTTTAGCGCCGTTTCTCTCTAACCCTAGCAGAGAAACAAAATCTCCAACCTCTTCAGCGCCGCATCTTGGGGGGAGGTGGTCTGCCCCTCCTCCCCTCCCCTCCCCTCTTCCTCTTCTCTTCTCTTCCTCTTCCTGCTTCTTCCTCCTTGAAGCAAACTTCTCTCCTTCTCCCCCTTTTTCCAATCTGGTGGGATGAAGACCATGGGCATGATTTCCCCTATCACCACCATCTTTACCCTGCAGATCCTGCTCCATATCGACCCAAAATCCATGGCTCATCTGGATTCCTTCACATCCCCTTTGATCTGGCCTCATCCTTGGTTTGTAGCTGCAAATTGTGAATGCGCTTTGGCGCGTATTTATTGGAAGGTGTGTAGAGCTCTAGCTCGGGTGCTTGCACCACCTCCTTCCAGGTTCTTGGTTCTTTCCCTCTTGGCTGTGGAATGAGTTTTCTTATTCTCTATTTGTTAGCTGCTATCTTTTGGATGTATTGGTTGGGTTAACTCTGGATCTGCTAGTGAATCTTGGGGGGGCTATGTTTTGAGGGATGTTTGGCTTGGTTTATTGACCTACGGGTGTTCGGTTCTTCATGGTGGTGATTGGTGGTTTGTCCGTCTACAGTCATGGAGTCTCTCTTTGCTGCTGGTGGCGGCTTGGAGGTTCTCTTTAGTTGTGGCGGCTAGGTTTACTGTGTTTTATTTTATGTATGATATGTTTAATGTGGGCTACATGCCTCTTTGTGGGCTACATGCCTTTATATGGGCTACATGCCTTTATGTGGGCTACATGCCTTTTTGTTGGCTTTTGACGTTTTAGTTTTTGGCTTGGGAACATGATCTTCACGCTATACTGTATTGGTTTTAGCTAGATTTGTTCCTACTTGTTCTGTTAGTTTCCTGGCCGATGCTTTTGCTCGGCTTTGTTTGTATTGTTCTCTACCCCTTTAGGGGTTTGCAATGAATTGCAATTTCGACCAAAAAAAAAAAGAAAAAAAGAAGGCTTTTAACTTCTTTTAAGTTACAAAATTGCCATTGATTTCTTAAAACAAACCCAACCCCAAAACCTCATTAAAAAAACCCCAAAACACTCAATAGGGCATCAAAGTAATTTAATAATCAAAATTAAATTCAATAGAGCTTTTTGGGTTTGTTTATAGAAATTAAATGGTGTAGGGTTTATCTATATTATTAGTTCTAAGAATGGGTATATTACTAAATATCTCTATTATTTTATAATACCATATTATAAAACGAGTACAAGATAAATCACATGTACACATAGCCATACTACAATAATATTCTATAATTTCTTGTAATAACGGGTCTCACATTAAACAGTTTTCCTGTTAGCTTTGTGCGACATATATATAACGATGAAAGTCATGGGCCGTTTAATTAGAAACCCATCATGAGTTTGAATAATTATTATTTTGGAGTGCTACAACAATTCCATTTGAGAATAGTTGTAAATGTGATAAGATTACCAAACTTTATAAGGCCTAATTATGGAAACAACATGAATTGTATTTTTCAGGATTTCTTCACAGCTGGTACAGATACAACCGCCATTTCAATGGAGTGGGCGCTAGCAGAGCTCATCAACCACCCAAATGTGCTCAAGAAAGCGAGAGAAGAGATTGATCGAGTCATCAGAAATAAACAACTAGCCGTAGAATCGGACGGTCCAAACCTTCCATACATCCAAGCCATCATAAAAGAGACATTCAGGCTACACCTGCCGGTATGTTTGGTCACAAGAAGATGTGTACAACAATGTAAGATTGGAAAATATGTGATCCCAGAAAACACAATGCTCCTTGTGAATGCTTGGGCCATTGGAAGGGACCCAAAGTATTGGGAAAGCCCATTGGACTTTAGCCTTGAAAGATTCTTAACATAGCTCGATGGAGGAGGCAATCGAACGGCTAGAATTGATGTTAGGGGGCAACATTTTCAATTTTTGCCATTTGGGTTTGGGAGGAGGATATGCGCTGGTGTGAACTTAGCCATGTAAATGCTGCCTAGGCTACTTGGGGCTATGATCCAGTGCTTTGACTGGAAGGTATTTAGTCATAGTTTACCCAACAAATGGTTTAAATTAAATACTTGAGGGCTAGATGCAAGAGCCTTATTGCTCTAGTGGTTAAGAATATTTGTTACTTTTGCGCTTGAAATCTGTGCTCGAATACTCCCTTTCCAATATCACTTGTTAAACTTAACAAATAGCAAAAATCAATATATTTTTTTGGGGGGTTTCTTCATCAAAAAAATTGGGAGAGAGTGGGAGGTGGGTGGAGCCAGAAAGGAGAATTCAACATGGAAGATAGGGGAAAATATGGATGCCTCATGATGGGCTAAAGTGATTCCATCAAAGCCAATGGGTTCCCGCCACAATGAAGGTGGATTCCCTTTACCCCTATGATATCCAGGATCGAACCCTAATAGGATTTCTTTCCTCCAATATAACCACAAAAAACAACATTTTTAATATTAACCAAAAAGTGGACAAGAAAAATCAACGTTTTTAATATTCCCAATTCCTAATCAAAAGCTGTTGGCAACAATTGTTTTGCATCATTAACCAAAAAGTCTATATGAAAACAATTGTGATATTGTAACAAGGCAACAAATTTGAAAATGTAAATAATTGTTCAATCAACCCATAATTGGATCCAAGAAAATGAAGTGATTGGTGTGACACACTGATTAACCCTAAATAATGCGTTGGAGATAATGTTGTTGGTATGTGTCATCAATTTGGCCACTCAACTTCAACGGGCAGCGATGAATCTTCTTCCCTCGGTATAAAATTAGTCATATACCCATTATTAGCACTAATAATATAGCTAAATCATACACCATTTAATTTCTATAAACGAACTCAAAAAACAAAAACCCCCCAAAAAATGACTGCTGGCTCTATTGAATTTAATTTTGATTATTAAATTACTTTGATGCCCTATTGAGTGTTTTGGGTTTTTTTTATGAGATTTTGGGGTTGGGTTTGTTTTAAGAAATCAACGGTGGTTTTGTAATTTAAAAGAAGTTAAAAGCTTTTTTGTTATGTTGTAAATGTGCTTTGGGGGATCAATTCCATCACTTAGGGTTTGTTTGGTATTCTACTTTGATCCAATTTTATAAACTCAAAAACAGATTTGAAGTCCAAATCCACAAAAATTGTAGGCCAATTTTTTAAAACCGGAACCAAAAAAAAAAAAAAACTCAGAAACACCCTCATTATTGAAAATAAAAAAAAATTGAAAACAAACAATCCCATTGCACAGTTAGCTAGTCTTCTCACAACTAAGTGTTGGAATTTTAGGAGGTGTGATGTGTGTTGCTTTGAAATCGTTGTTAGTTTATAGGATGAAGGAATTTAGGACAATAAGACAATAGGAATGGAAAACTTTTTCTAAGAGTAACTGATAGCAAAGTTGAATGAAGACATAGGAAGAAACTTTGAGAAGAAGCTTGCAATTTCTTTTATTAATTTTCTCTCTTTTTCCAATCTACTTTACAATGAACAATATCTAATATTTATAAGACATAAGCACTTAGCTTCTTAGCTACGACTTAACAAACACGTGACCCACGTGAACTTCTAACTAACTAAACAATTCAGTGTGACCCACGTGAACTTCTAACTAACTAAACAATATAGCATGCAATGTCAGCATTATGTACATGTCTTTTTGCCAATCAGTAACAAGGTAATTTTATTTGAATGGAGGAGAAAAGTTACAAAGCTTTTAGAGACTTAGTGGGATACAAGACAGATTGGTAGTTTTCAAATTTTTTCTTGCTTGATTACATAAGTGGGCTCTTCTTTCTAAATTATGCTATAAATTCTGCTATCTTGTAAAAATCTCCACCAAATGTGCATTAGCCATGGCACTTGAGCTAGTCCTACTCATGATCCTCTTTCTTCTCTTAACTATCCCTCTTCTTCTCTTCCCAACCCTAACCTCCAAAATATTCCAAACCCACCTTCACCTCCCTCCAAGCCCCTTAGCTCTACCCATCATAGGGCACTACCACCTCCTCGGCCCTCTCATGCACCGCACCCTCCACAACCTCTCTATGCGCTTCGGCCCCTTATTCTCCCTCCGCCTCTTCTCGCTCCAGTGCGTCGTCGTTTCCTCAGCGGACCTAGTGAAAGAGTTCCTCAGCACCCATGAGCTCTCCTTCATATCCCATGCTCAGTCCTTCGCCATTGAACGCATAACCTACAATGCTTCCCTTGCATTTGCACCCTATGGACCTTACTGGAAGTTCATCAAGAAACTGACAATGAACGAGCTTCTAGGAAACCGTAGCATCAACAACTTAGTTTCCATTCGAACTCGAGAGTATCTTAGGCTTCTGAGGTTCTTGGCCAAGAAAGCTGAGAGTGGTGAAGCTGTGAATCTCACTGACGAGTTTCCGAAGCTTTGGAACAATGTGATCTTGCAGATGATTGTTGGGAATCGGGGTTTGAGCGCCGAATGTAGGGCGGTGCTGGCGGAGGAGGTGGTGGTGGTGGTGCGGCAGGCCACGAGGCTTTTGGGAGAGGTGAGTTTGTGTGATTTTTTTTGGGTTTGTAAGAAGTTAGATTTGGGAGGGTTTGTGAAGAGAATTGAAGAGACGCACAGGAGGTTTGATGTGTTGGTGGAAAAGGTAATTAGAGAACGAGAAGAGCTGAGAAAGAAGGAACGGATGGAAGAGGAGGAGGAAGTCAAGGATTTTCTTGATACATTGCTTGATGTGTTGGAGGAAGGGACTGTTGAGGTTGAATTTACAAGACTTCACATTAAGGCTCTAATTACGGTAACGATATCTATCTATAATTCTTAATTTACGTGTGGGGAGATTTAAGACAAAAAAATTGAAGAGAAGAAGAGAAGAACAAAAATGGAGAGAAAAGAAAGAGATGGACAGAAGAAGAAGAAGAAGAAGAAGAAAAAGAAAAGGGACAGAAGAAGAGAAGAAGGAAAAAATTGAGAGAAGAAGAAGAAAAGGGAGAGATGGGCAATTTTCGAAAAGGGAGAAGAAAAGGAAAAAAGTGAGAGATTGAGAGATGTAGAGAAGAGAAAAAAAAAGAGAGGGGGAGATGAGAAAGTGGAATGAAGGAAAAATAAAGATTTAAGCATATCACTAATTCACTATTTATATTTGTGACAATAACGTGAGTAATCGTATGATATTTGCACAGATACTGGTAACAACATTTGAAAAGTATATTTAAATTCTTGGTAGTGTTCAGGTTTGCCTACTTGCTGCCTCAAATGTTGCAACGAAGCACATGGGTAATGTTGTATACCTGGACACAGGCAACTCTTTCTCACCCCAACGAATTGCCCAGTTTGTTGGTCATATCGCTGGCCGTGCCTTTGATGAGGTCATACCATCAGTTTTAGAGTAGAGTTTTCTTTATTTTGTTTGTTTCAGTTAGCCCTTTTATACAAGTGAACTACTGCACTCTCTGATACTATCTACATTGATTTTAACTGTAGGCTGGAAAAAGAATTTTTCAGAGGATAATGAACAGCATTGTCTGCCATTCTGTGTTTGACATCTTTACAATGTTCAATGTGTTACATCGGCTAGTGATCAATTTTCCATCTCAGGTTCACATTAACTAGATGAATTTCCTTCCCATTTCTGGGTAGAGTTTCAAATTTTCCTTTTATTGAACATATGATCTGGTTCCAGCTGCAGAAAGGAGGGCAGGTCCGGTTGCTTATTGTTGATTCGATCTCTTCACTAATTACCCCTATTCTTGGGAGCAGTGGTTCACAGGGTATAGATCATTGTATGCAAATCACAGTTTTCTTCAGTTTCTTGTTTGTTTCAATAATGTCTTTCCTTTTCTTTTCTCTTTTTCAAGTATTTCTCTCTTTTTTTTATTTTTAAGAAATTGTTTTTCATCCAAAGAAGGTTCACGTCAGTAGAAATGTTTTCTAATTTTCATATTTGTCCATTCATACAACTCAAAAATGTCATATGCAACTCGTGAAGATGAGAGATTGACTCATGCTTGTGGAATAACTGCAGGACGCGCCTTGATGATATCTGCTGGGTATATGTTAAAGAAATTGGCACATGAGCATAATGTTGCGGTACTGGTAAGTTTTCTCTTGGATACATGTTATGCACAATTCTCAGCTTAACATAATCCACAGGTGAACCACTGCCCTCTTAAAATTAACATAGAAAAGCTGTGGTTCTATAAAGTTCATTTTGACATGTAGAAAATATAATGTTTATAAATTTTTAAAGCTTGGATCAGTTTCCATTCCACTTCAAGCTTATTTGCGTCTCCATCATCATTTTGTTTATCACGACAGTAAATTTAGTTTGAAAGGGTTCATTGAATAGGTCTTTAGTTTATGCTTTCACCTTTGCAATAATTCTACAAATAAAATAAATGTGAAGGTGACCAATCACACAGTGGGTGGGGAAAGAGGTATTCCAAAACCTGCTCTTGGACAGACCTGGAAGAGCATCCCACATGTGAGGCTTCTACTTTCTGGTGATCATGGAAACAATGTCCGGAGTATTTCAGTGCTAAGACACCCATCAATGGTAAACTTATCCACATTTATCGTGATTGCGGTGCATATACTGTTTAAACCAAATTTGTGCACAGCTTTACTACTATTACTTTTTTTCCTCCCTTGTTGCAAATAATTCATTGTTTTTCGCTTACGGTTCAGATTAGCTGAAGAATGCTCCTGTCAAGGGGTAAACAGCTGCTCTGGCACCGAAGTCTCATAGTTAGCATTACTAATGCATCTTTATAACTTCTTGTATTGTTATAATCCTTTTCCTTTTCTAGGCTTCTGGCAAGGCTGCAAAGTTTTCGATTTAGGAGCAACATTATGGTTGCTTCAATTTGTACTTGCCCACTCTACACGAAAAGGTAGGAAGAGTGAACGATGTAGAAAATTCAAACTATTCCGCAACGCAACCGAAAATAGAAACAGAGAATTATAGCAATTATGGTTGATTCAAGTTGTACTTGTGTCCTACACGAAGGTTAGGAAGAGAGTCATTTTACAAAGCTGAAGCTGCTTTGTAACACAATACTGTTAACACCTTTATAGGAGTGCTCTGTTTTATTTATTAATTTTCTTCTCCTGGGATTGTCTTTTGTTCATTTATTTTTGCCTCGGAGTGCTCTCTTTTAGAGATTCTGAGAATTGGGGCTACATGTCTAGAATGCGTAGTTGTTTTTTTTTCTTTTTATTTATTTATAAATTTAAATTTTTACGAACTACAGGAAAACCGATTTTTTAGTGTATAGTTTGACATTCCATAGCTGTTGTTGTTGCCGCCACCATCATCGTCACACTACTGACTACTTGGCTCTCACCACCGCGGCCTTCATTGACATTGTTGTTGCCACTACCACCCCATCATCTCTAGAACCACCACTCTACTTCCTCACTGCCGCAACCGTAACTATCATGCAACCACCACTACTCATACCACTGCTGCCACCAACCCCGACCAACATCACCAACCAAACCACTTTCACCTCCGGCATTGCATTCAAATTCCATCATGATTCACATGTTATAAAAAAACAATAAAATTTGCAAATTCTAGGAAATTTCCAACTACTTTCAAATGTTATAACAACATGTTATCGGGAATTCTTCACTGCTGGGACAAAGATGAAAAATGGAGGAGGTTTTCTAGAAATTTTGCTTGATTTGTTGGAAAAAAGGGAGCGTAGAGGGTGAGGAGGTGATACTTACAAGAGTTCACATCAAAGCTCTAATTACGGTAAGGATTTATTATTATTTATTTTTTAAACAAGTGAAGTTGGTTTGCATTATGCGATTATTTTTTATTTTTTATATTTTGCTTTTTTGTAAGTGGATTATACGTTAGAAGTGTCGTGCATGCATTTTAGGACCTGTCATGTTTTGCACACGACAATTGATGCATGTAGCACTATGTGGCAAGGCATTTCTGGTGTACGCAAACGTGACGTGTGCAAAGTATAAAACTTCGTTATTTTCCTTTTGGCATTGCTAACTTCTGGATGCATATGCATGTAATCACGGAGTGATTATAGAATATTACAGTAGTATGGTCAGTAGTATATTTTGTATATGTGTTATAATATAAGTAGATATTTATTAATATTATTTTAGGAGATTTACTATTATACCCAATATATGAGCCCAAATTATATAAAAAAACCATATATGAAATGGACTTTAAAAATACACCCAAAGTCCATTTACAACATAACAAAAAGGCTTTTAATAGTCCAAGTTGCTTCAGTTCATAGCTTTAGCGCCGTTTCTCTCTAACCCTAGCAGAGAAACAAAATCTCCAACCTCTTCAGCGCCGCATCTTGGGGGGAGGTGGTCTGCCCCTCCTCCCCTCCCCTCCCCTCTTCCTCTTCTCTTCTCTTCCTCTTCCTGCTTCTTCCTCCTTGAAGCAAACTTCTCTCCTTCTCCCCCTTTTTCCAATCTGGTGGGATGAAGACCATGGGCATGATTTCCCCTATCACCACCATCTTTACCCTGCAGATCCTGCTCCATATCGACCCAAAATCCATGGCTCATCTGGATTCCTTCACATCCCCTTTGATCTGGCCTCATCCTTGGTTTGTAGCTGCAAATTGTGAATGCGCTTTGGCGCGTATTTATTGGAAGGTGTGTAGAGCTCTAGCTCGGGTGCTTGCACCACCTCCTTCCAGGTTCTTGGTTCTTTCCCTCTTGGCTGTGGAATGAGTTTTCTTATTCTCTATTTGTTAGCTGCTATCTTTTGGATGTATTGGTTGGGTTAACTCTGGATCTGCTAGTGAATCTTGGGGGGGCTATGTTTTGAGGGATGTTTGGCTTGGTTTATTGACCTACGGGTGTTCGGTTCTTCATGGTGGTGATTGGTGGTTTGTCCGTCTACAGTCATGGAGTCTCTCTTTGCTGCTGGTGGCGGCTTGGAGGTTCTCTTTAGTTGTGGCGGCTAGGTTTACTGTGTTTTATTTTATGTATGATATGTTTAATGTGGGCTACATGCCTCTTTGTGGGCTACATGCCTTTATATGGGCTACATGCCTTTATGTGGGCTACATGCCTTTTTGTTGGCTTTTGACGTTTTAGTTTTTGGCTTGGGAACATGATCTTCACGCTATACTGTATTGGTTTTAGCTAGATTTGTTCCTACTTGTTCTGTTAGTTTCCTGGCCGATGCTTTTGCTCGGCTTTGTTTGTATTGTTCTCTACCCCTTTAGGGGTTTGCAATGAATTGCAATTTCGACCAAAAAAAAAAAGAAAAAAAGAAGGCTTTTAACTTCTTTTAAGTTACAAAATTGCCATTGATTTCTTAAAACAAACCCAACCCCAAAACCTCATTAAAAAAACCCCAAAACACTCAATAGGGCATCAAAGTAATTTAATAATCAAAATTAAATTCAATAGAGCTTTTTGGGTTTGTTTATAGAAATTAAATGGTGTAGGGTTTATCTATATTATTAGTTCTAAGAATGGGTATATTACTAAATATCTCTATTATTTTATAATACCATATTATAAAACGAGTACAAGATAAATCACATGTACACATAGCCATACTACAATAATATTCTATAATTTCTTGTAATAACGGGTCTCACATTAAACAGTTTTCCTGTTAGCTTTGTGCGACATATATATAACGATGAAAGTCATGGGCCGTTTAATTAGAAACCCATCATGAGTTTGAATAATTATTATTTTGGAGTGCTACAACAATTCCATTTGAGAATAGTTGTAAATGTGATAAGATTACCAAACTTTATAAGGCCTAATTATGGAAACAACATGAATTGTATTTTTCAGGATTTCTTCACAGCTGGTACAGATACAACCGCCATTTCAATGGAGTGGGCGCTAGCAGAGCTCATCAACCACCCAAATGTGCTCAAGAAAGCGAGAGAAGAGATTGATCGAGTCATCAGAAATAAACAACTAGCCGTAGAATCGGACGGTCCAAACCTTCCATACATCCAAGCCATCATAAAAGAGACATTCAGGCTACACCTGCCGGTATGTTTGGTCACAAGAAGATGTGTACAACAATGTAAGATTGGAAAATATGTGATCCCAGAAAACACAATGCTCCTTGTGAATGCTTGGGCCATTGGAAGGGACCCAAAGTATTGGGAAAGCCCATTGGACTTTAGCCTTGAAAGATTCTTAACATAGCTCGATGGAGGAGGCAATCGAACGGCTAGAATTGATGTTAGGGGGCAACATTTTCAATTTTTGCCATTTGGGTTTGGGAGGAGGATATGCGCTGGTGTGAACTTAGCCATGTAAATGCTGCCTAGGCTACTTGGGGCTATGATCCAGTGCTTTGACTGGAAGGTATTTAGTCATAGTTTACCCAACAAATGGTTTAAATTAAATACTTGAGGGCTAGATGCAAGAGCCTTATTGCTCTAGTGGTTAAGAATATTTGTTACTTTTGCGCTTGAAATCTGTGCTCGAATACTCCCTTTCCAATATCACTTGTTAAACTTAACAAATAGCAAAAATCAATATATTTTTTTGGGGGGTTTCTTCATCAAAAAAATTGGGAGAGAGTGGGAGGTGGGTGGAGCCAGAAAGGAGAATTCAACATGGAAGATAGGGGAAAATATGGATGCCTCATGATGGGCTAAAGTGATTCCATCAAAGCCAATGGGTTCCCGCCACAATGAAGGTGGATTCCCTTTACCCCTATGATATCCAGGATCGAACCCTAATAGGATTTCTTTCCTCCAATATAACCACAAAAAACAACATTTTTAATATTAACCAAAAAGTGGACAAGAAAAATCAACGTTTTTAATATTCCCAATTCCTAATCAAAAGCTGTTGGCAACAATTGTTTTGCATCATTAACCAAAAAGTCTATATGAAAACAATTGTGATATTGTAACAAGGCAACAAATTTGAAAATGTAAATAATTGTTCAATCAACCCATAATTGGATCCAAGAAAATGAAGTGATTGGTGTGACACACTGATTAACCCTAAATAATGCGTTGGAGATAATGTTGTTGGTATGTGTCATCAATTTGGCCACTCAACTTCAACGGGCAGCGATGAATCTTCTTCCCTCGGTATAAAATTAGTCATATACCCATTATTAGCACTAATAATATAGCTAAATCATACACCATTTAATTTCTATAAACGAACTCAAAAAACAAAAACCCCCCAAAAAATGACTGCTGGCTCTATTGAATTTAATTTTGATTATTAAATTACTTTGATGCCCTATTGAGTGTTTTGGGTTTTTTTTATGAGATTTTGGGGTTGGGTTTGTTTTAAGAAATCAACGGTGGTTTTGTAATTTAAAAGAAGTTAAAAGCTTTTTTGTTATGTTGTAAATGTGCTTTGGGGGATCAATTCCATCACTTAGGGTTTGTTTGGTATTCTACTTTGATCCAATTTTATAAACTCAAAAACAGATTTGAAGTCCAAATCCACAAAAATTGTAGGCCAATTTTTTAAAACCGGAACCAAAAAAAAAAAAAAACTCAGAAACACCCTCATTATTGAAAATAAAAAAAAATTGAAAACAAACAATCCCATTGCACAGTTAGCTAGTCTTCTCACAACTAAGTGTTGGAATTTTAGGAGGTGTGATGTGTGTTGCTTTGAAATCGTTGTTAGTTTATAGGATGAAGGAATTTAGGACAATAAGACAATAGGAATGGAAAACTTTTTCTAAGAGTAACTGATAGCAAAGTTGAATGAAGACATAGGAAGAAACTTTGAGAAGAAGCTTGCAATTTCTTTTATTAATTTTCTCTCTTTTTCCAATCTACTTTACAATGAACAATATCTAATATTTATAAGACATAAGCACTTAGCTTCTTAGCTACGACTTAACAAACACGTGACCCACGTGAACTTCTAACTAACTAAACAATTCAGTGTGACCCACGTGAACTTCTAACTAACTAAACAATATAGCATGCAATGTCAGCATTATGTACATGTCTTTTTGCCAATCAGTAACAAGGTAATTTTATTTGAATGGAGGAGAAAAGTTACAAAGCTTTTAGAGACTTAGTGGGATACAAGACAGATTGGTAGTTTTCAAATTTTTTCTTGCTTGATTACATAAGTGGGCTCTTCTTTCTAAATTATGCTATAAATTCTGCTATCTTGTAAAAATCTCCACCAAATGTGCATTAGCCATGGCACTTGAGCTAGTCCTACTCATGATCCTCTTTCTTCTCTTAACTATCCCTCTTCTTCTCTTCCCAACCCTAACCTCCAAAATATTCCAAACCCACCTTCACCTCCCTCCAAGCCCCTTAGCTCTACCCATCATAGGGCACTACCACCTCCTCGGCCCTCTCATGCACCGCACCCTCCACAACCTCTCTATGCGCTTCGGCCCCTTATTCTCCCTCCGCCTCTTCTCGCTCCAGTGCGTCGTCGTTTCCTCAGCGGACCTAGTGAAAGAGTTCCTCAGCACCCATGAGCTCTCCTTCATATCCCATGCTCAGTCCTTCGCCATTGAACGCATAACCTACAATGCTTCCCTTGCATTTGCACCCTATGGACCTTACTGGAAGTTCATCAAGAAACTGACAATGAACGAGCTTCTAGGAAACCGTAGCATCAACAACTTAGTTTCCATTCGAACTCGAGAGTATCTTAGGCTTCTGAGGTTCTTGGCCAAGAAAGCTGAGAGTGGTGAAGCTGTGAATCTCACTGACGAGTTTCCGAAGCTTTGGAACAATGTGATCTTGCAGATGATTGTTGGGAATCGGGGTTTGAGCGCCGAATGTAGGGCGGTGCTGGCGGAGGAGGTGGTGGTGGTGGTGCGGCAGGCCACGAGGCTTTTGGGAGAGGTGAGTTTGTGTGATTTTTTTTGGGTTTGTAAGAAGTTAGATTTGGGAGGGTTTGTGAAGAGAATTGAAGAGACGCACAGGAGGTTTGATGTGTTGGTGGAAAAGGTAATTAGAGAACGAGAAGAGCTGAGAAAGAAGGAACGGATGGAAGAGGAGGAGGAAGTCAAGGATTTTCTTGATACATTGCTTGATGTGTTGGAGGAAGGGACTGTTGAGGTTGAATTTACAAGACTTCACATTAAGGCTCTAATTACGGTAACGATATCTATCTATAATTCTTAATTTACGTGTGGGGAGATTTAAGACAAAAAAATTGAAGAGAAGAAGAGAAGAACAAAAATGGAGAGAAAAGAAAGAGATGGACAGAAGAAGAAGAAGAAGAAGAAGAAAAAGAAAAGGGACAGAAGAAGAGAAGAAGGAAAAAATTGAGAGAAGAAGAAGAAAAGGGAGAGATGGGCAATTTTCGAAAAGGGAGAAGAAAAGGAAAAAAGTGAGAGATTGAGAGATGTAGAGAAGAGAAAAAAAAAGAGAGGGGGAGATGAGAAAGTGGAATGAAGGAAAAATAATATTAAAAGAGAGAGAGAGAGAGAGAGAGATAAGGAAAAGAAGAAAGAACAAAAAAAATAAGGCATTAGTCTTTGTCTGTTGGTGTTGGGGATATGAGATGTAAAAATATATATATATTTTATAAAATTATAGAATTACCCTTTTTAACGAGTGGATGCGAATATTCGCGAATTGACCCAACACAACCCGTTAGCTTAACGGGTGGTTAATGGGTTCACCCGTTTCAACTTGACCCATTAAGCTCAACCCAAATACTAATAATTTGATGCGAATTCATGTCGTGTTAATGGGTCGTGTGCAATATTGTTAGCTCTAATTGGTATATGAGTTACTTTGCCTTGATATTGTTGAAAGATTTTAATATAATTATCAATGAATCTTATATTCTCGATCTAGGATGATGTTTTACTTTACTAAAAACAACATAAATATTCTTTTCAGGATTTATTCACGGCTGGAACTGACACAAATGCAATTTCACTAGAGTGGGCATTGGCAGAGCTCATCAACCACCCAAGAGTGCTCAAGAAAGCAAGGGAAGAGATCGATCGAGCTGTCGGAAATCAACGAGTAGCCGGAGAATTGGATGTTCCAAATCTTCCATACATCCAAGCCATCATAAAAGAAACATTTAGGCTACACCCACCAGTGGCTGTGGTCATAAGAAACTGTGTACAACAATGTAAGATTGGGGAATATGACATCCCTACAAACACAATGCTACATATGAATGTTTGGGCCATTGGAAGGGACCCAAAGAATTGGGAAAGCCCACTGGACTTCTGGCCTGAAAGATTCTTGCAACTCGGTGAGGACGATGGCCGGATGAGTGCAGTGGATGTTGATGTTAGGGGCCAACATTTTCAACTCATGCCATTTGGGTCTGGGAGGAGGAAGTGTCCTGGTATGAACTTGACCATGAAAATGTTGCCTGGGGTACTTGCGGCTTTGATTCAGTGCTTCGATTGGAAGGTTGATGGGTCTGATTGCAAGAAGATGAATGGTGATGATGTTCTTGAAATGGATGAACGGCCTGGAATGACTGCTCCGAGGGCGCATGATCTTGTGTGTGTTCCTGTTGCCCGCTTCAGCCCACTCAAAATCCTTGACCCATAAGGCAAACTTTTTTATTTATATGTTCATAAAAATATTCTGAAAGTTTATTGTGTGTGTTGTAGTAATACCCTTAAAGGGAAAATAACTTTAATGTATCTTTGTATTTTACAGCTTTAATGAGAAATAGCTTATGTTTTTCTTAGTTCTGATTGGAAAAAAGGTAGGAAGAGTGAACGATGTCATGTTTTGCACACGACAATTGATGCATGTAGGACTATGTGGCAAGGCATTTCTTGTGTACGCAAACGTGGCATGTGCAAAGTATAAAACTTTGTTATTTTCTTTTTGGCATTGCCAACTTCTGGATGCATATGCATGTAATTACGGAGTGATTATAGAATATTACAGTAGTACGGTCATCTAGTATATTTTGTATATGTGTTATAATATAAGTAGATATTTATTAATATTATTTTGAAAGATTTACTATTATACCCAATATAGGAGACCAAATTAAAAAAAACAAACCCTATATGAAATGGACTTTAGATATACAACCAAAGTCCATTTACAACATAACAAAAAGGCTTTTAACTTCTGTTAAATTACAAAATTGCCATTGATTTCTTAAAACAAACCCAACCCCAAAACCTCATAAAAAAAAACCCAAAACACTCAATAGGACATCAAAGTAATTTAATCATCAAAATTAAATTCAATAGAGCTTTTTGGGTTTGTTTATAGAAATTAAATGGTGTAGGGTTTATCTATATTATTAGTGCTAAGAATGGGTATATGACTAAATATCTCTATTATTTTCTAATACCATATTATAAAACGAGTACAAGATATATCATGTGTACACATAGCCATGCTACCATAATATTCTATAATTTCTTGTAATAACGGGTGTCACATTAGACAGTTTTCCTTTTAGCTTTGTGTGACATATGTATAACGATGAAAGTCATGGGCCGTTTAATTAGAAACCCATCATGAGTTTGAATAATAATTAGGGCTTCCTAGATATAGATCCATTTTCATCAAGATGTAATGGATGCAGTCCACATGCTCTCTCTTTTCAATTGCAGTCCAGTCTCACCAATTAAGCAAATAGTATGTCCATAATTTTTAAAAAATTTACAGGATATGCCACTATCATAAATGGAATTATATGAAAACACTTTCCTAAAATTCAGTGTTTCCTTATATATATAATGCATTTTCCTTGTATATATAATGTGTGTGTATGTGTATGCATTTCCTTATATATATAATGCGTTTTTCTTGTATATATATGTGCCTACCTTACAGGTATGTGTTTTTTTTTCTTGAGTTATATATATATATACACACACCCACACACGTACCTGCCTTCCATGTAATAGGTTTTTTTTTTTTTTCCAAAGAAATTTTGTATACATATACATACGTACCTGCCTTCCATGTAATTGTTTGTTTTGGTTTTCCAAAAAAAGTTTGTACGGATTTTTATCTCTGTTGAGTTTAAAGATCTATACCAAGATATTATATGAGTTCAATTACCTGGGATAGAGGGTATAACTACCTAGACTAGAGGTAATTTATGGATTTAATTACCTGGACCATAGGTAATTTATGGGTTTAATTACCTGCATACGAGGTGTATGTACAGGTACCTTACCTATTGTTAAGGTATGAAATTTTCAAGAACTCTTATTACAAATTTTGATGTCGATATATCTTGCGAAATTTTCAAAATTCAATAAATAGATTTGCAATTAAATTCAAATCAAATATGATAATTAATGTCCTACAAATCAATAACTTATCAGTTTTACAAATTCATAATTTACCTTATTTATGTTTTAGGTGCATAATTGGAACAAAAAATTAAAAATTAAAAAAAAGTAAATATCAATAAATCAAAAAAGGCATGTAATCTTATGTGGCGCAAAAGTCAAAGGATTTGGATCAACAACTTATGCGTGGATTGCACCCAATATCTCTCCTCATAATTTTCTATAATAATTATTTTGGAGTGCTACAACAATTCCATTTGAGAATAGTTGTAAATGTGATAAGATTACCAAACTTTATAAGGCCTAATTATGGACACAACATGAATTGTATTTTTCAGGATTTCTTCACAGCTGGTACAGATACAACCGCTATTTCAATGGAGTGGGCGCTAGCAGAGCTCATCAACCACCCAAATGTGCTAGAATTGGACTTTAGCCTTGGAAAGATTCTTAACATAGCTCGATGGAGGAGGCAATCGAACGGCTAGAATTGATGTTGGGGGCAACATTTTCAATTTTTGCCATTTGGGTCTGGGAGGAGGATATGCCCTGGTGTGAACTTAGCCATGTAAATGCTGCCTAGGCTACTTGGGGCTATGATCCAGTGCTTTGACTGGAAGGTATTTAGTCATAGTTTACCCAACAAATGGTTTAAATTAAATACTTGAGGGCTAGATACAAGAGCCTTATTGCTGAAGTGGTTAAGAATATTTCTTACCTTTGCACTTGAAATCTGAGCTCGAATACTCCCTTTCCAATATCACTTGTTAAACTTAACAAATAGCAAAAATCAATATATTTTTTTGGAGGGTTTCTTCATCAAAAAAAAAATTGGGAGAGAGTGGGAGGTGGGTGGAGCCAGAAAGGAGAATTCAACATGGAAGATAGGGGAAAATATGGATGCCTCATGATGGGCTAAAGTGATTCCATCAAAGCCAATGGGTTCCCGCCACAGTGAAGGTGGATTCCCTTTCCCCCCTATGATATCCAGGTTTGAACCCTAGTAGGATTTCTTTCCTCCAATATAACCACAAAAAACAACATTTTAAATATTAACCAAAAAGTGTACAAGAAAAAACAACGTTTTTAATATGGGTATACTGCCGAATTGACCCCTGAACTTGTACATAACTCTCAATTTACCCCATGACCTTTTTTTTTTAGCCAATTACAGGCTCGAATTAAATTTTATTATCAATGTTCCCCCCACCGTCAAAATTCGATCATTTCATCCAATTTGCCGTTAAATATGAGGGCAAATTGGTCATTTCATATGTTAAAAATAATTAAATACTGTAAAATACAATAGTATGACATATAAAATGAAAAAAAAAATTTATTTTAATAAACAGAGGGTTGGGACCCACCCACCCTTTCTTCTTCCTCTCTGCCTCTCTCCCTACGACTCCCTCTCTCTCTCTCTGCAACCAAACACCAAACCCTTTCTTCCCTCTCTCCCTACGACTCCCTCTCTCTCTGCAACTCACTCCTCTCTGCAACCAAACACCAAAACCAAACACCAAACCCTTTCTTCCCTCTCTCCAACCAAACACCAAACACCAAACCCTTTCTTCAAACACCCTCTCTCTGCGACTCTGCCCCTCTCTCTCTCTCTCTCTCTCTCTCTCTCTTTATGCAACCAAACCCATCAGCCCCCCACCTCCAAACAGCCCCATTTTATTCAGATCTTGAATCCATTGATGAGTTGTGCGATTTAGGGTTGAGATTTTGGGAGAAGGGGCAATGAACTTGTGAGGTGAAGAGGTCTGGACCTTTAAGGCTGTGGGGAAAAAATCAAAGGGGAAAGGCGCGCGAATGGGTTTGCAGTGGTTATGGGTTCATTGGGGGGGGTGCCTGTGGGTGAAAAAAATCTGGGTTTGTTTGGGGGGTGGGTTTGTGGGTTCTGGGTTCATTGTGGGGTGGGTCTATGATGGGGGATGGGGGGAGCTCGAATGGGAAAGGGAGGGGAAGAGAGAGAGAGAGAGAGAGAGAGAGAGAGAGAGAGAGAGAGAGAGAGAGAGAGAGAGAGAGAGAAAGAAAGATGAGCTTGAGAAACTGCTTTGGCAAGAAAAAAAAAATGGTGGGATTTTGTTGCAGGTCAAGGGAAGATAGGTTGGAGAAGAAGACGCAGGGGGTGGGGTGGGTGGGTCCATAGGATTTTTTTCTTCTTTTTTTTCTTTAATTTTTTTTAAAATATTTTTTTTAATGATTTGATGGATTACTGGATGAAATGTTAATGATTTAGACGGCAGGGGGAACATTGATAATAAAATTTAATTCAAGCCCTTAATTCGCTAAAAAAAAAGGTCAGGGGGTAAATTGATAATTAGGTACAAGTTCAAGGGGCATTTCGGCATTATACCCTTTTTAATATTCCCAATTCCTAATCAAAAGCTGTTGGCAACAATTGTTTTGCATTATTAACCAAAAAGTCTATATGAAAACAGTTGTGATATTGTAACAAGGCAACAAATTTGAAAATGTAAATAATTGTTCAATCAACCCATAATTGGATCCAAGAAAATGAAGTGATTGGTGTGACACACCGATTAACCCTAAATAATGCGTTGGAGATAAGTTGTTGGTATGTGTCATCAATTTGGCCACCCAACTTCAACGGGCAGCGATGAATCTTTTTCCCTCGGTATAAAATTAGTCATATACCCATTATTAGCACTAATAATATAGATAAACCATACACCATTTAATTTCTATAAACAAACCCAAAAAAAAACCCCCCCAAAAATGACAGCTGGCTCTATTGAATTTAATTTTGATTATTACATTACTTTGATGCACTATTGAGTGTTTTGGGGTTGGGTTTGTTTTAAGAAATCAATGGTGGTTTTGTAATTTAAAAGAAGTTAAAAGCTTTTTTGTTATGTTGTAAATGTGCTTTGGGTGATCAATTCCATCACTTAGGGTTTGTTTGGTATTCTACTTTGATCCAATTTTATAAACTCAAAAACAGATTTGAAGTCCAAATCCACAAAAATTTAGGCCAATTTTTTAAAACCCGAACCCAAAAAAAAAAAAAAAAAACTCAAAAACACCCTCATTATTGAAAATAAAAAAATTGAAAACAAAAAATCCCATTACACAATTAGCTAGTCTTCTCACAACTAAGTGTTGGAATTTTAGGAGGTGTGATGTGTGTTGCTTTGATATCGTTGTTAGTTTATAGGATGAAGGAATTTAGGACAATAAGACAATAGGAATGGGAAACTTTTTCTAAGAGTAACTGATAGCAAAGTTGAATGAAGACATAGGAAGAAACTTTGAGAAGAAGCTTGCAATTTCTTTTATTAATTTTCTCTCTTTTTCCAATTTACTTTACAATGAACAGTATCTAATATTTATAACACATAAGCACTTAGTTTCTCAGCTACGACTTAACAAACACGTGACCCACGTGAACTTCTAACTAACTAAACAATTCAGCGTGACCCACGTGAACTTCTAACTAACTAAACAATTTAGCATGCCATGTCAGCATTATATACATGTCTTTTTGCCAATCAGTAACAAGGTAATTTTATTTGAATGGAGGAGAAAAGTTACAAAGCTTTTAGAGACTTAGTGGGATACAAGACAGATTGGTAGTTTTCATATTTTTTCTTGCTTGATTACATAAGTGGGCTGCTAGTGTTTAGGAAATACAACCACCGACTCTTCTTTCTAAATTATACTATAAATTCTGCTATCTTGTAAAAATCTCCACCAAATGTGCATTAGCCATGGCACTTGAGCTAGTCCTACTCATGATCCTCTTTCTTCTCTTAACTATCCCTCTTCTTCTCTTCCCAACCCTAACCTCCAAAATATTCCAAACCCATGTTCGTACCACTTTGCAAAACCCAAGGGAAGGTATCGTATAGTAGTGTAGCACGGAAGTCCGTGTGTTGTATCCACAGAGAGCAGTATAAAGAAAATAACAGATATTAAAAAGAACAAGTGTGATTGAGAGGTAGATTTCTGCAAGATTTGATTTAGGAAAAATTTAATTGATTAAAACACTAAGGCATTGGGGTTCCACTTTTAACATAAACATGCAACTCTTAATAATTTGATCCATAAAATATTTTCCAATGTAGTTGTTCAAAATAATTAAAGCTCTTTTTAATTTCCTTTAGAAGTATTCTAAGCATAACTTGTACCATTGGCAACAAACTATCAAAAAATAAACTTCATCAAAATTCTATTAATCTTTAGTAATTCTCTTCTCTTTTAAAAGTATGAAAGTTTTTTACTACATAATGAGAAAAACATGATTGAACCCATGAAATAGATTATCAAACATTCATCAATTAATTAAAAAAAAAACTACAAATTCCATTTGAACAAAAACTACAAAATCACATTAAAGCTTAAGTTTGGATCAAACTAATAAAAATTACATACTCATATTAAAAGCTTTCCCCCTAGCCTTTGCTAGGGAGTTAGTTCCCCATAAAATAAAACTAAAACAGAAATTTAGAACTAGAAGAATTGGAGGAAGGAGAGAGAGCTCAAGAGAAGATTGTGAGCTTGGTGTGTGTTTTGAAGCTTGAAAACTTCTCTATTTATAGGGCTAAGAGGGAGGAACATCATGATGAATTCCAACACCACCATTCCTATTCCAATACAATCCATAACTCCCACTTCATCTTGTCTAAGTTAGTGTGGTTGGAATCAATTCTTTTTCTTTTGTTTGCTTCCATCCCATACTTCTTTTCCTTTCAGCTTTTGGCAAGGGTGTGGCACTTCATGCATTCTTTTCAATTCTTTAGATGCTGCACCTCAAGCTTTCTTCACATGAGTTTTCAAAGGTGTTCAATTATGGCTGTCTTTTGCTGCCAACCCATGTGAGTTTTCTTTTGGTTGCTGGAAAAAACGATTCTTCTAAACCAGGCTTGGTGTAGGAAGGCCTGAGGTTTCAATATGTATCCAATGGGGCTCAAATTTTGATATGTCATAATAGACACCCATTGGAACAACATTTATGAAGAATGTATTCCCATCTGAGCAGTACAAGTGTACGTTTTGGGCCTTACAATTTGACTTCCGGAAATGGATTGGAATTGGCTTCATTTCTTTTCTTTCTTTTCTTTTTGCTTCACATGCATGCACATTCTTTCTCCTTAATAGCTCCAACATGCACCTATATAAAATCATGATATAAGAATAGAATGTAACAATTATTGCCCAATTGATAAGAGTTTGGGTGCCACTTCAAAGAGAGAGCTATCAAATAGAGAATTCAAATGAATTAGCCTATATTTCAATGAAGTGCAATCGGATTTGTAAAATGCAATGTAACATTCTAATTGGTGCAAAATTAATTAAAACAAAGTACTAACAAATATAGATTAGGGATAGAAATTGTAATCATTATGTGTTTATCAACCCACCTTCACCTCCCTCCAAGCCCCTTAGCTCTACCCATCATAGGCCACTACCACCTCCTCGGCCCTCTCATGCACCGCACCCTCCACAACCTCTCTTTCCGCTTCGACCCCTTATTCTCCCTCCGCCTCTTCTCGCTCCAATGCGTCGTCGTTTCCTCAACGGACCTAGTGAAAGAGTTCCTCAGCACCCATGAGCTCTCCTTCATATCCCATGCTCAGTCCTTCGCCATTGAACGCATAACCTACAATGCTTCCCTTGCATTTGCACCCTATGGACCTTACTGGAAGTTCATCAAGAAACTGACAATGAACGAGCTTCTAGGAAACCGTAGCATCAACAACTTAGTTTCCATTCGAACCCGAGAGTATCTTAGGCTTCTGAGGTTCTTGGCCAAGAAAGCCGAGAGTGGTGAAGCTGTGAATCTCACTGACGAGTTTCCGAAGCTTTGGAACAATGTGATCTTGTAGATGATTGTTGGGAATCGGGGTTTGAGCGCCGAATGTAGGGCGGTGCTGGCGGAGGAGGTGGTGGTGGTGGTGGTGCGGCAGGCCACGAGGCTTTTGGGAGAGGTGAGTTTGTGTGATTTTTTTTGGGTTTGTAAGAAGTTAGATTTGGGAGGGTTTGTGAAGAGAATTGAGGAGACGCACAGGAGGTTTGATGTGTTGGTGGAGAAGGTAATTAGAGAACGAGAAGAGCTGAGAAAGAAGGAACAGATGGAAGAGGAGGAGGAAGTCAAGGATTTTCTTGATACATTGCTTGATGTGTTGGAGGATGGGAGTGCCGAGGTTGAATTTAGGGCTTGTCCAATATAGGTCCCTACAATTAATATTTTCTAGACATATACCCATCATTCTATAAATCTATGTGTAAAACCCAATTTCAAATTTAAATGACCAGTAAGATATAAGAGGTCGTAGTATTCCTCTGTTTTTACATCCTTGCCATCATACTTCATATTTTATATATAATTTATTCCAAGCATTTCATTAACTGCTATAATTGTAATTAAAACTCCCTATTAATAGCATATCAATCACCCCATTTCTTTTAGTTGTCATTCCCTCTAACATATCGCCCCCTAAAATTGCAAACAAAAAATAAGAAAGTAAATTACATGTCCAATAATGTACATATGAAAAATAAAAATAAAAATATATACGTATAGAAATATAGGTATATTATTTTCCAAAAAAATTTAAAAAAAATAAGTCAGTTACTTTGTAATTGATATTTCCGAACATTTTTCATGAATTAAAAATAGGTACACAATAATTCATAGAAAATAGGTGCGTTGTATAATTGAAATTTATGCACATTTTTTATAAATTAAAAATAGGTACATTATACTAGGTAAATTGTTTTACTAGGTAGGTACGTTGTATAAAACAAAAAATTGGTACATTATACTAGGTAAATTGTTTTACTAGGTAGGTACATTGTATTAAAAAAAAAAAAAAAAAGGTACATTATTTGGAGAGAAAAAATAGGTTCAAAAAACAAACAATAAAAAGATGATCAAATTATTTTTCATAAAACAAGTAATAGGTTATTTAGAGGAAAAAAAAAGTACATTATTTAGAGAAAAAAGATGATAATTCAATCTTTTGAGAATACTTATAGAGATAATCAATTCCAGTCGTTGATTCTTCACAATGATTTACAACTTTGCTTCTCTATATTCTTGGTGTTTGTAGAAATGTATTCTGTGAAGTCAAAGTGCTGCACTGGTAGGCAAACAAGTTGTAACCCATTATTTTAACGGGTTTCGAGTCATGTTCGTGTTAACCCGTTAATTTAACGGGTTGACACGACACAACTCATTAAACTAACCAGACCTAAACACGACCTATTACACTTCGTGAATGACTCGACACGACCCGTTAAGAATAAACCAGGAAAAAAAAAACTATCACCCAACCAGCCAGCAATCCCTCTCTCTGCCCTTTTTCGCCCAATTTTCATCTTTTTTAAACACCATCTAGAAGTTCATAAGTTAGGGATTAGTCTTGCATAAAGATAAAATAAGAGAAATAAAATAGTTGGTTGATTAGATTATTTATATATATATATATAATAAAAAAGACAGAGATGGAGAGAAGAAGAGAACAAAAAAAAATGGAGAGAAAAGAAAGATATGGACAGAAGAAGAAGAAAAAGAAAAGGGAGAGAAGAAGAGAAGAAAAAAAATGGAGAAAAGAAGAAGAAGAAGAAGAAAAGGAGAGATGGGCAATTTTCGAAAAGGGAGAAGAAAAGGAAAAAAGTGAGATTGAGAGATGTAGAGAGGAGAAAAAAAAAAAGAGGGGGGGAGAGGAGAAAGTGGAATGAAGGAAAAATAATATTAAGAGAGAGAGAGAGAGAGAGAGAGAGAGAGAGAGAGAGAGAGAGAGAGATGGAGATAAGGAAAAGAAGAAAGAACAAAAAAAATAAGGCATTCGTCTTTGTCTATTGCTGTTGGGGATATGAGATTTTTTTTATAAATATATTTTATAAAATTACAGAATTACCCTCTTTCACGGGTGGATGCGAATATTCGCGAATTGACTCGACACGACCCGTTAGCTTAACGGGTTCACCCGTTTTCAACCCGACCCATTAAGCTCAACCTAAATACTAATAATTTGATGCGAATTCGTGTCGTGTTAATGGATCGTGTAAAATATTGCCGACTCTAACTAGTATATGAGTTACTTTGCCTTGATAATGTTGAAAGATTTTAATATAATTATCAATGAATCTTATATTCTCGATCTAGGATGATGTTTTACTTTACTAAAAACAACATAAATATTCTTTTCAGGATTTATTCACGGCTGGAACTGACACAAATGCAATTTCACTAGAGTGGGCATTGGCAGAGTTCATCAACCACCCAAGAGTGCTCAAGAAAGCAAGGGAGGAGATCGAGCCGTCGGAAATCGATGAGTAGCCGGAGAATTGGATGTTCCAAATCTTCCATACATCCAAGCCATCATAAAAGAAACATTTAGGCTACACCCACCAGTGGATGTGGTCATAAGAAACTGTGTACAACAATGTAAGATTAGGAAATATGACATCCCTACAAACACAATGCTAGATATGAATGTTTGGGCCATTGGAGGGGACCCAAAGAACTGGGAAAGCCCACTGGACTCTGGCCTGAAAGATTCTTGCAACTCGGTGAGGACGATGGCCGGATGAGTGCAGTGGATGTTGATGTTAGGGGCCAACATTTTCAACTCATGCCATTTGGGTCTGGGAGGAGGAAGTGTCCTAGTATGAACTTGACCATGAAAATGTTGCCTGGGGTACTTGCGGCTTTGATTCAGTGCTTCAATTGGAAGGTTGATGGGTCTGATTGCAAGAAGGTGAATGGTGATGATGTTCTTGAAATGGATGAACGGCTTGGAATGACTGCTCCGAGGGCGCATGATCTCGTGTGTGTTCCTGTTGCCCGCTTCAGCCCACTCAAAATCCTTGACCCATAAGGCAAACTTTTTTATTTATATGTTCATAAAAATATTCTGAAAGTTTATTGTGTGTGTTGTAGTAATACCCGTAAAGGGAAAATAACTTTAATGTATCTTTGTATTTTACAGCTTTAATGAGAAATAGCTTCTGTTTTTCTTAGTTCTTATGGGAAAAAAGGTAGGAAGAGTGAACGATGTTTTTTTTTTGCACACGACAATTGATGCATGTAGGACTATGTGGCAAGGCATTTCTTGTGTGCGCAAACGTGGCATGTGCAAAGTATAAAACCTTTGTTATTTTCTTTTTGGCATTGCCAACTTCTGGATGCATATGCATGTAATTACGGAGTGATTATAGAATATTACAGTGGTACGGTCATCTAGTATATTTTGTATATGTGTTATAATATAAGTAGATATTTATTAATATTATTTTGAAAGATTTACTATTATACCCAATACAGGAGCCCAAATTATAATATAAAAAACCCTATATGAAATGGACTTTAGATATACAACTAAAGTCCATTTACAACATAACAAAAAGGCTTTTAACTTCTGTTAAATTACAAAATTGCCATTGATTTCTTAAAACAAACCCAACCCCAAAAAAACCCAAAACACTCAATAGGGCATCAAAGTAATTTAATAATCAAAATTAATTTCAATAGAGTTTTTTGGGTTTGTTTATAGAAATTAAATGGTGTAGGGTTTATCTATATTATTAGTGCTAAGAATGGGTATATGACTAAATATCTCTATTATTTTCTAATAGCATATTATAAAACGAGTACAAGATATATCACGTGTACACATAGCCATACTACCATAATATTCTATAATTTCTTGTAATAACGGGTGTCACATTAGACAGTTTTCCTTTTAGCTTTGTGCGGCATATATATAACGATGAAAGTCATGGGCCGTTTAATTAGAAACCCATCATGAGTTTGAATAATAATTAGGGCTTCTTAGATATAGATCCATTTTCATCAAGATGTAATGGATGCAGTCCACATGCTCTCCCTTTTCAATTGCAGTCCAGTCTCACCAATTAAGCAAAGAGTATGTCCATAATTTTTTAAAAATTTACAGGATATGCCACTATCATAAATGGAATTATACGAAAACACTTTCCTAAAATTCAGTGTTTCCATTATATATATATATATATATGTGTGTGTGTGTGTGTATGTGTGTGTGTGTGTGTATGCATTTCCTTATATATATATAATGCGTTTTCCTTGAATATATATGTACCTACCTTAAAGGTAGGTGTTTTTTTCTTGAGTTATATATATATATATATATATATATATATATATATATATATATAGACACACACACACACACGTACCTGCCTTCCATGTAATAGTTTTTTTTTTTCCAAAGATTTTGTATATATATACATACGTACCTGCCTTACATGTAATTGTTTTTTTTTTGGTTTTCCAAAAAAAATTTGTACGGATTTTTATCTCAGTTGAGTTTAAAGATCCATACCAAGATATTATATGAGTTCAATTACCTGGGATAGAGGGTATAACTACCTAGACTATAGGTAATTTATGGATTTAATTACCTGGACCATAGGTAATTTATGGGTGTAATTACCTGCATACGAGGTGTATGCATAGGTACCTTACCTATTGTTAAGGTATGAAATTTTCATGAACTCTTATTACAAATTTTGATGTCGGTTTACCTTGTGAAATTTTAAAAATTCAATAAATAGATTTGCAATTAAATTAAAAAAAAATATGATAATTAATGTCCTACAAATCAATAACTTACCAGTTTTACAAATTCATAATTTACCTTATTTATGTTTTAGGAGCATAATTGGAAGAAAAAATTAAAAATTAAAAAAAGTAAATATCAATAAATCAAAAAAGGCATGTAATTTTATGTGGAACAAAAGTCAAAGAATTTGGATCAACAACAACTTCTGCGTGGATCGCACTCAATATCTCTCCTCATAATTGGACTTATGCCAAATTTTCTATAATAATTATTTTGGAGTGCTACAACAATTCCATTTGAGAATAGTCGTAAATGTGATAAGATTACCAAACTTTATAAGGCCTAATTATGGACACAACATGAATTGTATTTTTCAGGATTTCTTCACAGCTAGTACAGATACAACTGCTATTTCAATGGAGTGGGCGCTAGCAGAGCTCATCAACCACCCAAATGTGCTCAAGAAAGCGAGAGAGGAGATTGATCGAGTCGTCAGAAATAAACGACTAGTCGTAGAATCGAATGGTCCAAACCTTCCATACATCCAAGCCTAAAAGAGACATTCCAGCTACACCCGCCGGTATGTTTGGTCACAAGAAGATGTGTACAACAATGTAAGATTGGAAAATATGTGATCCCAGAAAACACAATGCTCCTTGTGAATGCTTGGGCCATTGGAAGGGACCCAAAGTATTGGGAAAGCCCATTGGACTTTAGCCTTGAAAGATTCTTAACATAGCTCGATGGAGGAGGCAATCGAACGGCTAGAATTGATGTTAGGGGGCAACATTTTCAATTTTTGCCATTTGGGTCTGGGAGGAGGATATGCCCTGGTGTGACCTTAGCCATGTAAATGCTGCCTAGGCTACTTGGGGCTATGATCCAGTGCTTTGACTGGAAGGTATTTAGTCATAGTTTACCCAACAAATGGTTTAAATTAAGTACTTGAGGGCTAGATGCAAGAACCTTATTGCTCAAGTGATTAAGAATATTTGTTACCTTTGCACTTGAAATCTGTGCTCGAATACTCCCTTTCCAATATCACTTGTTAAACTTAACAAATAGCAAAAATCAATATATTTTTTTGGGGGGTTTCTTCATCAAAAAAATTGGGAGAGAGTGGGAGTTGGGTGGAGCCAGAAAGGAGAATTCAACAGGTAAGATAGGGGAAAATATGGATGCCTCATGATGGGCTAAAGTGATTCCATCAAAGCCAATGGTTCCCGCCACAGTGAAGGTGGATTCCCTTTACCCCTATGATATCCAGGATCAAACCCTAATAGGATTTCTTTCCTCCAATATAACCGCAAAAAACAACATTTTTAATATTAACCAAAAAGTGTACAAGCAAAAACAACGTTTTTAATATTCCCAATTCCTAATCAAAAGCTGTTGGCAACAATTGTTTTCATTATTAACCAAAAAGTCTATATGAAAACAATTGTGATATTGTAACAAGGCAACAAATTTGAAAATGTAAATAATTGTTCAATCAACCCATAATTGGATCCAAGAAAATGAAGTGATTGGTGTGACACACCGATTAACCCTAAATAATGTGTTAGAACCTCAACGGGCAGCGATGAATCTTCTTCACTCGGTATAAAATTTGTCATATACCCATTATTAGCACTAATAATATAGATAAATCATACACCATTTAATTTCTATAAACGAACTCAAAAAAAAAAAACCCCCCCAAAAATCACATTTGGCTCTATTGAATTTAATTTTGATTATTAAATTACTTTGATGCACTATTGAGTGTTTTGGGTTTTTTTATGAGGTTTTGGGGTTGGGTTTGTTTTAAGAAATCAACGGTGCTTTTGTAATTTAAAAGAAGTTAAAAGCTTTTTTGTTATGTTGTAAATGTGATTTGGGGGATCAATTCCATCACTTAGGGTTTGTTCGGTATTCTACTTTGATCCAATTTTATAAACTCAAAAACAGATTTGAAGATCAAATCCACAAAAATTGTAGGCCAATTTTTTAAAACCGGAACCAAAAAAAAAAAAAACTCAAAAACACCCTCATTATAGAAAATAAAAAAATTGAAAACAAACAATTCCATTACACAGTTAGCTAGTCTTCTCACAACTAAGTGTTGGAATTTTAGGAGGTGTGATGTGTGTTGCTTTGATATCGTTGGTAGTTTATTGGATGAAGGAATTTAGGACAATTAGACCATAGGATGGAAAACTTTTTCTAAGAGTAATTGATAGCAAAGTTGAATGAAGACATAGGAAGAAACTTTGAGAAGAAGCTTGCAATTTATTTTATTAATTTTCTCTCTTTTTCCAATCTACTTTACAATGAACAGTATCTAATATTTATAACACATAAGCACTTAGCTTCTCAGCTACGACTTAACAAACACGTGACCCACGTGAACTTCTAACTAGCTAACTAAACAATTCAGCGTGACCCACGTGAACTTCTAACTAACTAAACAATTTAGCATGCCATGTCAGCATTATATACATGTATTTTTGCCAATCAGTAACATGGTAATTTTATTTGAATGGAGGAGAAAAGTTACAAAGCTTTTAGAGACTTAGTGAGATATAAGACAGCTTGTTAGTTTTCAAATTTTTTCTTGCTTGATTACATAAGTGGGCTTTTTGCTTAGTTAAGTCGGTTTGTACAGTAACCAACTTTGTCTAAGCCATTTTCAGCCATATATTGTAGTTTCTACTAGAGCTTTCTTTTTTTTTGGTGAAGAAACAGGGCTAATGCCCAACGAAGAAATTAAACAATGGCTAGAGGCCTACAGACTCCAAGTAAATCTTCACTAAGAAAAGACCTAATACTATCAGGAGGATCATGAAAGGTTGACAGACCCAACTCAAGACATGAACCCAATTCAGCTAATCTATCTGCCACCATATTGCACTCACGATATACATGATGGATAGAACAAACCCATATTTTGTTTATATAGTCTTGGCATCCCCACAACATAGCAGCAAGAGAATGAAGGTCTTCCACATTTTTTTTAAGCAGGTGTACCGCGATCGCTGAGTTAGACTCAAGCACAACTGCACTACAACCTATATCCCAAGCAATTTTCAGTCCAAGATAGATGCCCCATAACTCAGCTTCCAAGACTTGTCCTACACCAAGATTAACAGCAAAGCCTCTCATCCACTTTCCAGAACTATCTCTCAGTACACCCCCAGCAGCAATGCGTCCATCCTCACCTTTTCTGCACCCATCGGTATTGATTTTAATCACTCCTTCATTCAGATATTGCTAAGAGAGCGCAGCGAGAGAGCGGGTGGGTTTTCTATTTTTTTCAATATTGGCCTGTGTCCAATCTGCAACAGCCATAAGAATGACGTGTCTGGGGTTGTTAGGAAACACAAACCCATGATCAAATTTTTTTTTGTTCCTCCATTTCCAAAGAAACCAGCACGTGAAAGCAAATATGGTTGACCACTCCACTCCATAAGCCAAAATTGTATAGTTGTGTAAATTTTGTGCAACCCAAGTATGAAGATCAACAGCTTGCAACAAACTCAAATTCATAGGCATAAGGGACTGATGCCAAACTGAAATTGCCACTGGGCAATTCTGTACAATATGAGCTGCATTCTCCATTGGGGCACCACAAATATCATAATTAGCAGTCGTGGTCATCTTCCTTTTAACTCTTTGATAATTTGTTAAGAGTTTATCTTGATGCAGCAACCAAAGGAAATATTTAATTTTGGGGGGAGCCTTAATGTTCCATATAAAAGCCCAGCTAACATCCAAACTCAAAGATTCCCTACAATTAGCCATATATGCTGATTTAACACTAAAAGACCCATTGGTAGTATGCTTCCAAATAGGAGTATCTGGTTTACAACTTAATCCAGCAGGTACACACGTAATATGACCTACCATCTCAAGAGGTAAATCTTCCTTTAACTTTTCCAGGTCCCAAGTTCCATGAGACAGATAGTCATAAACTTTCAACTGTAATTTATCTTAAGGCACCCTCCCTAACCGACTTATCAAAGGCCCATCACTAACCCAATTATCTGTCCAAAAGTAAGTGTGCAGCCCCTCTCCCACTCTAATTTTTATCCCTTTTTTCAAAATATCTACACCATGTTGAATAGCACGCCATGTAGGAGAAGGATGCGAGTGCTTTGACCTTTCATTGCAATTAATATTAGAAACATTACCTTGTATGTATTTCTGAATTAGAGCATTTGACCAGAGGCTCTCCTTGTGTTGCAATAATCTCCATCCTACCTTGGCCAACATTGATTGGTTCACAAGATCAGTCTGCTTAAGACCCAGACGCCTTTCTTCTTGCTTTTACAAACTGTGTCCCACTTCACAAGGTGGGCCTTCGAAACAACATCACTACTCCCCCACAAAAAATTCCTATTTATTTTATCCAACTCCTCACAAGTACTAGCAGGGAGCCGAACAGTTTGCATAGTGTACAAAGGAATGGAAGCAGTCATTGATTGAATTAAAGTTGCTCTGCCAGGCAAACTAAGCAACTTGCCTTTCCAAGCAGTAAGCTTTTGCTGCACTTTATCCACCACACTTCGATAAGTAGCCTTAGTTAGTCTTGTATGAATTAATGGGGCCCCTAGATATTTCCCAAGGTTCGAAGTCAAAGGAGATTCACAAATACTACTAATCTCTGCAGCCAAACTAATTGGAACATTTGGGGAATAGAAGATTTGGGACTTCTCAACACTCACGACCTGACCAGAAGCTCGGCAAAATTTATCAAGACATCTCCTCATCACTCTTGCCTGTCGCGTGCTAGCTTCAGCAAAAAGGAGTAAATCATCCGCAAAACAAAGGTGGGAAATCTTAGGACCAGTTATAGAGATATTGACTGCTCGCCACTCCTTTTTTACAATAGCCTCACTGATTAGATGGGATAATTTCTCAAGACATTACACAAACAAATAAGGGGAGAGGGGGTCACCTTTTCTCAGTCCTCTTTTAGGAGCAAAGGAAGGAGTAGCTTCACCATTCAGATTTAATTGGAAGTGGACCATGGTAACACATTGCATAATAATCTTGATTGTAGCTGCTGGGAGTTTGATTTCTCTAAGCACAAATTCCAAAAAACCCCAGTTGACTCTGTCGTAAGCCTTAGAAAGATCAATTTTCCAAGCAACAAACCCTTTCTTCCCTTTAGAGTGTCTAAATTTATGAAGGAGCTCTTGAGCTAGAACGATATTGTCGGAGATTAGTCTTCCAGGGCTGAAACTAGCCTGATTAGGACTGATCAAGGTTTTAAGTAGAGGTCTTAGCCTCCCAATAATAAAAACTTAATTGCTTTACCAAATCACACACCTCAGCACCACAAATTTCCCAGCACTGTTGGTAAAAGTTCGCAGCAAAGCCATCCGGACCAGGAGCTTTATAAGGTCTAATTGTAAACATACTATGTTTAATCTCACTATTACTTTGGATGTCACTTTTCATGAAGAAGTACCGTATTATGTTTCTCCCTCCTCTTCAATTCAGGGGGAGAGGGGGAGTGAATTGAAGAGCGTTGGAGTGGAAGATCTTGGACGTGAAGATGAATGTGAAGGAATTTTTCACGAAATGGAAACGACCGGTCGCGCAGAGGAAGAGACCGGTCGTGATAGAACCTACCTGGAAACGACCGGTCGCACAGAAGGTCACGACCGGTCGCATGCCCCGATGACTGACAATAATGACTGCTTGGAAGCGACCGGTCGTACAGAAGGTCACGACCGATCGCAGGTTGATTTTTTGGAGGATTTTTGCTCTACCCCAGAAGAACGTGACAGTGATACTAGTGACTCTTGTGTATATGAGATCGATACAAGACCCTCCTCTGCCCTGCCATTGCCCCAGTCAAATCATGATACTGAGTCAAGTGAGGTAATGTCTGATGATCTATATGTGTCTACTTATCAATTACCCCCACGAACTACTCGTGAGAAACCCAAAGTACAATATTATCCTGATATACATGCCAAATCTAAATATCACATTAGCCATTATGTGACAACTCATCGTTTATCTAAGTCATATGCATCATATTTGTGTCAATTGTCTAGTGTATGTGTGCCAACTAAGCTGCAGGATGCACGATCTAACCCCAAATGGACGGATGCCATGAATGTGGAAATTGATGCCTTGAACAAGAATAAGACGTGGGATTTAGTTCCTTTGCCACAAGGGAAGAAAGCAGTTGGATGCAGATGAGTGTTTACTTTAAAACATACGGCTGATGGTTCTATTGATCGTTACAAGGCTAGATTGGTAGCCAAGGGGTATACTCAGACATATGGAGTGGATTATCTAGAGACATTTGCCCTAGTGGCAAAGCTCAACACTGTGCGTGTGCTTTTATCTCTTGCTGCTAACCACGATTGGCCCTTATTGCAGTTTGATGTCAAAAATGCTTTTCTACATGGGGACCTCCAGGAAGAAATTTATATGGATCTTCCTCCCGGTATTCCTGTGACCTCTAAGAAGAGTGTTGTATGTCGGCTGCAGAAGTCATTGTATGGATTAAAGCAGTCTCCAAGAGCGTGGTTTGGAAGATTTGCTGCATCCATGAAAAAGTTTGGGTATGTGCAAAGTAACTCTGATCATACTTTGTTTCTGAAGCGTCATAAAGGTAAATTGACGGCTTTAATTATTTATGTTGATGATATGATTGTGACTGGAGATGATCATGTAGAAATACAGAGTCTTCATAAGTATCTGGCTTCCGAGTTCGAGATGAAATCATTGGGTGATTTAAAGTACTTTCTTGGGATTGAAGTTGCCAGGTCTAAACATGGTATTTTTCTATCCCAAAGAAAGTATGTTTTGGATTTACTTGCAGAGACTGGGATGTTGGATTGTAAACCGATTGATACCCCTAGTGAGCAGAATCATAAGTTGGGGTTATATCCTGATCAAGTTCCGACTGATAAAGAACGTTATCAACGACATGTGGGGAAGTTGATTTATTTAGCTCATACCCGTCCGAACATTGCATATACTGTAAGTATGGTGAGTCAGTTTATGCACTCTCCTAGTGTAGATTATATGGGGGCTGTGACTCGTATTTTAAGGTATCTGAAAGTAACTCCTGACAAGGGATTGTTGTTTTCCAAATATGGTCATACAGATGTGGAAGGGTATACTGATGCTGATTGGGCTGGTTCAGCTACTGATAGACGTTCTATGTCTGGGTATTTCATGTTTGTTGGTGGTAACCTTGTTACTTGGAGAAGAAAGAAACAAAAAGTGGTGTCTCGATCTAGTGCCAAGGCCGAGTATCGTGGGATGGCTCATGGCGTATGTGAGTTACTATGGTTGAGGAGATTGTTGAGAGATCTTGGTTTTGGGCCACAGAAGCCCATGGATTTATATTATGACAATAAGGTTGCAATTGCAATTGCACATAACCCAGTGCAACATGATCGTACAAAGCATGTGGAGGTTGATCAAAATTTCATTAAAGAGAAGTTGGATGCGAAGATTGTTTCCTTCTCGTTCATCAACTCTGAGTATCAGTTAGCCGATGTCCTCACAAAAGCTGTCTCTTCCAGTATCTTCCTCAACTCGCTTGACAAGTTGGGCATGTGCAACATCGTTGCTCCAGTATCTTCCTAAATACTAATAATTTGATGCGAATTCGTGTCGTGTTAATGGGTCATGTGCAATATTGCCGGGTCTAATTGGTATATGAGTTACTTTGCCTTGACAATGTTGATAGATTTTAATATAATTATCAATGAACCTTATATTCTAGATCTAGGATGATGTTTTACTTTACTAAAAACAATTGAAATATTCTTTTCAGGATTTATTCACGGCTAGAACTGACACAAATGCAATTTCACTAGAGTGGGCATTGGCAGAGCTCATCAACCACCCAAGAGTGCTTAAGAAAGCAAGGGAGGAGATCGATCGAGCCGTCGGAAATCGACGAGTAGCCGGAGAATCGGATATTCCAAATCTTCCATACATCCAAGCCATCATAAAAGAAACATTTAGGCTACACCCACCAGTGCCTTTGGTCATAAGAAACTGTGTACAACAATGTAAGATTGGGGTATATGACATCCCTACAGACACAATGCTACATATGAATGTTAGGGCCATTGGAAGGGACCCGAAGAACTGGGAAAGCCCACTAGACTTCTGGCTTGAAAGATTCTTGCAACTCGGTGAGGACGATGGCTAGATGAGTGCAGTGGATGTTGATGTTAGGGGCCAACATTTTCAATTCATGCCATTTGGGTCTAGGATGAAGAAGTGTCCTGGTATGAACTTGACCATGAAAATGTTGCCTGGGGTACTTGCGGCTTTGATTCAGGGCTTCGATTGGAAGATTGATGGGTCCGATTGCAAGAAGATGAATGGTGATGATGTTCTTGAAATGGATAAACGGCCTGGAATGACTGCTCCGAGGGCGCATGATCTTGTGTGTGTTCCTATTGCCCGCTTCAGCCCACTCAACATCCTTGACCCATAAGGCAAACTTTTTTATTTATATGTTGGTCATAAAAATATTCTGAAAGTTTATTGTGTGTGTTGTAGTAATACCCGTAAAGGGAAAATAACTTTAATGTGTCTTTGTAGAAAAAAGGTTGGAAGAGTGAACGATGTAGCAATTATGGTTGACTCAAAACTGAAGCTGCTTTGTAACACAATACTGTTAGGGTAATGCTATGCTTACCACATAATTATACCACATTTTTAATACCATCTCACGTGGCAGTTGAGGTGGATATCCAACTCATTAAAATTATATTAGTTTTTTTTTTACATATCAATTTCTTATTATTTTCATTAATTACAAAAACCTAACCCTACTGACTACTTGGCTCTCACCTGTTGTTGCCGCCACCATCATCGTCACACTACTGACTAATTGGCTCTCACCTGTTGTTGCCGCCACCATCATCGTCACACTACTGACTACTTGGCTCTCACCACCGCGGCCTTCTTTGAGATTGTTGTTGCTACTACAACTTCCATATATAGTCTCTTATCGCGGATGCCACCCCATCATCCCTAGAACCAACACTCTACTTCCTCACTGCCACAACCGTAACTATCACACAACTTCCATATATAGTCTCTTGTCGCGGATGCCACCACTAGAACTACTCATACCACTGCTGCCACCAACCACGACCAACATCACCAACCAAGCCACTTTCACCTCCAGCATTGCATTCAAATTCCATCATGATTCACATGTTATAAAAAAACAATAAAATTTGCAAATTCTAGGAAATTTCCAACTACTTTCAAATGTTATAAAAACATGTTATCGGGAATTCTTCACTGCTGGGACAAAGATGAAAAATGGAGTAGGTTTTCTATAAATTTTGCTTGATTTGTTGGAAAAAAGGGAGCGTAGAGGGTGAGGAGGCGATACTTACAAGAGTTCACATCAAAGCTCTAATTACGGTAAGGATTTTTTATTTTTTATTTTTTTAAACAAGTGGAGTTGGTTTGCATTATAAGATTTTTTTTATTTTTTATTTTTTATTTTTTGTAAGTGGATTATATGTTAGAAGTCTCATGCATGCATTTTAGGACCTGTCATGTTTTGCACACGACAGTTGATGCATGTAGGACTATGTGGCAAGGCATTTCTTATGTACGCAAACGTGGCATGTGCAAAGTATAAAACTTTGTTATTTTCTTTTTGGCATTGCTAACTTTTGGATTCCTATGCATATGCATGTACGGTCATCTGGTATATTTTGTATATGTGTTATAATATAAGTAGATATTTATTAATATTATTTTGGGAGATTTACTATTATACCCAATATAGGAGCCCAAATTATAAATAATAATAAAAACCCTATATGAAATGGACTTTAGAAATACACCAAAAGTCCATTTCCAACATAACAAAAAAGCTTTTAACTTCTTTTAAATTACAAAATTTCCATTGATTTCTTAAAACAAACCCAACCCCAAAACCTCATAAAAAAACCCAAAACACTCAATAGGGCATCAAAGTAATTTAATAATCAAAAATAAATTTAATAGAGCTTTTTGGGTTTGTTTATAGAATTTAAATGGTGTAGGGTTTATTTATATTATTAGTGCTAAGAATGGGTATATGCCTAAATATCTCTATTATTTTCTAATACTATATTATAAAAGAAGTACAAGATATATCACGTGTACACATAGCCATACTACCGTAATATTCTATAATTTCTTTTAATAACGGGTGTCACATTAGACAATTTTCCTTTTAGCTTTGTGCGACATATATATGACGATGAAAGTCATGGGCCGTTTAATTAGAAACCCATCATGAGTTTGAATAATAATTATGTTGGAGTGCTACAACAATTTCATTTGAGAATAGTTGTAAATGTGATAAGATTACCAAACTTTATAAGACCTAATTATGGACACAACATGAATTGTATTTTTCAGGATTTCTTCACAGCTGGTACAGATACAACCGCTATTTCAATGGAGTGGGCGCTAGCAGAGCTCATCAACCACCCAAATGTGCTCAAGAAAGCGAGAGAGGAGATTGATCGAGTCGTCAGAAATAAACGACTAGTCGTAGAGTCGGACGGTCCAAACCTTCCATACATCCAAGCCGTCATAAAAGAGACATTCAAGCTACTGAGATGTTTAATGAGTGGATGGCAAATAGAGCAACATAACATAAGTATTTGTTTTTTTTTTTTTTTTGATCAAATAGAAAGATTCATTCAACCGTAGCACCAACCAATGATAACGTTTACAAATGAACGGAGAGCGTTAGTGTGGCCTCATTAAAACCTTGCCATCCAAAACCCCCAATGGGGGAAAATCCGGTCAAGGAAAAAGAGTACCACCGCATCTCAAAAACAAACAATGAATTACACCATAGCTATATCCTTATCTAAAAAAATGCTTAACCATGGAGGAGCACGGTCTTTCCAAAAAAGGCGAGATCTCACTCTCAACCCATGCTGAGCTAGACTATGTGCCACCCCATTACCCTGCCGGTGTTGGTAGAACACTCCAGTCACCTCTCGATCAACCATTAACCGACGAACATCCTCCACCACATTACCAATATTACTCCACCAATCCAAACCATCTTTAAGCATAGAAACAGCTTCTTGAGAATCAAGACCAATGGTAAACCGAGTAAAACCCATGTATCCCATCATCAATAACCCTTCCCGGACAGCCACTAACTCCGTGCCCAAAACATCCAAACCAGGTGGACCAAACGATGCGAAACCACAGATAAAGTTTCCGGCGTGGTCACGACAAACTCCCCCCCAGACCCCGATCACCTTGCTCACGTCCCACAGCCCCATCACAGTTAAGGAGAAGAGTATTGACCCGTGGTTTCAACCAATGGGCCTGCGGAGAGACGAGGGGGAGCTTGGACCGCTCCTCACAAGATTTAAACACTTCCAGCATTTCCATCGTGTTTTCCACCATATTATCCACCCGTGTAATCTGTTTCCCATGCAAAGAATCATTACGTAGTTTCCACGCACTCCACGCACAACAAGCAAAGCGCTCTAAGTCAGCTTTCGACAGCATTGAAGCCACAGCCTCAAAAGCATCAGCGAAGGTGCCCCCCGCCATATTAATTCGCCGGATGAAATGGGTACACTTCCATAGCTTTTGACTCATTTTACACGACCACAAAGCGTGGAAAGCATCTTCAGGATAGTTCCCACACCTTGAGCACACATGAGACGGAAGCACCCTTTTCTTAAATAAATTGACTGCAGTTGGCAGAATTTCAGTACATGCCCGCCACAGCAGCATCTTAATTTTGTTGGGGACAGCTAGCTTCCAAATTCGCTTCCAGAAGCCTTCTTGAGCACTCTGATCCGATCCTCCCACTCCAAAATCATCATCGCACTGCCTTACCGCCACACGATACCCAGTTTTAACAGAATATTTCCCGTTCTTTGAGAAAAACCAATATTTGCTGTCACCCAGCTGTGAAATTGATCCCAAAGCGATGCCAGAAATGATATCCCGATCTTCCAAGCTAAAATGTTGCTCGAACAGTGGCAAATTCCAAGAGCCAGAAGCCGTTAGAAGGTCAGAGACCATAGACGTCTGCTCCAGCCCTCTAGTCATCAATGGTTTAAACGTAAAAGGTTTTGGAATCCACTTATCTTGGAGAACACGGATAGAAGCTCCATTGCCCACCCTCTAAAGCAAGCCATCCTCAATAACCTCACGTCCCCACAGAATAGATCTCCATATCAGTGACGGCGAACTCCCCAAACTAGCCTGCATAAAATCATCCTCTGGAAAATATCGGGCTTTAAGCATCTTAGCCACCAGAGAGGTGGGGTTCTCTAAAATTCGCCAAGCCTGTTTTGCGACCATGGCTTTATTAAAAGCTTCAAAGTGTCTGAAACCAAGGCCTCCCAGCCATTTTGGTTTACACAATTTTCTCCAACCCAACCAATGAATTCCTTTCCTACCACTCTTCCCCTACCAGTACCTTGCAATCATAGCAGATAATTCCTGACACAAAGATTTTGGCAGCTGAAATACTCCCATTGTATAAGTAGGTAGTGCCTGACCAACCGCCTTAATTAAGACCTCCTTGCCCGCCGCTGACAGCAACTTCGTATCCCAAGTATTAAGCTTGCGCCACACTTGTTCTCGCACATGATTAAACATCCGGGATTTGCTGCGTTGAGCTAAGGTGGGCAGCCCAAGGTAGCGTTCATGACATGTAACAATCGGCACTCCAAGCATTTCAGCAATCAGTTGCTTCATCACCGGATCAGTGTTGGGGCTAAAACAAACTGCAGACTTATCAAAATTTATTTTCTGACCAGATGCTCTCTCATACATGCTGAGAATTTGAAGCAAATAAGCACAATCAGCAAGATGGGCATTACAAAAAAATAGGCTATCATCTGCAAAAAAATAAATGAGAAATAGTAGGTGCTCCCTGAGCCACGGAAATGCCGCTAATACGCTTGATTCTGAGTGCGTTAGAAAGCAAAGCAGACAGTCCCTCCGCACAAATTAAAAACAGATAAGGAGAGAGAGGATCTCCCTGACGCAGCCCCCTTGATGGCACAATCAGTCCCGACGCCACCCCCCGAACTTGAACAGAGTATGTAACAGTGGATATACAATCCATGATTAGCTCCACCCACCTATCGGTAAAGTCCAAACGCTTAAGCATAGCCTCAATAAATGTCCATTCCACCCTGTCATAAGCTTTAGACATATCCAGCTTTAGTACCATTTTCTTCAGCTTACTCCCACCACGCCGTTTAATAGCATGGATGCTTTCAAAAGCAGCAAGAATGTTGTCCGTAATCAGCCGTGTAGGGACAAACGCGCTCTGAAACTCGGAGATGATAAGCGGCATAATAGGCTTCAACCTGTTAACTATAGTCTTGGAAATCATCTTATAGATTACTGTACACAAACTAATCGGCCGAAACTCCGTAACTTTTACCGGATTGTCAACCTTAGGAATGAGCGTCAAAAGTGTGTGATTAATTGCTTTCACACTGGCACCCCCATTCAATACATTAAGGCAGTACCCTACCACATCATTGCCTACCACCCCCCAATACTTCTGATAAAACAGTGCCGACATACCATCCACTCCTGGAGACTTAGTAGGAAACATTTGACCCAAAGAAGTTTCGATCTCCTCCTTTAAGAAAACTTGGTTGAGGCGCAAATTTTGAGATTGAGTGAGTATCGGTTTGACCACCTCAGTGACTGCCCCTGCCTCATGAAGTCCATTTGAAGCAAACAAGCCTTGAAAATAATCACAAAAAACAATGCCAATACTTTCCGTAGATGTACGCCATATCCCCTGATCATCTGCAATAGTCTTAATTAGGTTCCGTCGTCCCCGCATTTTTGCATGTTCATGGAAAAATCTAGTATTTTTGTCCCCATATTTCATCCATGAGACCCGCGATCTCTGCCTCCACAACATCTCTTCTCGTTCCAGTAACACATCCATTTCCCTACAAATATCTCTCTGTTGAGCCTCAACTATTGGAGAAGACCTTCTGCTTTGGGTGTCATCTAACTTCCGCTGCAGACTTCGGAGCTTTGTGGGTATTCGGCCTACATGGTCATTATTCCACGTCCGCAGAGGCCCTTGACATGCCTTCAATTTCTCTACGACAGTTCCAGTCTCAGACTCCCAAGCATGCGTAATGACATCTTGGCAACCCTCAACAGTAGTCCACATTTCCTCGAACAAAAACCGCTTATGCGTCCGTGCCCAAGTACTTGGTCTCAAATATGACAACAAAGGGAGATGGTCAGACACCATAGAATTCAGATGATGCGTTGTGACCTCAGGAAAGGTCCTAACAAAGTCACCATTAGCCACCATTCTATCCAGCCGAAGCTTTACATTCCCATCACCTTGCCACCGGTTAGACCATGTAAACTTATACCCCTGAAACCGAATAGTTGTCAAACCACACTCCTCCAAAGCTTCCCAAAAGGCACTCATTTGTGACATTGGTCGGAAACGGCGACCCAAGTACTCATGAGCCTCAAGTATTTCATTGAAATCCCCACCTACAAGCCATGGCCCTTGAACAGTCCCTGCAATTCGTCGTAGCAAATCCCAAGAGTGCCGTCGTAACCTCGTTTCAGGATTACCATAAAACCCAGTAAAGCGGAAAGTCTCCATATCCACACCCTTTAAAATAGCGTCAATATGCCCTGGAGAAGAAGAAAGAATAGATACTTCCACTCCGTGTTGCCATAACAAAGCTAAACCCCCCGCCATTCCTTCTCTTCCCACACTGAAGCACCCCATCATACCCAACTGCCGTTGCACACACTCCATCTGGCGCACCGTCTTTTTGGTCTCCGACAAAAAGATGATACGAGGCTTTTTATCTCTGAGAAGGAATCTCAGAGCTCGGAATGTTCGTGGGTTACCCAGACCCCGAACATTCCAGCATAAGATTGTCATTGCTCGTGATGGGCCCGACCCCCGGGACCCATCACGGGTGTGCGCTTAGCACCAGATGTATTATCAGTCATCACCGGACTCCCCCGAGGCCTGGCACGGCCTCGCTGAAAGCCACGTCGTATACTACCTTTGCAGAATGAGGTTGGCGGCCCCAAGATAGCAGAAGCCGCAGTGATATCTTCCCCCAAAATTGTTTTGCCCTTGTCCAAACGCCTTGGAGCAGTATGAAGAATCTGTGAGATATCCTCATCCAGCCGCAGGGGACCCATATCCGACCTCGCAGCCTCAGTGACCCCTTGGTTCAGATGCACCCTACCTTCCCTGTGGCCCACCACATCACCATCGGCCCCTTGTGAGGAGACCGTGACCTCCTTTTCCTTGTGCACTCGACGCCTTTTAAAGACTTGCGCCAAGGGGCAATCCATCCCATTATCCATCTCCATCATTCCTTGCCCGTCAAAGGCCTCGTCGAAGGATCGAACCACCCCCGTACGCTTGGACGGCATCGAAGCCGTGTCATCCTTTTGAGGTTCGTCATCAAACAAACCTAGTCGCTGGCCTGTTAACTGATTCTCTGCCCGGATACTATACACATCCTTCATTATCGTTTTCCACCGTCTGTATTGTTCAACTTCAATAGCCCCTGAGGCCTTGACACTGCATGCAGCACCCACGTGGTCCAGTCGCCCACAATATAAACAGAAATACGGGAGCCGCTCATATTCGATTTCATACTGTTTTGCCGGTTCATCTGCCGACAAACGCAGTGTGACACATCGTTTCAGCGGCTCATTGATTTTCAAACCCACCCTGATACGTAGAAAGCTCCCCAAGCAGTCTCCATTTAAGCCACGATCCACCATGTAGAACGTACCCAAAAAATTACCTAGTTTTTCTCCCATGGCCGGGGTCAGAAAAATCGGCGGAATACGGCGCACACGCACCCAAAAACTTTGCGAATCCACCGAAACGGACATAGGATCCACTTCACCATCAGTGCTCGCCAGTAGCAACAGCGCCCTATCAAAAGTCCAAGGGGAGCCCCTCATCACCTTCTTCCTATCGAAATCTGTTTTGAAAGAGAACAAGAACCTCTTGGGGTCGTCCAGAGACACCGCAGTGAACTCCTCCCTGGTATGCCAAATCCTCTTCAACGTGCCAAATAAAGCCTCCTTATGAAACGCCTTTGAAGTGAGCAATTTCCCAACAAGCAAGAACCGTTCAGCCTTCAAGTTTCCCAGATCCTCTAACCCGACAACCTCCACTGATTCAGATTCTGAAATTGCCAAGGAAGAGGTGAGACCTGATACCAGTTCATCAACAGCCGCCATCATCCACTCAATGCTTCCCTGTGTAAGCCGAAGGCAACACCCAAACCCCGCTTGAACAAAAGTGCTTCCCTCTGTACGCCGAAGGCAACACCCAAAACCCGCTTGAACAATAGTTCCGCCGTATTCCACACTGTACGTGTGATGAAACAGACACCGTTGAAAGCAGCCGTGAACCACAAGCAATCACTTAGAAACCCTAACCAACCTGTACTGGAGACTGGCGGCACTAAAACCCTAACCTAGGAGGAAGGGACTTTCTGACATCCAGCAATTTAATTACATAAGTATTTGTTGATCATTTGAATGTACTTAAAAGAATTTTCGTGTTATTATTAATTTTGTGAATTTTGGGACTATTTTTATGGTATCTTCATGTGATTTCTTATTTTTAATTTTGTCTAATGTTTTTTATATTAAATTTAATTATTTCTAATATTAAATAATTTTAATAAACATTAAAATAAATTTTGTTTGAAGTCCAATGTAGTCCAGTCCATACTTGTACCAAACAACGGATTGGACTTTAGTCCAGTGCAGTCTAGTCCAATATAATGTGCCAAACAACTTATTAAAGTCCAACCTAATCTAAGCCAAACCAGTCCAATCCCAACCAGTCCAGTCCAGCCCACCAAACGAGGCCAATGCTCCTTGTGAATGCTTGGGCCATTGGAAGGGACCCAAAGTATTGGGAAAGCCCATCAGACTTTAGCCCTGAAAGATTCTTAACATAGCGCGATGGAGGAGGCAATCGAACGGCTAGAATTGATGTTAGGGGGCAACATTTTCAATTTTTGCCATTTGGGTCTAGGAGAAGGATATGCCCTGGTGTGAACTTAGCCATGCAAATGCTGCCTAGGCTACTTGGAGCTATGATCCAATGCTTTGAATGGAAGGTATTTAGTCATAGTTTACCCAACAAGTGGTTTAAATTAAATACTTGAGGGCTAGGTGCAGGAGCCTTATTGCTCAAGTGGTTAAGAATACTTGTTACCTTTGTACTTAAAAACTGTGCTTGAATACTCCCTTTCCAATATCACTTGTTAAACTTAACAAATAGCAAAAATCTTTTTTTTGGGGGGGGGGGTTGGTGTTTCCTCATAAAAAAATTGGGAGAGAGTGGGAGGTGGGTGGAGCCAGAAAGGATAATTCAACAGGGAAGATAGGGGAAAATATGGATGGGCTAAAGTGATTCCATCAAAGCCAATGGGTTCCCGCCACAGTGATGGTGGATTCCCTTTACCCCCTATGATATCCAGGATCGGACCCTAATGCGATTTCTTTCCTCCAATATAACAACAAAAAAAAAACATTTTTAATATTAACCAAAAAGTGTACAAGCAAAAACAACATTTTTAATATTCCCAATTCCTAATCAAAAGCTGTCGGCAACAATTGTTTTGCATTATTAACCAAAAAGTCTATATGAAAACAATTGTGATATTGTAACGAGGCAACAAATTTGAAAATGTAAATAATTGTTCAATCAACCCATAACCAAGGTCTTAAATATCGATAATTTCGGAAATATCGGTGGTTCAAAAACACAGAAATATTGATGGAAATATCGGGAAAATATCGATATCGATAAAAATTGAATAAAAACCATGGAAATTATAATAAATACATGGAAATTTTTAATGAAACTTTAGAAGAAGTTTATTTAGTCAATCATCTATTATTTTGACACAAAAAATTGGAAGGAAATGCATAGTGGGTTTGAGTGATTTAAGTTGATTATATTGCGAGCTGACAAACTCGGTGACTTAGAAAATCTTGAGTAATTAATGAAAGATAATTAAACAACCCCTAGTAATTTATTTATCATTTTTTAGTACAATATTTTACACTTTATAAATTGCATGGTAAGATACATGAGTAACCTTATTTCACTGGACATGGTACACATTCTTATATTTATTATTTATAAAAAATTGAAAAATAATTAAAGATGTAAACCAACTTTTTAAGATGAAACAATGCAAAAATAAAAAATAATAAAAAACACACCAAACTTATTCCAATTAATAAAAATATCATTCAATAAATCAAGCTCAAATATGTATTATGTAAATCATAAATTTTATCACAATAATAACACTAACTCAAATAATAAATAAACTCACCCAAAAATAACCCAAATAACAAAATACCTTGAATATTACAAAAAAAAAAAATTAAGGGGAACACAATGGGTGTTGAACCATTGACCTCAAAGTCCTTTTCAATCCACAAACCACTATGGTAAATGATATTTTTATATTATTGATGTATACTTTTAATATTTATAGGTGTACCCAACAGAATTTAAAAATATTTAAAAAACCCTAACAAATATCTTCCTTTTTATGAAAATGTCGGCTTCTTTCTTCTCCCTCTCAGCCGCCGCCTTCTTCCTCTCTCTCCCTCTTTTTTCTTTGAGATATTTAGTCAAATACCCATTCTTAGCACTAAAACTATAAATAAACCCTACACCATTTAATTTCTATAAACAAACCCAAAAAAAACCCAAAAAATGACAATTGGCCATATTGAATTTAATTTTGATTATTAAATTACTTTGATGTCCTATTGAGTATTTTGGGCTTGTTTATATGTTTTGGGGTTGGGTTTGTTTTGAGAAATCAATGGCAGTTTTGTAATTTAAAAGAAGTTAAAAGTCTTTTTGTTAAGTTATAAATGGGTTTTGGGTGTGTTTCTAAAGTCCATTTCATATAGGATATTTTTATAATTTGGGCTCATATATTGGGTATATTAGTGAATCTCCCTTTTTCTTTTCCCTCTGGTTTTCTTCTTCCTCCCCCTCTCTCTCTTTCTTCTTCCTCCCTATTTCTTCTCCATAGCAGCTTGCAACTTCTCTCTCTCTCTCTCTCTCTCTCTCTCTCTCTCTCTCTCTCTCTCTCTCTCTCTCTCTCTCTCTCTCTCTTCTTCCTCCCTATTTCTTCTCCCTAGCAGCTTGCATTTTCTTCTTCATGGGGTCATCTCCCATGGCTGCCAAGAGAAACCAAGGACCGCCAAGCCATTTCCTGGGTTGCCTCGCCATGCCTTGCAAGTCTCCGATCAAATTGCTCGCCTCGTAGCTAGAGATCCGGTAATTAGTTCTCATTTGATTTGTTTAATTGAATTCTTTAATTTTTGAAAGTTCATATCACGATATTATCGATATTATCGATAATATCGCAATATATTGACCATTTGCAGCTGCCATTTGAACAAAAATATCCTTACTGAAATATCGGCGAAATTATCGAGGACATTATCAATAAATTGACGAAACCTATATGGAAATGTACTAAATTATCGCTGCCCCAAAATAATGATAATTTCCCCGAAATATCGACGAAATTATCGATATTTGGCGGATCCAGGATTCGAAATCCGGCTGGGCGAAACTTACATTAAAAACTCGACGTTATGAGTGAATCTCATTAATAAACATAAAAATATACACCTAGTAGGAGGACATAATGAGCCTTACCATCAAATGCATCTCTATATATAAATAAAAGTTTAGCAACAAAGAAAAAACTAATCTTTTTCTTTAAAAAAAAAATTCCAACAAATTCTTTGTTTTCTTGGGGTTCGGATTGTGATCTGACATAACAAAAGATAAACTATTTAATCCAACATCCCAAAAAAAAATCAAATAAATTCTCATAATAACATCAATGCCTTTAATCAAACATTAACATATCAAGAACAAATCAAACATCTCAACAATACCAATATCAAATCAAACATCTCAACAAAATTCCAAAAATCAAAGACCTTATTAATTTCAACAAAGTCAGCAAATTAAAATTCATTCTTAAGTAAACGCTAGAACAGATTAGAACACATAACTTCTAACCTATTTAAAATATGTTAGATTCAATGTTGTCATATACAACATCTTAAAATTTGAGGTAGGTAATTAAAGAGAAGATAATTAAAGAAGAGAGAAATTTTAGGTTATGAATACATGTGGGTTGCTCTTTGGGTGGGCATAGGTTTGTATGTTTCACATGAGTTGGCCTATTATATATGGGTATTTTTTATTTTTTAAAATTTTGGGGTAGGCAGCAGCCTACCTTGCCCTAGGCATAGGACCGCCCCTGTTTTATTCATTGCCCATAACATTGGATCCAAGAAAATGAAGTGATTGGTGTGACACACCAATTAACCCTAAATAATGCTTTGGAGATAATGTTGTTGGTATGTGTCATCAATTTGGCCACCCAACTTCAATGGGTAGCGATGAATCTTTTTCCCTCGGTATAAAATTAGTCATATACTCATTCTTAGCACTAATAATATAGATAAGCCATACACCGTTTAATTTCTATAAACAAACCCAAAAAATACCCAAAAAATGATAGCTGGCTCTATTGAATTTAATTTTGATTATTAAATTATTTTGTTGTCCTATTAAGTGTTTTGGGTTTTTTATTGAGTGTTTCCGGTTTTTTTTATGAGGTTTGGGGGTTGGGTTTGTTTTAAGAAATCAATGGTGGTTTTGTTATCTTTGCATTTGAAATCTGTGCTCAAATACTCCCTTTCCAATATCACTTGTTAAACTTAACAATAGCAAAAATCAATATTTTTTTTTGGGGAGGGGGGGGGGGGGGGGGTTGGTTTCTTCATCGAAAACAAATTGGGAGAGAGTGGGAGGTTGGTGGAGCCAGAAAGGAGAATTCAACAGGGAAGATAGGGGAAAATATGGATGCCTCAAGATGGGCTAAAGTGATAACATCAAAGCCAATGGGTTCCCGCCACAATGATGCTGGATTCCCTTTACCCCCTATAATATCCAAGATCGAACCCTAGTGAGATTTCTTTCCTCCAATATAACCACAAAAAAATAACATTTTTAATAGGGGTTCTTAGATCTAGGTCCAAAACGATTAGCTGTTATTGGGTCTAGTCCTCGTGTTTTTGGTTTTAGATGTAGGTCCTTTGACATTTATTACATTTTTGTTGTGTCGATTTTACCCTTTAAGGTAAATAAGAAAAACAAATTGAAAATCTAAATTTAATGCATTATTTCCTTGAAATTGAATTCCAAATTTTGAATTTTGAATTTTTTTCCTTGATAATATTCCTAATATATAGATAAAATAAAATTTAATCAATAAAAAGTAAAGACTCACATATTATACCAATCGATCAGACAAACACCCACATTAAATTATGTACCTGACATACAGGTAAATAATGTTAATACATACAGGTATATATGTACCTGCCTTACAGGTAAGTGTTTTTTTCTTGAGTTTTCTTAAGCAGTTTTTTCTGGAGGTTCATATTTATATACATATGTACATGTCTTCCATGTAATAGTGTTTTATTTTATTTTTTTTTTCCAAAGAAATTTTGTATGGATTTTTATCTCAGTTGAGTTTAAAGATCCATACCAAGATATTATATGAGTTCAATTAGCTGGGCTAGATGGTATAACTACCTAGACTAGAGGTAATTTATGGATTTAATTACCTGGACCAGAGGTAATTTATGGGTTTAATTACATGCATACTGCATACGAGGTGTATGCATAGGTACCTTACCTATTGTTACGGTATGAAGTTTTTATGAACTCTTATTACAAATTTTGATGTAGGTATACCTTGAGAAAATTTCAGAATTCAAATCAAATATGATAATTAATATCCTACAAATCAATAACTTACCAGTTTTAGGAATTCATAATTTACCTTATTTATGTTTTAGGTGCATAACTGGAACAAAAAATAAAAAAATAAAAAAAAAGTAAATATCAAAAAATTGAAATAGGCATGTAATCTTATGTGACGCAAAAGTCAAAGGACTTGGATCAACAACAATTTCTGCGTGGATTGCACCCAAAATCTCTCCTCATAATTGGAATTATGCCAAATTTTCTATTTTTAATATTAACCAAAAAGTGTACAAGCAAAAACAACATTTTTAATATTCCCATTTCCTAATCAAAAGCTGTTGGCAATAATTGTTTTGCATTATTAACCAAAAAGTCCATATGAAAACAATTGTGATATTGTAACAAGGCAACAAATTTGGAAATGTAAATAATTGTTCAATCCACCCACAAGAAAATGAAGTGATTGGTGTGAAACACCGATTAACCCTCAATAATGCGTTGGAGATAATGTTGTTGGTATGTGTCATCAATTTGGCCAACCAACTTCAACGGGCAGCGAAGAATCTTTTTCCCTTGGTATAAAATTAGTCATATACTCATTCTTAGCACTAATAATATAGATAAACCATACATCATTTAATTTCTATAAACAAACTCAAAAAAACCCAAAAAATGATAGATGGCTCTATTGAATTTAATTTTGATTATTAAATTATTTTGTTATCCTATTGAGTGTTTTGGGTTTTTTATTGAGTGTTTCCTGTTTTTTTTATGAGGTTTGGGGGTTGGGTTTGTTTTAAAAAATCAATGATGGTTTTGTAATTTAAAAGAAGTTAAAAGTCTTTTTGTTATGTTGTAAATATACTTTGGGTGTATTTCTAAAGTCCATTTCATATAGGATTTTTTTTTTTAAAATAATTTGAGCCCCTATATTGGGTATAATAGTAAATCTCCCTAATAATATAGCTCATGATGCCTCTGCTTTGGCTGCACCACAGTACTGACCGCTGATGTTTAAATAGATGAGAAGGGACCACTTACATCAATTATGTGATGGTACAATTTAGAAGACATAATTTAGAGATTAGGGTAAATTACTCAAATGGTCCCTAAACTTGTACGCGATTTACATTTTGGGGCCTCAATTAAATTTTTCATTCAAATGGTCCATGAATTCTATATTAATCGCTCAATTGGTCAACCGTTACATTCTGTCAATGTTGCTGTTAAATATTAGGGCAAATTGGTCATTTCGTACATTAAAAATAAATAAATATTGAAAAATGAAATAAAAACTCTCTCTATCTCTCTCTCTCTCTCTCTCTCTCTCCGTTCCACCATGGCCACCACCCTCAAGCTCCAACCCCCAAACCCATCCAACAACCACCGTTCTCTCTTCCCAAACCCATCCAACAACCACCGTTCACCCTAGGCCCCATGAACCCAGAACCCAGCTCCTCCCCACCCTCCACCCGAGCCAGCAACTACAAAAAAAGAACCCACAAAACCCAGAAAAACGAATTAAACCAGAAAACCCAGAAAAACAAAATAATGAAAGAAATAAATTAATGAAACCCATAAAAGAAAAAAAAATCCAGCTTGGGTTTGATTTCGAGGAGTTGAAGAAGAATGCCTAATGGGGTTTGAAAAAGGAATGCACAGCTTTGATCTCTTTCTCCATTTTTCCCCAATCCAACTTTGACCCCACTCTCCCTTTCTCCCTTCCTTAACCCACCCTCCACCCTCTGTCCCGTCAGCCTCCAGCCATTGCCTCCCAAACAATCGCGCCTCACCTCAAGATCTCCTCGGCTCAACCCCAGAAAACAAATGCTAGATCGCTCCTCACCTCTGTGCGACTTCTCGGAGGCGAAATAGTGAATTAAGAGATGTGTATGTCGAAATTTCTGCAAGGATTTTGGGGATTTATGCCTATATGGAGAGGTCTGTGGGGAATGGGGGAGAAGAAATCGAAGGGGGGGGTTTGGGTCTCATGATTTTTTTTCTCTTTTTCTTCCTTTTTTTTTTTCTCTTTTTCTTCCTTTTTTTTTTCTTCTAATTTTGTATTTATTTTAACCCTATTTTATTTGTTAATTATGAAAAGTCGTATTTACCCTAAAATTTGGTTAAATCTAACAGAAAATTAGACGGTAGGACCATTGGAGCGATAAATATAGAGTTTATGGACCATTTGAATGAAAAATTTAATTGAGGCCCCAAAATGTAAATCGCGTACAAGTTTGGGGACCATTTGAGTAATTTACCCTTTAGAAAATAGAAAAAGAAACAAAAAGTAAAAAGTGGTTCTTGCCACCACATGCATTTCTATCTTTTTGTTATTTTTCCACGCCAACAAAGTCCACTACTGCATCATATCATTGGCTCAAAAATGTCGTGTGTATAATAGAAGTTGGGTGATCAATTCCATCACTTAGGATTTGTTCGGTATTCTACTTTGATCCAATTTTATAAACTCAAAAACAAATTTGAAGTTCAACTCCACAAAAATTGTAGGCCAATTTTTTAAAACCGGAACCAAAAAAAAATAAAAACTCAAAAACACACTCATTATTGAAAATAAAAAAATTGAAAACAAATAATCCCATTACACAATTAGCCAGTCTTCTCACAACTAAGTGTTGGAATTTTAGGATGTGTGATGTGTGTAGCTTTGATATCGTTGTTAGCTTATAGGATGAAGGAATTTAGGACAATAAAACAATAGGAATGGAAAACTTTTTGTAAGAGTAATTGATAGCAAAGTTGAATGAAGACATAGGAAGAAACTTTGAGAAGAAGCTTGCAATTTCTTTTATTAATTTTCTCTCTTTTTCCAATCTACTTTACAATGAACAGTATCTAATATTTATAGGACAGAAGCACTTAGCTTCTCAGCTACGACTTAACAAACACGTGACTCACGTGAACAATTCTAACTAACTAAACAATTCAGCGTGACTCACATGAACTTCTAACTAACTAAACAATTCAGCATGCCATGTCAGCATTATATGTACATGTCTTTTGCAAATCAGTAACAAGGTACTTTTATTTGAATGGAGGAGAAGTTACAAAGCTTTTAGAGACTTAGTGGGATACAAGACAGCTTGGTAGTTTTCAGATTTTTTCTTGCTTGATTACATAAGTGGGCTTTTTGCTAAAATATGAATATGGGTTTTCAATATGTTCTGATTCTTATTTTATTCTTCTCCATAAGGAGGTATATATAAGAGTTCACATGAGTCCTTTATAAGGAATTAGATCTAGTAAAGGATTAGGAAAATATCTCCTAATTATACAATGATTTGACAACTATATAAAATAGGAAAGTAAATCCCTTAATTACAAGGAAATAAATCTATAAAATAGGAAAGTAAATCCCTTAATTAATCAAGGAAATAAATCTCCTTGATTAATTAGGAGACTCACTTCAACACTCCTCCTCAAGTTGGTGCATATACGTCAAATGCCCAACTTGGTAAGTGAGTCATGAAATTCGTAGCACCCAAGTCGATAATCCACGCGAATTTTTGAGAGGACATATGAAAAGTAGAACATCAGGATTGACCGCATGCTTTTGTGAGTCTTAAGATTCGATCAACTGCATTCCTATGAGACACATTGTGCCCATGTGCCATTCTTCTGGATAGCTCGCATTTCTTCATTCATGTCTTCTTCCCATTTTTGGTCTTCTAGTGCTTCAGTTACACTTTTGGGAACAGGTATGTCGGCTAACTGCTTCACAAAGTGTACCCGTGACTCTGATAATCTGTTGAGGGATACATAATTGTTGATGGGATATTTCCCATTTGCATTAAGATCTTCTTCGTAGTGAACTGGAGGTTTACCACGATTCTTCCTTTTTTTAGAATTTGATATGCAGGCTCTGTGCCTTCTGAATGACGTCCTCAGCAGGTGATTGGTGTGGTACTGGAGCTGAAGAATTCTCCAGAGCGGGCACAAACTCCTCAATTTTCTCCTCCTGAGTGTGATGGCAGGGAGATGACTAAAGCGGAAAAAAAATCTCATAAGATGGTTCAATTTCCTCCTCCTGATTTTGACAGCGTGGAGAGAACTGATCGTTTTCCTCTGGTGACCGGTCGCTGGATTTTGGCAGTCAGTCGGTTTGAAACAGCTTCTTTGGCTACCAGTCGCTTTCCACTGGCGACCGGTAGTTTTGAAGCAGATTCTCCGTGTTCAAAGAACTAAGGGGGGGGGGGCGGGTCGCTTTCCACTGGCGACCGACCATTTGATTTAGGAACTTGATTTGAGGAATTTGAAGTATGAATTGGATTTGGATTCGGATTCAGGTTGGAAGGTTGGGATTCAAATTCGGATTCGGATTCGGATTCAGGTTGGAAGGTTGGGATTCGGATTCGGATTCGGATTCGGATTCAGATTTGGATTTGGATACGATATCCATGGCAGCGGAAGGATTTAAAAATAAGATAAAAAAGATGTGTTTTAAGGTTTCGGGATTCAGGATTCAGGATTCTGAGTGTGTTTAGGGTTTCGGGGTGTGTTTAGGGTTTCGGGATTCAGGATTCAGGATTCAGGATTCAGAGCTTCAGGATTCAGGGTTTCGGGATTCAGGATTCAGGATTCGGGATTCGGGATTCAGGATTCAGAGTTTCAGGATTCAGGGTTTCGGGATTCAGGATTTAGGATTCAGGGATTCAGGATTCAGGGATTCAGGGATTCAGGAATTCAGGATTCAAGGATTCAGGATTCAAGGATTCAGGGATTCAGGATTCAGGGATTCAGGGATTCAGGATTCAAGGATTCAGGGATTCAGGATTCAGGGATTCAGGATTCAGGGATTCAGGGATTCAGGAATTCAGGGATTCAGGATTCAGGGATTCAGGGATTCAGGATTCAGGGATTCAAGGAATTTGATACGAGGATATGAGGAATGCGATACGATGATACGAGGATTTAGAGAACACAGAAACCCTGTGAACACGGCTAAAGGACACAGAAACCCTGTGAACACGGCTAAGGACATAGCAACTTCTCTTCAATTCTCTTCTCCCCCTGAAGAGAAGGGTATGTCGGAGTCAAGAAAGAGGCAAAATCTCCATGATAAAGAGAAACAGATCCGTTTTCACTCCCCCTCCCCCCCTTGAAGAGGAGGGGAGGAGAAATTTTGATATGAGAATTTAGAGACAACCGAGGATCGATTGCTCTGATACCATGCTAAAATATGAATATGGGTTTTCAATATGTTCTGATTCTTATTTTATTCTTCTCCATAAGGAGGTATATATAAGAGTTCACATGAGTCCTTTATAAGGAATTAGATCTAGTAAAGGATTAGGAAAATATCTCCTAATTATACAATGATTTGACAACTATATAAAATAGGAAAGTAAATCCCTTAATTACAAGGAAATAAATCTATAAAATAGGAAAGTAAATCCCTTAATTAATCAAGGAAATAAATCTCCTTGATTAATTAGGAGACTCACTTCAACACTTTTTGCTTAGTTAAGTCGGTTTGCACAGTAACCAACTTTGTCTAAGCCATTTTCAGCCATATATTGTAGTTTCTACTACAGCTTTCTATTAACTTCAATTGACTAGTGTTTACGGAATACAACCACCAACTTTTCTTTCTAAATTATTCTATAAATTCTGCTATCTTGTAAAAATCTCCACCAAATGTGCATTAATGTTTAACACTAAGCTATAGCCATGGCACTTGAGCTAGTCCTACTCATGATCCTCTTTCTTCTCTTAGCTATCCCTCTTCTTCTCTTCCCAACCCTAACCTCCAAAATATTCAAAACCCACCTTCACCTCCCTCCAAGCCCCTTTGCTCTACCCATCATAGGCCACTACCACCTCCTCGGCCCTCTCATCCACCGCACCTTCCACAACCTCTCTCTCCGCTACGGCCCCTTATTCTCCCTCCGCCTCGGCTCGCTCCAATGCGTCGTCGTTTCCTCACCGGACCTAGTGAAAGAGTTCCTCAGCACCCATGAGCTCTCCTTCATATCCCATGCTCAGTCCCTCGCCGTTGAAAGCATAACCTACAATGCTTCCCTTGCATTTGCACCCTATGGACCTTACTGGAAGTTCATCAAGAAACTGACAATGAACGAGCTTCTAGGAAACCGTAGCATCAACAACTTAGTTTCCATTCGAACTCAAGAGTATCTTAGGCTTCTGAGGTTCTTGGCCAAGAAAGCTGAGAGTGGTGAAGCTGTGAATCTCACTGACGAGTTTCCGAAGCTTTGGAACAATGTGATTTTGCAGATGATTGTTGGGAATCGGGATTTGAGCGCCGAATGTAGGGCGGTGCTGGCGGAGGAGGTGGTGATGGTGGTGCGGCAGGCCACGAGTCTTTTGGGAGAGTTGAGTTTGTGTGATGTTTTTTGGGTTTGTAAGAAGTTAGATTTGGGAGGATTTGTGAAGAGAATTGAGGAGACGCACAGGAGGTTTGATGTGTTGGTGGAGAAGGTAATTGGAGAACGAGAAGAGCTGAGAAAGAAGGAACGGATGGAAGAGGAGGAGGAAGTCAAGGATTTTCTTGATACGTTGCTTGATATGTTGGAGGATGGGAGTGCTGAGGTTGAATTTACAAGACTTCACATTAAGGCTCTAATTACGGTAATGATATCTATCTATACTTCTTAATTTACAGACAAAAAATTATTTATTTCATTCAAGTTTTTCCTTTCATCGCATATAACCAACAAGAAACCATGTGGGGAAACGTATAGAACCCATCGCCATGAGTTTGAACTTTGGAGATTTTATGTGTTGAAGAAAAAAAAAGATTGATAATTAAATCCTTTGAGAATACTTACAGAGATAATCAATTCCAGTCGTTGATTCTTCACAATGATTTACAACTTTGCTTCTCTATATTCTTGGTGTATGTAGAAATGTATTCTTTGAAGTCAAAGTGCAGATATTACATTGGTAGGCAAACATGTCATTTTAACGGGTTTCGGGTCGTGTTCGTGTTAACCTGTTAATTCAACGGGTTGACACGACACGACTCGTTAAACTAACGGGTGAGAAATACCAGACCCAAACACGACTTGTACAATTCGCAAATGACCTGACACGACCCGTTAAGAATAAACCCCCAAAAAAAAAAAATACTATCAACCAACTAGCCAGCAACCCCCTCTCTCTGCCCTTTTTCGCCCAATTTTCATCTTTCTTAAACACCATCCAGAAGTCTATAAGTTAGGGATTAGTCTTGCATAAAGATAAAATAAGAGAAACAAAATAGTTGGTTGATTAGATTATTTATATATAAAAAAGACAGAGAGGGAGTGAAGAAGAGAAGAAAAAAAATGGAGAGAAAAGAAAGAGATGGAGAGAAGAAGAAGAAGAAAAAGAAAAAGAAAAAGAAAGGGGAGAAAAGAAGAAGAAAAAGGAGAGATGGACAATTTCCCAAAAGGGAGAAGAAAAGGAAAAAAGTGAGAGATTGAGAGATGTAGAGAAGAGGAAAAAAAAAAAAGAGGGGGAGATGAGAAAGTCGACTGAGAGAGAAAGTGGAATGAAGGAAAAATATTAAGAGAGAGAGAGAGAGAGAAGGAAAAGTAGAGAGGACAAAAAAAAACAAAAAAAAAGGCATACGTCTTTGTTGACAGGTGGCTAACGGGTTCACTCATTTTCAACCCGACCCATTAAGCTCAACCTAAATACTAATAATTTGATGCGAATTTGTGTCGTGTTAATGGGTCGTGTGCAATATTACTGGGTCTAATTGGTATATGAGTTACTTTGCCTTGACAATGTTGAAAGATTTTAATATAATTATCAATGAACCTTATATTCTAGATCTAGGATGATGTTTTACTTTACTAAAAACAACATAAGTATTCTTTTCAGGATTTATTCACCGCTGGAACTGACACAAATGCAATTTCACTAGAGTGGGCATTGGCAGAGCTCATCAACCACCCAAGAGTGTTCAAGAAAGCAAGGGAGGAGATCGATCGAGCAGTCGGAAATCGACGAGTGGTCGGAGAATCGGATGTTCCAAATCTTCCATACATCCAAGCCATCATAAAAGAAACATTTAGGCTACACCCACCAGTGCCTTTGGTCATAAGAACCTGTGTACAACAATGTAAGATTGGGGGATATGACATCCCTACAAACACAATGCTACATATGAATGTTTGGGCCATTGGAAGGGACCCAAAGAATTGGGAAAGCCCACTGGACTTCTGGCCTGAAAGATTCTTGCAACTCGGTGAGGACAATGGGCCGATGAGTGCAGTGGATGTTGATGTTAGGGGGCAACATTTTCAACTCATGCCATTTGGGTCTGGGAGGAGGAAGTGTCCTGGTATGAACTTGACCATGAAAATGTTGCCTGGGGTACTTGCGGCTTTGATTCAGTGCTTCGATTGGAAGGTTGATGGGTCTGATTGCAAGAAGATGAATGGTGATGATGTTCTTGAAATGGATGAACGGCCTGGAATGACTGCTCCGAGGGCGCATGATCTTGTGTGTGTTCCTATTGCCCGATTCAGCCCACTCAACATCCTTGACCCATAAGGCGAACTTTTTTATTTATATGTTCATAAAGATATTCTGAAAGTTTATTGTGTGTGTTGTAGTAATACCCGTAAAGGGAAAATAACTTTAATGTATCTTTGTATTTTACAACTTTAATGAGAAATAACTTATGTTTTTCTTAGTTCTGATGGGAAAAAAGGTAGGAAGAGTGAACGATGCAGCAATTATGGTTGATTCAAAACTGAAGCTGCTTTGTAACACAATACTATTAACACCTTATAGGAGTGCTCTCTTTTATTTATTAATTTTCGTCTCCTGGGATTCTCTTTTATTCATTTATTTTTGCCTCGGAGTGCTCTCTTTTAGAGATTATGAGAATTGGGGCTACATGTCTAGAATGCGTAGTAGTTTTTTTTCTTTTTATTTATTTGTAAATTTAAATTTTTACGAACTACAGGAAAACCGATTTTTTAGTGTATAGTTTGACATTCCATAGCTGTTGTTGTTGCCGCCACCATCATCGTCACACTACTGACTACTTGGCTCTCACCACCGCGGCCTTCATTGACATTGTTGTTGCTACTACCACCCCATCATCTCTAGAACCACCACTCTACTTCCTCACTGCCGCAACCGTAACTATCATGCAACCACCACTACTTCCAAGCCATCATAAAAGAGACATTAGGCTACACCCGCCTGTATCTTTGGTCACAAGAAGATTTGTACAACAATGTAAGACTGGAAAATATGTGATCCCAAAAAACACAATGCTCTTAGTGAATGTTCGGGCCATTGGAAGGGACCCAAAGTATTGGGAAAGCCCATTGGACTTTAGCCCTAAAAGATTCTTAACATAGCTCGATGGAGGAGGCAATCGAACGGCTAGAATTGATGTTAGGGGGCAACATTTTCAATTTTTGCCATTTGGGTCTGGGAGGAGGATATGCCCTGGTGTGAACTTAGCCATGCAAATGCTGCCTGGGCTACTTGGAGCTATGATCCAGTGCTTTGACTGGAAGGTAATTGAGCCAGATCAGAAAAAGATGAACGGTGGTGATATTGTTGAAATGGATGAACTCCACGGGCCCATGATTTGGTTTGTGTTCCAGTGGGCCGCTTCAATCTACTTGGTATTCTTGACCCATAAGGGGGCAAGCTTTCATATGTTTGATTTGATTATGAAAATGTTTGGGTAACTTGGTGTAGGTTCGAAATAAATAACAATGCCATTTGAGTACTCTTTTTATTAAAAAAAACAGCACTTTATGAATAACAAAATGTAAGATTTTTATACAAAATGTATCGATATTATTAATAGTGGATTCATTCATTATATGTTATGTTTTATTTATTAAGTTTTCGATGCGAGACTTTATATTCTTCAATAGTAGATTGGGTTGGAAAACTTTGGCTGGTTTGGAGCTGTCCAGCTTCCCACAAAGCTCCGCTTTTCATCCTTTATTTTTTATATTAAATTGTCAGAAGGAATTTTATTACTAACAAAAGATTACAATAGGGCAATTACACAAAAGTAATTTTCACAAAAGGAATTTCTTTTCGCCCTCGATTGTTCACTATTTCCGTTGAACATTAATTTATGCAAGCCATGCAAATAAAAAAGGGAAAAAGTAAGACCATATTTTATAGGTGGATCTTACGTCTTCTTACAAAAATAAAAAACCTATTTGCCATACTTAATTATACAGAGAATTACATTTCTTTATCGACTTGTTCCATACTTAATTATACAGAAAATTACAACTAAATTAGGGTTAGGTACAAAGAATCGTTGGCTTAACTACGCTTAACAAACTGAACCACTCAGCCGCTGATCGTTTTACTTGATGAGAACGTGCTTTCCTCACTAGTGACAAGGTCTGGTGAGGTATCTTAGGTGATACTCTAATTAATTTTTTATTTATTTTTACTTAAAACCAGGAAGCAAGATTTTATTGGTGGAAACGTTCGAGGCGAAATTAACAAATTACGCCTCAGCTTTCCCATAATAATATAGCTCATGATGCCTCTGTATTGGCTGCACCGCCGTACTGAATTTTAAGACTTCAACGGATGTGTGGGACGAATAGCCCAAATCATCTCCTGAATAATATTAAGGCTTATTTGTTGAAATGCCCCTTATGATTTCCAAACCTTCTCAGTTTGCCCCCTCACGTTTTAAATGACTCCATCTCCCACTGTTGGACTAGATTACACACAAAGTGAGGGACGAAGAACATCACTGATCAAACATAGTGGTTTTATCAATGGATTCATTACCCCTAAGGTTTCAATTCAGGTTTACGGATCTCGGAACTCAATACTTTCTTTTTTGTTTTTTGTTTATAATTTTTATGTTATTTTATAATTTTACATATTTGATTTTGAATAATTTCAAGCCTTTTTTTTTATATTTAATTTGATTTTTTTAATTATTAATAGTTAAAATTACCAACATACCCATGCAACATCAGCGATTTAACGATTTTTATATAAAAATTAACGGAATGGGACAACCTTGGTCATGGGGTAAACTGAGAATATTTAGAAATCATAGGGGGCATTTCAACAAATAAGCTTAATATTAATAGAGGAGCTTTCCTTTCACGAGGAGAGAGAAAGTCAGAGATAGTGAGCTGTTCATCTTCCTACTAATTAGTTTAAGGTATTGACCACAGTTTATATATGAGAGCATTAAAATATATGATTAATTGCACAGGGTTTAATTTAAGCTCACACTAAAAAATGACTAGCATGTATATGGTACTGGGAGATATGTAATGATTCGTGTCGGTGTTATTTAAAACTCCTTTGATTCGGGTATTTCTAGAAGTATATGCATGTGGGTGTGTAATTTAAGAGTAATGCTATTTGGACACACAACATTGACATACTTAGTTGACACCCGCTGATGTGTCAATGTATCATTCGCTGAATAGAAAACGAGGAGAAAAGAAGAGCGAATGATACATTGACACATCAGCGGGTGTCACTAAGTGTGTCAATGTTGTGTGTCCAAATAGCATTACTCGTAATTTAAATATGGAACAACTTGGTGATAACAAGTAATTTTTAAACTAGTAATGAATTTAATTATAACGTGGATGGACAGCCTAATTTTTATGTATTTTTGTTTAATTTTTAAAAGATAGGGACCAAACTAGCATAGTGCAAAGTACAATTACTCCTTACCATGACAATATATACGTGGTGAGTTAGAGATCAACAACAACTTCTACGTGGATTTGCCGGTAATTTCATGTTATTGTTGATCTAACCCTAAATGAATATGGACCTATATCCAGGGACGGACTCAGGATTTTAAAATGAGATAAGCTAAATTTACCTTGCGTATAAATCTATTAAGTCCATCTCAAACCCAAATTTTCTGATCTAAAACAGAACTATTCATTTATATCTCATACTCAACTTTTATTAATTGTTTAAAAATGATTTAACTCTAAAATAATTTTATGTTTAATTTTTTCTTAACTTTATTTTAGTTTATATCATCGTAATTTATTTTCTTGAACATTTAACTTTAAAAAAAAAATCAAATTTGGGAAACAAAATTTTGATTCAAAAATGGTATAAGGAGATAAAAGATAACATTTATTATCTCTAAAAAAAATATATAACATTTATTACTTTTTTTTTTGTTGGAGCTGATGTATTACTTGTTTCTTTGTCTCAAAATTCTTTTTGATGTTATTGTTACAATATTAAAGCTGCGCAAGGGGTTGTCGTTTTAATTTAAACAAAATTTTGATGGGTAAATGTGGTTTTTAATTAAAGTTTTTTAAGGTTAATTGTTTCTCTGTTCTTAAAACAAAAAAGTTCATTGTTTCACCAAGTCACGCACAACTAAGGTCCATTTATATTGATTGGAACTTGGGGTAGGTGTGCTGGTTTTGTTATTTTATACTATATAAAAATAAATAATAATACTCCTTACCATTGCAATATATACGTGGTGAGTTAGAGATCAACAACAACTTCTACGTGGATTTGTCGGTAATTTTATGTTATTGTTGATCTAACCCTAAATGAAAATGGACCTATATCCAGGGACGGACTCAGGATTTTAAAATGGGGTAGGCTAAATTTACCTTGCGTATAAACCTATTAAGTCCATCTCAAACCCAAATTTTTTGATCTAAAATAGAACTATTCATTTATATCTCATACTCAACTTTATTAATTGTTTAAAAATGATTTAACTCTAAAATAATTTTATGTTTAATTTTTTCTTAACTTTATTTTAGTTTATATCATCGTAATTTATTTTCTTGAACATTTAACTTTTAAAAAAAAAATCAAATTTGGAAAACAAAATTTAGATATTTATAAAAATACCCAATCCTAGACATGTATTTATAAAAATACCCAAGCACTATTTAAACATAGAAACATACCCAAAATGGGTTTTGGGTATGTGTATAATGATGGATTTTGGGTATGTTTATAAATGGGTTTTGAGTGTGTGTAATGATGAGTTTTGGGTATGTTTATAAAGTGTTTTGGGTGTTGGGTCTTTTTATAATTTCAGCCCCCATTTTGGGTATTTTAGTGAAACTCCCAACAAAATTTTGATTCATAAATGGTATAAGGAGATAAAAGATAACATTTATTATCTCTAAAAAAAATATATAAGTTTTTTAAGGTTAATTGTTTCTCTGTTCTCAAAACAAAAAAAGTTCATTGTTTCACCAAGTCAACGCACAACTAAGGTCCATTTATATTGATTGGAACTTGGGGTAGGTGTGCTGGGTTTGTTATTGTATACTATATAAAAATAAATAATAATACAAATATATATTTAAAAATATATATTATGCTTGACTTCTTCTCTCATATGCCAACTTTTGAGAACCTTTCCTATTGAGAGGAGCGATAGCATACTAAACTCACACACACTACACGGATGCTAGGACTCGAACCCAAGACCTTGCTTGAGAGAGTAAATACTCCAAACCACTACACTAGTGGGTCCTTTGCCTTCATATGCCAACTTATTAAAATTTAATCCAATGAGTTTTAAATTGACACATCATCTTTAAAACATAAACCAATTTCCTCATAATTAAAAAGAAAAAAGAAAGACCTAATGGAACTTAATAACATGAAATTAACTCCTGCAATCGTTCTTCTTCTATTTTTTTGTCCTTCCTTTATCTGCAATTTCTCTACTCAATACATGGTTTTGGTGGCTTGATAAAATTTGGGGTTGGGACCACAAAAGTGGAGGGTGGTCTCATTGTTGAATTGGAGGGTTTGTTGGGAAAGGCTATAGGAAGCAATGATAGACGTAAATGTCGTATAACGAGACGAGGCTGAGAAAGAAAGGTCACATTGAATTGAATTGAATTGGAACGATTTTAATTATTATTGTAGGGATCGATTAAGCCATGAAAAAGAGAATGTACAGTTTTGTTCTTTTCTTCTGTTTTGGAGAGTTTGTTTAGGGTTTAGGAAAGAAGAAGGGAAAACCGAACCTGTGAATTTGTGGAGAAGTGCAAACCAAAGAAAGAAGGAAAAATGAATACTAAACTGATGATTGGGGGAGATACTGACAACAACAAAAAAACTGATTGGTTGGTGAAGATGTTGCAGACAAAAACTACAGGAAATGGGGAGAGGTTGAAGAGAAAGGAAAATAGAATGAAAAAAAAACTAACATAAACGATGCCATAAGTAAAGTTCCATTAGGGCTTTCTTTTTGTCTTTTTAATTATGAGAGAACTGCAATTCGTTGGATTAAATTTTAATGAGGTGGCACATGGAAAGGAGAAGTCAAGTAGATCATGATAGAGAGAATCCAAACAGATGATATGGATCCGTGTATTAATATATAGACACTAACGTTTAATCACTACAAAAAAAACACACAACAGTCACTTTATTTTTCGTGACTTTTGGCAGTATTAGCCACGAATATTCGTGACTAAAGTCATTAGTGACGGTGCAGTTACAATATATTGGATTGGTTTGGTTTGGTTTTGACCAAAGAAAAAGTCAACAGTTTGAAAAACCGAACCGAACCGGTTTGGTTTGGTTCGGCTGCGGTTTGAGTGTTTTAAAAACTGTCCTAAACCAAACCGGACCGATTATAAATTAATTTATTATTTATTTAATTTAGTTTACATGTGGCAAGGTTTGAGTGGTTATTTAGAAGTGTACCATGTACCTTGCAACACTTGATTGGACTCCAAAACTACAACTCACGGACACATCTAAGTTATCTAACCATTCTCTCTCCCTCAGATTTCTCTTAGATCCTCTCTCCTATCTCCTTCCTTCCTTCGTCTCTTAACCCTAGCCGCAACTCCCTCTCATTATTTCTCCATCTCTCTCTGCTACCTCTCCCCCTCTTTCTGTCTCTCTGCTACATCTCCCTTTCCCTATCCCTCGACGCTAACTCAAGCCAACATGATTCATACTCGGCGAAACCCACCCATTCGCCCTCAGCGAAATCCATCGTCAGGCAAAGAGAATGGACCACCTTTGAGATCTCCTGGGAAATAGAAATCGATTGCTTACTGCTGGCATTACAAGAATGAGTTATTTCCCATTCTCTCTTCCCCTCTAGAATTCTCTACTCCACTTGCTGCTACATCAACACTCTCTGACTCACGCAAATACCTGAGATTCTCTACAATCTCTTCACCCACATACCAACTCTGATTCAACGGTGTGTTGAGTTAATTATTTTGTTTATTTAACAAATTTTCTGTAATTATTTGATTTTGATTCTATAAAAATAAGTCTGGTTTGTTTTTGTGATAATGACGAGGTCGTAGACAGCCCCTCAACCACTGAGATGACGAAGTCCTCCTTCACCTCTTCTTCATCTGCTGCTTCTATTTTGGGTATAGGTATGAAAACTAGTTTCTCTGTTTTTAATGTTTTTAATTTTTTGGCTGTGCAAACTGACATCATAAAAGCTGGCGACCATAGATTATAATTGAATGTGTTTTTATACAAGACGACCATAGATTATAATCTCACCAAATTAATCTGAAATCATATGCCTGTTCAATAGCGTAGCTGCAGTTTTATATAATATATAAAAGCCAGTTGGAGTTAATTATGATATGAAGAATGTAGTATAATCTCCAATAACTGGTTGTATATAAAGACTGTAGTATACCTTGCTTTGATTTAGTTTTGTTCATATAATAATGAATATAAAATGCTGCTTATGTGATATTAATGCTTGCTGCCTCTTCACAAGAGAGAAGATCAAATGTAGTGAATAACAGAAGAGGAAGAGGACCTTGCATTTGTGCCTTGGTGCAGATCTCAGGGATGTTGTTTGTTGTGTTGAATATGATGGGGCTGCTGTTTGGAAGGATTATCACTGTTTTTTAAATCATGATTTGTAATAACTATATAATTAAGCACAATAGGATTGTATTTCTTTGAGAATCATGTTCCGTAATAATTATTATTGCTTGCAGCTTCTTTCCTTTGTCTGTTTTTTCTTTACGTCTTTGGGTTGTATGATGTGGAACATATTAGGGAACTTGAGAATGAACATATTCGGGGACATGGAGAAAATGATGTTTTCTTTTATGCCTAAATCGGCCGAACCAAACCGGACCAAACCGTATATGAATGGTTTGGTTTGGTTTGGTTTTCATTTTGATTTTAGCTCAAATCGAACCACACCGGACCGTGAAAGTTTAATTGGTTGAGCTGTGGTTTGAGGGTGAAACCGGACCAAACCGGACCGTGCCCACTCCTAGCTGTAACTATTGGTTTGTCACGATTAAAACACCATTTCGTAACAAATTGTGTTGACTATCCTAGTGCTCCAAAGTGGGCCCCACATAATGTCTAATCAAACTATATTTATATTTTATTATTTTATTTTATTTGACTGCGCTGTCCAACATCGTTTCATTATCCTTTTTTTTGTTGTTGATAGAAATCCTTTCCATTATTATTTGTGTTGTATTTGTGTATTATATTTTTCACAATTATAATAATTTCCAATTCCTTTTTATTTTTATGTATCAGTAATGGGTATGGGAGGAAAGGGAATGATTTCCATTCCTAACTTCCCCTGCGTTTACTTGCAATCAGGAATGAAAAAATAAGTGAGCCCCACCTCAAAATCCGTAATCACATTGTAAGATCCCACATCGACTAACGGAGAGGGGGTGATGTGCCTTATATGTACATACCCGCATCCATCTAGCACGAGGCCTTTTGGGAGCTCATTGGCTTCGGAGTCATGAGAACTCCGAAGTTAAGCGAGTTAGGGGCTAAAGCAATCCCATGATGGGTGATCCACTGGGAATTTGCTCGTGAGCTCCCAGAAACAAAACCGTGATGGCAGAGAAGGGAGCCCAAAGCGGACAATATTGTGCTACGGCGGAGCCGATTCGGAATGTGACAATTTGATATCAGAGCCACTCTTCCGTGTGGTGCGGGTGTGCCAACAAGGACGTCGAACCCCTAAGGGGGGTGGATTGTAAGATCCCACATCGACCAACGGAGAGGGGAGTGATATGCCTTATATGTACATGCCCGCATCCATCTAGCACGAGGCCTTTTGGAAGCTCATTGACTTCGGAGTCATGGGAACTTCGAAGTTAAGCGAGTTAGGGGCTAGAGCAATCTCAGGATGGGTGACCCACTGGGAAGTTGCTCGTGAGCTCCTAGAAACAAAACCGTGATGGCAGAGAGGGGGGCCCAAAATGGACAATATCGTGCTACGGCGGAGCCGATCCGAGATGTGACACACATCCCCTCAATCAAAACTAGGTATCAGATCAACTAGGAGGGAGTAGTCGATAGGATTCCCATTCCTGTTTTCTCATAGTAACTTCCAAAAATACCCTTACCACTTTACCATAATTTCAAAACACCCAAAAAAAAAAAAAAACTTACGGCAAGAAGTTCCAAGACGCTTGTTGTTAATATTATGTTAACTCGCAATTGTACGGGGCAATTAGTAGTATAGCAAGACAAGTACGAGGTCGTACCCACGAAGACTGAGAAGTTAAAACTAGTTATGTACTTAGATTACCAAATTCAAGAAAGTAGGAGGTTATGTCTAAAACAGAATTTAGAACAAGAGTGGTTGTGATTGTTGAACAAAAGAAGCAAAATGAAATTGCAAACAAAAACAAGTAAACAAATGTAACAAAGAGTGGTTTTAAGAGTTGGAAAACAGATTTTGAGACTAGGGCATTCGAATCACCATAACAATTCAATTCTGGGTTATAAAGATTCAAGTAACAAGTCTAATTCAGATTCAAAGATTGATTCTAGCTAAAGTATGATTAGGCCATGGTGTTTGGTCCTAACCTTGTGTTCCTAATTCCCTAATTTGATCATTTGTTGTCTAACCTAAAATTAAGCATTAGGAACCCATTAAGCATAGAAGAACATTTTAAACAACCAAGTATGTATCTAATCCCTGTTGTCGAATGTCCATACATACTCTTCCTATTCATAGTTCAATTCGAATTAAAGCATGGTGTATACTCTTAATTCAAACCAAGATAGTTAACAAACAAGTTCTAATGGTGATCAATCATTCAAACAAGCATGTTAACTTATAAGCATAATGAATAAGAACATGAATCATGAATCAAACTTGAAACTCCAAACTTATAAACCCAGAATATTCATGTTAGGTTACATCGAAGCCCTAGTTATGGATTTAGCTACTCATAATGGAAAAGAGACTTGAACAGAAATGAGAAAACATAATGAATGCAATAAGAGTAGAAAAACCCTTTTTCTGAAGTTCTTGTGGTGTCCAAGGCTTCTCCAAGTGCTTCTCCACTTCTAATGCTTCTCCAAGAGCTTCCCCACTTCTAGAAAGATGTATGAAGGATATGGAGGTGATTTGGGATGAGTTTGAGTGAGTGGTGATGGCTAAGGAAGATGAAATTCGTAGGGAAATGGAAGAGAAGTTTGCTGGAGTTGTTTTGGTGATTGTTGGAGTGTTTGGGATTGTGAGAGTGTTTGAGGATGGTTGGAGTGAATTGTGGGGTTGTGAATCCCAAGATTTGTTGTGTCTTGAATGTGGAATGGATGTGGTATTTATAGGGAGAGGGGAGTGATAAATCTGAATTCAATATGGCTAATGCATTCAACACTTGCATTATACAATCTAAATTGGTTGATGCACTTCACTAATGCATACAACACTTGCAATATAAAATCTGAATTGGTTGATGCACTTCACCAATAAATCCCACCAGCAGCCCTAGCTCATCTTCATGTCACCATGACCAAGCTTCCAACAAGCTCAATAGCTCATGCCTAGCTCACCATGACCAAGCTTCCAACCAGAAACAATAGCTCATCCTGAGGTCAGCATGACCAGCAACTTCAAGGGCTTACGAATTGGGCTTCCCTTAAGCAAATTAAGACTTTAAGCACTCAAACTTGAAGTTCAGAATGTCTTCTTTCCAGCCATATATCATTTGGGCCAATCCAAGGTCGGAGGAGGAAGTTAAGGCCAAAACAAATTGCTAACTCATTTTGCGCGCTGATAAAATCCATCCTGAGCATGGCTCTGTGTTTGCTAGGTAACAGACTCCATATTTATCCAATGGGGCTGAATTTTGGATATGTTATAGTAAACACCCATTGGAACAACTCTCATGAAGAATGCTGCCTCATCCGAGCTGTGTAGATTGCTGAAACAAAGCTTGCAATATGACCCACGAAACTGGACTGGCAAGAGGCTGTAGGAAAAATGAGTTTGTCTTTAAGCTCTTCTTCCATTCATCCAAATTAGGCCTTAACATGCTTGAATTGCATGAATTATGCTCTCTTGCTCTATTGGCCTACAAAACACACAAAGGGAGGGAAATAACTTAGAATTATAGGAACTAAGCAAAAGAAGTAAGTAAATTGGGCATGTATATGTATGAAATTATGAGCTTAACACACCCCCAAACTTAGATTTTGCTAGTCCTCGAGCAAAACAAAAGAGAAACAAAGATAAAAACAAAACAAGAAGTTAACTAGACCACTTTCGTAGGTAACTCGATTGCATTGAGCGTATGCAACAAGCCTTTAAACCTCTAGGCATCCCTAGTAGGAGGAGTTGTGTCTCCTGAGGGTTTAACAGATACGATACCCACAAACGTTTTTCTAACTCTACAAAACAAAATGGTTAGAAAAACAACTTTGAAATCAACTAATGAAAATGAAAGAAAGTTTTAGTCATACCTCCAACACCATAGAGTTGCCAAGATAGGTCATCAATCAGTGTGTACAAGTGGAAGCTATAGCTCAAAGGCACACAGTTTCAAAGCAAGCACACTCAAACCTTGAATAGAGAACATGCTTCGACTCTAATTCTCACAGATAACACTCAATCACTCAGAACCTATGTTTTAATTCTCTCAAGAAAGCATAAGTGAGTGTATGAAATAGAAGCACAAATTTGGTTAGATCTCATGAAAGGAATTAAATACTAAGAATAGAGATACACACATACTTACCAGCACCCATGAATACATCCTCAAAGATCAGCTAGGTCTTTCACAATGTTGTAATGAAAGGCTAAGGTTTAGGGGAAATGGAAGAATTGGAAGGAAAAACAAATAACTTAAGAACATACCAAGGTTGCATGCTTCATTAATCTGCAAGGCATCATTGATTTAGATTGGCATGGCAGCAAACTTCATGGTATCACCTGGCATAGACTTTATTTTTTACACTTAGATCAAATCGAAACACTTTCATCTTCGTTGATTTGATCTGCATCTTCATTAACTTCATTGCACAGATTCACATCATCTTTATTTAGGTACATGGCTGCAACTTCCTTGCTTCAAACTTTATCTTGGCACACCTTGGTATATTTCTAAGCTATAGGGTATGGCTACAATAGGTCAAGTATCTCAGATTGAGATACAAAGGTAGGGAAATGATGAGGGTGATAGAAGAAAAGGCTTTAAGTGTTTGGCTTCAAGAGGGTTGATGGAACACACATATAGGTAGGGTGAAAAGAAAGCACATAGAATGGTTATGCACACATAGCCTAGCATCACTTCAATGAGTTCATTCATGAATGAGAGAAAGCACATGATATCTGCAAAAGAGAATCATCCTTAGTATTCAATCAAAATGGAATAATGAGATCAATTAGAGTGAATTGAAGAAAATAAGTATGGATGAGAAATAGAACACTTTAAACCCTCTCAAGAAAGCAATTAGGCTCGATATAGCTCACTAGGGTAGTCTCCACTATTTTCCTTCAAGAATTTGAGCGTGGTACTTTAGCCACCAGAATTCTAAGAGCAAAAGCTTTGTGAAGTGCAAAATTCTGATATGAAAACCTCAAATAGCAGCTCCATAGCATTGATTGTATGACATTCTTTTAAAAAAAAAAAAAAATAATAATTATAAATAAAAAAAATAAAAAAAATAGTGACAAGAGAACGAAAATTGAAAACACAAATGGATAAGAAAATTGAAATTGAAAACCTTCCCCCCAGACCTGAATTGAACATTGTCCTCAATGTGAAAGCATACAAAAGATGATTGAGAACAAACAAATGATAAAGGGAAAAGTTTAGAAGAAGGTTTAGGAAAAATAAAAAAATAAAAATGAATATATAAGCAACTCATGGATGACCAGTTAAGGGCCTCAGAAAACACAGCCAGGGGATCCGGGAAGGTTGGAGGGGTCACAATGGTCCCGCTTAAAACCCAAACTTCTTAGACACCGAAGGTGTCGCCTAAAGAACTCCTAGACACTGTATTGACGGAGGTGCTCACTGGGGTTACCAAAAGTTAGCTTATATGAATTTTTATTTTTTTTATTTTATTTATTTATTTATTTATAAAAAGGAACATAAACTTAAAATGACTAAAATAAAAACAAAACAAGTAAAGAGAAAGGATTGAAATGCTTCCCCTTGATGCGATTAGGTCGATTGCTACCGAGCACCTTCTTCTTGAACACATGGGTTGCCTCCCAAGAAGCGCCTTAGTTACTGTCTTGGCAAGACATTGTGCAATCAGCTAAGTTGATGGTACGAAGGGAAGTTGATCTACCACATGGCCAGTTTGGATGCCAGCTGAAACTCCCTCATAGAATGGCTTTAAACGTTGTCCATTTACTTTGAAAGTCGAGCCATCTTTAGGGTTTTGAATCTCCACAGCTCCATAGGGAGAAACATTGACCACGGTGAATGGGCCTTGCCATCTAGACTTCAATTTTCCTGGAAAGAGACGCAAACGTGAGTTAAACAAAAGAACTGACATACCTTTGGAGAACTCTTTCCGTTGAATGTTTCTGTCATGGTAACTCTTGGTTCGTTCTTTGTAAAGCTTTGCATTCTCATAAGACTCATGTCTAATTTCTTCCAATTCATTGAGCTGAAACTTTCTTGCATGGCCTGCCTTGTCTAGATCAAAATTTAACTTCTTGATGGCCCAAAAAGCATTGTGTTCAAGCTCCATTGGCAGGTGACAAGCTTTCCCAAACACAAGACGATAAGGGCTCATTCCAATGGGAGTCTTATATGCAGTCCTATAAGCCCATAATGAATCATTGAGCTTAGCTGCCCAATCTTTCCTTGTATTGTTCACCACCTTCTCCAGGATGTGCTTAATTTCTCTATTGCTTATTTCCACTTGACCAGAAGTTTGCGGATGATATGGTGTAGAGACTCGATGGGTGATGTTGTACTTCTTCATGAGTGCTTCGAATGGCTTGTTACAGAAGTGGCTGCCTCCATCACTAATGACAGCCCTTGGAGTACCAAACCTTGTGAAAATATTATCCTTCAAGAACTTCAGCACCACCTTATAATCATTGGTTTTGGTGGCTATGGCTTCCACCCATTTAGACACATAATCAACAGCAACAAGTATGTAAGTATAACCAAAGGAAGATGGGAATGGTCCCATGAAATCAATACCCCACACATCGAAGAGCTCCACAACAAGTATGTTATTCAATGGCATTTCATTCCTGCGACTTATGTTCCCCATCCTTTGGCACCTATCACACTTAACACAAAAATTAAACGCATCTTTGAATAGAGTGGGCCAAAAGAAACCAGATTGCATAATTTTAAGTGCTGTTTTCTTAGCTCCAAAGTGACCTCCACAAGCCAATTCGTGGCTATGCCTAAGTATGCTTTCTTGCTCTTCTTCTGGAACACATCTTCTGATGAGTTGATCCGGGCAATGCTTGAATAAGAAAGGTTCATCCCAGACATAATGTTTCACCATGGAAAAGAACTTCTTCTTGTCCTGAGAAGTTAGATCATTTCTAAGAACACCACAAGCAAGATAATTAACAAAATCAGCATACCATGGCTCTTTGACTTGGGCAGCATATAGTTGTTCATCAGGGAAAGTCTCATTCAAGGGTAGCACTACTCCTCCTTTTTCTTCAACCACAATTCTGCTCAAATGATCAGCTACCACATTCTCACATCCCTTCTTATCTCGAATCTCCAAATCGAATTCTTGCAGCAAGAGAATCCATCTAATCAAGCGTGGTTTGGCATCCTTCTTAGTGAGCAAGTATCTAAGAGCTGCATGGTCAGAATAAACAATTACTTTAGAACCAACAAGGTAAGAACGAAATTTTTCTAAAGCAAAAACCACAGCAAGCAACTCCTTCTCTGTTGTGGAGTAGTTGATTTGAGCATCATTCAAGGTCCGGCTAGCATAATGAATCACATGGGGCAGCTTGTTCTTCTTTTGACCTAAAACTGCACCAATAGCAAAGTCAGAGGCATCACACATTATTTCAAATGGTAAAGACCAATCCGGAGCTATGATAATAGGGGCTGAAGTTAGCTCCCTCTTCAAGGTAGTAAAAGCTTCCATGCAAGCTTCATTAAACTCAAAAACAGCATCCTTAGCAAGGAGATTACACAATGGCCTTGTAATGCTTGAGAAATTTTTGATGAACCTTCTATAGAATCCAGCATGACCTAGAAAGCTTCTAATTCCTTTAACAGAGGTAGGGGGTGGAAGATTTGAGATGAGATCGATCTTGGCTTTATCCACTTCGATTCCCTTGCTTGAAATCACATGGCCTAGCACAATGCCTTGTCTCACCATGAAGTGACACTTCTCCCAATTCAAAATCAGATTTGTTTCCTGGCATCTTTTAAGCACTAGAGACAAGTGGTGAAGACAATTATTAAAAGAGGAACCAAAAACTGAAAAATCATCCATAAATACCTCAATGAATCGTTCCACCATATCTGAAAAGATTGACATCATGCATCTTTGGAAAGTTGCTGGGGCATTGCACAAACCGAATGGCATCCTTCTATAAGCAAACGTACCAAATGGGCATGTGAATGTGGTTTTCTCTTGGTCTTCCGGAGCAATGAGAATTTGATTATAACCTGAAAAACCATCAAGAAAACAATAGTAAGCATGGCCAGATAAACGTTCAAGCATTTGATCAATAAAAGGTAAGGGGAAATGATCTTTTCTAGTGGATGTGTTCAACTTCCTGTAATCAATGCAAACTCTCCAACCAGTGACAGTTCGTGTAGGAACTAGCTCATTCTTCTCATTCTTCACAACGGTGATTCCGGACTTCTTTGGAACAACTTGCACAGGGCTCACCCACTTAGAATCTGAAATTGGGTAGATGATTCCTACATCGAGTAGCTTTAAAACTTCAGCTCTAACCACCTCTTTCATGTTGGGATTTAGCCTCCTTTGGGCATCACGAGATGGTTTGCTGTCTTCTTCCATTAAAATCCGGTGCATGCACATGCTTGGACTAATTCCTTTGATGTCTGCTATGGTCCACCCAATGGCTGTTTTATGCTCTTTTAGAACTTTAATTAAGCTCTCTTCTTCATGTGAGGAGAGACCTGCAGCAATTATAACAGGGAGAGTTTCGTTAGCACCCAAATATGTATATTTAAGATTATTGGGAAGAGGTTTAAGTTCTAGCTTTGGTGGGATGACAATGGATGGCTCCAATTTCGTGGATGATGGTCCAAGAGGCTCAATTGGTGGCCTAAAGGATGGTGGGTATGGCGGAAACACTTCTAAGGCAGCCACCACTTCTTGGAACTCCGGTTCACAAAGATCTTCCTCTTCTTGTGTTAAGACAGCTTCTAGAGCATCATTAGACTTTCTCTGCAAAATTTTGGAAGAAACCTCATGATCCACAACATCAATTGAAAAGCAAGAATCAAGAGAGATAGAAGGTTGAGATAGAGCATTAAGCATTTTAAATTCAACAGTTTCACCCAAAACAGTCATGGAGAGGGTGCTATCTTTCACTTTGATGATTGTGTCTGCAGTGGCCATGAATGGTCTGCCTAGGAGAATGGGATCAACACGATCTCCATTTGGATTGTCTTCCATGTCCATCACTACAAAATCAGCAGGGAGAATTAGTGTATTAACTTGAACTAGAATATCTTCTACAATACCTTTTGGATATTTTATAGAATGATCAGCTAGTTCAAGTCGCATTGAAGTCTTCTTCATCCCTTCTAAGCCAAGCTCTTGATAAACTGAATATGGCAAAACATTGATGCTTGCTCCCAAGTCCAACATGGCTCTTCCAACCTTCTTGCCTCCAATGTTAATGGGAATGTCAAAGCTGCCAGGATCATCTAGTTTTGGTGGAAGCTTCCTTTGCAATACAGCACTTACATTCTGGTCGAGCTTTACTCCTTCATTTGGAGCGAAATTGAGCTTGTGAGTTTTCAAGTCCTTGATGAATTTTCCATATGCAGGAATCTGTTCAATAAAATCAAGCAAAGGCAAATTGATATTAACTTTACTCAAAATATCATAAATCTCTTTAAAAGCCTTATCTTGCTTTGCTTTCTTAAGACGGCCTGGAAATGGAATCTGTGGAACATATGGAGCGGGTGGCACGTATCTATCTTCTTGAAGATGTGGTGGCACAAATTTGTCATCCCTTTTATGCAATTGGAATTGATCGGATTTCTGAGAATCTGATTTGGCCTTAGGAGCAGATTGAGAAGTTTTGAGTTGTTCTCCTTCCGTAGCCATGGTCTCCTCGTCTTTATCTTCTACAATCACAACATCATTTGAAAGATTAGAATCATCTTTATTATCAATGATCTTACCTGATCTGAGCACATGAATGGCCTTGGCTTCTGGGTTCTTTGGATTGATCTCAGTTTGGCTTGGCCATTTCCCAGGCACTCTTTGAGTTATTTCAGCAGCTATTTGGCCTAATTGGACTTCCAATTTGGAGATGGCAGCTTGTGTAGTTTGCTGAAAATTGGATTGGTTGATTGTCATCTGCTTCACTATATCTTCCAATGATGATGATGATTGTTGTGGCCTTTGGAATGAAGGGGGATTTGCTTGATTCTGGGTATTTCTCCATGAAAAGTTTGGATGATTCCTCCAACCTGGATTATAACTTTGAGAGTATGGATCATTTCTTGGACCTTGGTTGTAGGAATTTACCAACTTAGCTTGCTCTTGCACAAATTCTGGATATCCATCCCCAAGTGGACAAGTTGTGGTAGCATGGTCATGAGATTCACAAATGCTACACACTTCCTTCGGAGGGCTTCTTGAGTTTAATGCAAGAAGAGCATCTAGCTTTTGTTCCAGTTTTGAAATCTGCACACTAGAAGCATCATTAGAACCACTAATAACACGTTTACCTCTTGTATCCGTATGTTGGGTCTCCATTGCTATCTCCTCAAAGAGTTCGTACGTTTCTTCTGGAGTTTTGGTTTTAAAAGAACCACCTGCAAAATTGGTGACTATATTATGACTAGAAGGGGTTAGTCCTTTATAAAACATACGCATTTGAAGCTTCAATGGAATCCCATGATGAGGACATTGGTTGAGCAACCCATTGAATTTCTCCCATGCTTCACAAAACGATTCATCATCTTGCTGTGCAAATAACAAGATCTTGTCCCTAAGCATGTCGGTCTTTTGCGTGGAGAAGTATTTCTCCAGGAACTTCTTTTGAATGGCAGACCATGTAGTGAGTGAACCAGGCTTCAAAGAATTCAACCAATACTTCGCCTTATCCTTTAAAGTGTATGGAAACACTCTCATTCGAAGTTGATCTTCTGTCACACCTGTCAAGGGAAAAGAACTCACAACATTAAAAATATCCTTTATATGAGTCAATGGATCTTCATTAGGTAAACCATAAAAGGAAGGCAGCATATTAAGATGAGAAGATTTAAGCTCATAATTTTGAGCTACAGTGGGCAGCAAAATGCTTGAAGGAGATGCTGGAATTGTTGGGATATCAAGTTCTCCCATGAACTCAATGGCAGCCATCATTTCTTCTTCTTCTTGGTCTGAACTTGCTTCCGAATTTGAAAGTGAAGAACCGGGAAGTTCAGTGTGGAGAGCAAGACTTGTAAATGTAGCAAGAGCTTGCTCTTTTGCAGTTGACAACTCCCTTTCTAGACGATTCTGAATTTCAGAGGTCACTCGTCTGGGTTGCAATGATGGTCCTGCGTTCAAAGATCTAGAACGTTGGAACGAAGACCTCACTTGTTCAAGTAATGGATTTTTAGACATAAACTACCTGAAACAGAAAATTAGATTAATTAGAAACACTAAAAAGAATAGGGTAACCTTGGGCACATAACCAGGGAAGAACTTTCGTTCAGTCCCCGGCAACGGCGCCAAAATTTGTTGTTAATATTATGTTAACTCGCAATTGTACGGGGCAATTAGTAGTATAGCAAGACAAGTACGAGGTCGTACCCACGAAGACTGAGAAGTTAAAACTAGTTATGTACTTAGATTACCAAATTCAAGAAAGTAGGAGGTTATGTCTAAAACAGAATTTAGAACAAGAGTGGTTGTGATTGTTGAACAAAAGAAGCAAAATGAAATTGCAAACAAAAACAAGTAAACAAATGTAACAAAGAGTGGTTTTAAGAGTTGGAAAACAGATTTTGAGACTAGGGCATTCGAATCACCATAACAATTCAATTCTGGGTTATAAAGATTCAAGTAACAAGTCTAATTCAGATTCAAAGATTGATTCTAGCTAAAGTATGATTAGGCCATGGTGTTTGGTCCTAACCTTGTGTTCCTAATTCCCTAATTTGATCATTTGTTGTCTAACCTAAAATTAAGCATTAGGAACCCATTAAGCATAGAAGAACATTTTAAACAACCAAGTATGTATCTAATCCCTGTTGTCGAATGTCCATACATACTCTTCCTATTCATAGTTCAATTCGAATTAAAGCATGGTGTATACTCTTAATTCAAACCAAGATAGTTAACAAACAAGTTCTAATGGTGATCAATCATTCAAACAAGCATGTTAACTTATAAGCATAATGAATAAGAACATGAATCATGAATCAAACTTGAAACTCCAAACTTATAAACCCAGAATATTCATGTTAGGTTACATCGAAGCCCTAGTTATGGATTTAGCTACTCATAATGGAAAAGAGACTTGAACAGAAATGAGAAAACATAATGAATGCAATAAGAGTAGAAAAACCCTTTTTCTGAAGTTCTTGTGGTGTCCAAGGCTTCTCCAAGTGCTTCTCCACTTCTAATGCTTCTCCAAGAGCTTCCCCACTTCTAGAAAGATGTATGAAGGATATGGAGGTGATTTGGGATGAGTTTGAGTGAGTGGTGATGGCTAAGGAAGATGAAATTCGTAGGGAAATGGAAGAGAAGTTTGCTGGAGTTGTTTTGGTGATTGTTGGAGTGTTTGGGATTGTGAGAGTGTTTGAGGATGGTTGGAGTGAATTGTGGGGTTGTGAATCCCAAGATTTGTTGTGTCTTGAATGTGGAATGGATGTGGTATTTATAGGGAGAGGGGAGTGATAAATCTGAATTCAATATGGCTAATGCATTCAACACTTGCATTATACAATCTAAATTGGTTGATGCACTTCACTAATGCATACAACACTTGCAATATAAAATCTGAATTGGTTGATGCACTTCACCAATAAATCCCACCAGCAGCCCTAGCTCATCTTCATGTCACCATGACCAAGCTTCCAACAAGCTCAATAGCTCATGCCTAGCTCACCATGACCAAGCTTCCAACCAGAAACAATAGCTCATCCTGAGGTCAGCATGACCAGCAACTTCAAGGGCTTACGAATTGGGCTTCCCTTAAGCAAATTAAGACTTTAAGCACTCAAACTTGAAATTCAGAATGTCTTCTTTCCAGCCATATATCATTTGGGCCAATCCAAGGTCGGAGGAGGAAGTTAAGGCCAAAACAAATTGCTAACTCATTTTGCGCGCTGATAAAATCCATCCTGAGCATGGCTCTGTGTTTGCTAGGTAACAGACTCCATATTTATCCAATGGGGCTGAATTTTGGATATGTTATAGTACACACCTATTGGAACAACTCTCATGAAGAATTCTGCCTCATCCGAGCTGTGTAGATTGCTGAAACAAAGCTTGCAATATGACCCACGAAACTGGACTGGCAAGAGGCTGTAGGAAAAATGAGTTTGTCTTTAAGCTCTTCTTCCATTCATCCAAATTAGGCCTTAACATGCTTGAATTGCATGAATTATGCTCTCTTGCTCTATTGGCCTACAAAACACACAAAGGGAGGGAAATAACTTAGAATTATAGGAACTAAGCAAAAGAAGTAAGTAAATTGGGCATGTATATGTATGAAATTATGAGCTTAACAACGCTCCAACTTCTTTTTCACATTAGCGTTGCAAACACAACCTCCCAAAAACAGCAGCAACGCCTTGTGCTATGTAAGTCATTCTATCTATCTATTTTCTTCTTCTATCTTCTGTCTTCACATTCATCACAAAACAAAGTACGGTCATGGATAAAGACTTTTGTGGAGATTAAATATTTTTTTTTTGGTAGTATGAAGATTATGCAGGTTATTATTATTTGATTGTTTACTAGTTACATAAGTGAAAGATATATATTTATTGGAGTTTATTTTTTCATTTGAAATTGGCTCTGGACAAAGGTGTTATTAACATTATCATTGAATTGGGCTCTTGCTGTTCATCTTATTTAGCATATTAATTCCTCATGTTTACACCGCCTTACTGGTTTATTGCATGATTAGTTTGGTCTTCTTAGCCAATTTGAGAATTATATATGTGCTATGGTGAAAATATACAGGGCATTTTAGTAATCAAATTAATTTGGATTTGGATTTATGAAAATTAGTAAACAATAACAATGGGAATCAACCCCATTCCTTTGCTAATTCCATATGTTTAGTAAACAACTTAAAGGGAATGATTCTTCCCATATCAATTCAATAGTTTCCCGATTCTTGAATTATCTGATTCCTTATTTTCTCATGCTCTCAAACCAAAATAACCATCACCCAATTCTTTGCTGAAATCACAATCAAAGCTGAAAAAATCTGCGTCAAGACCCATATTATATATATATCATCCTTTCATAAGAGTTAAAACTTTAACCAAATAATTCAAACCACGAAACTTAAGAACAAGAAACCAAAAGAAAAAATTCCAGACACAGTCCAGCTACATATGTAGGAAACAAACAAATGTTCTTCAAACACTATACCAAAGACAAAGACAACAGTATCTAGGCCAACATCGTTTGAACACATGAAGGTTCAGACTGACGGCGTTGACATCGTCGTTGGTTGGGCTTCAACGTGGCTGTCAAAGAGACAATCGGATCTGTATGAACAATGTCGGCGTCGGTTGGGCTTCACATATAAAAAACTCTGATATGAAAAGGATTTCAATAGAAGGTTGAGAGATGGAAGCTTTCCAATTGAGTCTCATAAATAAAACCCAAAACCATTCCTGAAATTAAACCCACATGAAAACTTCAAAAAACAAAACCTTTACCTTTCTAAGGGGAGATGCGGTTCAGACCTGAAATTAAACCCTACAATGAAATAGTAGCCCACGAAAAGGATAAGGCCAGACAACAACTGGTCTTCAAGGGAGAGCGGGAAGAAGGAGAAGAAGGAAGAGAAGAGAGAGGGATGGAAAAAAAGAAAAGAAAAAAGAGAGATATGGGAGACGCGCAAAAGAGGAAGAAGAGGAAAAAATTGCAGAGTGACAGAGGAATAAGCAGGAAAAAAAGAAAGAGAGAGAGAAGAAGGAAAAAATAAATAAAAAGAGAGGAAGAGATGGAAAGTGACGGAAGGAAGAAGAAGATGGGAAAAAAATAAAAAAATGAAGGCGTTGGGAGAGATGAGATACGGGGAGAATAAAAATTATAAAAGAAAGATAAAGAGGGGTTGGTTTAGGCACATCTTCAGATTGCACATGCATGCTCTCACATTTTTTCTTTTGGGATATTTGTAGAAATATCACCTGAATTTTTACCTTAGTTTTAATTTGTCACTTTAAAAAAAAAATTAATAGAAATGTGACTTGAATTTTTCAAAATCTATAATTTGTCATCTGACTTTAACATCATCCAATTTTTCATCCATGATTAAGGGTATTTTAGTCTTTTCATTTTTAAGGGTGGTTTAAAAATAGAAAATTGTATATATTTTAAAATAAACCATTAAAAATCAAGATTCTTTCCTACCAAACATTAAAAAATTGAAAATTGCATTTTTTTTCAATCCCCCTGTCGTCTCTCTCTATTCTCCCTTCCTCCCCAACCACACCTCCCCTTTCCTCTGTTTTTTTTTTCTCCCCCAAGACCTGAGCACCCTATCCCCATCCCCACCCTCCCCCTCTCCAGCATTCATGAGGTGACGGCCTGTGAATGAGTATATTGGTGCAAGAGTTCTATATATATCATCAGTTAAAATGACTGTGTTCAGTTTTGAATTTCATCTCTGCATACTTAGAAACATGCCCTTTAAAATTTGTTGCTGTTAGTTAAGCTAGGGATTATATTGAACCCTAGAAATGTTAATACAAGATCTATTCAAAAAAGAAATGTTAATACAAGTGGGAACCCTACCTATTAATACAAGTGGAGAGGGTGGGGATGGGGTGCTCAGGTCTTGGGGGAGAAAAAAAACGGAGGAGAGGGGAGTGTGGTTGGAGAGGAAGGGAGAATAGAGAGAGATGACAGGGGGATGGAAAAAAAAAAAAACAATTTTCAATTTTTTAATGTTAAGTAGGAAAGAATCTTGATTTTTAATGGTTTATTTTAAAATATATACAATTTTCTATTTTAAAACCACCTTTAAAAATGAAAAGACTAAAATACCCTTAATCATGGATGAAAAATTGGATGATATTTAAGTCAGATGACAAATTATAGATTTTGAAAAATTAAGATGACATTTCTCTTTAAAAAAAAATTTAAGGTGACAAATTGAAACTAAGGTATAAGTTCAAGTGACATTTCTACAAATATCCTTTTTTTTTATATAATATTTATTATTTAGAGTAACCATTACTAATTATATAGAGGGAAGGGAAAAGAGCCTTGGTTGGTGAGAAAGATTCCATCCATATATTTTTATTAAATTACCATTGTAAATATTTTATTATGGGAAAGATTATCCTCTTATATTTTATGACATTATTACTATTCATGTGTCAGCTACAACCAAATTTATTATATTTAAATCATTAGACACAAATAATAGTGACTAATTTGATTAAGAGCGTTTGCTACCCATAATTGTCACCAAAATAAATTAATTACTTAAAAAAATGTGACTATTGCATCTTTTTTTTTTGTAGTGAATACTCATGGAACTGTATGTGCTAAACATTTTGAAATTTAAAAAAATTATTGTGTGTGAGTAGTTAAATTTGCAATAAATTTCAAAATTTAGGAGGGAAGAATTCAACGCAATAAATTGAGGAAATCAGCATTTAATACAGTCAAATCATAGGATAAACTATAACTATGGGTAATTTTGGAATATGAAAAGTATAATAAATCAAATTTTAAGCTTAATTAGGTCACTTGCTGAGTTGGATCCTAATCATCGGATTTTACTTATAATAAACTGGGTTTTCTTCATAGAAAAATAAGACGATGGATTGTAGGTAAGAAAATATTAGTTTAAGGGGGAAAGCCACATTTTCTATATAAAATATTCCATATTAGTACCATATTTTGGTCTTTAAATAAGAGAAGAATATTGGTCAAACAAGAACAAACAATCCCATTACACAGTTAGCCAGTCTTCTCACAACTAAGCTATAGCCATGGCACTTGAGCTAGTCCTACTCATGATCCTCTTTCTTCTCTTAGCTATCCCTCTTCTTCTCTTCCCAACCCTAACCTCCAAAATATTCCAAACCCACCTTCACATCCCTCCAAGCCCCTTAGCTCTACCCATCATAGGCCACTTCCACCACCTCGGCCCTCTCATCCACCGCACCTTCCACAACCTCTCTCTCCGCTTCGGCCCCTTATTCTCCCTCCGCCTCGGCTCGCTCCAATGCGTTGTCGTTTCCTCACCGGACCTAGCGAAAGAGTTCCTCAGCACCCATGAGCTCTCCTTCATATCCCATGCTCAGTCCCTCGCCATTGAAAGCATGACCTACAATGCTTCCCTTGCATTTGCACCCTATGGACCTTACTGGAAGTTCATCAGGAAACTGACAGTGAACAAGCTTCTAGGAAACCGTAGCATCAACTTAGTTTCCATTCGAACCCAAGAGTATCTTAGGCTTCTGAGGTTCTTGGCCAAGAAAGCTGAGAGTGGTGAAGCTGTGAATCTCACGGAGGAGTTTCCGAAGCTTTGGAACAATGTGACCTTGCATATGATTGTTGGGAATCGGGGTTTGAGTGCCGAAGGTAGGGCGGCGCGGGAGGAGGAGGCCGCGGTGGTGGTGCGGCAGGCCACAAGGCTTTTGGGAGAGGTGAGTTTGTGTGATATTTTTTGGGTTTGTAAGAAGTTGGATTTGGGAGGGTTTGTAAAGAGAATTGAGGAGACGCATAGGAGGTTTGATCTGTTGGTGGAGAAGGTAATTAGAGAACGAGAAGAATTGAGAAAGAAGGAGCGGATGGAAGAACATGGTGGAGAGGAGGAGGAGGAAGTCAAGGATTTTCTTGATACTTTGCTGGATATGTTGGAGGATGGGAGTGCTGAGGTTGAATTTACAAGAGTTCACCTTAAGGCTCTAATTACGGTAATGATATCTATCTATAATTCTTTATTTACGTGTGGGGAGATTTAAGATAAAAAATTATGTATATGAACACAGGAATAGATAAGCTGATGGTCTTCAAGTTTTCTTTTCATCGCATATAACACAACAAGAAACCTATGGGGAAACGTAGGTAGAACCCATCGCCATGAGCTTGAACTCTGTTGAGGTTTTATATGTTGAAGAAAATAAAGATTGATAATTAAATTTGAAGAATTTTAATTTACATGTGAGCTCAACACAGTCGATGCATGTCACGCCTCCTAGTAGTTTAGATTAGTTTAAATAGATTATCGCTTGTATTAATTTTATAGAGATAAAATCAATTACATGCTTGGAACTTTATTTATTTTTCCAGTCGTTGATTCTTCATAATGATTACAACTTTGCTTCTCCATATTCTTGGTGTATGTAGAAATGTATTCTGTGACTTTAAAAAATTATATGAATTTTTTTTTCAATATTTTAGGAGGGCAAAGTGCAGATATTATATTGCATTGGTATACTGTATATGAGTTACTTGCCTCTTGACAATGTTGAAAGATTTTAATATAATTATCAATGAACCTTATATTCTAGATCTAGGATAATGTTTTACTTTACTAAAAACAACATAAATATTCTTTTCAGGATTTATTCACGGTTGGAACAGACACAAATGCAATTGCACTAGAGTGGGCATTGGCAGAGCTCAACCAACCATCCAAGAGTGCTCAAGAAAGCAAGGGAGGAGATTGATCGAGCAGTCGGAAATCGACGAGTAGTCGGAGAATCGGATGTTCCAAATCTTCCATACATCCAAGCCATCATAAAAGAAACATTTAGACTACACCCAACAGTGCCTTTGGTCATAAGAAAATGTGTACAACAATGTAAGATTGGGGGATATGACATCCCTACAAACACAATGCTATATGTGAATGTTTGGGCCATTGGAAGGGACCCAAAGAACTATGAAAGCCCACTGGACTTCTGGCCTGAAAGATTCTTGCAACTCGGTGAGGACGATGGCCAGATAAGTGCAGTGAATGTTGATGTTAGGGGCCAACATTTTCAACTCATGCCATTTGGGTCTGGGAGGAGGAAGTGTCCTGGTATGAACATGACCATGAAAATGTTGCCTGGGGTACTTGCGGCTTTGATTCAGTGCTTCGATTGGAAGGTTGATGGGTCTGATTGCAAGAAGATGAATGGTGATGATGTTCTTGAAATGGATGAACGGCCGGGATTTACTGCTCCGAGGGCGCATGATCTTGTGTGTGTTCCTGTTGTTCGCTTCAGCCCACTCAACATCCTTGACCCATAAGGCAAACTTTTTTATTTATATGTTGGTCAAAAAAATATTCTGAAAGTTTGTTGTGTGTGTTGTAGTAATACCCGTAAAGGGAAAATAACTTTAATGTATCTTTATATTTTACAGCTTTATGAGAAAGAAATGCTTCTGTTTTCCTTAGTTCTAATGGGAAAAAATAGTAAATGATAAGGCTAACAAAGTAATGCTTATTTTGATATTATGTGGCAAGGAGATTTTGAGGTTAGAGTTTAATGTTAATGATCATTGGTTTAGGGTATGTTGTACAGACATTGACTTATGTTTCATTTGAGAGAGAGAGAGAGAGAGAGTTTTTTTTAAAAAGGCATGCATCTTTGTATGGTGTTAAGAATATGAGATAATTTTTAAAATATATTTTGTAAAATTATAGAATTACCCTCCTTAACGGGTGAATTGACCCGACACGACCCGTTAGCTTAACGGGTGGCTAACGGGTGTTGAGGCCCAAAAAATTCAGGGTTGGGCCCAAATAAATTCCCGGCCTAGTGCGACACCATATTAAGAAAAGACCAGGTTCGGAGCACGCGAAATTCGTCATGCACGCTTGCACGAGCCACGACCACGTGCCATGCCAAATAAATATGCAATCCGCCACGCTATAGCCTATAAAATGCACTGGCTCTACGAGCCCAAGCTAATTATCCAGTCAAGCATCATATCCCTTTTCAAAGACGATAAAATTAAAGCACGCCAATCGACATGCTATGCCAAGCAGGAAATCATTGTTTCACACTCAACCACGCTACAAGCTTAAGTGGGTCCAAGCCACACAAATGCCTGGGGCTTGCTGAGTGGGTTGTGGCATGGATGGTAACGAACTTTCATGAGGCCCATTGATGAGCCAAGAAACGGAAGTTTTGGGCCGCTTGGGAGCCCCGAAACTCAAGCCCGTTTCTTGAGCCCTAATATATGGGTAAGTATAAAAGAGAGGAAAAGGGAGCCCAATACCCTAGGAAATTAGCCTATCAACATAAATAAAATAGCCCATCATTCAAGCCCATTCCCTTGGTAGGCTAACCAATCACTTTAGCAAAAGCCCAAGCAGCTAAGAAAGTATCCATAGTCTCCAGCACTTAGCTGGAAACGTAAACCACTATGAAAGCCAAAAGTGTTATGTCAGTGAGCTGCTGGGAGGCTCCAGCACATGGGCTAAGAACGAACACCAATGTGGAACACGCAAAAAACCAAGGGATATTAGCACACGTAGGAGCCAAGGCACCCTTCAAACCAGTGTACATACCCATTTCTTTCCCCTAATCAGATCTAGCCATGGAAGAGGGGAGAAAAGAATGAAAGATGGCTGAAAATGGGAGTCAGCCACTGAAACAACTGCAGGAAAAGCCTAGAGCTCCCCAAACCCTGTTTTTGTGCGATTGGGTAGAGAGAATTTCACCAAATAGGATGATTCAAAGGAAGAGAAGAGAAAGGGAGGGAGAGATTTGGTGGATTGGGGAGGAACCATCTAGGGTTTCTTGGGAAGAAGGAGCTTCCAGCGCTTATAAAAAGAGGCATTTCCTACCCATCATCTCAACACACATTCAGAGAGCAAGCTTCATCTCTCACCCTGAAATCTCTGCAATTTTGAGCCCTATTGCTCCATCTCCTCCCCTTTTCCTCTTCTGTTAAAGCATTTCAGAGCTTGACAGAGTTTTCATCAAGTTGTCGGAAACTACTCAATACACTCATTATATCCCCATCTCTCTCTCTCTCTTCAACAAATCCTCTTAGAATCCATTCCCCCTTGTCTTAAAACCCTTGTTTCTCATAGGGGTGTTGGGGTCTTTTCCGTCGAAAGGCTCGTCCGGGCTTGTTGATTCTCGAACCGCCATAGAGTGGTGGATTAAGCCTTCGTTGCCCCTTTTTCTGAGTTAGCGAGGACTAGGCCCAAAGCATCCCGAGGAAAAAGCATTTCCCAGGGGAGTACTCTGTTCTTCTACCAGCGGCTGCGTGTTTGATGTTGACGTTTCCGGCAGCTTGACGAAAAGTTGAAGATGACTTGCTGATATAGATCTGAGATTATATTAGCTTGGCATGAGAACTTGGAGTGTGGGAGCTAAAGATTCACAAGTTTAGCAAATGAGAATGCATGTGCTTGGCTTGGTGTTGGATATGCTTGAGTTTGGGGTGTTGATGATTTGTTATTTGTGGCTCTAGCTATGGCTATGGCTATGGCTATGGGGATTTAAGAGTTTCAAGAGGAGGATGGGAGGAAAAGCTTGAGGCTTGAAGGCTATGGTATTTATAGCTTGGAAGGGTATGAGGAGGAAGAAAAATCTTGGTTGTGATGGTTGAGGAATGGTTGGGATGACTGCTGGAATGCTTGCAGCAGCCAAAGGGAGAAAGGAAAGTGGTTCGATGGTTGCTGGCGGCTTGAGCAACCAAGAGATGTTGGTTGACAGCTACTGGGATGCTTGCAGCAGTCAAAAGATGGAGGTTGATGGCTGGGATGGCTGCTGGAATGCTTGGAGCAGCCAAAAAGAGAAAAGAATATGAGTTCTCATGGTTGTTGAGAAGCTTGCAACAACCAAGAGAGGCTGGTTTTGGCTGGGAAAATGCCTCCCAATTTATAGAGGGGGAAGGCTCTCTTTGGTTTCCAATAGGTAAAAGGAAGTGTTGGAACTAGTTTATTTCCTATGGGTAAAAGGGAGCATTGGGACATTCTTATTTTCAATGAGTAAAGCTAAGCATTGGAAAATGACTATTTCCAACGGGTAAAGGGAAGTGTCAGAATTGGCTTGTTTCCAATGGGTAATAGGGAGTGCTGGAAAAAGCTTATTTTCAACGGGTAAAGCTAGGTATTTGGAAAATGACTATTTCCTATTGATAAAAGGAAATGCTTGGAAAATATCTCATTTGCTTACCCACATTGGAGAACTCTAAGTAATGGGCTTGGACTTTGGTGCTCCCAAGTAGCTAGCCCAAAGTCTCCATTATCCAAGAGATTCCGTGGGCCTTGTGGACCTCCGTAACCTTCCACACCACAATCCCTCATGCAAGCCCCGTAACCACATGACTTGGGTTCATGTAAACGTGATAGGTTATTGATATATAAAAAATGTATTATTGGCTTCGCATGGCATGGACACTATTATTTATTTAATGAATTAATTCCCAAAATACAGCTTGGATTAATTCATGACCAACATTATATTTTATATCGGGCGTTAAATGTCTTTGGGCTTCTCGTGACTTTTTTGGGCCTCAACAAGGGGCAATTTTCACATATTTGGCTCTTTATAGCAGCCCAGGCCCGCAGTAGCTGCCGAAATGAAAAAGCCTCCACAACGGGTTCACCCGATTTCAACCCGACCCACTAAGCTCAACCCAAACACTAATAACTTGATGTGAATTTGTGTCGTGTTAACAGGTCGTGTGCAATATTGTCGAGTCTAAGTTAAACGATCAAATGTTTGATTTTAGGTAAAATAATGGAACAGGAACATTAATGTATTGCCAATCCTTTCATTTTGTGTCATTTATTATCTTTAAGCTTTATATTATTATTATTATAAAATTCAGTATGAAATGAAGAGCAGAGATATAACTGGGTTTTAGTCTAACTAAAGCACAGAGATAAAATAAATCCTGGCGACAAACAAATTGTTCCCTTTTCCCGGTTCCATGTTCCATTCAAGAGCCAGAGCGATCAATCAAGCACATGCAAACCTTCTTCGCCATTGCAGCAATCCCATACAAGCCCAACAGCCGTACCACACTTTCCGTCCCAACAAACCCAAGACCAAGCCCCGCCGCGAACGACTTCACAGAGACACCACAAAGCTTCGCAGGCCCATCCCTTTCGTCTCCGATGTCAAAGAAGTTGAAGATCCAGAAGAAGCCTTGTCTCTGTTCTACGAGTACCACCAAATGGGCTTCAAGCATGACTACCCTTCTTACTCTGCTCTTCTCTACAAGCTCGTTCGTTCTCGAAACTTTGAAGCCGTCGAGACCATTCTCGGCCATGTACGAGATCGAAACATTCATTGCAAAGATACCCTTTTCATTGCTCTGATTCAACATTATGGGAAGGCCAATTTGGTAGAGAAAGCCATTGAGCTTTTTAACCAGATGCCTTCTTTTAATTGTGTCCGTACATTGCAGGCCTTCAATGCCCTCCTTAATGTGCTTGTTGATAGCGGAAGGTTTTTGGAAGCGGATGAGATTTTTGGTCGAAGTTCTAAAATGGGTTTTCGGCCGAATTCGATTTCGTATAATATTATGATGAAGGGGTGGCTTCAAAAGGGTGACGGGGAAGAAGCTTGCAAGGTGTTTGATGAAATGCTTGAGAAAAAAGTGCAACCTAGTGTTGTGACATATAATAGTCTTATAGGGTTTTTTGGTAGGAAGGGTGAGTTGGAAAAAGCTAATGGTTTGCTTGAGGACATGAAACAGAAAGGGAAGTACCCAAATGCTGTAACATATGCATTGTTGATGGAAGGTTTCTGCATGCTAGGAAAGCATGAGGAAGCAAAGAAGATGATGTTTGATATGGAGTATCGGGGTTGTAAACCACGGCTTCTGAATTATGGTGTTTTGATGAGTGATCTTGGAAGGAGAGGAAAGATTGATGAGGCAAAATCTTTACTTCAAGAGATGAAGAAAAGGCGGTTTAAGCCAGATGTAGTGCTGTATAACATATTGATTAACTTTCTGTGCAAGGAAGGTAGGGCTGCAGAGGCTTATAAAGTCTTGATTGAAATGCAAGTTGGAGGCTGTGTGCCTAATGCAGCTACATACAGGATGATGGTTGACGGGTTTTGTAAGATTGAAGATTTTGAGGGAGGTTTGAAGGTTTTGATTGCAATGTTGACAAGTAGACATTGTCCTCGTTTAGAAACATTTGAATGTTTGGTTACGGGTCTAATAAAGTGTGGGAAAATTGATGATGCTTGTGTTGTTTTGGAGGAGATGGAAAAGAGAAATATGCAATTTTGTTTTGAAGCTTGGGAAGCTCTAGTTGTGGCTGCTTGTGGTGAGAATGTTGTTGCAGGGGAGGTTGTGACTGAACTAATCTCTGTCCATTAATGGTCATCAAGGAAGAAATGAACACATGCCATTTTGGCGTGACTTCTGTAGCTCTTTCAAGCCCCCCATCCCGCACGGAGACAACTCAATAAAGATTGATGGCAAGCCCCTTGTCCCACATTTTTAATGGGTGCTTTTAGCAATGATTGAGCTTTACCATCCTGGAGAGTCGTACTAATATCGTATGATAGTTTAGTTCTATGGAAAAAGAAAAAAGAAAAACTTTATCCACAAGAGAATCATAGTGCTGCTTGACCCATGGCTTGGAGCAAGAAGAAATGTGCTCGTTTGGCTGATGGGAAGGAGAATTTTTTTTCTAAGGTATTGGAAGCTCTAGTCTGTGATGCTTGTAAAACAGAACTAAGCTATGCCCACTGGTAGGCTTCACCAGAAAGAGGAAACTTTGTTTAAGAATTGAAACATTTCATCAATATAATGGGTGGTTGATGCCAAATGTAGTTTTCAGAAGGGTCACTATGCTTGCGGTTGTTCAAATAAAGGTTAGATAAGCAATGTAAGCTGAGCTAAATCTATGACCACTGCGGTATTCAGGGAAGAGAGGAAGTTTTGTTCAAGAATTGAACTGTTGATGCGAGCAAAGTGTTGTTTCTGGGGAAGCTCTAGTTAGGAATGCTCCTGGTGCAAATAGAGGTTTGACAGGCATGTAAAATTGAAGTTATCTTTACCCACTTGTGGGCTTCGGGGAAGAGAGGAAGCTTTATAAAAGTTTGTCAATATTTTGGAATGTCGATGCCAAGTTCTTTGTCTAACTTTTAATGGGGGAACATAACTGCTGACCATGAAAATGCATATCTTACCTCTATTTCGGTTTTTGAGTTAATGTGCAGTAAAAAGTTACCTTGTCTCTGTGCCGATGAAGAAATATAAATTCTGAAATTAAAAAATTGTTGGCTTGTTCTTCTTTTCTTGCTATGAATTTACTAGACAACATGGAGATTAGCAGAAGCAAAAATATTACTGATCCAAGAATTAAAAAATTAATTAAACTTAAGAAGAAAGAGGAGTTGGTCATCACTGCTTATAAGTCCTAAACAAAACTAAGGTTTTAATTAAGTGTACATTAAGTATCAACCAATACATCAGTACCAGAAACGCAAGTCCACCTACTCCATGTTATCAACTCCATCTCATGATTTAAACTTGAACTTCTTAAAACTCTTAGTATATATTGCCAGCCAAACTGCCTTGACTCATCATCAATCCATCAAACAAAACATTCTCAAGATCACAAACTGTTCTTATATTTTCTCCCTTTCCTCCCAATCCCATGGCAACCCGAAAGTCGATTCCCTTGCCCCTCAAGCTAAAAATCTGGCTACTTCTTCTTGCTCTAGCCATTCCATCCATCACCCCAGCCCGAATCCTGGATGAGGAAAACCCTGCAACCCCTCAGGAACCTGATACAACTCCAACACAAACACCTCTTTCCAATGTTGCTCCTGCTGCAGCTACTAGTGCCACAGTTTCCAATTCAGAGGCCTACCATCCATTAACGTTCTTCCTGCATGACATTATTGGTGGATCAAACCCCTCAGCCACAGCAGTCACTGGGATAGTGACCAATCCAGCAGTCAATGGCCAAGTCCCCTTTGCCAAACCCAATGGAGCAGTTGTCCCAATTGGGAATGGCATTCCTCAGAACAACAACAACAATGGAATTATCAACAACAACAATGTCCCCTTCTTCACTGGCCTTGGTGGAAACACAGCTAGCAACTTGATCCAAAACAATGGGAACAACAACATCATCGGCGGCAACGGGCTCCCATACCTAAATGGGGCTCAGCTCCCTCCAGGCATAACCCTTCAAAAGCTCATGTTTGGGACACTCACAGTGTTTGATGATGAGCTGACTGAAGGGCATGAGCTTGGCTCTGGCTTGCTTGGCAAGGCACAAGGGTTCTATGTGGCAAGTTCTGAAGATGGCAGCAGCCAGACCATTGCTTTCACTGCCATGTTTCAGAGTGGTAGTTATGCTGACAGCCTCACCTTCTTCGGTGTTCATCGCGTGGCAGCATCGGAGTCTCATCTTGCAGTCATGGGAGGCACCGGAAAGTATCTCAATGCAAAGGGCCATGCTCTGGTCAAGACCATTCCTGCTACAAATCAGCATAATACCGATGGAGTAGACACTGTGCTGCAGTTTACTGTGTATCTTACTTACTAGTGTGTGCTGAGATTTTAAAAGAAGTTATTATGTGTTTGCTAAATGTAATCTCTGCACCAGAGATGTATGTGATCAGGAAGGATTTGTGATTTAAATTGCACAAATGATTGTATTTCAATGCAAATCAGGTATGCTTCTAAAGTAAACATTAATCAGAGATTAATTCCTTTTCAACTACCTTGGCCTTCACCACCGTCCAATACTACAAAGTTCCTGGGATCTTCCATTGAGTTTTCCTTTTTCGCAAGTTCTAAAACAATTTAACTAGTCTCCTACTTAGGTTGAGAGATGGGAATTGCATTGATCAAATACAATTGCCTCGCTTTAGATAAGTACCTAACTAATGTTTATCATTTTGCACAGCACCGAGGTGTTTGAACATAAAATTCACACATGTAGGATCAAAGTGGTTAAATTCGAGACAGTATGAGTGAAACAAGAAGGGCGGAAACACATGGAGCCCAACAATGAATAGGTGCCAAGAGGTGGAACTTTTGTTAGCCATTTTGTGTTTGTAGGTGTATTGTAATTGTATTAGTTAAAACATGAAAGTGGATTCAACAAGTACAAGAACAACAGTGGAGCAGATGTAGCTGTGAAGTGTAATTGGTTGACCAAACCTTATTATCCCCTATGATGGAGTTGCTCTGAGAACATGTGTATTTGTAATCGGGTCTAAGCACCCTGGCCCACCAAAAGCATACCATGTGGACCCAACATAATATTTTGGCCCTGAACGAGCTTTTAAAGATCAAGTGGCCCATCTACGATTGGGTTGGTTAAAAAGAATGTGACCCAAGATTAATGGGTTCAGTTCAACTCATTGCAGGGCTTCATCAACCATAGAAGCAAACACCAATTGTTCGTGGTCAGGTTAGAAAATATCCAATACACAATGGAGGACATATTAAGGCGCAAAGAGGTCTTTGCCGGAAAAATCATTCTAGGTGCTTCAAATTGCCCATTTGCTTAGCTAGTGATAATGCACTGCAGGTGTACAAATTACCTTATTTCCATTTTCAGCATAAATATCTTTGTCCTTTTACTTTCATTTATTTTTATATTACTCCATTTACTTAAGTTTACAATGTAAATAAGGAAGTACCCCCATTTGGATTCAAATAAAAATATTAGAAAATCAAATTCCCACCAAATCAAAATATGAAAAATCGATTTTAGTGCAAAATAAGATTTAGGCTAAAAATGATGGCTCATTAAGTCAATATGTACTTCATAATCCCATAATATCAAGTTTTCCTACTTGATGTGTAAGAAATAAAAGCCACCAAAAATTATCTTGAGAAAATGATTATTTCGAAAAACCATTTTTCATACTTAGTCAATATTTTTACATAAAACAATTTTTCATATATGATATGAATGCATGAAGGGATCTAAGGTCAATCTAGGTGAAAAGCCTTAGATGTTCAATCCACAAAGACTTTTTCGCCTAAAAAAATTGCACATCCACTAAAAAATTCCTAGGTCCGTTAGTGCCAATACATGATGGAGAACCCTCCACTGAAGCTTGATAGTTAAAATAATGGTGGTGGCAAGTTGCAACCAACAATGGTGTACCAATTACTCACTTTTACCAATTCAACATAATAGCAACTTAGTAGTAGGATTCGATAAAGGGAATATTGTTTGCACTTTCAAATAACTAAAATCATTTCTTGCAACGTTTGATAGAAAAATTTGAAAGTGGTTCCAGATTATAAAGCTCTTACAAAAAGAACTCTTATGAGTAAAAGTGATTCCTACAAAAATGCTCTCAAATGAGTAATAAGTATACACTAATTATGTGCCTTTGATTTGGGTCGCTCTTTCGTTCACACGAGGAGAGCCTTGACGGCTAGGGTTAGGGTTTCTTCAGTTTTCTTTACTCATTCTCTGGGCCGTCTCTCTCAATCTTCTCTTATTGTCTCTTTGGGTTCTTCTTGGTGTATTGGGTACAACGTTTTTTTGCTCTTTTGTTCTCAATGAGGTGGCTGCGTCCGCTTCCTTTCTGGGTTCCCAAGGAGCCAGTCACTGGTGAGGGGTCTCCATCTTAACGCTATGGAGATGGCTATTGCCTCTTCTGCTCAAGAGGGTGACAAGTATGCGGCACTAAATGGGAATCAGAAGTGTGTGAAAACTGGTGTTGAGCATCTGATTGTATGTGGCATGGCTTTTTCTGGTAAATGTAGTTTTTGTATCGAAAATTTTCTTGACAAGGCGGAAGAGACCAGCCTTGAGGGGTCTCCAAGGTCTCCCTAATAATTCTCTTATGGAATGTTCGTGGGCTTGGCAACTGATGAACATTCCTACTATGAAGATATTTCTTCAGGCTAAGAGGCCAATCTTGGTCTCCCTCGCTTGTCAGTTGGGGTTCTGGATCAAGAAAATTGGAGATGGTGGTTGGTGTTTGGTTGGACCTGTTATGATGCTCACAATACGTTTTTGACTCTGTACGAAGAACTATGATGCTTTCTTTAGATCATAAGAGGCTTTCTTTGACAATATATGCGTAGTGATGGAATGTGTTTCAATGGTTTTGCGGTTGGGTGATTGGCTGGATCTATTCTGATACACATAGTACATTTTTGACTCTGTACGAAGAACTATGATGCTTTTTTCTAGATCATGGGAAGACTTCTTTGACATTAGGTGATAGTTGAGTAGAGAATGATGCCTCTCCCCCCAACCCAGCAAAAAAACTTTCTTGTAAACGGGTATAGCATTTTTTTGTCATCTCCGGCCAAAAATGAAAGGACACGTGAAAAAGTTATCATGTGTATCATTGTGCTATTAGCGTAGGATAGCAAAATTGCTATTCCGTTACAAGAAAGTCTCTCTCCCCAACCCAAACCAAACATACACATCGCATTTAATTCCAAGTTTTCTATTCTCCATGCCCTAGCAAAATTTTCAAATGCGAGCAATAACTAACATATGGAAAACTAGTTCCAAGTTTTAAGCTTTTTACGTCAAAAGTAGCTCTCATGTCTCAAAAAGGAGAGGAACCTAACAAAATTGTTTTGGATAACAAATGGATATCATAAAAAATTTCTAAGTGTTTGGACCGTTTCCTACCACCATCATTGTCAGCCCTTTTTTCTTTGTCTTTCTTTCAGCTATGTTTTGCATTATAATACGCAGCCGCAAGCTGTTCTTCATGTGCCTCAGTTAAACTCTCTTTGGGATTTATATTTAGCACTGTACAAACGATTTTGCACATCATAAATACATCTAACCAATCTAACTAAATCTTAAACCCTAAATGCCTAAGAATAATTTAAGAAACAATATCTTTTTTTATCATAAGTACAATGTAAGCAAAATATCATATTTCAAATTTGGGTGAAATATCGTTTTTACAAATGAAAAGCAACATGGCTAGGTAGACATGAGCCCCGTCATCGATATCTTTGTTGTGGCTAAAGATAGTGGTGGATCTAAGATTTTTAGATAGTCCAAATGTAAAACTTAACTGTAAATAGCTTTGTAGGGGCTTAGTCCAAGGCCATAGATAAAGATGTTTCTATGTCCAAACAGTTCCTTAGAAAACGAAAAAGAATAAATTTTCATGCCGATCACCATTAAAGTTGCACCGACCATATACCAAAATTTTCTACACAGAAACATATTTTATGATATGAAAGGCTTAATAGGTGTGGATGACTTTCCTAATGTCTTGATATTTTCTTTTCCGGCCTTCTCCAGTAGTCTCAGTCAAAGAAATTAAAGTCACCAAACATCCGGAAAAGGAAGATAAAAAAAAACATTCAGAGAATTGGAATTTTGCTTGCTTCCAAATCCAACCAATTGATATTACAAAACTCTTTTGCCTCAGTTGGTCAGCGGAAAGAGATTATATAGTTTGAAAAGCAAAAGAGAAAAAGGATACCCGACCAAAACAAAAAAGCAAGACCATTGAAAGAAAACAAAAATTAAAATTAGAAGAAGAAGCATGAAGCATGAAATCAAGCTAAAGTATTGCATAGCTTGTTGTCTTCATTTGGTTTATTGTAAGGAAGGTATATTGGGATACAGAGAGATATATTACACATACTGTTTCGACGAAATGTACTCTAACGAATAAAGTGGAGACTGAGTGTAACTAAACCAAATGATCGTTAATTTAACTGTTTAAATGCTTGAAAATTAATATTTTCTTTTAAAGAAAAAAATTATATCCGTTCCAATTATATATGGGATAATCTTGTGAGAGGGTTCATTTCCACCATCCAATTCTGACCGCCGATGTTTAAATAGATGAGAATTGACCACTTACATCACTTATGTGATGGTACAATCCAGAAGACAGAATTTAGAAGATAGAAGAAGAAGAAGAAGAAACAAAAAATAAAAAGTGGTTCTTGTCCCAAGCAATAAGATGTCGTTGAGTGCCGACCATGATGCCACCGCATGCATTTCTCTATTTGCAGACATTATATCATTCTTTGTATTTTTCATTTTGTTATTTTTCCACGCCAACAAAACCCACTACACTACTGCATCATATCATTGGCTCAAAAATGTCGTGTGTAGAACAGAAGCTGGGTGATCAATCCGATCACTTAGGGTCCGTTTGGTATTCTAGTTTGATCCAATTTTATAATGAGAGATTCACTATTATACCCAATATAGGAGTCCAAATTATAAATAAAAAAAACCCTATATGAAATGCACTTTAGAAACACATCCAAAGTCCATTTACAACATAATAAAAAGGCTTTTAACTTCTTTTAAATTATAAAAACTCATTGATTTCTTAAAACAAACTCAACCCCAAAACCTCATAAAAAAAAACCCAAAACACTCAATAGGGCATCAAAGTAATTTAATAATCAAAATTAAATTCAATAGGGCCAGCTGTCATTTTTTGGGTTTATTTTGGGTTTGTTTATAGAAATGAAATGGTGTAGGGTTTATTTATATTATTAGTGCTAAGAATGGGTACATGACTAAATATCTCTTTTATAAACTTAAAAACATATTTGAAGTCCAAATCCACAAAAACTGTAGGCCAATTTTTTAAAACCGGAACCAAAAATAAAAATAAAAAACACCCTCATTATTGAAATTCTCATTTTACAATTTTTCTCCTCTCTCCTTCTCTCCACACACACACACTCTCTCTCTCTCTCTCTCTCCTTTTCTTTTGTTAATTTTAATTTGGGAATCTAGGGTTTCTGATTTTAATTTTAATTTTTTTTGGATCTTAAAAATAGTTTGGAGTTCAATACCAAACATGTTTTTAGATTTTAAAATTAGTAATTAAAAATAAATCATCATTTTTTAGTAGGATACCAAACGTGCCTTATTTATTTATGCAGATTCTCCACACACATCATTCATGTCAATAATTTTCTAACTTCATCCCCCCTAAACGAGTATATTTTTGTTTTACCAAAAAATTTTGACATTAATATGCGGGGATCCCTTGTCATTCGTAATAAAATTGTTTTTCTAATTGAACCCTAATGTTAAATTAAATTTTAGTTTCGATCATTTGCAAATAAGGACATGATACAAATGCAACGAATGCAAGAGTTCTATGACTTGTTCTTTAAAAGAGTCGAACAATTTGAGGCAAAATTAATGTAGGAATATTCCAATTCCATCTACTTACATGGTGGTGGTTGATATAATAAGTACAAATATCATAATGCTCAAAACTGAAAAGAGGTAAAGTGGTGGGTGTGTGGGGCTGTTAAGTGCTCTCTGTTTTTTTCCCATGCCTCGATCCATCGAGTGGTACAAAGAGCAATTGAATGTTGGCAGTCCACGACCATGTTCTTGACATGGAAAGCAGTAAACAATAAGATACCTTGCTCAGAGTTGACAGAAGGAGCAGGATTTCAAACTCATAGATTATAAAGAAAAAGATAACATTTAGAAGGACGTAACCATAAAGAAAGAGACTTTGATTCAGATCCCATCAAAAAGAGATGAGAGTTTTGCATCTGCATAACGGATATATTAAACATGATTATTATTAATTCATTAGATATTAATTAGTTAAACAACTAGTTATCATACAAATTACAAAACACACACCCTGGGAATTTCAAATTTGGCAGAGAATATAATTAACAACAAGAAAAGAGGAAAAAAAAAACTGAGTTCATTTATTTGTGAATTCATGCTGACCATCGAGAGGATGGTGATGATGTTGTTGGAGAAGGCCAGAGCTGAGCTTTCTTCACCTTGGAGACACTAGAGAGCACACCTAATGGGGTAACATCTCCAATGACTGTGACCTTTTTGGTTGGAAAATCTATACTAAATGAAGTCACTCCTGCAGAAATTACCCACATCAATTGTTGTCTCAAATTTTTTATCTTCAACAAACATTTACATATTATGTTGTAATTTGAATTACGCTTTTACAAAGGAACAACTTGAAATTATCTGACAACATAACATGTTATAATATCTAACGATCGAGAGAATATTCTATGCATTTTAATATGAAAAATAAACTAATTTGGTTTGAAGCACTAAGAAAACAACATGCATATATAGGAAATTAAAAGTAGTTAATCAAATCTCTATCTACTAATTGAGAAGACTAATTATATACCTTCCATTTTAGAAAGATGCTTTCTCACTTTTCCTTCACAACCCTTGCAATGAAGTGACACCCTCAAAACAACAACCTACAATTATGTCAAATAACTTCTGATGCATGCCTTCAAGTCTCCAAAAGCAAATATTAAAAAGAAAAAAAAAAAAAATTATTATGTTACCTGATGACGAGAACGAGTGGAAGAAGACCTTAAAGCAGGAGAGTGATCATTTGAGGTCATCAACCGTCTAGGCTTAGAGGGCACTTGGGGAGGGAGCAATATTGTATTAGCAGAAACATTCCGATCGGCCTCAGATAACCAGCCGACGAAGGGCGAGTCGCTTAAAAGATACCGAGAAGAAGAAGAACCATTGAGGCTCCTAGCCCTTGTTAAGTCATGAATGTCAGCAGAGCTTTTTCTACGTACCTGAGTTTGTGCACTAGAAAAACTCTTCCTGCATTTCTCATAAAATGGTTTGGGATCAATTGGTAGCTGAGATGAGCAAGGGACATGGTGATGGTGAGTTTGATTGTGAGGCTGGTTTTTGGGTCGATCATGAAGACGATGATGAGGATGAGGATGATCAACGGGTGCGGGGCCTAGGCGGACCATGGCATGTTGTTCCATGCTAGAGCAAATGGCTGTGGAAGCTGGAGAAGCACAGAAAATATCCAGTCCTTTCATGGTTAATTGATCTGAGAATAACTTGGGAGAAATGGTTTAGGTTTCGTTTGGTGAAGGCTGAAGAGAAGTTATTACAGAGAAATAGAAGGATCGATTTTCTTCAAAATGAGGGCAACTAAGTGTGTTTTTAAAGTTGGTCGATGAGATAGAGAGACAGAAAAAAGATGTTGGTACTGATCGGGCCCCACAACAAGGAATAGAGGACGATAATACTTCAGAAGATATGTGATTCATGATTCATCTGGTCCTTCGAAGTTTTATTTTTTTCTTGATTGAATATTTTGTTTACAATATAATTGAGAGGTGGGGTTAACTAAAGTTGTGTTCATCTTTATCTGGTATGATTACAACCACTACTAGTACCATGAAGCTAGGCTAAAACTATATGAATTACTTCTATTATTGTTACATCATTGTTTCTTTCTTTTATTTATATATAAGAATCATTGCCATAGAGTATGAATATGCTTATGTTGGAGAAATTCCTCAGTCCGGCAGGTGAACTACCACATCCTGTTAGTTCGACATATCAAACAAGATTTATCACTAATCTGTGTCCGTGGTTTTAAAATGATGTAGTTAATTTATGCTAATCAAAGCATTAGCCTAAGCATCTTTCCACCAGATCTCCAGAATTCATAGATATTTGTTTAAACCTTTGATATCTAGATATCGAAACAAAAAAACAAGATCGACTCGCTGTAACTTATGTCCACTTCTTGCGATATGGAATAGGAACTCCAAAATAATTATAGGCCTTGAGTTTAAAATGTGCCCAAATTCTGTCCACTTATTGCAACATGGAATCAAAACTTGAAAAAAATAAGTATTCTTTGAGTTTAAAAAGTACCCAAATTCCAGGATAAGCGACAAAGCAATGGTCAATAATGCTTGGATGTGACCAAATTCGTGTAACTGCGGGAAGGTGGCAATGGGTCAAAGAATGATATAATTTTGCAATTTTACATCATCATAATATTGGATCTAACTGCATACATGTGACCTTACTCAGTAGAGAAACTCTCATGCAACAAGGGATAGCACCTTTAGCTATCTTCGGTCAATAATGCAATGAAATGTAGGATAATTCTTTCACATATCATTGTGTTATTGGCTAGAAATAGCAAAACAATATTATCCCTGTTACAAATAAGTGCTTTTTGCTTACTCGGCTTGAAAGAATCTGTCTTGTTACACCCTTTTGTTGGTTTATCCTTCATAGCTCAATCTACAAAAATTGGTCCATATGAGTATGGACATTACCAAATTAGTCTTTTACCATTGATTTCAGTAAAAAAAAAAAATTGGAAAATTGCGCCGTATGGCTGAGTTGTGTTCCATCAAAGAGTGGCATGGCGGCCAATGGGTTCCCACCACAGTGGTGGTGGATTCCCCCTTCCCCCCATGGCACCCAGGATCGAACCCCAGTGAGGTTTCTTTCCTCCAATGTAACCAAAAAAAAAGAGTGGCATGGCGATGGCGGCAGTCCAACCATTTTGTGACATCTCTTTTCCTGTATGATAAAAATAACCATCGATTGCCTTCTGATTAGCTGGAAATTGCATGCATCAATTGCCTTGTAATAATTTTCCATGTAAAAGCTTCTTTAACAATGGGTGTAAATGGGCATCCACCATTACCTTAATTAATGTTACAAAGTTTTGATATCTGCAAGATATCAATGGGCCTACGGCTGATTGTAATGATGATATATACTTTCCTTGTTCTTGCAAAGAAATGCTAGAAAACCACATACCCCATTCACTAGGGTCCTTAATACGTTTATCTCCTTCTAAATTATATGCAATTATAATGTTGTATGATAATCGAAGCCGTTCATATTCGAAGGCATTATTGTTGAGGATCATTTCTGCTTGAAATGAAAAAATTAATCAAATTAAAAATCATTTAGTCATTTTATTTATAGTGAATCGCTTCATTGAAATAATATTTCATGACATATATAAGATGCTGTGTTTTGAAGAAAGAAAAAAATTGTTGACGAGAGAAGGTAAAAATGGACCCTATATATTGATTAGGATCAAAGTATCATATCATGTGATAGTATTAAGATCAAAATATCACAAAAATGTTTGGATTTATGTCGGCAAAAAAAATCAATTAGACTTTTACTGTGTGGGCCTCATAATCACGTGGTTAAACATTTGTTATATAGTGTGTGTGGACCTCCTCACTGAACATTTTGTTTTATAATCACGCGATTAAAGATGCGGGTCTTTCATTTTAGTGGAAGGTATAAGGCTCCTTTAATTGTTTTAATTTCTTTCTTTTTCTAAGGTATCTTTTACTTTTTCTGTTCTTCATATAATACTGTTTCAAATTCAGATGACTACCACAGATTCCCTGACGTTTCTGTTGCAAATTTGCCTTTCTTCTTTCAGAAAATTAAATCATTCAAGCCTGCAGTCTTATGCTTTCTTTACTTATTAACCCTTTTTTATATTTAAATTATGTTTATATTGATAATATATGGTGACAATTTAGCCATTATTTCCAAGTTCATTAGTAAGAAAATAAATTAAGGTTTGAACGCAAGTTTGGCATAATGATGTTATGCCTTCAAATCGTAAGTTTTACGAAAATCAATGTATAAAAAGGAAATTATTTGACGTGACTTTCATATTGTCATATATAGTGTCACACTCTATTCATATTGTAGCACGCTCTTTATTTATAAATATTATAAACTAAAATATAATAACTTATCATCCACTTATATTATATACATGAATGAGGAAAACCATGTGTCAATGTTACAGACACACCTAATAATTTTTCCTGTAAATATCTCTATAAAGAAGATAAATTATCTCACTTGTTGCTTTTGCATGTGAATCTTATATATATAATTCCTTTAGCTTGCTCATGCATGTCTCAACCAATAGTCACTTATATGGAGAATTACTTTGCCATTTTAATCACTAAAAGTGATTTTATGGTGAATACAAGGCTCCTCATAATCGCTTAAAATTACTGAAAGTGATTATATGTAGAAGCACGTGGGAGGTGCTTCTCCCCAAAAGTGATTCTGGCCCTCCGAAAATCACTCCAAAACGAGCTCTAAGTAAGATGTGATCTTTGATGAATACAAGACAAATGCAACTGAATTGCTCGTGGTAGCCCTAATGTAAATGTAGAAAAGTCGTGGCTTGGAAGATAAATGCATAATACCAACATGATGGGTTGTATGGTGCGGAGAAAAACTCAAGAGGTAACTATAAATTCACTCAAATTATAACACATGTTTTAGAAAGATACACAACACACAGAAAAAGTAGCTGTGTTTGTGCAAAATCAGGTTGCCCTTGCTGAAGTGACTCATGGGCCATAGTAGCTATTCAAAAAGTTTACTTATTCAGAGACTCAAAACCAAACCCATATCCATTTTAGTCTCAATGGTCCATGAAGAGAAAGTAGACAATATAACCCAAAGCCCAAATTTAATGGGCAAGACCAAAATTACATGGAAACCCTCAAGGCCTCATCCAAACTACATACGCACGTGCCACTAGACACGTGTGCTCAGTAATTGGCCCCAATCCTAAATTAGGGTTTTAGTAGCAGAGTTATTAAAACCGCAGCCGTGTTTTAGGGTTCACTCTCTTCTCCGCCTTCAGTTTCATCCAGAGAGAGCAACACAGTCTGCAGCAATGGGTAAGATGCACCAAATTCCTCTTTTTTCCCTTAACTATCTTCTTCAACTGAATCTGGGTCGTTCTAATTTTTCATATTTGTGAACTTTTTTTTATGTAAAAAAGCGAGGATCAAGGTCCACGAGCTCAGAAACAAGACAAAGGCAGAACTTTTGGGTCAACTGAAGGATCTGAAGGCAGAGCTTGCCCTCCTCCGAGTCGCCAAGGTCACCGGTGGAGCCGCCAACAAGCTCTCCAAAATGTACCCTCTCTCTCTCTCTCTCTCTCTCTCTCTCTCTCTCTCTCTATATATATATATATATATATATATATATATATATATATATAATTTTTATATGTTGATTTATGAATTCTTTTTACAATTTTGTGTTTGTGGTTTCAGCAAGGTGGTGAGGCTTTCAATAGCACAGGTGTTGACAGTGATTTCCCAGAAGCAAAAAGCGGCTCTAAGGGAAGTCTACAAGAACAAGAAGTTTCTTCCTCTGGATTTGCGCCCAAAGAAGACCAGGGCCATCAGAAGGCGTCTGACCAAGCATCAGGTACTATTAATTTTTCATTCCCAGTTAAACCCATTTCGGTTCGTTGATATTAAGCTGCATAGTTATTTGGATGCTGCCCATGGTTTTAGAATTGTTGTAAATTTGGATAGATAGCAAGGCGGCATTTGTTATGCTCTTTCTTTGCATGAACATGACATGTCAATGAGCCATGTAATAATCATTTCTTTTGTTGTGGATGAGTTCATTTTAATTATGTTGAATTCGCTTACCCAATCTAGTTTTTGTGAGAAATGTTATTAAAAAAATGGTATCTAAGAGACCGAATTTACTTGCTGAATTGTATTTAAGGATGAATCTAAGCAAATATGCATTGGTATATACTTAGGATCTAGGTGCAATTGTTTAATCTAGGTTTCATAATGTGGTAATTCTAAGGTTCAATATCTTTGATTTGCACCGATGTGATTTTCTCAATGCTATTAGATTCCCGGTTTGACTGATAGAGGGAAAAAAATGCAGCAACTTTTATTTCCAAGAGTATGGCTATGTGACTTGATGGTTTTTTTGTATGATCCCTTAATTTATCAACTCTACAAGAAGATAATAACCTATCTCTAAACTTCCTAAGCTAATTAACTTGCCATAATATAAATTCATTGCAAAATTTTGTTTCGTCTAATTAAGATGCTTGCAACTAGATTTAGCAGTTTCAGTCAACTGTTTATTTTAGCATTTGCCCCTGCTCTATCACTTTTAAAAAAAAATTTCCTTCTATTTCTGTCTTGACTTATAATTGATAGAGGCAAGCTCCATTTTTTTTCGGAATAGCGGAACTGCTGTTATTGTTTTTTCATTCATTCCCGCTGTTCTCTATTTTGTGGCATGAACTTTAGCAGTCAGAATCATTGTCAGTCTATGTCAAATTTTATGGCTAAATCTATTTATCCTAATTCAGTTGAATTGTTTTTTTATAGGCATCTTTAAAGACAGAACGGGAGAAGAAGAAGGAGATGTACTTCCCATTGAGGAAGTTTGCAATCAAAGCATAATGTTGGATCCAATTATGAAGGAAATCGGGTTTTTTGCCCATTATAAGATATTTCAAGGACACCATTTTAAAGTGTTTAGCTCTTCCCGTAATTTCATCATTGTAGACACTATCCCAAGTATGATTTTGTTGGTCCATGATTTTAATGCTGATTTTGATTTCTATTATTGTTTGAGCATTTGCAATGGGATTAATTTGGCCGGTTATCCTATTCACTCTTTGTTTTCTTAATTGAAAGCATGGCATTTCAGTAATCAACATCACTAGGTACATTCAACTTTGTTTGCCCTAGAAACTTCATAGACAAACCATTTTATTATCACAACTGATCATCATTTGCTTGATCCCCAAGTTTTGTGGGTTTTTGGGCTTTTCGGTGATGCTCAATGTCTGTAATTTCCCATTGCTTCCCTTGATGATGCATGTTTTGTGTTGTGCCTCTCCTAAACATAACAATAACAAAAGCATTCGCATAATAATAATTTCTTTAATTTTTTACTTCTCAAAGATTCATAGTGAACTTCCACTGGAGTTTCTTCTCGAAGTAATAATGCGTTGATCTACGCGCCATGGGAGCCACAAAGGGCTACGTAAATTGATTCGTTTGTGGGCTATGTAAATTGATTCGTATCTGCCGCTGAACGCATTCAAACTGATTTGGGAAACTGGTTTGTCAATTGTCAGCAATGTGAAACAAAGCTTCTTTCTTTATCCTGTTCTAAGCACACCACGCACAATGTTCTTCAGTTGATGGGTGTTGCTTGTTCATCCCTCCGAATCTGCATCGTGGGTTGATGCAGTTAAAGATACAAACTCAAGTCCTGCAAAATGCATATGGGTGGAGTTTCCAGGCGAACTCTGTGCGACTCGAACATATGTTCTGAGAAATTTTGGGTTTCTGAAGGTTAAGTATCATAGTAGTAGGATGAGTCGAGCAAACCATGAAATACTAAGTGGGCTGTTTGATCAATTTGTATACGGGCCAAGCTCTTTACGTCTATTGAATGGGTTGTTGGGCTTATAAAAACTTTATAAAAAAAAAACAAAAAAACAAATCGACCACAGTGGGAGTCGAACCCACGACCTTTTGATCCGAAGTCAAACGCGCTAATCCACTGCGCTATGCGGTCTTGTGTGTTCAAACCTGGTAGCAAATAGTATTTGTTAATAGAGTTGTTTGTTTTCTAGGTTTCAAAATTTTGCAGTTACAGAGAGTGTGGTTTTCTTCTTTAGAGCTTAGGGTTTAGGGTTTAGGTTGTCCAAATTTTCAAAGTGTGTTGTGAAACAGACGAATATTGATGGAAATTTGAAAACCACTGCAAAGAAATTCCTTGAGTGGGTCTCGTGAACTTGAAGTGTGCCTTCATCATCATGTTGATTTCTTCCTTCTTAAGAAAACTAGTTAAGGGGTTAATCTCTTGAAAGTAGGTAGATTAACCACCGAAGGCATGGTTAAAAGTAGCACTTTCAAGCAAAATGTCCACACTGGCATTATGTGAACAGTAAATAAAGTATAATTAGGCCTATACACATACACACACACAAGTCCAGCTTGCAAAAAAGCAAATGTCACACCAAGTCCGTTTTGGGTCACTATCAAGAATAATATGAACAATTGAAATTGGGTCACCAGAAATATAATTCCAGAACACACAGAATAATTGAGCCTTTTGTTTTTTTTCGCAGAAAATTTACCCATGATGTAAAGGAAATATCCCCCCAAGGACATCTTTTTTCGGTCTCTCTCTCTCTCTCTCTCTCTCTCTCTCCATCTCTCTCAAATGATTCTTATTTTCTTGGCTTGACTCTTCCTCAGGTTCACATTTTGGTTTTGGATTGCTTGGGCTGGATGCATTGATCTCTAATTTTGAGTCAAGTTTTTACATGTGGGAGTTGGTTGCCATCATCATCAACTTCACGCGGTAAGCCTATACTATATGGTAAACAGAGCAATCCAGAGAATAAATGCAACTCAGCGGAAAATACTAGCATTTGAAAGTATTATCTCACACTGAAAATGAAAGCTTTGCATGAATAGTTTAAAAGATGCTAAAAATGAAAGTATTAGATCAGACTATCTATGTGTTGAACCCAACGGCAAATCCATGCTCCCACATTACTCAATATGTTGTAATATGTATTGGCCACTTGTTTAGTTTGAGTGATGTCAGAGGGAGGTTGAAGGGAGGGGCATGTTAGAGAAATGGATGTCTCTACAGTAATAGTTTAAAAGATCTTGGAACTTTCTACCTATTACCAATTAGTTTTGGGCTAAATACGACCCATATTCTACTACTTTTTATCTACGTAGTAGGGGTTCTGTGATGTAATTTTCGAGTTATTATAACTTCCAAGTGAATTATAATTGAAAATGAGAACATTCAAAGAAACAGGTTTGGATTGAAGCAGGAAGTTTCATAAACGTCAATTTTAATTAATTTGACAAAAGATTGCAAAAACGTCACGGATTATGGGAGTTATGGGAAGACTTGCCATCAACATCAAGCCACGAGACCCATGACGATTCACACAAAGGAAGCCAATCATAAAATCTCATACTGAGCATACCCAATTACCATAATCTAAATCTAAAATGGGGTCTTCTACTTGATTACGGCACAATAATTACTTAGGTTTAAAGAACTAATTAAGTAGCCATCACTACTTCAAAATTACCAATTACTCCTCTTCAATGATGGAATGGATTTTCTTTTGACTCATTCAACTAGCTCTACTCATCATTTGTGCAGCACTAAGGGGTGACGCATGCATGAATAAATACCATGATTATTAATTAATTAGTTTAGCGACCAAAATCCTTGATTAACATCTAATTATGTTGGGGGACCTCGCGCTAAAGCCAAAGGCTATAAACTAACAAGAGAAAAACAAACAACAAAAAGTCCAATGGACGAATTTTAGTTATAAAATTGACCACTTCATATATGCTTTAACGATGATTTTTTGTTAATTGCGTGTGAATTTTCGTTATAATATACAATGCGATACACAATTTTAAAATTGTTAATTTCTAATTTTCGCACATAGTCGACTCTAAAATCTCACGGACGGCCTAATGATGAAACATACTCTCGTTCGTTGTAATAAGCCTTGGAGGATCCATCATTATGTTGCATAATTGTCAACTTTTGTTTCTCTTTCTTGTATATTAGACGCGTATTAATATTAGTCTTAATTTCAAGTACGTACTCCATCAAATTACTATAGTGTGTAAATCCTGTGGACAGCAAAGAGAACGCGCATGGCAGCAAGGAAAAAAATGACTTGTTTTGTTGGCATTGACAGAGAGAGCTTACTTCATAGATTGTTACGTAAATGCATTCATAACTTCAAACAAATGTTTCTTCAAAGTTTGTGACTTATGGACAAGGTCAACAACAGTGCAGATTAGGTTATCTATGCATGTACATCCATGCATGCCATCTTCACTACAGTTTTATCACAATATCGATATATATATATATATGCGATATTTTCAAGTAACCATTAGCTTTATTCTATCAAAGAATTTCCTTAACTTAGTTTATTAAAATTTAGCTGGACGATGGAGTCATTTAGACAAAAAGAAAAAGAAAGAAAGAAATAAACGCAAACACAAATATTAAAAGTCTCGTACAAACCTTCATTGTTAAATGAATTTAAAAAATTCGCGATATATATACTTTTAATTTTCGTTCCAAACACATGTTCACTTTTGATGTTATTTTTGTTATGAATGAAAATCCACAGGTGATGCCGATTTTGTAGTAGCTAGTACAAAACTTTAACTTATTTTGACCCAATTACTCCTCTTCAATTTAGTTCCGCAGATTCAAGCCTTCAACTTTGAAGAAACATTTCTTTGAAGTTGTGTACGCAATAAACATTAATTTTCACTCACCAGTGCTCCTTCTAACTCTCTTCTCTCCTGACTATCAAGCAAATTAATTTAAAATTAATTTTTATGCAAATAGTATTATACAAATACACATTTCATCACATATATCATGTGCAGTCATAAATTAAATTTTTATGCATCAAACTCCTTATGAGTTGGGTGTTTGATTGTTTTCTAGTCTATACTTGTATTTTGTACTTGTGAGAGTTAAAAGTTGTAGTTATATTGGTAGATTTGGGCGCTACAATTCATGTCTGGTTAGTTCAAGCATGCGGCTTTTATGCCAATATTTCTCTAGCCTTTTGTCGTCTACATATGGATTAACCCAAAATGGTTACTATGCTTCCATATTTGTATTACCCCTTTGTGGACATTTGTATTTGCTCTTGTGGCTGATGATCTTTAAGCCTAATATATGAATATAATTATCGCTTTTCTCTATAATAAAATATATATATATATATATATATATAAATCACATGTTTTCAAACGCGCAAGTCAACATGTGCATATATATATATAACTCCTTTGAAGTCAAAGATTATTAAAGCATGGTTCTGACTGAGAGACGTATAAGTAATATCAAAGCATTTAATTCGAAATCAAGAAACATGCAAAGCTAATTAAGGAGAAGAAAGAATTTCAATTTTTGCCATCCTCTTATATCACAAACAGCACATGACATGCCATGTTGGACTGTCTGGGAATTTTTCTATACCCTATAACTCTGTGGGGTATTGGAAAACGAATATTTTGATCTTCTTAAGGGATTTGCTGACATTTCCCTAAGGATTTTTAAATGAATATTGTGATCTTCCGCAGGATTTGATTAATTAGTTTACTAGTTTTCTAATCATTATCTTAATCATATGCATGCTTCTTTCTTTTAAATTAATAAAATTCATGCATGTCTTATCTGAAATTTTAAAGTTATTGTGCATAGCTCACAAGAATTCGATTCTCACTCTCTCCTTCTCATGAATTACCAAAAGAATATATATATATATATATATATATTGATGGTATTTGAGGGACACCTTTTAGGGTCTCCTAAGAATTTTTTTTTTCAACGATTCAAACCGTCTATGCTTCAATTCTTCATTCATAAATCATTAAGGCATCTAGTTGGGATCAACAATATAGACAAACACAGTGTTTCAAGAAAATGCTATAATAACAACCATCTAATTGAATGATCAACTAGTTTTGGATTCAAGTGATTTTTTTTGCATACAACTAATCTTTGAAGGAATATCTAAAAACTAGACGGTTTGGATTATTATAATACAATGCATGATAAGAGTATCCTTAAATAAATTTATTTGAGGAATCCCTTAACTGAAGCTTTCTATATATATATACTGCAAACTATTGTAGTTTTAACCTTGGGTCAAACAATACGAGTTGGAACGAAGTGAAGGTACGTAGGTCCTAATTCCTAAGTTCAATTATATTCTTATAAAAAGAAAATTAACATACAACGTCTAATATTCAATATAGAGAATATTCTACATTTACCCTTTTCCCTTTAAGAATTTATTTTTAACTTCATGGTGTAGCTATATAATTCTTATTCATTTCATGTAAATCTTTCACACAAATATTATATACATGCATGCACAACGCTTGAACTTGTCCTACCATCATTCCCAGTCATTACATATCCTTAATTTTTATTTAACAAATGGTTTTGGGTGGCTTAGCAAATTAAATAATATTTTTGACTTAATCAACTGTACTTTGGTATATCAACGAAGAATTCCAAATTAAATTAATTATATCATGACTTGTTCAGTGACGAATTTCTCTATAAAATAATAATTATATGGTGCCTGGCGATGAGGACAATGTCAATAAATCATATTCAATATCTTTTGTGTTTGTAGCTGGATGAATTAGCAATGGAGGATATAGTCATTTGTTGGCCTATATATTGGATGCATGTTATATAAAAATATAGGTTAAAAAACTAATTTGTATTAAAAAATGATATTTCCAAGGCAGTCAATGATTTTTGTATTCAAAAATTAACATACAACAAGGCAATACAACACAACTTACAAGACAAGGTTGTGACAACATCGCATTGCACAGAATTTGTATAATGAAATGATGATAAGTATATAATTTTGCTTGGTAACTAATAAAACATCATATCCTAATAAGATTAAGTTGAGAATTAACGCATGTTTTCTGTCAAGTTGGACTTCCATTGGTTCTTGTTTTAACGATCGTTACGCTAAATTTACAGTATAGTAACATAACATTTCAAATATGTAATTAAAATCAAATCAGACATTTCCGGTGTACTCAATTAGAAATGCGCCCACTTACGGTTTTAGAGGAAAATATGAGACTTAACAACAATGCACAATAAAACCAGCCCCTCAAAACCATTTGATCACAAAGAATTGGTCATAGCTGACACTTTTTTGGTACGTAGTCTGCAACAATCAATAGGGTCAATGGCAAATTGAATTTCTGTACAAGAAGTTGGTAAGCAGCAGGCTCATTGTTTAATACTTTCCTTCTTCTGTAGGGCAACTAAAACTTGAGGCACCGTTTCAATCTCTTGGATACTAATTATATTCAATAAAAGCTCACATCTACACCACTGGCGGACCCAGAAATTTTTTAGCAGAGGTGCAATATTGACTAAGTAAGTATGAAAAATGGTTTTTTGGAATAATCATTTTCTCAAGATAATTTTTGGCGGCTTTTGTTCCTTACACATCAAATAAGAAAACTTGATTTTATGAGATTTTAGTATGAAGTATATATTGACTTAATGAGCCATCATTTTTAGCCTAAATCGTATTTTGCACTAAAACCGAATTTTCATATTTTGATTTGGTGGGAATTTGATTTTCTAGTATTTTTATTTGAATCCAAATGGGGGGTACTTCCTTATTTACATTGTGAACTTAAGTAAATGGAGTAATATAAAAATAAATAAAAGTAAAAGGACAAAGACATTTACTTAAATGTTGGAGATGGAAATAAGGTAATCTGTACACCAGTTGAGCAAAGGGGCAATTTCAAGCACCTACAATGGTTTTTCCGGCAAGGGGAGGTGCAGCTGCACCTCCTTGCGCCTTGCTGCACCTCCTTGCGCCTTAGTAGTTCCGCCTCTGATCTACACCAACTGGGTCAGCGTTTACAAAATTTGGTCAACCAGTCACAAAATGAGAAAAAAGGAAATTATGGTTTTATTCTGTTTAGGCCGGAGGAGAGGCAGAGACCATGCAATTTCCTGGTCCATTTCTGCTTGCGTAATCGCTTTTGTTTTAACTCCACTCCACACAGAAGAAAACGCAAGACCGCGTACGTATACATACATAGTGTAACCTTTTCACTCTATAAATACCCCGCACTCCCTCTCTTACCCACCAAAACATTTCTTCCAACACCTTCCATACAATAACAATCCAACACAACTCATCATCTTCCTCTCACCCACACCTTCAAATCACCAAGAACATAAAACACATCTAAATTCTGGATTTTGGGTTTTGAATTTTGAATTTCGAGTTTTGCTGATGCCAAGAAAAGGAATGAGGACTCTATTTTTCAAATCTCCGTCGCCGTCACCATCAAACTCTCCATCAAGGAGCGCCACCCAACCTTCATCGCCGCGTCGCAGCTTCTCCGACTCTCTAATGGAAGAGAACATCGAAATCGCACAGACCCTCATCACGCAGTGGGACTCTGACTCTTCTTCTTACACCAACATCTCCTCTCTCTTCCATGACGACCGCCAAGAGGCCAGGCTCTACCTCAAATCCGTCAAGGATTTACAGTCCGCCATGCAACACTTCCTCAGCTCCCAAGACTCCAGCGCCGAAAAGCTCATCATCGCTCAGAATCTTATGCAATCCGCCATGAAGAGACTCGAGAAGGAGTTCTACCAGATTTTATCCGCCAGCCGAGAGTACTTGGACGCCGAAACCGTGTCGAGCCGGTCATCCAAAGCCTCGGCTCGGTCCAGCGTTTCCGATTTGGAATCCGAGTCCGAGGACGAGTCACGAGCCACAACCGAGTCGGTTTCCGCCGAGGAACAAATCTCCACGATCGCAATGTCCGATTTGAAATCCATCGCCGACTGTATGATATCGTCTGGCTATGGAAAAGAGTGCGTGAGAATTTACAAAATCCTAAGAAAATCGATCGTCGACGAAGGCCTGTATCTTCTTGGAGTGGAGAAGCTGAGCCTCTCTCAGGTTCAGAAAATGGACTGGCAGGTTTTGGAGACGAAGATCAAGAACTGGTTAAGCGCCGTTAAAGTCGCCGTTAAAACTCTCTTCTACGGCGAGAGGCTGCTCTGCGAACAAGTGTTCGCCGCCTCGGACTCCATAGCGGAGTCGTGCTTCAACGAGATATCTAAAGAGGCCGCAATGACTCTGTTTGGTTTCCCGGAACTGGTGGGAAAATGCAAGAAACTATCTCCCGAGAAAATGTTCCGCATTTTGGACTTGTACCAGGCCGTCTCGGATCTTTGGCCCGAAATCGAGTCCATCTTCTCGTTCGAATCAACCTCAGCCGTCCGATCTCTGGCTGTTAATTCTCTCATTAAGCTAGGTGAGGCCGTCCGCACGATGCTTATGGATTTCGAATCGGCGATCCAGAAGGACTCGTCCAAGACACCTGTCCCAGCCGGTGGGGTCCACCCGCTTACTCGTTACGTAATGAACTACATTTCCTTCCTCGCCGATTACAGCGAAATACTTGGTGATATAGTCGTTGACTGGCCGTTGACGATCTCGACGCCGTTGCCGGAAGCTTACTTCGGGTGCTACGACGCCGAAGAGTCGCCAATTTCAATACGCCTCGCTTGGCTCGTCCTTGTTCTCCTTTGCAAACTCGACGGCAAAGCCGAGCTGTACAAAGACGTGGCGCTATCCTATTTGTTCTTGGCGAACAACTTGCAATACGTCGTTGTTAAAGTCCGCGGTTCCAACCTCAAGGACTTGCTGGGGGAGTATTGGGTGGAGAAGCACGAGTCAAAAGTCAAACAATACGCCACGAACTACGAGCGGATGGGGTGGAGCAAGGTGTTCGCCTCCCTACCGGAAGATCCAACGGCTCAGATCTCTTCCGATCAGGCGAAGAGCTACTTCAAGCGATTCAACGCAGCGTTTGAGGAAGCGTATAAAAAGCAGACCTCGTGGGTCGTGCCAGACCAGAAACTCCGAGACGAGCTGAAAGTTTCGGTGGCTAAAAAACTAGTGCCGGTATATCGGGAGTTTTACGAGAAGCATAGAGTCGGGATGAGGAGGGAGTGCGGGGAGGACTCGTTGGTCAGATATGCCCCTGAGAATCTAGATAATTACTTGTCGGATCTGTTGTATGGGGCCGCGAGTGGTGGGAGCGTTTCGTCATTTTCGTCGTCCTCTTCCTCGTCGTCACATTCGCATGGTAGGCAAGGTCGTTGAGACGTTGTATGTCGTTTTGGCCATGTGCTGTCGTTTAGTGGATATAGAAAAATATCAGAATGAGGACAAAAGAGCATGTAAAGATTTGATTAAAAAAACGTGTATAGTGATAATATTTATACATGAATTCTTTGATTTTTCAGATGAAGGAAACGCAGATTGTGCATAGTTTTAGAATCTTTCTTTTTGTATTTTAGTTTTTATAAGTAGCGAAGAATGATTTCGTTACATACAAGGAGATCATACCAAAGCTAAGAAAGGCAATTATCACTATTTTTTTATTTGGCCGACTTTGTTTAAAAAATAAGTAATTCCTTTTCTGGACAAAGTCTCTAATGATTTCGAACTAAACTATCATCAACGACTCACAGTCGTTCGCTACAGTATTCCCCAATGATTAGGCTTGGACTCCTCCAAGATTTTCACCTGAGCCAATATAAATTTGAAAGACCACTTGATGAATCTCAACACCCAATAGCCTTAACCCATCAATATTAGAGAATAATTTAGATAGAGGCAGAAACGAACAAGCTGACCAAAAGGAGCTTATGGGTAGGCCCATCACAAAAATGGCTCAATCAAAGCAGAGCAGCAGGAAATGAGCAGGAGGACATGAACATGTGGTCTTGACCAGTTGACGTTCGTCATAGGACAACAACAGTGCATTCAGATTAGGAGGCTCTCGTCTGACTTTCCGACCTTTAGCTTTTGGGTCGTTATTGGTGGATAATTTTAGAAGCCTTTAGTTTCAGTAACTATTTCTTCTCACTACTTTAATTCAAGATATATCTTCACTATCATTCTTAATACTTGAACCATAATTATGCATACAGACACGTGTTAAGTGTTAAAAATCATGACGATGGTACCCCTCAGATTAAGTGGTGCATAAAAATACTTCCTTAGTTAGGTATTAAGTGAGCTTTAAGACGTTTCCTAAAGCTTTTAGAATGCACGTATCAAATACGAAAGTTATAAATGATAGTAAATAAAAAAAACAGAAAAGGAAAGGTTAGAAGAAAGTGTAGCTAGCATGCCCAATTTGATATTCAACTTCTCCTTTCTCTATCTTTTTATTTGGTTATTAGTTTATGTTTCAATTTCATGTATTTGTTCAACTTCTATAGGAAATACTTCCTACTCAAAAAGTTTTTGGTAAAAGAGCAAAGAGCGTGGGACTAAGGACACTTCCGGCATGCTGGCTAGAAGTGCTTTTACAAGAAGAGCATGTCGAAAATCCAAGTCCTTCCTTGGTGCTTCACCATTACGGAGTCCCGCAATGCGAATTCGTTAAACTTTATAACTTCAAAACTATTCTTAACTTGTTTTTGTTGATATAAAAGTGCTTTTTTAGGTCGAGATATAAAAGTGCTTTTAGCCCTTCAATCATGGTGCCAAGCTTACATGCCTCACATATTTCAGTGTTCCCAAAAGTTCGGTCTCTGATCCTCATCCAAGCGTTTTGCATGGGTTTGAGTGTTGAGTCATGGGCCTTGATCTTTCTTTTCTTTCAGTGCCTTTACCTTAAAAGACTCATCTTTCCTAGGCCCATGGGTGAAATAATCTTGCTCCAAACAAAAACACTTCTAGTTAGATATAGTGAGTGAGACATTACGATCCAACATGAGCAATGGTGGTTGAGCATTAAAGAACTTTTCAATATTACACCCAGTAGGCAAAGCTTGAAAGCAAAAGGCTAAGCAATTTTATTGATTGCTTATGTAACAGAAAAAGTTGGTTGTTTTATATCTTAGTAATGAAAATATATTTCAAAGCAGCATGGTGCATTGTCTTGCCATCGAGGTGCTTAGCTGCTGCAGAGTCTGCCCTCTAAAAAATGGAAAATCAGTTTCCTTTTTTTTGGGTAAACTTGAAAAGACTTCGAGCTAGTTTCCATGCAAGAAGTTGTTGTCCATGCTTTTGCAACTTGCATTTAAATTACATATCCTTTAGGCTTGCTGATGACTTGGGACCCTTCGGTTATGGATTAGCTGTCCAATTACATCAAAATTTATTGATCCAATTGCTTGATGTGAGTTGTAGATATATTAAATATATATATATATATATATATGTAAAAAAGATAACTTGAATCCGAAATCATCTCTACAATAAAATCACTTCAATATGAAACCATTTGATCACTCAATTAGAAGGTTGTTATTATAGTCTTTTGTTGAAGCACATTGTTCATCTATTTTGTTAATCCCAATTGAATGCGTTAATGATTTTCAATTGACCTCATTTTTTGCAAAAATGATCTATGAATGAAGACTTGAATCCGAAAGGTTTGGATCATTAAAAAACTTCATAGAGCAAATAAAATTATTTGAAAGATCCCTATAGAAGGGACTCTATAAGTTGAACTCTCTCTATATATATTTGATACATATATAACCTTTTGTTTACAATAAGTAGTCAGCAAAAGAAAATAAGTATGAAGGAAATTAAATACAATGAAGCCGTAAGATTGAAGGCTGCAACATTTATCAGTTATATGTTTGTCTCATCATTTAATAATTTGTCCCTATCCCTTTTGTTGCAGTGGAATTTTATTAGTCGAGACATAAATGCATATATGGGGTAGAGCTATGAATCGACTTCGAATACACAAACTTGAACTTGTATTGTGTTGGACTTGTTAGACTTTGAAATCTTTCTTTTATGAGTCCCCAACCAAATCCAAACGAACCATTAAGCTTGCTAAAACTAGTTTTGAGACTTCCAAAAAAAAATAGACTATCTAATTTCTCATATTTAAGTGTGATTGCTCAGTTTCTTTGATTCATAATACTTTTAGTTTAAGAACGTCTCAAATTTGACTTGACATGACATGACTATCTAATTTCTCATATTTAAGTGTGATTGCTTAATTTCTTTGATTCATAATACTTTTAGTTGAAGGACGTCTCAAATTTGACTCGACATGACATGAGTTTGACTATCTATTAAGAACTGTCAAACTTTTCATTAGTAGATTATCACAAAAAATGCATGAACGATGCATGAACGTTTTTTCATTGTCTATCATAGGCTCAGCTTTAAGGTCGAGCTTGAGTCATTTAAAGCTCAACTGTCTCTTGACCATAAAAAATAAAAAATAAATAAAAAAGCTTCAACTGCCTATATAGTACATGTGGACGAGATGTAGTTAGTTCACGTTTACACAAACGCAGATAAACATTGCCAAATGTGGACAAGCTGGCAATTTGGCCGTCTTTGGCATGCTATACATACGAAAAGTAGAATAGAGTTCATTTATGTTGTTTTTATTTGGGAGGAGGTATTCAAATTTGAGATTTCTTCTACGGGGGTTTGTAGATTAAGTAAAGCATTCATCACCCGATGTTTTATGTTTGATTTTTCATTCTCCAATATTATTTATATATCAGAAAACTAGACACCTCTTTTAATAAAATATAGAGAAATATCATGATCTCTAAATCAATAGTCAGCCTACATTCATACTCATTGTTATGAATAAGATTAAGAAGTTAACTAACATTAAAAGAAGTCCCAAATTTAAATTCAAATCCCCTCTTTATTTTTTATTTTTCTTTTAATATAGAAAAGGACAATTACAAGCAGAAACCACGCGGGCACACATGCCCAAACATGTCAAAAAAGGAAGGAACACAGCAGTTCAAAGGCAGCCCCGTCTCCCAAAACTTGGAAGGAGTCAGCCCATGGCCCAAATTTACAACGGCATCCACCGTAAAGTTCGCCTCTCGGTAGACATGGCTGAAAGAGATATATTCACAAAAAGAACTGATAAGCCTTATATCTTGGATTAGGCGCTAATATTCCCCCGGGGGGGGGGGGGGGTAGCTTCTTGTTTAATGCAATCAATAATCAGTTTCGAGTCCCCTTCGACAAGAATACTGCGCTAGCCTCTGTGAATCGCATAAGCAAGGCCATCTTGCAAAACCAAGCATTCTGCCACGGAGATGGTGCTGTTTCCAATGTTTTTAGCACCAGCCAATAAGACATGACCATCAGAATCTCGAATCACAAACCATGTGGCAGCTGAATTATTACGGACATAATCAAGATACATGACAACGATATTGAACATCTTACTCAGATTTCTGTTTTGGCAATTCTTTTCTTATTCAACATGTTAGGGTGTCTTAATTAAATTAATTTAAATTATTATTTGTCATATCACTATGCACTTTATTTTGAGACTATAGTTTAGATGGCAATTCTACTGTTATTGAACATGTTATTCTTGAAAAAATTACAAATCATAAGCTGATCCACAACATATACCAATTAGTTCTAGTCTAGTTGATAAACAGATTCAATTATAGAGAATTGAAAGCAAAATTCAGCCCTCTGAAAAAGGAGGGTCCCAGCTTAATCTAGGATTACAATTTGTTTGTACAATATCTGGCCAAGCACTCCCCAAACACTCCCAAGCCAAAGGGAAGGGAGTCTCACATCGACAAAACACAAGAGAATGGGACTCTCCCTTCTTTATAAAAGGAGACCTCTCCCCTTCAGGAAGAAGGAGGGGTGGAGCAAGCTACTTGGGCTTCATGGGCTTACCCATGAGCCCATTTACAATCCCACGGATCATTGGCCTTCAGCTGAATCCTCAGCCTTCGGCGCCATCAGCCTTCGGCCATCTGCCTTCGGTATTCTTCCTCTTCTCCTTGGGTCAAACCCTATGTGCATTGTATACAATATTATCGTAATGAGAACATACTTCTCCGTGGACGTAGCCCATTATTCGGGTGAACCACGCACATTTGTCTTCTATATGCATGTCCATTATCTACCGAATGCTCTTACATACTGAGGGTCCTCACCTTCAACATCCACCTCATCTTTAAGTTGGCCTACTTACTATCAGCTTTAGTTTTAGTGCAAACACAATTCAAGCACAAAGGCCAAATACAATGAGTCAAACAAAATACAATTAAACCAGCTCACTAGAAGCCAACCAGATAAAACATACAAATCATAAACATCATGGAAAATTAGTGCCATATCGAACCCAACAATCGGTAAAACCACCTCTAATTCGAGAAGGGGACGCCATCAAAAGAAAGAGCATAACCACTAGCTTCCTCTAGATACTCAAACAAGCATCAAAGCACTATCTCTCCTCAATCAGGCCACAACACCTTATTTATGAAAATTTCACCTGAAAAACATTGGCTTCTCCCTAGATAATAAGCCCCAAGCCTCAAGAAAGATAAATATCATGGCTATGAAGGAGATTTGTTCCAAATCAAAAAACATCTCCACAAGACTTGAAGATATCCGAACTAGAAAAAAGAAATCCATAAGCAAACCCTCAAAATCATATGACAGACATAACTACCTCGTCCCTTCCGCCCAAGACCCAAAGAAAAAACCCTCAAAAACCAAAACCCCCATATCTGGGCACCCCAAACAAAATAAGGAATTTGTGCGGCGTGATGTTGTGGACGGAGAGGTTTTCCCAAGCTCTTAGTTTAGTGGTACTCAGAATTCGATAAAAAAGAAAAAGAAAACGAGTGACAAAAATTATAATGCAACCACAAAATTAGTATTTCTTGTTAATTATATGCTAAGGGTATGTCTATGTGAATACTTTTTTTGGGGGGTGTAGAAAAACCACACGACTAGTTTACTTGGTATTGACTGTAATGGGATGACTATTGATGAGAATGTCTTCTTGTACAAATTTTCTTCACAAGGTCTTTAAAGCTTGGACTGATCACTATGACCACACTTCTTATACCTAACGATTAAATCATGGAATAGACAGAACAAAGTCAAGCCAACAAATCATAATGAGTAAACAACCAACCATTGAATTATACACCCTAATATATATTAATGCTGCTAAAGTATCCGACCCTAATCAACTGGCTTAGCTTCGACTAGCCAATGCCTATTACGGTTAGCTTTCAGCTTCAGCCCATTAAGCACCCAAGTCAACTCCGACCAAAATGGACACCAGCTCACCATTTTTTTGTTTTCTTTTTAAAGGTATATGTTCTGTATTATAGATCACATTAAATTGTTAGTACACCTCACCGCAAAATAAAGCTTTAGAGCTAAGCAAAGGCTTGTAGCTCCAAAGATACGTTTAAATTTTGTTATCATGATAAGTGAGGGGTTATGGCCTTATTGGTAGAGCTTGCACTTTGCCCTTATGCTCGCTCGCGATGGTTAAGAATTCTGCTCTCGCCCTCCTTTTCTGTCTAAAAATTTGTTCGTGTTAAATTTCACATGATTATAGGCGACTAGCTCTCATATTAAGCTAAATAAAATTGTTACTGCCCTCAAAAACATTAAACAGGTTATAAATCTTTTCTTCTAAGAGTTATAATCTGTTTTTTTTTTTCGCTAGCCACCGCCTGATCTCTCTTAAATGTGGGTAACCACATTGGGTAAGCTGCTAACTGTGAACTATAATAGCTTTCCATTTTAAAAATACTACAAATTTGATTTTGAGTTGGAAGACTTGGTCATGCCCAAATTAATAAAGTCTACATGGAACTGAATAAATATTGTGTCTTGCAACTGGTAGTAACTTTGATGGAGACCAAAGGATACCATTGGAGAGTTCCTTCTACAACTTGCTTCTTACTTTTCCATGCTTAAGACGTGACCTAGTTTGATTGAGTCATAAAGATTTATACAAAAAGCTTAAGCCACACACAAATCAATCAGTTTGGTGGGGGTTGAGAGATGCAAATGAGTCTTTAGGATCTTCACATGCAGTGTACTCTTGCTTGCTCCTCCTCTTCTTATAAGTCTTCCAATTTCATTTCCCATCTACCTAAATTCACAGACAACTCACCCCCCTCTTTCACTCTCTCTCTCTCTCTCTCTCTCTCTCTCTCTCTGTGTTCTTCTCTTCTCGTTTGGTCATGGAGCTTCTCAGTTTACTCTGTGCTTTCTCAGCCTTGTACTTCATTTTTATGATGTGGAAGCGCTTTGATGAAAAAAGGGACCAAGAGTGCTACATTTTGGACTATCAGTGCCATAAGCCCACAGATGACAGAAAGCTAGATACACAGTTTTCAGGGGAGATCATCCGGAGGACCAAGAATCTTGGTCTTCTAGAGTACCAGTTCCTCCTCAAAGCCATTGTGAGCTCAGGCATTGGTGAGCAAACCTATGCTCCAAGAATCATGTTTTCAGGCAGAGAATCTTGCCCCACATTGGAAGATAGCATCTCAGAGATGGAGGAGTTTTTCCATGACAGCATTCAGAAGCTTCTGGACAGATCAGGCATTTCCCCTTCACAACTTGATGTGCTTGTTGTGAATGTATCCATGTTTGCTTCTGTGCCTTCTTTAGCTTCCAGAATTATCAACCACTACAAGATGAGGGAGAACATAAAGGTCTTTAATCTCAGTGGGATGGGTTGCTCTGCTAGCCTAATTTCAACCGACATTGTCAGGAACATTTTCAAGTCCTACAAGAATGTGTATGCACTTGTGGTCACTTCTGAGTCTTTGAGCCCCAATTGGTATTCAGGTAATGCCAGATCCATGATTTTAGCAAATTGCTTGTTTAGGTCTGGTGGTTGTGCAATCCTTTTGACCAACAAAAGGGCCTTGAAAAACCAAGCCATTTTCAAATTGAAGTGTTTGGTTAGAACCCATCATGGGGCCAGAGATGAGTCATATGGTTGTTGCATGCAACAAGAAGATGGGCAAGGGATGCTTGGTTTTCACCTTGACAAGATCTTACCCAAGGCTGCCACAAGAGCCTTTGTGGATAATCTTAGGGAAATTTCACCCAAGATTTTACCCATTAGGGAGTTGGTTAGGTTTATGCTTGTAACCCTAGTGAGAAAATTGAAGTCACAATCCACCAAGGGAGGAGCAAGCACTTCACCAAAACCTGTCATCAATTTCAAGACAGGGGTTGATCATTTTTGCCTTCACACTGGTGGAAAGGCAGTCATAGATGGGATTGGGTTGAACCTTGGGCTTAGTGAGTATGATCTTGAGCCTGCAAGGATGACACTTCACAGATTTGGCAACACATCTGCAAGTAGCCTTTGGTATGTCTTGGGTTACATGGAAGCCAAGAAGAGGCTCAAGAAAGGGGACACAGTGTTGATGATAAGCTTTGGTGCTGGCTTTAAATGCAACAGCTGTTTGCTAGAGGTGGTGAGAGATTTGGGAGATGAAAATGTGTGGAAGGAGGACATTGCTTTGTACCCACCAAACTCATTGGCCAACCCTTTCTTGGAGAAATATGGTTGGCTCCATCAAGAGGATCTAAGCACATTCAACCCTGAAAATGTGGTCATCTAAAGGTCATCATCAATCTCTTTTTTTTTTCTTTTTTTCTTTTTCTGTTTTACTCTTTCAAATTTTTGATGTATTTTGATTATTTTCTGTATACTATAAAGTTCTTATTGTTGAATCCCTCTGTGGGTTTCATTTCATAACCCAATAAGATGTGCTGCTGCTGCTGCTTTGAATCCCTTTGCATCATTGGATATTTAATCTTTCAAAACATTGTAATTCTACTGCTTTATTTGATGCAGAAACATATGGAACAAGTTTGTCCTATGCTTCTGTTTATACAGCTTTTGCTTTTTATTTATTTTTTTTGGTGCCATGGAGATGCATTAAAGAGACCTTTTCCATTTGATTTTCTGCACTGATTGCATAGCTAGTAGATGGACCCATAGGCTGGGTTCATATCTTATGGTATAGCATTTCTGCTTTATAAGCTGGACTGCTGGGTTCTTTATTATGCAAATAAATTCATCCATCTAACTCAATTCTATTTGTTTAATCAATGGCCATGGATGACCCTCTTCATTTTACTGACAAATCAATAAGTAATATTGGTTTAAACATAATGACCTTTTTTTTAGTGATGAAGACACATTTCCTAATCACTAGGGTTATAAATACTAAAAACCATCTTTATATGTATATTCCTAAATTCTAATCCTTTTCATTTCAGAGTCACCCCTCAAAAATAAAAGGGCAAAGCCATGTGAAATTGTCTTGTTCTTGTAGAGGTCATGATATCAAATGAAAAGTACTTTGGTGAGTGGTTTGCAATTGTGGGGAGTTACATTAAATATGCATTCTCTATGGTACTGATATGGCATACGAAAGAGGATATTCTTTTATTTAATTTCAGCGATTAGAGTTCGACTCTCGTCTCGTCGTTTCTCTCGAGTATGCATGTGAACAAAGAGAAACAAGTGCGTAGTGTCCATGATAAAGAAAAGGTGAAAAACAAATTTATGTGTATAATTGAATAATTTTGAATAGCATTAAAATGCTAAGATTCCCAAATGGGTCCACCTACAGATCAGATGCAACAGGTCACCAATGACTGGATTTCTACAGGTCGATGATGGAGCTAACACACGAGAATGCATTAACTTTTACACATCTACTTCACTCTCCCTTCATAAATAAACCAATTCAAAAAATTATTATTGTTATTATTATTTTAAAAGGACCATAGCCGTTGCAAATACTACAAAGCTTTCTCTGACCAACCTTGACAGCAGAGAAACCCTCTCTTCTTTTGATCAGGATCTATGCCTACATAAACCAGAATCCTTAACTTCTGACACGCACTTACAGTTAGTCATCCACTAGCCAAAGCCAACCCTGATGATAACGCCAAGTTTGTTTTTCAATCATTCATGCGAAGTTTGTTCTAACTATCTCATCATCATAAGTGGCATGAAAATAGAGAAGAACGTAGATTCGACTTTCAACGTGCATGTATATAGACAACAGATATGTATAATATGAGTGATTTACCAACTGTACTTCTTCTTCTTTTTTTTTGTCGAAAGTTGATATTTTATAAAACAGGAACCTCACTCAAAACGGGAGAGCACAGAATTACAAAACAAGCAACCCAATAAGGAAGTACAACAAAACTACTAATCTGTGATATCACATGGACAAGAACATGGTGATACCAACAGATAAACAAAAGTTAAAAATTACAACACAAATTAAAAAAAAAGAGCAAAATGCCCAATTGAACAACAAACAACAAATAAACTTATCAGCCACAGATCCACCACCACAACCAAAACCACTCAAATCCGTCAAAAGCCAACTGTACTTTACGCAGGCATATGGAACTACACAAGCTATATATAAGACACATGAGAAAGGGACATTAGAAATGTGTCATTTCGAAATAAAGTGTTTTTTAGGAAGCAAATTTAGTGTTACTTTCAAATAATTCGAACCCTTCAGTTCAGTCCAGTTAGTAACAGAAAATGAAATCTTTTGTCCAACAAAACAAAAATACTATTAAATATATATATATATATATATCGTCACGTGATGTTATTAATTTACGTTTATATGGATAGATTGCATGATTGATAGTTTTCCGGTCTTTAATACTTAGGTGTGCTTTAGCATGAATAAATTGTAACATTAGTTGGAATGTGACGACCACATTTAAGAATTGTTGGATAACTTTATGGCAAGTATAATGATTAAACACAACTATTTCTCCTTTGAAAAACCAAACAGCGGCATGAATGTGCCACTAAAGTTAACAGCTCTCTTGCCCAAAATTGCGATTTCATTTTAAATGCCGTCCAAGTTGCATTACTAGCCGAATTTTCTGGTTTGTGATGTGCCACATGAGCAAGATTACAGAGAAGGCAATTATTTTCTCTTTTTTGGGGCTCTTATTATGAGACTATTTTGTTCCATCTCCATCTCCATGAACATGTACGACTGTTCAGTCAACCTAATCCCATTAGACAAACAGTTTTGTTTCATTCGTCAAATCAGATTAGACTAAACTACTTGGATTAAATTCTCTTTGTTCACCTTGATTAGTACGAGATTAGAGTGTGTATTATCTTTATTTGGTCGCTATTAGATTGTATATGGTCTTATCGTTCATTTAGTACACCATTGGAGTGGACCTTAAAATAATATTAACCAATGTTTTTTCATTCATTGTGGAAAAATGGAAGTATTTTCGAATTTTGTACTCAATTTCATGTATCAAGCCCGAAAGTACCTTTGCTTCTAGGTCTAATGGTCTAAGGTTCGAACCGCTATAACACCTTAGTAGTGTGTGTGTGTGTTTGTGAGAAACTCTCATCCCTTTGTAGTTTAAATTATTGCTTGCTTGTATTAAATAAAAAGAAACTCATCATTTGGTATGTAAAAATTGTCCTTAATTTAAATGCTTCATCATTTTGGAAAATACTTGGCTCCTTACATGTAAAGATTGAAAATTGGCAATAATATCCTCTTTACCGAAAAAAGAGAAAAAAAAAAACGGTATTAATATATAAACCCCAAAATAAGTTTAACTGGGCCGAGCCAATTGATTGGTCCAATAGGCTTGCCCAGCGCGGTCCAAATGAATGAAAAGGCCCAATTCTTTGGACTTCGGCCTTTACTTTTAGAACTGGTCTGAGCGGCCCAGCTGACCTATAGAGCAACCATGCAGGCTGCGGCGTCGTAAGCACCGACTTCTCAAGTTCTCAGAATCCTAGAACAATTTGATCGGCATTGGTCTGCGCTCGCCATTCCAATGGAGAAGGCAGAGACTGAAACGAGTAGTGATCGCTACAAGCTTCTGCTCTCTTGCCCCTCGGGTCTTTTGCCATCGCAGGTCCTCTAAATTTTCATTTCCTTCTTTCACTTGATTTGTTAGTAACAAAGCCAATCTGCTTGGTAAATTTTTCACATGTATATGATTTTACAATCTAATGCATTTGTTTTTGGGTTTAAAGGTTTCTGTGGTTTTTGATGGAGTTTATGACCGAATTCCCCATCCAGACATCAACTTGGAGAATTCTGTTTCTGAGGTGAACTTTTAATTTTGTAATTGTACATGTCTAAGCAACATTTTATATAGATTTGATGGTTAATTTATTAATTTATCTTTGTGGTAACTATTTATTATATATATATATGTATATGTTTGTTTCTTGAGAGAGTTGTTGTAATTCAATCAGCCAATTATGGGGAAAGCAGTCCAATGTGCTGTGCAAAGAGCCCAATTTGATTCCGATAGCAATTTGATGAGCTTTCTTTTTACTTGGGTTACCTACATTTAGGATTCTGGGTTGAGTTTATTTTGTTTAATAGGAAATCTCTGTAAGTAGTTTTTCATCACAAGCTTGGTTCTTGTTTAAAAGACAAACACACACACACACATTTATATATTGTATGGCTAATCTGACATATTCTGATTTTATAGATATGGGATCAAAGGGTTCATAAAAATCCATCGTTGTACAATGGGACAAAGTTCAGGGTATGTGGATCTTCTTTGGAAATGACACTTAATTAATTATTTTCTATGATGATAGCCAGATTGTTTAGTTTCCTCACAGGTATACATTGTCTGAAACTATATTCCGTAGTTTAATTTGGTTTTTGATTTTCGTATAATATACTAATGTTGTGTATATTGTATATGATTATATAGTATGGAAAACACATATGGCATGATGGAGGTGGATCTAACCAAGAGCCTCATGTATGCCTCCACCTTGGTCTGACAGATTATAGGTCTCTCTCTCTCTCTAAGTGTATTCAAACAAAATGATCTGCATATATATTATTGTTTAAATCTGATTCTATGATGTAGCATTCATAGATTTATATGCGTATTGAAAATTAATAGCTCTTATCAAAAATGAAATATTGACAGTTAATCGAAGTAATATAGCTTAGTTACAAGAGATTTTGAGGAGATGGCTTCTTGAACAAAGTGGCTATCTTCTCTGTCCGTTATTGTCTTGGCAAATTCCAATTCTGCGATACTTGGTCTGCAAAGTTAGTTTGTTACTGTGAACCTCCACCTATGAAAAGGAAGTAAAACAAAATTGGATGCCACGTAGGCAATCAGCCTTCTATTTTCTGGTATTAAATCTTACACCTACTTGCTATGCAGGAATTTTGTGGGCACAAACTTAAATCATTTATGGGAAAGCTTCCTGGTTGCTTCAGAAGGTATAACTGCATGAATTAGTACATTTGTCTCAATGACTTCCATCAACCATTTCCTCTTTTTATTTTATTTTTCTTCCACAAATCCATAAACTTGCAGTCCCTGATCATTTCATTTTTTTGTCCCATTAGAATCCTAAGCAACTAAAAACATGGTGTGATGTTGGTTTTATATTGACAAAACAAAACGTGAATCTAGATGTTGAATTTACAGATTTTTCAAGAAATTTATGAAGACTGATACCGTAGAAACTATATGATTAACTACTTTAAAATTCCAGGTTTAATAAAATTAATGATAATTAAAATTTATGACGGGCAACTTTATCGCAGATGGCATATAAGGATTGCTTGGTTCTTAAATTTCTTTGACAAAAATTGTATTTATGATAATCTACAGCTTTGCTTTTGTGTAGATGACGCTATACGCTGTCAACACACCTCAAGTCCATTGGGTAATGGTGCTATTGTGGAGACATCTGACAAGAAAATACTTGTGTTGCAAAGAAGTAACAATGTTGGCGAATTTCCTGGACATTTTGTTTTCCCAGGAGGCCATCCAGAGGTATCTTCTCTGAAACATGAAAAGTTTGCAACCGCGTTTTGTAGCTCCATACTGTGATATCTTCATTGCCTATATACCCATGCTTGCATGTATTGATGCAATATGTACGTACACACAGCAATTTTTTTCTCTCTCTCTTGGGGGCCAGGTTTGAAATTATTTATAAGTTTCTTTGTCATTTCAAACTTTTGGAGGAGCCCTCTGCCAGTTCCCCCTTCTTTCCAAGTATACACATACATGTATATATTATGGGCAGTGGCTGTCAGTTCTTCAGTGCATGGTTCACATCAATGCATTCTCCACATTATCTAGATACTTTCAAACTTTTTCTTTTATGCTTGCAGTGACTATAAGAAGCGCTTTTTTGTATTGGTTCATCCTTTTGCAGGGTTTATCCGGACCTAATCCCGTAATATTTGATAATTAACAGCCCCAAGAAGTTGGATTAGTATCCCATCATCATGAGGACTTGACAGACTCCAAAGTTATTAACGACAAGATTTCTCAGGAGATGTTTGACAGCATTGTCCGTGAGGTAGTTGAAGAAACTGGAGTACCTTCAGCTTCCCTTGTGAGTACATCTGTATTCTTGTTTCCTAGCTGTCCATGATACATTTGTTGCGTTTTTCCTGCTTACAGTTAATTTGGTTGTGGTGATTTTAATATCCAATCATAATAAGCTTCTTCAGTTATAACTATAAAGTAACTCTTCTCCTTGCTGTATCTAATGTTGATTATTTGGTTGTAATGCAGCACGAGCAAGTATTCATTGGTATATCCCGCAGGGTGTTGAATGTGCGACCAGCTGCATTTTTCTTCATGAAATGCAGTCTCAGCTCAAAGGAAGTTCAGAAGTTGTATGCTACCGCACAAGACAGCTTTGAGTCAACTCAGCTCTTTACAGTTCCAATGGTTAGTTTAAATGTTTATCTGACACAGAGGGATCGACATATAGTTCTTGTTTGCTTAACAATTGTCTGCATTTGAACTTTTATTTTACATATTTTTATGTATTCAAGTGCACTCAGAGTCAATGATGGTAGAATGTAAGAATAATGTGATGGCTTGGTGAAAGATTGAAATTTTTTGGTGGTAATGGGAGGGGGATGGTGCTGGGTAGTTGTGCTATGATGGCAGTGTTTTGGGTGGTGTGGATGGAGAGGAATAATAGAATTTTGTTTTATGTTAAGGGTGATGAGATTGACCAGCTTTGGGATTGGATTCGTTTCTGGGCATCATTATGGGCATCAACTCCTTCAGAATTTAAGAATATCAACTTTAGTTTCATCCACTTGGATTGGAAAGCTGTAGTTTTGTAATGTGTTATGTTGTCTTGTTGTTTTCCTTTTGTCTGGGGTTTGTGTGGCCTCCTTGGCGACCCCTGTTTTGTTCCTGTTGGTGTTCTGTTTTTGCTTTGTGCAATAAAAGTTTATCTTTTAAAAAGAAAACAAAAAACAAAAAACAAAAAAAGAGTAACGTGATTGTATGGTATGATGGTGTTGTGGGAATGTTGACATTGATAGAAGCATGGTTCATTATAGATGCAATTTTTATGGCTGATTCAAATTTTTGTATTCAGGTTGGGAGAAATTCAAACCAGATAATGATGCAATTGACCAGTAAATGGAAACATTTTGATGTTATTCCAAATTTTTAATTCAAATCAGTTTTTACAAACTGGACCAGGACTTACTAGGAGACATTGATGGTAGGGATATGCAATGGATACCCTTTGGGTATTGGGTGTTAGGGATTTGGTGGTGGTGGTGGTGGTGGTGGTGATGATGGTGATGGTGATGGTTCCCAATGCCCATCCCTAATTGATAGAGCGTGGTAGCAGTTTTGAGGGACATTAATCTTTCATTAATATTTTGTTGTGGTGGAAGCATTGATATGATTTAACTAGATTTTCATATCTTAAAATGTATTATCAAAATAAAACTATTACTATTTACTAAACTAAACATCAAATTTTCCTTACAATTATTAAGATTGAGGACTGATATTAGTGCAGGCCCTATTAAGGTAAAATAGGAAAATAATTTGAGATGATCCTTGCTTTCTGTGAGACAATAGACTATCCATGAATCTCAACTTTTGGTTTAAGTTTCAATGCAAGTTCTCATCAATTTTTCTTTATATCAGATTGACCTAGAGAATACGGCATCTAAAATGCCAGGCTGCCATGAAGGTGGATTGGCCTTATATAAGTTGATGGTTGAAGCCGTGAAGAATGTTTGATGAAAGATCAGAACTGCAGAAAGTTGTCAGCCTTAGTGTCTCAGCAGCTTTCGGGTTCTAAGGCGTGGACTCCCTTTCTTCATTATTATTGCACTTGATACAAAAAGAAAATCAGAAGTAGTTTTTCTGGTGGTTGTTTCTTTAGGAATTATTCCCTATGCACTTTCACACGATTATATAAATGTACTATGTATCCTCATTGCAAAAGGTATGTTATCCTTCTTGCAGGATATAATGATCTCTGAATAGTTCTAGACCCTTTCACTGCATGAGTAATCAAACATTGAGTGAATGGGTGGTCTGTACTTTAAGCACAAATTCATGTTTGAGCGATTTGTTTAATATGATGGATTCTCACCTGCATAGTCATTTGTTGGATCTATATGAGTATACGTATCTGCTGAACTCTGTACCATAATTAAGTTGTGATTTTTCTTTGAAAATTGTAACATTCCTGAGAATCCAAATTATAGATGTTGATGTGTTGAGTTTGCAGCCAAAAGAGTGAGAACCCTTATGGCAGTTTGTATTGTTGTTTTTGGTTTGTAAGTGATTGTGTTGCTAATGACTAATGAAAAGCATTGACACACCTTTGCAGACATTTGAGCAGGCATGCTTGAATGTTGCACTACAGCATGAATTTATCTTACCAAATTCAGAATCACATCAACCAGAACTTACAGACTGGTTGTCAGTGTACTAGGGTAGACTTTCATGGTCAAATCTGATCTCTTGGTAAGTATTCCAAATAGCTGGTAGGTCACAATCTTCATCATCCTGACCTTTGTTCCAATTGTATCAGATGATGTATTGTCTTCCATTCTTTTTCTACTCTATGCAATATCACTTATTAAATTTATTTCTGTTTTACATCTTTTTGTAAACCTTTTTCTGGAGGTCAAAGTTTTGTTTCAATTGTCAGCTGATTTGGTTTCAACATGAAAAAAGAATTAATGATTAGTTAACTAGTTGGCCCATCAGCTTTTTTCTTTTCTTTTCTTTTCTTCAAGAATGGCTAGAAGAACAGTGGGCACATTGTCTCAAAGGGGATAAAAAAATGGTTTGAATTAGGGCCTGCTTGACCTCTAGTATATTTTGATAACTGGTCTGATGGAGAGGTGCCTTATTTCAATGGGTTTGTTCTAGAAGTGACAGCTGTTTGAACTATAACCATGCTATAAACATGTTATATTTCAGTGACAATGATGAATGGTAATTATAATTACTGTCATCAACTCATTATAACTGTTATTGCTAATAATGGTAAACATATTTCAGATTCTATGTGTTTCAATGGTTTATGGTATATTTGAATTTGAAGACCAATAATCTTTGGAAAGGATATTTCTAATGTGGAAGTCCTGTTGGATTTATGTACAATGGTAAAAGCCCTTCTGAACCCTTGAATTGAATCAGATTTAACTTTGGAATCTTTCCCTTTATAAGGCTTCCTTAGTGTCTTTGTATTTAGATAAAAGAAATATATTTTCTACTTCATTTTTTTATTTTCTACTTCATTGCTGCAAGGTAAGCAAAGATTCCTATCTGGTGATCCAGGTCAAAAGTGCCCATTTGCGGAGAGTAGGTGGTGGAGTCTATGAAAGAGAAAGTTAAGAAAAGGGGTAAGACCTTGAGACCTAACTTGTCTTATAATTGTCATATCACTAGGTGTTGCCCACTTTACCAGATGCATTGTGAACTTATGAATCCATACTTTATTTGCTTCTTCTCTTCTTTCCTCTTTATTGGTTTCTGTGGTCCATTGTATTGTAGATAGATGCTCCTGCAAACTATCACAATTCTAACTATGAAAGTTTCTTTTCTTTTTCATTCCTTTCTTACCTTTAAAAAGCTCCAACATGCTCCATAAGTTCGGGTCTGTATGGTAGTGTTTTTAGGAAGGTTAAAAGTACTTTCAGTAATCTAAAACTGCTTCTAATGGCATTTGGCAGAAAAATTAAAACATGTCACTTCCAGCAGAAATGCTTCCTAAGGAAACACTCCAAAACATGCCCTCCCCTTCCTTTCCCTTCCCTCAGTTCAAAACAGGAAAAAAGAAATTGTTGGTCCATCTATGATCACTGACTAACCTAGAAGATTTCCAAAGTTGCCCTGTTTTGACTAGAAAAAGGTTCATTCATCACTTTAGCAGTCAACACCCAGTGTGTGATGAAACATGCTGATAATGACAATAAAAACATTATGTATTAGGTGAGTCAATGGTGAAAACCAAAGCCCAGTCAATTAAATTTTTTTAAATGTAAACCATATTATATATTTGTAGATAAGTATAATGTTTACATGCTCACATTATCTACCTAAATGAGAAAGAATAATGACAGCAACATCTAAGGGAAGGGCACTATATGCACTGCACAGATTCCCATTTGGGCACAAATTAAGGTTCAGTCAGGACAGTGGTGGCCCACCACAACAGTGTCCTCAACCGCACGTGCAAACCACACGTGTGGTGGATTAAATTATTCCCATTTTGTGTTGCAGACGAACATTGCATGCTTTTTATTTGCTTCTTAAATGGCTCCTCCTCCCATGTGAGCTATCTGTATAAAAGTATATTTTTACCAAGTGGCCCTTGATTAGATTAGCCTTGTATGTTTAAAACATTATCTAACACAAAATTACATGATTTAAACAATTGTATTTTCTTTTAGCCTTTGTGATTAAAAAATAATTGCGTGATTCTGTTATTTAATTACCACCAATTATGCAGCCTTTTGTGCTTCCTTCGATCCGAAGTACTTGTATTTTTAGTTTTTTTATTTTATTTTTTATTTTGGTACTTTTGGCTTTTGGCTTTGAAGGGTGTGAGTTTATGATTTATGCTATTGACTTGTATAATAAGCAGATCTGCTGCCTTGGCTTTTTCATGCCATGATTTTTTTGGCTATGGTGGTTGGTTGTAGTAGTGCAGAATATTTTAACTCATAAAGTTTTCTTGTCTACATTATTATTGTCGGTGCCAAATTTTCTACCAACCCACAGTTAAAAAAATTATCACACGTCCAGTTATTTTTATTTGTCTCATAATCAGCATATATTATATCAAAACTTGTTCGTATTCAAATCTTGGTAAATGTTTTTTAAATGTTAGTCATTGGAAGTCGTTGAGTGTGGATCATGATCTAACATTTTGATTTATATATTACGGAATGAAATCTTTATCTCATCGGTTTAAATATATAATTATATTAATTGACAATTTAACAACATAACATATTATAATTCTAATATCAATACGAGAGTATATCAAATAGCGATAAAACAAATGAATTGAAATGTAGAGATGTCCATAATAAGGACCTTATTTTTACTTTTTTGTCAATTCTTCAAATGTTTATCAATTAGTTAGTCATAAGAAAGGTCTGATGAATGGAATATAAAGAAGTAACATTAATTTCTACTACTTTTGAGTACTATTGACTTCGAATTCGTTGATTCTCACCTCTTTTGGACCCTTTGCATCGATGGTAAGAGTCTCCCTCTCAGCCACCAAAATTAAATTTTATTCATTGTCTATAATATTGTTTTTATGAGGCTATGACAAAGACATAATCGGGATTAGTGGGCTAAATTGAGTTGACTTTTTGTTTTTCTTGGAAAATAATACGTCAATGTTTACTTCTGTCTCATATCACAAAGTCAATCATACATCACCACCATGACCAATTCAAAGTACTTTACAAGATTCATTATTTAACTTTGAAGATAAACCCTAAACTTAAGCAGTAATAATAATGACACTATCCATTATAGTTTAAGTTAAAACAACACCACATGGCTCATGCTTACTTATCACCATGAAAGTTTGTTTCATCTGCATGGATGAATTTTGTCTACGCGGGAGACGTAATTAACAATGTGACAGTAAACTTTGGACAAATAATTTTTGTTTCTTTCAAGAAATATTCTCTCGGCAATAGGTTTGACAGCATAATTTTAATCTAATATGTTATGTTGTTCTAACTGTTTTGTTGTTTATCTAAATAGAGAAGAACACATGTTATGTTATGTTGTGAGACTTATTTTAATCTTCGGATGATAGCACCTCCGAGCACGTTGACTGGTTGCTAAGCACAAACCTACATTATCCAAGAACCTTGAGTTTATTATATGAGTCTAACAAAAAATAATAAGGAGAAAACTAATTAAAAAGAACAAATTTGATGAGCAATGACCATAATCAAGAGAGTAATCAGTTAACTGAAAATTAGGCAATCCTGTTTGTCTTTGGTCGTTGGGTTGGTATGCTGTGATGGTTGGGATCTCTCTCCCTCGTTGATCAGCTGAGTTTATCAGCCTTTGTCGGGGCCACACAGTCATCTCAGAGCGCGTTGTTTCACGCGCATCCACTTGGTGTGGGCCTGGCGGGGATTTGACAAAATGCGCGTAGGTTCCATTAGCAAAGTCGGTTTTGTCTTGTCTTGGATTGCCGTGGCAACGTGGGCGTTCTTGAGTCCGTCCAAAACCAGTGGCGGCCCACCTACGTGGGTCCCAAAGTGATTAGCCGACGTGGGCCCCACCGCCGTTGGCCATTCGACCGATTTCAGACACTGTTTAAGTCTTGCAATCATTATACACTTCAATAAATTACTTTACCTTCCGGTCTCCGACCAAAATGAATTTGAAGAAATTAAGCAAGATGAGAAAATATCAATTGGGTGGGTTGGCGTGTAGGGCGACGAAGTAGAGATGGCAACGGGACGAAGCCGGGTAATTGGCTTCTTCTCCTCGAATAATTGGCGTACTCATAACGTTTGTTATTAATATTTGTTCTTTCCTTTTTTTATCTGAATCACGTGGTTTTGGATGGGCCCTAACTATGGGTGGCACATTTAAGCCTTAATCACAACCCAAACTAATCCCCGCTCACATCGGGTCGGGCCGTAAGGGGTAAAGTGCTGGCCAAAATGGTGACTCCATACGAGAACAGGGATCGAACCCCTGACCTCTCTTAAGGAATGAGAGTGTCGAACCACTCACATCAACCACCTTGGTTTATTAATATTTGTTTTTTAATAAAATAAAAAATCATATTCTAGTGCATGAAAAACAACAATTTGAGAACACAAAATTCTTATATGTTAGTTTCTGAATATTCAAACTTTGATGAGATGAGTTGATTATCGATTGAAGCTATGAGTAGGTTTTATTCCACTCACATTTGTGCTCCTGGATATACAAAAAGTATCATGAATATCACTAGCAAAAGAAGTATCTGGTTTGTTTAATAAATTTGTACCTACTTTATACAAAAACACTAACAAAAGAATGCTTTGTTCGTAATTTTTAAAGAGTTTTCAAAGACTCACTAAAGAGTGCAAATGACATTGACATAATAGCGTCTTTACTTTTACTATTATACTATTATAGAGGAGTGTAGATAACATTGTCCTATACAAAAACACAAAAACCTAATCAAAAGGTTTTATTTTTTTTCTTAGGTTTATGTATAATCACATACTAATAAGAATTGAAAGAACCATCTAGAATGGATATAAATGTCCTCCACAAGTAGCATCGGTCACCCTTTATCCTTTCCTTATTGAAAGGCAAAGAATAGTATTGAATCATACCAAATAAGTTGAAAATCAAGTGAAAATCATTAAATTTAAGAGAATCGTTTTTTAACATTTATCCAAATGCTATTGTCAAACTTAGATCAGATGTGATGTGTGGGATAATCTGAGTCTAGGGTTTTGGGGTAGTAGTCAACGACTACCTCAAGCTGTGACCCGCTATAATTATATAACCATATCAAATCCCAAATTATATTTATGGGGTAGAAAAGCAATACGTTGCATGATAAGTGCTTGTTTAGAAGCACTTTTCAAAGCGCGTCGAAAGCACTTCTACCAATTTTATGGTCTATCTTGAGCTCATTAATTTGGTGTATAGTTCTCACTTGTGACGCAACACAAAGATGTGTGATCATGCATGCCCTATCCCCCGTCTTTTTCATATGATTCAATTGTTTAGAGTTTAAGTCAGTCCTCTTTTTCATACTCGCCTAATTCTCTATAACTTAGTCACTTCTTTGTATTTATTACTCCCTCATCTCAATAAAATAATCGCTTGCTATCAAAAAAAGGAAACCAAACCTTTTTTAAAGTCAAAGTCAATGGGAGCTAAAATTATGGCTCACACAAGAGGGAAAGGAGACAGAGAGATATTTGTTTTACAAAATAATTGTTGAAATCAAAGAATCTGAGTTTCCTTGTGTTGGGTTCTTTAAGTTTATTTAAAAAGAATATGATTTTATTGATTTTATTAAGTATATCTTGTAATAAATCGTAACCACAAATATTTTTATTTTAAAATATGGATCGATCAAATGTTACTCCCTCTTTCTCCTTAGCGAATGACCAAAAAAAAAAAGTTGACTTTTTAAAGTAAACTTGGCATTAAGAGTGGGATGATAGGTTATGAAAATCAAACTTAACAACCGAAAAGTGAAAAGAAAACCCAATAACAAACCCAACACAATAATTAACCTAATTAACCCAAAACCAAGCCTTTTTTTTTTCTTTCCTAATTTCCATATTAAAACAAACTTATTGCTTTCAAAAATTTCAATGTTAGGTAATCTGTCATTGTTTAAATTATTTTTGAAGGAATATAAATTTCAAAACATGTAAACTTCCAAGCCTTGCATGTGTTTTTAATACAAACAATATGGGGTAGGGGAATTCGATCTAGGGCATCGAGTGCACGAGTAAATACTCTTAACTATTAGAACTACAAACCCTTTGCACATGAATGCATGTGTTTAAATTCGATGGTTTACCAAAAATAAAAATTAATTGTTTGTCAAAAAAATAAAAACCAAAAACTGTCCCTGTTTGGTTCAAGAAAAATGAGACTTAAGGATGGGAAATCAATTGTTTTCCCATGTTTGGTAAGTCCAGGCATGAGAAATGGTTACCTAACACATGAGAAAGTGTTGGAGAAAGAAAGGGGGGGGGGGGGGGGGGGCGGCTCTCTCCTTGAGTTTTGTTTTCCTCATCATGGGAAAGTTTGAGAAAATGAGCTAACATAAAGATGTATTTTTCATGACCATTTTGTCCCTGTTAACAATTTAGAATTACAATATAGCATTAAATGCATTCTTTTTTTATTTGATTTCATATGGATATAATTGGAAAATTTAACAAATTTTACATCCCTGCACAAACCAAACATGTGAAATGAAATTCCGGGCCTAAGTTCAATGGATGTTCCACTCCATTTAAAAGCGCGCGTGGTTCTGTTATTTCGGTTAACTATTCATATATTTTGCCCACTATTATTCTGTCTTCTTCTTTTGTTTTTCCCTCCTCCTATATTATTCTCATTTTATTTTAAAATTTTAATTTTAATTTTCTCTCTGAGCCAAGGTTGTCATCAACACCACCTTTAGTACAAGGGGCCATCCTTTATTGGTTATAGATTAGTTTTTCTGGGTCTGATTTAGATTCACATAAAGCAGTTGCTGTTGTTGCAGACATGTGTTTTTTCTAAGTTTCTATTTCTTGGCCTATAATTATATTAATTTATAGCTCTTCCTCCTTTGTTGCTCCTTCTACCTCCGAAATAAAAGGGCCTCTCAAAAACAAAAAACAAAAATCTGTTTCTTCTTCATGTGTATCCTAAATATCTTGTACAGCGTGTTTCTACAATCCCATGGTTCTCTAGAAACTGCTCCTGAATTATACGGGTTGTTTTGTGTTGTTACATGGAGGAGAACATAGAATCTCCTTTCTTCAAACTCAGGTATGTTGGCAAACATCTTCATGTTTTTGTTTTTGTTTTTGTTTTCTAATGCAATCCATCAATTCTGTGTGTTATGAGCTGAATGAGAAATTGGAGTATGTTGAGAAAAATAAAACACCAAAAACCCAGAATTTTTTTGTTTCTTCTTGTCATTTTGGGGCGGTTTGTTTTGGAAGCTAAGATTGGCGGCCTGCGAGAGCTGTGTTTGTTTGTTTGTTTGCTAAGAATTGAAAATGATATTTGCTACATGTGAGAAAAATGTTCAAACCCAGGTTGTTGTTTTGTAACAGGGCACTAATTTGGGATGCAGGGGAACCACAAGTGGGAGATAGAAACCGAATTCCAAGGTCTTGCTTTTGCTGAATTTCAGGGTTTTGTAGGAGATTTTTTTTCTTTCTTTGACTTGCTTTGAAGAAATGATGACTCTTGTGGATCAAAAATGCGAATTTTGATCTGGGTTTTTGCTGGAAAGAAGAGGAAATATTCCTGCATCATTGATTAGAATTAGTTTGAGGAGAAGGAGAGAGATAGATAGACATACAAATAGAGAGAGAGAGAGAGAGAGAGAGAGAGAGAGAGAGAGAGAGAGAGAGAGAGTGGGAGATATTTCTGTAGTTGATTGCAATGGAGGCAGAGGCACCAGCTGAGCAGCCGCAGGCAGCGCAGCCAAGCTTGCCGCGGAAAAAGATGACGAAACAGTTAACGGGAAAGCGCGATGATACGCCTTTGCATTCTGCGGCAAGATCAGGAAATATGGGGGTGGTGATGGATATCCTTGAAAATACAGAAGAGGCTGAATTGAAGGAGTTATTGGCAAAGCAAAATTCATCTGATGAAACAGCCCTCTATGTTGCTGCAGAATATGGTTATGTTGATTTGGTCAGGGAGATGATCAAATACTATGATCTTGCTGATGCTGGAATCAAAGCAAGAAATGGGTTTGATGCATTCCACATTGCTGCCAAACAAGGGGATATGGGTATGTCTCCACTTAGACCTTTCTGTTTTTGTTTTTGTTTTTGTGTTTTTTTAATTGTTACTTTGTTTTTGGTGGTAAATTAATGTTTTTCTCTTGTGCAGATGTATTGAATGTGCTTATGGAGGCTCATCCAGAATTGACTATGACTGTGGATCTATCAAACACCACAGCTTTGCACACGGCTGCCACCCAAGGGCATACAGAGGTGGTGAACTTTCTATTGGAAGCAGGAAGCAGCCTGGCAACCATTGCTAGAAGCAATGGCAAAACCGCGCTGCATTCTGCAGCAAGAAATGGTCATTTGGTGGTTGTGAAAGCGCTTCTGGAAAAGGAGCCTGGTATTGCAACACGCGTCGATAAGAAGGGGCAGACGGCACTTCACATGGCAGCAAAGGGGCAGAATCTTGAGATGATGGAGGAGTTGATTAAGGCAGATCCTTCGTTGATAAACATGGCTGATAATAAAGACAACACGGCATTGCATATAGCTACTCGAAAGGGTAGAGCTGAGGTAAATTGACTGACCTTGCTACAAATTTACTATCAAAGAAACTGTCTTGCAGACATCTCATTTAGATTTCATGTTTTGTTCATTGAGTTGAATGCATCATAGCAACTTACATTAATGGTTTCAACGGAAGTCCTTGGCATTCATATGCCTATAGGCTCTCATCTGCCCCACTTTATGCATTGCTATAATGGAACTTGAAAGATATGGCCAATTAGAAAGTCAAATAATAAGGCAGTGGATTGCTAGATTTCAATGAATTTCATTGATCACATGATTGAGGTTATTTCTCAGCATCTGATAGAAACAAGGATCTACCAGTGGTTTAACTTTTGCCAATATTCATTGAAATCCTCTTGACAGTAGTCTTGTATACCTTCATTGACTAAGTTCTGTGATTTGGGCATCTTACTTGCTTTTGCTGGACAACTTTGGCGCGTTGCCGGGTTCTCTCCCCAAAATTTTATAATTTCTAGATTGGTTGGATTTTATAGGTGCTCATCATGCCTTCCTTACCTTTTATTTGTTACCAAATTACAGAAAGAAATTGTATGTTTTAATCTGACATGCATAATGCTGGTTGTATGTTTGCAGATAGTTAAGTTGCTACTCGAACACAGTGAAACCGACACCAAAGCTGTTAACAAGTCTGCAGAAACTGCCCTCGACACTGCCGAGAAAACTGGGAACCCGGACATTAAAGCTTTTCTCCAAGAGCGCGGTGTCCAGAGTGCTAAAGAAATCAAGCCACAGGCTACAAACCCAGCTCGAGAGCTGAAACAAACTGTGAGCGACATAAAGCACGAAGTCCACCACCAGCTAGAACACACTCGCCAAACCAGAAGACGTGTCCAGGGCATTGCGAAACGTCTTCACAAAATGCACACCGAAGGCCTTAACAATGCAATAAACTCCAACACTGTTGTTGCTGTCCTCATTGCCACGGTTACCTTTGCAGCCATTTACCAAATCCCTGGCCAATATGTGGATGACGCGAAAGACATTCCTCCTGGGCAGTCGCTTGGGGAAGCCAACATTGCTCCCAAACTGGCCTTTATGATCTTCTTCATCTTTGATTCCATTGCCCTTTTCATTTCCCTGGCTGTTGTGGTGGTGCAAACTTCAGTGGTGGTGATTGAGAGCAAGGCCAAGAAGCAGATGATGGCAATCATTAACAAGCTCATGTGGTTGGCTTGTGTTCTTGTTTCTGTGGCATTTTTGGCACTCTCTTTTGTAGTGGTGGGTGGCCAGAAGTGGCTAGCAATTGGAGTTACAATTATAGGAACAGTCATCATGGCTGCAACTTTGGGCACTATGTGTTTCTGGGTAGTTAGGCATCGGATTGAGGCGAAAAACATGAGGAGCATTCGGAGATCATCGCTGGGCAGCAGATCTCGGTCGTTGTCGTTGTCTGCAGTGATTTCTGAATCTGAGCTCCTCAACAATGACTACAAGAAGATGTATGCAATTTGAAAGCATTTCCACACACGCTGCCACATTTTGTTTCTTCTTTTTGTTCATCATTGGGCGTAAACAAGTCTCTATAATGATTATAAATTAACTTCCAAATGTATATTCTCTATAAGGAGCTGATCATAGCTTTTTTTCTCCTTTAGAATGTTTTTGGCTTTTGTTTAGTTATACCAAATGAGAAATAGGAACAAAGTGTTCAACCAAACACCATCGTTGACGTTGAAGACTCAGAAAAAGCACTAAGACCTTGGAGAATCGTTAAGCAGATGGCAATCATGAGGTTGACAAGAGGGTCTAATCATAGTAAGACAATATCCCTTAAATACATATGCGAAGGCCAAGATCAGCATCATCAATGAATATATTGCTGAAAAATCACTGCATAGGAGCCCATCGTGAAGCTACTACTTTGGTACATGAGATGGTAGAGGTCCACCCATTAGTAAAGAAAAACATTACGATTTGGAACAATTCATGTATCTGGATCACATTATTGATCACATTTCAATTTATAAGTAATTTATGTATTTGAATTACATTATTGATGATATCTCTTACAAAAGTGAAATTCACGGTCTCGTTTTTATGACACATAATTAGCAATGTGATTTTGGATTTGAACATGAGATCATGGAGCTCCAATCAATACAGTAAAGGCAATGTAGTCAAGTCAAACGACACAAAAGCTCAACACTTACATCAATAATTTGGAATTATAGCTAGGAGTGCCAACGCATTATTAGGGACGGCATATGATAATGCAGAGAGTCGTTGTCGAGGCGGCTGCGGAAGATGATCTCAAATAGGGACAAGGGCATTCAGTTGCAGGATTTCCCCTAATTTCTTTTCTTCTTATGTATTTATTTCTGGGACATCTCCAAATAAAATTTAAAAACAGAAAATTAAACAATATGGGCCTTCTAATGGGCTTCAAGGCCCAATCCAAAATGAAGCCCAATAGAGCCCGTATTTCTTGAGAAGCGGATTTTAATGGGCTTTGACCCGTTTTTGAAACAAACGGCTGTACGCTCATTCGGGTCGAAACGTCCCTAAACAGAGTAATTGGAGAGTTGCAGACTCGGAGACTCTCAAAGTGAACCGAAAATGGACGACGAATTGCTGGAATTGCAGAGGCAATTCGAGTTCGCACAGCAGGCGAAATCGAGCATCAGATTATCCGATCGAAACGTCGTCGAATTGGTCCAGAAGCTTCAGGAGCTCCACATCATCGACTTCGAGCTTCTCCACACCGTCTCCGGCAAAGAATACATTACTCCCGTAAACCTCTCTCTCTCTCTCTCTCTCTGTTTGTTTCGCAAGAAAATAGACATGATAAATTATCTGATGAATTCCTTTCTATTTTGTTTGTATTTTCGGTGACGAAACATTTTGGTTTGAATTTCATCCCAAGACAAATGAATAATGTGTTTCTATATAAACTAATAGTGGAAAATAATTAATTTTTCGTATTATTGCTGTTATTTTATTTGATCAGATATTTGTCATTTGAGTACTGTGTATGTGTGTGTGATTTTGTTGGTTGGAATGATTGAAAATTTGATGATGGTGTGGCATGATACTAGGATCAACTGAGGCAAGAAATATTGGCGGAGGTTAGTAAATTAGGGCGTGTTTCGGTGATTGACCTTGCGGACATTACCGGGGTTGATTTGTACCATGTTGAGAAGCAAGCTCAACGTATTGTTTCGGATGATCCGGGGCTTATGTTGATTCAGGGGGAAATAATATCGCAGTCGTATTGGGATTCTATCGCCGAAGAAGTCAATGACAGGCTTCAAGAATGTAGCCAAATTGCTTTGGCAGAACTTGCAGCTCAGTTACATGTCAGTTCAGAAATGGTGGCATCTGTGTTGGAGCCCCGCCTTGGGACTGTGGTAACTTATTTTCCTGGTTTTGAGTGATTTTGGAATGAGGAAAGGAAAATTATGATATGGGTTCTCTTGATGTAGGTGAAAGGTAGGCTTGAAGGTGGGCAGTTGTATACTCCTGCATATGTTGCACGTGTTACTGCCATGGTTCGTGGTGCTGCCAGGGGTATCACAGTTCCCACCAACTTATCAGTGTTTTGGAGTTCTTTACAACAGTTGCTGCAAGAAATGGATGGAGCCAGTGGTGTGGCTGTTGAAGGTTCATTTTTCCAATCCCTGTTTAATAGGCTTGTAAAGGAGGGCGAGATTATTGGATCACTTCGAGCTGGAGTTCATTGGACACCGAATGTATGTGTCATAATCTGGCTTCATTTGGTTTAGCGTGCTTTCAGTTCATTGCATAGGATGAATGAATTAAGATTTCCATAATCTGATTTACATCAACTTCGAAAATGTTCCAGCACAAACTTGCTGAACAAGCAGTTCAGCTTTGTTATTACAGAATCACTTCAATACGTTGACCTTTTGGTTTTTATCTAATATTGTATCTCTGGTACAGGTCTTTGCCAGTGCTCAAAAGGAATCAATTGATTCTTTCTTTTCCCAGGTATGGAACCCTTTTCTCTTGCCTATTAATAACACATTGTCCAGATTCTGAACTTCAAATTTAACATGTATGCCTCATTGCATGCTCAGTTGGTCTTTTAATTTTCCTTTCAACTTTGAACCTTTGAATTGGACCCTTTTACTTTTCCTTTCTTTTTTGAGACTCGTATTCATTCAGTAGCAGGTGTAAGGCAATTCAACAAGTGTAGTCTATGTGGTATTGGACTGATATGTCAACATGGCCTGAAGTGTTAAGTCAGTATTTAGCAGTATTGTATTAATTTGTAGAATGTCAAGATTATTCGTTGCTTCTCAATTGAAGACTCGAACATTTTCAAAGAAGTTGTCATTTTGTGGTTACATAATTTTCTAGGAAACCAGAAGTTTAGACATTTTATGTTATTTCTACCATTTTCTTTGGGAATAGGAAAGAACATTCTAAAATGTTGATGATTTGTTCTTCTAACTTGTTCTTCAATATTATGCAGAATTCTTTCATTGGCTATGAAGTTCTGCACAAACTTAGAATTCCTCAACCTATTCAGTTCTTGCAGGTATCTAATTGCTTTCATGTTGATGTTCTGATTCTGGAGCTCATAGAATTTATTTGTGAAATATATTTGTCTTCTCTTGTTTTATGTAATTAAATTTTTGGTTATGCACTCCAATTTAGTCCAGATATCCGGAAGGTATGCCTTTGGTTACTACATTTGTTCACCCCTCGATGATTGAGATGCTTGATGCTGCTACTGAAGATGCTCTCGAGCGTAGTAGCTGGTAAGGAAACATCTCTGATATTCTTATGAATACCTTACTTTCTTTCCGATTGAATTCATCACTTTTTATATATTATGCATTAATATTTTAGTATGAAACTTTATCACTTGATAGTTGATATTGTCCTTCTTATTCCCTTCCTTACTCTTTGTGCCCATAATTAGATTACTTTCATGGATGGACAAAGTGGCCATCTTATTATAATCATCGTGTTGTTGTTTTTCTTTTGGGTGTGGACTTTTTCCATTGGAGGCCATTTAATATGCTGTTCCATTATAAATTGGATACTTGAAAAATTCCTTAAACTCATCAAGATGGTTCTTGTGGATTACATAGACTTAGAAAGATATTTTGTCAATGTTCTTGGATGTATTTCCATTCTACCGTTATGTTAAGGCAACATCGCCATATCATATTTATTTCATGGTATGATTGGATGGAGCGATGCAGGATTGATTCTCTCACTATACTGCCGATGTCCTTTGGGTCTCAAGATGCATCTAAACTTTTGTCCCTTTGTCCTTCAATTCAGCAGGGTCTTAAGGTGCATTTCTGATTCCAAGTCTGTCCTTTTACTCACCCACTTGATCTATTGAATCTTGTCTGCATCTGGTTTTGCAGTCTGATAAAGCAAAAATATTCGGGGAGTCATATGTATTTAGCAATGGTTTTATCAAGGTATGTCCTCTGGAATAGATTATATAATAATTATTCTTAACTTTTTAAGGGATTTTTAAATCCAGACCCCTGGTAGGTATTTTTTATTATTTAAAGATCTAATGCCTTCTAAACTTTCAAATGTACAATGTTTTATAAAATAACTTTAAAACACCATTACTTCCATTTTACATATCTATTTTCCCATAAATTTGTATTTTCTTTTGAAAAGCGTTTCATTGAGGTATATCAAACAAGACCCATGATGAATATCGGATTTTACATGGTTTGGTGGAGTTTAGTTGCTGTTTCACAGTCCAGTTGTGTTGTAAAGTTTTACATGGTTTCTGAAGGTCTCGGATGAAAGATAACCACGTGTTCTCCATCTGCCACATCCTTATTGCACTGACAATTTCTTGCCTGAGATGTGTTTATCATTCAAAAAATAAAAGAAGTTACTTTGCCATAATTAGGATGATACATGGTATTTAATTTTTTTTGTAGAAGTCAAGCAATGAGACTTGTAGACTTTCTTACTTCTGCAGGTGTTCTTTGTGAATTTTTTGTTTGTTTTTATTTATAAAAAAAATCTCTTTTCCACTGCTTTGAATAGCTCTCTTTTCTTTGCACCTGAAACCAAAAAGCTAGGAAATTCAGTAATTTTTTAAGCAATTCTACATCCCTATTTGGTCTCATGAAATCTGATGCTTTCAGCATGTCTTCATGGCAGGATGTGTATGATCGCCTGGAGAAAGAAATGGAAACCTTTAATGTTTCAGGTGTTTCTGGTACTGTGGTGTCAGATGCTTTGCGCGAGACAAAAGCTGGTCATGACGCAAGCAGGTTGACTGAGTCAACTGAAAATGTTAGTGATAGCAGCAGTAATAAACAGGCCATGGAGAAAGGATCCAAAAAGAAAAAGGGCAAAGGGGCTGGGATTATGATAACAGGTCCAGCTGAGAGTGAGCTGGATAACCAGGACCGTGCTCCTACAAAATCAAAGAAAAATCAAAGGAAAGGCAAGAATATCTCTTCCGAACAACTTGCAGAGTCAAAAGCAGCTGCTAAGTTGGTAAAAATCAAAGAGGAAAATCTCAACATTCCTTCAGAAGATTGGGTAATGAAGAAGATTGCAATATTGGTACCCGATTTTGAAGAACAAGGTCTGTTGATTCTGATTCCTGCTATTTTATTCATTTTAATTTTCGAGACCATTAGCCATGGATTTGGTACTGAGATTTAACAGAATCAGTGGACTACTTTGGTAGGTCTCGATGATCCCCAAACAATTCTAAGACCTCTGGCAAACTATTTGAGACCTATGCTAATCAACTCTTGGAAGGAGAGAAGAAAGGCATTGTTTTCAGAAAATGCAGAGAGAATGAAGCAATTGCTTGATAGTTTGCAAAAGAAATTTGATGAGGTCAGTGCTCTAGTATGACATTTTTTTACTGCAGCAACCACTTTCATTGTCTAATTACTTAGTTCTTGCACTGGTTATTCTCTTGGGATTTAAGAAGCATCTGCTTGTGCTTTCTGGAACCTATTGATTTAGAGTCTTCCGTATGCTAAAGTTCCTGTTCTTTCCTGCAGTCTTTCTTAAACATGCAGCTTTATGAAAAGGCTTTAGATTTGTTTGAAGATGACCAATCAACTTCAGTAAGTTTTTCCACTAGTGATGTGTATTAAGTGGTTGTAGTTGTTGATAAAGTGGACTAAAGAAGGCTCATCTATGATCCACAGGTCATTTTGCACCGGCATCTGTTAAGAACAACAGCTACTACTATTGTTGATATGCTTCTTCAAAATTTGGTAGATATTGTCTTGTTCATGGCCACAATATGTACACATATACATACATGTATACATATGCATGTAGCTGAGTTGGTTCATGGATTCTAAGTGATAGATTCATATGATGTAGGACATGCACAACAAATTGAAGAACGGAGATGAAGTTGCCGAGCCTCAGATTTCAGAATCTATTTCCCTTAATCCGGGAGAAAGAACTTCCATTGTAGGAAATTATCCACTTCTTGATGTTACTTTATTTCATGTTCCAAAGAAGAGTTTCTCAATTTGTGTCATAATAATGGAACTGCTTAAGCACATTATACAATTTAAAAAAACCTAAGTCAAACTTTTATTGTCTCTTGGGTTGTGCAGGCCAAGACTTTTCCTGGATCTCTTTCAAATAAAGCTCTTGCTGTAGTTGAAGCTTTGGAAGGAAAGGTCTGTTATTGGTTGTCAGAACCCGGTGCTTTTCTGTTTCTGGAACCTATCTGAATTGACTAATCGTGAATCTTGTGCTGACTATTCAATTTAACGTTTGGTTGTTATTTCTGTTTTAAGTTATTTCTATTTTATACAGTGATTGATTGTTTACTTAATAATGAATTTAGTTTGCACCCTTAATTAGTTCAGAACTTTGTTTCGGATCTCCTAATGCTTCTGTTTTTGCAGATTTTTCATTTTATACATTTAATTATTTCTTCTGAAGGTCACCCTTGAGCAGTAAAAACCTGTTCAGTTTCTAGCTTGACATCGTAGTATCAATTTCTTATTCTTTGTATGCAATGGGCCAGGAAGAATTTGAATATTTTTACCTCTGAAGGTTACCCATCAATAAATGAAGTAGTTGAAAGCTTAGAAATGTCTCTTAAGGAAATTTTTGTTTATTTGCAATCATTATAATTTTTATATTTTCTTTTCTGCCTGGTACTTAATCAAAAGGCACTATTACTCAAATATTGAATGTTCTGCGTGGCAGCGGGTGGAAACATTTATGACTGCTCTAAGAGACATTGCAGAAGAGAGGTAGATGCATGCTTATTTGTATTTGTGATGAGTTCCATGAAGCATTTCTTTTCGCTAGAAGTTAATACACACCTTTTGGTTTCATTTTCTAAGCGGCTTGCTCTTGAAAAAGCTGGACAAGAAATTGGAAAGAACACTTCTGCATGCATATCAAAAGGTTTTCTTGTTGTATACGGATTTGTCAAAGTTGCTATCCACAAATAGTTAGATTCGTAACTTGATCTTATGGGAATGGAAATTACCTTTTCAGGTTTTTTTGGTAATTCCTCTCTCATGTGTTTTCTCTCTCTGTCATTTTCAGGATTTGGTGTCTCAAGTTTCTGCTGAGATGGATCCAGTTTCTCTTTTAGCAAAAGTTGTTTCCCTGATTTACGTACAGGTGAGTTAATTTTTAGTGCTATCAGCTCAGACATATAGCACACACATTCATGCTTCATGTTCCTTGCCCAATTCAGTAACATGAATTTTCTTATAAGTAGGTTCACCATAAAGCTCTTCAAGCACCTGGAAGGGCCATCGCTGTGGCTGTTTCACGGCTGAAGGTATGCGTTTACAAGAAAATAAGTGGCTTTTCTGATAAGTGCTCCTAGAACTTGAGCATATAGGTGATTATCTTAGCAGAGTGTGGTGACAAGATATAACTCTGTCTCCACTCTTTTCCTAACTTAAGTTCTTATGCTAGATTGATTAGGTTTCATATGAACATTTCAGTATTTCAACTTTAAACAAGACTCATCGTACACAAAAACCAATTAGAATTTTAAATTTGCAAAAAGAAGTCATCTTTTTCAATAAATTTTAATTGTGTTGATTATCTTTTATTTTACTTTAATATGATTTATTACACAAGATCTGTTGAATGGTAAGTTCCAATATTTGATTCATCACCAAAACTATAATTTTTTTAAAGAGAACTTAAGGAACCTAACACAACAAATTGCAGCTAAGTTTTAACTTTTTCTAAATATCCTTATCAGAGTTCCTAAGATTGATTTCCCATTTGAATTTTGAATAGAAGGGTACATTGATAAACATAGACAGATCCTCTCCTTTTCTCTCCCTCTAGCGACATATCTGATAAAAAATAAATTTCCTTTTCTGTTCTCTCTTAGACAACAGAAACTAGTCCCTTTTTCTTGTTTTTCTAAGGATAAGGACACAATATGAGCTCTGTTAAATGCTTCAGTTAGGTGATTCTAATATAACTGAACTTAAATGGTGCTCCTGTATTTGTGTGCATATTGTTTCTAAACTGTGTCCCTAATAACTACACGGTATTTTCAGGATAAACTAGATGATTCAGCCCACAAGATCTTGACAGATTATCAAACTGCAACAGTGACACTCTTAGCACTAATATCTGCTGCAAGTGGAGATGTGAGTAGACATTTTGCATTTTTCTTTTCAGATTCACGGGTTAGGAGTTTTGTCTTGATTACAATTGATCCATAAATTTCAGCCCTCAATAATCTTCTTTTTGTAGCACTTAATTGTTATTTTTTTCTTCAAGGTTTACATAATTAGTAGAACATTTGGAATGATAAGTTGGATATGTTCTGCTAATTGATCAAGTGTGCGATTGGATAAAATGGTTTACTTGTTTTTTTTTTTCCCTTTTAATTCTTAATTCTTTTGCTAGTCATTGGACTCATTACCTAATGTAAGCAATTTCTGTTTGCATCAGGGAGAAGATTGTACATCTGATAGAATTTTGAGCAAAAGGGAGCTGCTAGAAAATCAAATGACTGCACTCAAAGGCCTGGTTTTAGGCACCTCAAAACCTTGACTCTCTGGCTCGAATACAAGTTTCTGAAAGTTGAATGGACCTTCGAAAGACACCCTACTAAAGAGGTTTCAGACAGAGAAATGCTTCTTTTCCTTGAAGACGTTTGTGGAGTGGTCGTCTCTCCCAGACTGATAAGAATAGAGAGGTCCAGGAAACTAGAAATGCTTTTGAGTCATTTCGTTTATGCTTGAGCTGTGCTTGAAGTATGTGGTATCTGATGTGCCTATTGAGCTATCAGTTTGTGCAAATTAGAGATTAGCATTGAGATTATCCGAAAAGAGAGTAAAAGAGATTAGCGTTGAATTATTGTCACTACATCCATATAACTTGTAAAAGAAGTTGAAAAGAAAAGGCATACAAATTAGTAGTTCCCTTAAAGGGGACATAATTGGTCTTCAATTTGGTCTGCATGCTACACTTATCAATGCAGTTCGTTTTCGGTATATTTGACATGCACAAATTTGCCTTAAACTGCCCTGGTTTAATAAATGCCGTCAATATCAAGTCCTATATTTCTTATTCCCCTCTTTTAGTCTAGAACCGCTGGCAAAATTCTCAATAGGACGTAAACATGGGTGGCTCTCTTCAGTTTGATCATTTAAGAAATCAGATGTTCGGGTTTTCTGCTTTTTATCGTTTTGTTTTTGTTTTTTGGGGTCTGATCGGGTCGGGTTTTCTGCTGGAACATGGACAATTGGTCATCGCGCAATACGCATCAGTTAAAGATAATGGGAGCTCGAAATTGAAAGTGCATGTGACAACTGCAACTAGCCATTGGTGCATTTAGAAAACCCGCTTTAGGAGAACATAGGCTAAACTGCTGCTGAGACCATCCTCTAGAAAGAAACTTCACCACAACCTACCAATTAATCATGTATTTCAACATCCGTGGAAAAAGAAAGAAATCCTGTGCTTGTCTTGGCGTTATTTCAACTTCAATTTGACTCTAAAATCCAAAGATTGAATTAGTGATATAAGACTTCGATTGAAAGTCCAGCAATAGCAAGACAAACAGAAGATTCAAATCCCTTAACAAAAAGGGCAATGTTAAGAGCAGCCTCACAAAATTTATCACGATCCCTTCACATCGGTGGTTGCACTTCATAGAGAGAAGGTCAAAAGATCCTAACACGCCGAGCCCTCTTAAAATCACAGTAACTATCTTCTGATTGATAAGGAACAAGTTTTACCTCCAATGTTGCCCCTTTCAGCTCAAAGTTATAGTGGCAGATATTTTAGGCAACAGTTCTCATTCTAACAGTTTAATTGGTTGCTATTGCCCCACATTTTTGTATAAAAGAAACGCGTAAGATACTGATTGGCTGAACACTGCAACAAGATCTGTAAGACAATTGCTTACAATAAACTTACGTTCTAATGAATGAAATCCATAAACTGAAACTTTACATTCTAAATAGAAAACGATTGTCAATGCTGCGGTAAGACCGGTCTCTTCTCCAACGCCTCATACTGCAAGACAAAATTATCCTGCAACCAAAATAGAGGTTCAACTCAGGGAACTAAAATTTGTCAAATTAGGATACATAAATGGAATATGTATCAATCAGTTCAAACCTTTCGGATCGTTTCAAATGTGTTAGGATCAAAGCAGTGATAAGATCCTCTCTCATACGTGTTTGTCTTGACGAGTGGCTCCATGTTGGGGACCCTTATGAACCATAGACGATGCTCCTTGTGATAAAACCAGCCTCTATTATTGCTGCCAACAACAGACATCATACTGCGTTTAGTACAACCAACCATGCCTTGTTGATATAAATTGCAGAAATTAAGACACTCCACATCATCGGACAATGGGCACACAGGATTTTTTTAGCATGATTTTATGATAAGGTAAAAAAATACTACACTACAAGCTCTTGATGGACAAAAAATCAAGGATTTTATGATTTTACTCTATATGAAAAGTGATTCAAGGTATATTCATACAGGGAGGGCACAAAATTATAAACAAATGAAAGCTTACAGTTCATTGGCAGCATATAGTTGCGCTTCATCTTTGGGCATGCTGCAAAACACAAAATAATGACTCCGTGAGTTCAATACTTTAAAGACATGGAAAGAAATTGAAAGAGGTCCAACAAGAAGCACCTGTAAAAGATATAAAACAACGTTTCCACCGAAAACTTCGAAAAATACCCTTGCTGCAGCCACCCAAAATGAAATTAGAGCACAGAGGGACAATACACTGGAAGAAGATTGAATTTTAAAATAAACAATCACAGAAAAAACAGCTCACATGTAGTGCAGGCGGTTGTTTAGCATAATAACATTGTGGAACACTAAACTCTGGATCACCCTTAGCTGGCTCGTCAGACCATGGAGAACCAAAAGTCTTGTGCAGATTTTCTGTTGAATTCAAGTTTAACCCAAGCGTAGTCAAATCAATCCCAAGTGCAAGGGATGTTAGATCAGGATCACTCATCCTTATCACACTTAACAACCCAAGCAAACCAAATGGGTCTGGAGCCGATTGCGCTGTCTGCATTGATTTCATTCCCTGATCTCTAAATGATTGATTGACAGCTGACATCTGCTGCAGGCGAAACTGGGATTGATTTTGGTGTTGTTGATACTGCTGGATAAGCTGGTCATATGAACCCATACCAGAAACTGTATTTGCAGAATTTAGAGGTCTTAATCCAATTCCAGGAGGTCCACTAGTCTGAAACAAAAAGGTTTCGGTATTAGATCGTTTAATTACTCAAGAATATAAATAACTGCCTATAACTCAAGCCTTTCCCAGTGTGAGGACGTAAAACCATTCCCTTTTCGAGCGTTACTATAATCAATTTGTTTGGACTGTCTTTTAAATAAATAAAAATTGTTTGGACTAACATATCATTTCAAACCAGTTCAAATCAACAAATTAAATTTAAAAAAGAATTTCAATAACTGAACCTTTCAACATTAATGATTTCCAATACTGGGTTCATAGAGAAATCTCCACTACAATCTAGCCCAAAGAGAAATCACATTATAACATAACAATTTGTAGAACCAAACTAGCCCACCTGTGAGTGATAGGTTGAATGTGATGATGGGAATATGTCTGAACCATGCAAATGGAGAAGATCCTGATTGTTTACTTGCGAAAAGGAGACACCGCTACTGCTGACTGATGGAGCATGTTGTTGTTGCTGTTGGGGACGATGAGAAGAATAAGTTCCCCCCAAGTTAAATCCAGCGGACCTTCCCATCTACAAAACAGTATACGAAGATGAGAACACACCGAGAATAACACTTATGACCAAGTACTTATACAAGGGAAAGCAAAAAAAAAAAGGAAACTGAAAGGACTCTTATTTTATATAGAGTTTAGAACCCACTGAGAAGTGCTGAGATTGCATCATCGACACAGTATTGTCATGAAGTTGCTCTTTCTGGTGCATATCCATTGCATATTCAGCATTACCACCTGCACAAGATCTAATAATAAGGTCAAAAATCCGCAAATAGGCAACCTACCTCACTTACAGGAATGTTTCCCAACTATCAAACAATACGTATGTGCCAAGAAAACAATAGAATGCTAATCATAATAAGTACATCCAGACACTATATTCTCTCATAAAGAGATTAGCATATTGGCATAACGGCAAATCATTTACAAATCTCTGTCAACTATATTTAATAGATTAGAAATGATTTAATTTTTGAAATACAAAAGGGGGTGTTTCAAGATGATACAACGGAGGGTGTAGTAATTGACTAGAAGAAGAATAATCCTTTCCAATACTACTATTTCCAACAGTTTTGGGAGCATGTTATTCATACAAAATGTTATTCAACAGCAAAATGTGCGTGTGTGTGTGTGTGTGAGAGAGAGAAAGAGAGAGAGAGAGAGAGAATCAGCAAAATGTGAGTGCAAGTTCAGAATACCATTAATTATACAAAAAGTTGGGGAATAAAAAAGTAAAATCACCAAAAATGACAGGTCAAAGATATTCACATCCGCAAAGCACCTACTTGAAATAAAATTTTCAAAACATTAGTCAAAGGCAACACTTAAAATATGCAACTGCAAATCATGACAATGCAGGTGCAGACACACTATTCAAGGTTTTCTCCTGGGTTAGATTTCAGGTATAAAATGGTTTGAGAAAATATACTGGAGAGAAACACCACTATGTAGAAAGTAGGATTAACATTTACCATAAACCAATTTGTGTTATAATAATAACAATAATAATTTATTAAATATATCGCACCTTTAAATCCCGGCAAAGCTGGAAAATCTTCATTTTGGATGCTGAACTCTTGATTCTGTTGAACAATAGGACTAACACCAAGACCTTGTTTTCGCAGTGAACCTGAAAATTGCTATATTATATTCCAATTATAGGAGAAACAGGATACATACAAAACTGCGTCATCTTTCTTACTAACCCAATTGCCCTTGAGGCCCTCCTGCAGAACTAGGACGACTTGTTAATTGAGGGAAGTCATTGATGTCAAAAGGAGAACTGTCATTAGAATTCACATCATTCAACATTCCCATAGAGCTCAAATTATTCACTTGTACGTGGCTTTGAGAAAGTGGACCTCCAGCATTAGGATAAGAATTTCCTAGCATCGAAATTACCTGTGGAGATCCTGAAACCAGAAAATGTCAACCATGCAAAAGATGTGTAAGTAAAACATGACGGGAAATCAAGAAAATGCATTTTAAGCACCAAGAAGCACCAGACATGCATGTGCCGTAATAACCAATACATCTCCGTCTGGTAGTTTTTGGACTGATATTAAAACCCAAAAAAGGCAGAATAGCCAACCTGTTGTTCAACAGTTTGGCAGACTGCACACAAGTAAAAAAAATCTTTGACAGGATTTGAAGCATTTACCAAATTTATACAAAAACAAAGAACATCAAATCTTACTAGACCAAAATCATATTAAGTTCAAACATCAAATCTTACTAGAACCCAATTCATATCAGTTTCATTGACAACTATAGTTCTAAAGGTCCTAACGAAGTAATGCCTAAAGGAAGCATAAACCTTACAATGACTAATGTAACAGTGCATAAATACACTTCTAACTGATTCCACTGGCATAAGATAATTCAGACAGCAAGTAAGGTAATATACCTTGTGGTAGCACACTACTCATCAAGCGATTCTGCCCTTGGACGGTTAAACTTCCAGATCCACTATTTGCACTTAAATTTAGACGAGAAGCGAGACCAGGCACTGACAAGCCTCCACCAGAGCTGATACTCCTCCCAATGTTGCCCCCACCAACCATGTTTCCCATAGAACTCGTAATCCGAGGACCTGCATTTCCCAAAATTGGGGACACACCCAATCCTGGAACAGCATTCCGGTTACCAATTGCAGCAGATGTAGGGAGAATCCCAGGAATAGAACCGCCAATTCCATTTGTGCTACTACTAAATCCAGGGTTTCCTACTACACTTATACCTCCTCTATTAGTGACTCCTGAATGTCCATGGGAGCTTCCATGAGATAACTACAAAACAGATTTTTTAAAGGAAAAACAAAATGCAATGAGGTAGAGTAGAGGAAAGCAATAAAAACACGAGGGGGAGAGAGAGACAGAGCCAGTTCATTGATTCTGTCAACATTCTCAAACTACAATTAGCAAATGGAATACATATCGATGTACCTGAGACAAAGCAACAGGAAGATTATTTGATGTGAACCGTCCACCAGAAAGGCTTCCAGTTGGTTGTTGGACTCCACCAGAAGGAACATTATTTAACGTTGAGTTTCTTGATGTTAATGTCCCTTGCATGTTGGGAACATTGAAGCTTCCATGAATGTTATTGAATCCTTGAATAGTTCCTGCAGAAAGAAACTTTCAATTCCACTAACTTTGAAACTAACACAAGAAAATCCAGCAAAATAACCCACCTGTGTGATGAAAAACAGGAGAAGCGGCACCAGACTGACCAGAGAAAGATGTGGCAAATCGCCCACTACTGTCTGGAAGATTTGAGGCTGATCCGTTTAGAGAAGACTGCCAAATTCACATAATACGTGAACAAATTATTCATCACATACAAAACATCAAATACATAAGACCACTAGAGACTCTTATATTCATCTTAATTCTTAAACCCCACAACTGCAACAATACCCATACAGAATACAACATTTGCCACAATCTCTCAAAACAATTGCAATCACCAAAACTAAATCAAGATTGTTCCTGACAGTAAATAGTTTGAAAGTAAAAATTTCTCACATAATGCCCAAAAGAATATACTCCATCATGCAAAACATACCAACGCTAAAGAAAGAAACATTCATGAAAAGGCCGCAGATTTAGAAACAAAAACATTCACAATCATCGTCTGCTCCTAAACTACATGCAAAGAAAGCACAAATCCAAAAGAGCATCTCAGAGAAATGTTAAAATTTTGAGAGAAAAAACACACAGAAAAGTGCTTGAAAATGTACATGAACAAACATAAATCAAACATTTCTTTCTATTAAAAAAAAATTCCCAGAGTTTAATCCCTAACCAATCCAAAACATTACGCAAATAGACCGATTTGTTTTTATTAAAAAAGGCATTCTGAGTTAAGATGACACTCTTGATATGTTATTAAAAATATGCTACTTCAAAGTAGTTATGTGGACAAAAGACAATACATTAAGTAAACCCGACATTGCATGAGCATCAAAAGGTCATGCAAAAATCATTCCTTGCCGAGAAATAACCCTTGTACGAACAACTTGATGAAGCTCTTCTCTGTGAAAAATTAACCAATAGCCTGAAAAGGACAACATGGTTGTAAGAGATAAGACTAAAGAGTAGAAAGATAAATAAATCATTAAGAGATGTCAAGAAACTATCAACCAGTATAGCATGAAATTCACCCAAATGCCTTTTTTTGTCAAATGATTAACCCAAATGCTGCAACTAATATAAATGCACAAATCAAAACTATCAACCAAGCAAAACAGATGCATCCATAACAGCCTGTTTGATCTATAAATTTCAAAAACTTGGCATCAACTGAAGTACAAAAAAAATTACTGAGAGATACAACAACCAACACACATAGAAGAATAAGAGAATTTACATCAATACAACAGTTGTAATAAGAATCATACACATCTTAGGTCTCTCATCACCTTAAAACTCCATCAAACAAGGTTTCATTAGGCAAGGAATTGACCAGCTAAAATCAGCTTTACAGAAAGTCTATATCATCTTGCTTTTCTTCCATTTTGCAAGACCTATATGTTACTAATGCAATATCTCCAACAACCTCCACTTCCACTATGCAAATTAAAGTATCAATTAAAATAAGGTTGTGTGCTGGATATACAACTAAAACAACATAACAAATCAGGATGATACGTATATACACACACAGATGGTCTTTTCAATTTCCTTAAAGAGAAAAAATAAGCTATGGAATATGTTAAGGTGAACAATTCCAAATCTGCAAATAACAGAGTTCCTAAACAACTCTCTAATATGTCCGCAGCCTTCACCATCAGCTTCCCAGTTTCAAATGCAAGTACTCACGACATAGAGATGTGTAAAACATCACCCCATTTCAATATGAAAACACAACATATCAATGGAGTAGGATGCTGCACCAGGATTAACTCATCTAGTTTCAAAACTGTCCATAACCTAATCCCATTTCCGGTTACTAAAAAATTTATAGACAATCAGTAACTTAGGAGTTGAATTCTTTTTTCTCCGAGACTAAAGAGAAAATTTGAAAACTAAGGAAGGATCTCCATGCCATAGTTAGGCTTGGTCGACGTAAGCCACAAATTTTAATGAATACAAAACTAGCATCAAGCATAAATTCCACTACTTTCTGGTTTCTTCATTTGTCCAGATTTTCTCTACAGCCAAACAAAAATGCGCAAAGCACAGCAGTCTCAGTCATTTGATGTTAAAATCTTAAAAACAAAGAACCACTTTCAAAAACCCTAGGAGAGAGAATTAAGTTGATATGGCACCAAAACCTAAATTTGCTCAGAGTCACAGGCACGAGGATCCACAAAAGAGGAACGAACTCAGAAAGATTGGAGATCGAACTCGGAACGAGTCGGGATCGACTCCGACTCGGCAAGAGAGTGAGGGTCGCTGAGAAAGAGAGAGAGAGTACCTGAGGAGCAAATCAGCGATAGCGAGGGTTCGGTCTGAGTCAAACAGCGAGTTTGATTGCCCTAAGGGTAGAGAGAGAACGTCAGAGATGGAAGGGAAGAAAGATTTTCGATGATAAAGTTTAGTGGGGGATGAAAGGAAAAATTGTATGCGGCGGCGAGTAGGTGTGGATGGAGTGGGCCTCTTTTTGTGACCTAAGGATTGGAGGACCTATTGGATCCGATGGCTTTGGTGGGCCACGGTGGAGCGTATTAAAAGAGAGTACTGTAGTTCTGTCTATTAAAATACATAAAATTACAAAAATCAAGCAATCATGAATTTGTTTGGGCAGCTAAAAAAAGCACGAATTTTGTGTTTTCAATATTTGAGCTCCATATTAGACTTTGGATATGAGTAAATAGTCTATGTCAGGTGTTTGGTGTCAACTTATATTATTCAATTACCCGACTATTTTATACAGGTTGAGCTTTTAATACTCTCCTTACCTGACTAACTAATACAACCCACACACCCCGGATTAAATAATAAACGCTTAATTAATATGACTAGGAAAAAAAACACACGTTCTACGAAAAAAGTCAGACGCTCTTTTCATCTTCTTCTCCCTAGGGTTCTTCTCTGCTATATTCTCCACAAGTTATTTTCTTCACTCTTCTCCAGATATTCATCTCTCACTCTCTCTCTTTTTCATACTCTCTCCAATATGCTTCTTCTTACTTCTTCTCTATTCTTTATATATTTCAATTTTTTATTAATTTTTTGTGGAAATTAGGTTATTAATTTTTCTTTTTTGACATTTTTTTTAATCAAATGTTTTCTTTGTATGTGATATATTGATTCGACGTTGTGGGAATATTTAGATTGTTGGTATTAAACAGAGTAGTGCTAGTTTTCGTCCAAAAACAAACAATTGTGCTAGTGTTGGTAGTTTAGTTGAATACATACATACCTGACGATTAGGAGAGCAAAATTACATGTAGTCTTGTGTAATGCATGATTATTTATATTGCTAAAATTAATGCATGGTTATTTATATTACTTTTACTAAAAAAATTTCCTTTATATTATGCCTAGATATGGATGAAAGAAAGATTGTGGCATACTTTATTATTAGATTGTGGTTCTTGCATATCATGGTTTGGTGCATGATGTGGTTCATGGCAAACTAAAAATTTGGAACAACGACGCCAACAACAGAATGCCATTAGGAGTCAAAGGTTTTTCAAGATTGCAACTCAGTCAAATTATTTAGATAGCATTATAGGAATTGATGACATACAATGTGTGAACCAAATTAGGATGGATAGGAGAACTTTCCATTATTTATGTCAATTGAATTTGGTACTATTTTTATTAATGTATGCGAGTATGTTGGAATTTTTATGAGATACTACAATAATGATAATGGGTTATATGAAAAAAAAAATCTTGGCAAAAACAATTGAAAAACAAATCTTGTCATATGAATCTTACCAAAAAAAAATTCATGTCATTTGAATCTCAATTTCCATTAAAATTATCAAAGATTTTAAAAAAAAAAAAATAGTCTGATATGATGTTATCCGAAACATCACCAAAGACAGTATAACTTAGTTAGACTATTTATCCAAAACAGCACCAAACGCCTTATAATATTATGGATAAATAGTCAGTACTCTCCGAAGCAGATTAATACTATCCGACGGAAATTAGTCAGTACAGTCCGACGTACCAAACGAGCCCTGGTGGGTTAAATTAGAAATCAAATTTTGAGAACACAGCTAAAAAAAAAAATTATCACCCGCTCGTAGAGTCTCACTCAATTTCATCAACATCATGCTCTCTTTTCTCACTTTTCCTCTTAATCTCTATCTAGTTCTTTCTCGAATTCGATGATCTCCCTCTAGTAATATTGGTCAATGTTCGGTGATGGTTTGATAGTTGGATTGGTTCCGTTGATTTGATGATGGTGGGGGTCATTCGATTGGGTATAAGTGTTGGTGGTAGAAATGGTGGCATCGGTGGTGATAGTGGTGGTGGTGCCTATTGGGTTCAATTAGGTGGTTGTGAATTCCATTGGATCTATGGTGGTGATTGTGGTTCAAGTTACGGAGTTTGATGGTGGTGATTGTGGTTCGAGTGGCCATGGATTTGTTGAAAAATGTAATGTCCCACATTGGAAACTTGAAAAAGTAAATACAATATATAATTGAGTGCAACTACTAATAACACTAAGACCTTTTTGTGATAAACCCGCACACATACTAGGGTTTTTAGGTGGTTAGGTTGGGGACAATATCGGTGTTGCTAGTAGTGGGTCGCTTGCACTAACGAACCCATAAAGGTACAAGGAGGTGCAACTTCACCGGAAAAAGCCATGGAGGTGCTGGATTTGCCCTTCTACTCTAGCGCCCACCAACTACTTGAGGGGAGTCTTACTATCGCTCGAAACAGAAGCCTCCCAATTTGAAGATTGCACGATGTTCCCAAATCTCAATTTGAATATTAGCAAGGTCTTAAATATCGATATTATCCCGATAATATCGGGGAGATAACTTCAACATTTTAATGAATGATTTGGGCAATTTATCGAGATATTATCGATAATATCCCGATACGAAACCCAAAAAATACATGAAATTTTTTGAAAAGCCTCCCATGTTGCGCATAGAGGGATTCGAACCCCTCCCGGCTATACTTATTATGACACGTGGGAGCCTAACCGCTAGGGTGCTCTCCTTTCTTATAAATAGTATAGCCGCATGGCGGCTATACTCGGGTTTTAATATATATTTTTTAAAGTATATATTTTTCTTATTTTTTTTTTAAAATAGTATATTCGATCCGCTATACTCTTTATATATATATATATTAGGATCCTTTTCTTCTTTTAAATTTTTTTCTCGATTTTCATTTATCAATAAGAGTTGTTTAGAGAATTATCCATTACTATTAGGCCATTACCTGAGTCTCTATTGTCTCCTATTCATTTTTAACTTTTCCAGAGTTATTACTTGTAAAAAATTTACCACTTTCATGTTTAATACATGTATTTTTCTAACAAAATTTTCAATAATACAAACAAAATTCACATATTATACACATAATTTTCACATATTATTGAATAAAAATAATATATATTATATTTAAAATACTATATAGTTAGTGACCGAACTTTTCAGTTGTAACTTGCCAAAATTGTTAATGATCACTAAACAATTTATTATGCAACTAAGTTTTACTAGTTTGTAGAGTTGAAATAGCAAATTAATATCTATAAAGTATAAACTAATGCAACTAGGATGTCCTTTTTTCTTTTTTCTTTTTTATTAAATAGTCTAGCAGCGTGACGATACTTATTTTGACACATGGGCGGCTAATCGAAGGTAGGGATGGCAACGGGCCGGTTCGGGGACGGGTATGGCAATACCATCCCCATCCCCGCTCCTCATCCCCGCACCCGTCCCTGCACCTATCCCCGATAAGAAATTTCGGGGAGTCCCCGTCCCCGTCGGGGGGTTGTCTCCCAAACCCGCCCCGAATCCCCGGTTTTTATTTATAAAAAATATACTACACTCAATTTTGACCAAAAAATAAACTCAATTACATTCATTTAAATCATAAAATTCAACTTAACTACTTAAAAGCATCTAAACAATTTGACAAACTAATAGAAATCATATATTCCACAATCAAAACTAAATATTTTATCTCAAAATACTTATTTTACTGCTAAACTTAACAACAACAAAACACATTAAAGACCTTCGAAAATACAAGATAAAAAAAACAAAAAAATTGGTAGCACTATAGCACCAGCACCGCACCTTACCTTTATCAGACAATATGGAATGGAAGGAGGTTCTAATAACGAAGATAGAACACATAAAAAAATAATTTCCATATGTTTCTTGGTCAACCAAGAAAATCATGAATTGTTTCCTATTGGTTTATTGAAATATATATTCTATATTCTATATTCTATATTCATTAATTAAAAAAATTATATATATCACTAATCGGGCTGGGTTTGGGGATGGGGACAACGATACCATCCCCGACCCATCTCTAATTGGGGATTTTTAAAATTCGGGGATCCCCATACCCGCCCCCGATTTTCCCCGAAATCTTCCCCCGTTAGGGGTGGGTACCCGACGGGGACCCGACCCGGCGGGGATTTTTGCCATCCCTAATCGAAGCGGTACTTTGTTTAAAAATAAAAAAAATAGTATAGCAGTTCGGCAATACTCCTTTTTTTTAATTTTAAAAAATAGTACAGCAACGCGGCTATACTTATTTGGACACATGTCACAAGGTGGGTCCCCTTTTAAAAAAATATAAATAGTATAGCCGCTTGTCTATACCCCCTTTTTTTAAATTAAAAAAAAACAATAGTATAGCCGCTTGGCTATAAGTATTTTGAGCGCTAATCGATGGGGTCCTCTCTTTTTTCATTTTTTATAAATAGTATAGCCGTGCGGCTATACGCGTTTTTTTATTTATTTATAAAAATTGTATAGCCTCGCGGCTATACGCGGTGTAATTTATAAAAGAAAGTATAGCCGCGCGGATATACTACAGGTTTTTATTATAAAAAAAAGTATCGCCGCTCGGCTATACTCATGATATTTTTTTGATAAAAAAAGCGTATAGAATGCACTTTCTGTGTTTGGAGTTTAGTTTGCCCCTCCGCTTTGTCTTGAAGGTGCCCACCACATATTTGATAGAATGCCTCAGCGAACTTTGTGTGTTGGCTACCGTGTGCAGGCGCATCGCACTTTAAAAAAAATAAAAAAAAAGCGTGGCCAAAACGACATCAGTTTTTACCATGCCTTAGAAAAAAGAAGAAGAAGGAAATCTGCTTCAATACAAAGAAGCCACTTACCCTCTTACTCCACGAAACCTGCAAGCAAAGCAAATAAATCCGTATACAATACAATAACATGAGTCCAAGCTAGCGATGGAGAGGATCTAATCATCTAATGATACATGCGTTGAACTTGAATTGATTCTTGCGTTGAATTATTGTCTTGCCTTGACACTTGAAGAGGCTATTTCTTAGTTGTTGTAGACCACAAGGTGAAAAACTCAATCACGCCCCTGCATTTTTTTTTTCCTTCCAGGTTTTTTTTTTCTCTCCTAGTTTTCTTCTCTTATGTTTTTTCTTTTATTTTTTTTATAATATTTTTATTTTTTATTTTTTTGTTTATATATATATATATATATATATATATGTATTTATATAATCAGTAGCAAACTCAAATAACTGCGAAGAGTGCGACTCGAGGTATGCATTTTGATTGGTTTGTTTAATTGATAATTTGTTATGCATTTTTATTATATATAGATTAATTAATATTAATTTTCATAAATTAATTGATGATTTGATATGAATTTTGGTAGACTAATTGTGTAATAGACAAAATTTTATATATATTAAATATTATCCCTCCGCTAAAAAAAAATCTTGAATCCATATTATTTAAATTATAAGGATATTTTTGGTTGTTAATGTTTTTAAAAAGCTTCCGTGCTTGGCAGATACAACGATGAAACTGGAGTCACCTACCGAAGAAACTATTCCAACTAACCCCTCATTGTTTATGTACTATTCCAAACACATCAATTTTGTCCCAGTTCTTCAAGTTCGATCAATGTTATCTCCATCCTTTTATCCCACACATCAATCTCATCCATGAAGTCAATTCTGTCCAATTTTCTGTCAAAACTATGGGCAATATCATAAAATCAACAAGAGTTGTGCGATCGTTGAAACACCACACAAACTTGAGGGTTGTTTAGCTTTTATTTATTATTGAACTTTCAAATTAGATTGTATAAGGATTCATTTAGAGCGTAGAATTAATGGAGTTCAGAGGGTAAGATTATGTTTTAGCTGAGAGCAACGTTCAGAAATTCTAGCATCGTGCTTGCAGCTTGTGAAATGCGAATTTATTTGATAGTTCTTGTGGGTCATGGGGGGAAAACATATTTAAGAAATTTCAAACACAACTAATCATGAATACAATTTTGGCTCAATAACAACTATGTAAACAAAAGGGAACTTGAGCAACTCAATACTGTAGTGGCCTTTCTTCAACCTGTTGATTTCTTATTTGCTCAGGTGTTCCTTGCTCTGGTGTTCCACGGTCTTCATCATTGCCTGCAAACTGATTCATCATAACTTCTCCAAATTTACCCAACATCTGTGGGTTCATTGGTGCTCCTTGTGGTGGTAGGCCATTAGGCATGTTGGCCCTACCGTTTTGTCCTAAAATGCACAAAAATATGTGTCACAATATCAAACATTACTGAGAAAAATGTGGAAAGAAACTTAACTGTAATGTGATAAGTTGAATGACATGCGCGGTCTAGTTAAAAATAACGTGTTACAAAAGCTATGCAAATACACATGCAATTTAATAGAGATTATAGGTTGTGTGCTGACCTGCATTGGTTGCTGCTATGGCAGCTGCTCTTCTCCTTTTACTTTGGCTCATAGCACAGACAAAGATCACCACAATAACCCAGAAAACAAAGAAAGCTGGAATTGCAATTCCAAGAATTAATGGTAGCTTGCTGCTTTTTTTCTTGCTGCTGCTACCAGAAGAAGGGCCTCCACTGTTATCAACTATTGTCTTACAGGACCCACCAAAGACACACAGATTAGGGTTGCCTGACGACCTTTTTCCCCCCAAAAAAAGCAAAAATTAAATAATTGAAAAAAAAAAAAAATCCAAATTTGAGAATACAAAGCAAATAATAAAAGAATAGAGAAAAATATTTAATATGCACCAAATTACAAAGGACGCAATTGTTCCCCCAAGAAAAGTCCCGGGTTCGAGTCCTAACATCCGTATAATGTGTGTAAGTTTAGTATGTTGTTGACTCTCTCAATAAGAAATGTCATATAAAAAAAACTGAGCTTATACTTACACTAACTTCAGCTTGTTATTGTTTGAAATTGTGGTTGGTATGGGTCCACTGAGTTTATTGTCTGCCAAATTCCTAATAGATGGACAAAATTTCTGGTTAATTATGCAGAAATTAATTAGATGGAATATCATATGCTAGGAGAAATTTTCTAGGAAAATCTCACAATTGTTTTAGATTAGGCAAGGTGCCAAGAAAATCAGGAATGGATCCACTCAAGCTGTTGTTGTGCAAGTCTCTGCATTTCAAAAAATAATTCAAAAGTGACATAATTAGATTTTTGTAACAAAAAAATAATAATAGGTTTTCTGCAATTTACAATTTATTTCTTTTCTTATGCAACTTACATTGTCTGAAGAGCATCCAAGGAGCTGAATTCTGGGAGTTGCCCAGAAAGACCAAAGCCACTCAGATAGCTGAAGGTTTCAAATGCATTACAAATTATAATAAATATATTTTATTAATATGAAAAAATAAGACAAAAAACTTTAAATTGAGCCAAAAAAGAGAGTAAATAATAAATAATTACAGTGCTGTGACGCGGGGTGTGTCGCCAGCAGAACAATTGACCCAATCCCATGTAAATGGGGACGGGAGGCATGGGTCACCAGTCCATTCCTGTAGTATGCTAAACTTATCTTGCAACGTAGCTAAACCTGCCACTGATAGATCAAAAGCAAAGCCACAAAGGAAAAATTATCATTATTTTTAATTTAATAACTAGAAAATGTCTGTCAATGGGGGTTTAACCCAATGAAAAAGGGCTTTGACTTGCAGACTAAAAGTTTCAAAGTCAAATTCCCATGATATCATAGTTGTGTATGTGAGATATAAAAAAAAAATTAAGGACTAGATTACCAACCATCTTTGCTATCAGTTCCATCCGTGATTGGACTGCTGACATAATAAACTTCCATGGCATTGATCAAAGGAGGAAGCGTCGAGTCCGAAGTAGCCACCAAAGAGAAGGAGGTGTTTGAAGAAGCACTTATGTTGGTAATGGACATCTCAACGACACTTCCATAGACTGGAACAATGGGGTCGAAGTGAGACTTGCCATCGATGTAGATCTCGAAGGATCGGGTTTGAGTCGAATCAAGTACGGTTACTTCGGAGAAGTACATGATGATGTAGATGGGAACTTCAACGGGTGGAAGATCAGTGACCAGAAGTATTGCTTCAGATGTTTTTGAGGTTGTTATTCCATACTGGAAAGCAGCTACAGGAGGCTGATCAGGCACAGATGTATCAATAGTTTGTGCATCAGTTGTGACTTTTACTAGTCCATTGCCAACCTCCACTGCATCCCAAATCCTATCAAAATCATCACTTGGATACCTGAAATATTTAATATAAGGAAATTAAAGTCAGCTTGAAATAAAAAAGAATTCAAGAATATTAGGTTAGTGATCGCACAATGTGGAGAGAAATTTGTGCACCACGCCTATTCTTAAGCTTGAGTTAAGTTGACGTAAAGTTTGGCCAAGTCAATTGAGAATTGGATTGAGGGATTGAATATAGCATTTAAGTACCATGTTTACTAAAATCGCTTTTGTTAGAAGCACGTTGAAATTTTTATTAAAATACAAGTAGTTTATTATTTTAAAAAAAAAGCATTTATAAAAATTTCCTAAAAAAGCACCTACTAAGTACAGTATGTGCTTTTCTAGAGGGCAATAAAAAGTGCTATAATAACTCATAAGGACCTTTAGTTTTTATACCCCGCACAACCAAAAGTAGTTCAGCTCATCTGAAAAACGCTTTTAACCCTTATAACATTTCACTCTTTATCTAGGCAAAACAAAAAGAGGGAAAAAGAAACGTCCCACTTTGGTATTACACTCTTTCTAAGAAGGCAAAGAGAAAGTAGGTGAGTAGCATAGCATATATATACCTTATAGCTTCAGTTGCACCATAAGCAACCCTTCTTGTCAGAAGCATGGCATATTCCGAATCGACATGATTGTACATTTCCGAGGCCAAGCCCCGGATCTCGATCGCGGATATGAACGGAAGCTGGTTGGGCTGCGTCTGGGCAAGACAAAGCTCTATAGAATCACCTTTCGTGATATATATAACTTCATCATACACAACACCATCAGCTGAAGTTTGAATGGTGTCCCAATAGTTTCCATCCAATTGAAGATCAAAGCTAGGAGGAGCTGACTTTTTGTCATAGTTTCCATAATAAAAACTTGCACGCACAAGAAATTGAGAGCCCTTTTCTGCTTTGATGGAGTAACAGTTTTTTTTCCTAGTTGAAAACACCCTCAAGGTGCCCATTACATGAGACACTCCATTGGTGGTTTGCACCACTTGGGACTTGCCATTTTGAACAAAGTCGTCGTCTCCTACCCATTTTATTGAATTTTCATCTGTGTAGGAATCCGATGACCCACAATCGATGCTAACAACTGCAAATGCAGCAAGGAAATAGAAATTAGTTTGGATATAATGCATGCATTCACGTAAGAATGATAATTAAGCACAAAAAAGTTGGGTTATTGTTAGCCCTATTACTGATTACATCTCTCTCAAGAAATCTATAGGAGATAAGATAAGGGCGCATGATAAATGAAAATTATTGTAATGTCATTTGTAGTATACTTATTAATCACATATCTTGCAATGGTTACGAGAGATGTGATCTGATCGTATATAAGTATAGTACAAATAACGTAATTAGTAAATGCGTTACTCACGATTAGCGGATACAGATAGAAGAGCCAAAGCAATGAGGAGCAACAACAGTACTATGGAGCTAGCCATGGTGAGATTGAGGAGCAATATGGGAAGAGGCACATATATATGATATAAATACTTGGGAATGAAGATGAACCTCAGTGATAATGGGTTGGGTTCTGACCCTCACATTAAGGGCTTTGACTTATGGAGCTCTTCGTGGCCAATAATGCCACGTGGCGTGTTTTAAGGAGTTGGGTCGGCTGGAAATTTCCACTCCATTGGTGGAGATCAGGTGAGTTCGAGCTCACATGAGACCAAAAAAGTATTAAAGCTACACCGAATAGAATTGCAGAGTGCTTCATTTTTCGGCTAAGGTTTTCTCTTGACGGAGCACTAATTGATTTGAGAGTATAGGTGAAGCTCCTCGGCTAAAACACACCAGATCCTACCCGTATTGACTTTGACTTTCGTTACAGCTCTCCACTCATTTGATTCTAGGGATCCTCATGCAAGAGTAGAAACAAAGAAGTAGTCAATGTCAACGGCTGCTGGTGATTTTCTGGCAAAGGAAAGGAGTTGACTTGATGAAGAGCTAAGCAAGTTGAAGACTAAAGACCCAGCTAAGATAGCGACGACATTTCCTATGGAGATCAGTTCTGAAAACAAATTTAAACTCATATACAAAAACTGAAAACACCAATTTAACATTTTCATTTTCTACCCACTCAATGTCTGATTGCTTTCTTTCTTTCTTTTTTTGTTGGTATGGTTTTTATTTTTATTTTTTCAATTTTTTGTATCCACCACATTATTTTTTTTTGCTATATTAATATATATTAATTTTATTATAAAACCATCATATTATTATTCAATTTCATATTTATTTTAAACTAAAGATAATATAATTTTTTTTATCTAGGTTTTTCTAAAATTAGAATTTTATCACTATTTTAATGATATTATTATTATTCTTAAATGATACATTTTTCATTGTTTGTAATAATTTAGCCTTTAAAATATCAGAATTAAAAAAAAAACTTTTTAGGACAGAAATTAGCAAAAAAATATACTTGGAAAATAACTCACATATTATTATCCTCAAATTGTCATACCAGACACGTGTTCACTATTTTTATTTTTTGAATATGTTTTCCAATTAATCTACTAGATGCATTTTCGAATCCTAAAAAATGCAAATTTGTTTTCTCGTTTTCATTCTCAGAAAACATTCTCCGAAAACGTTACCAAACGAGCCCTTAATTTTTCATCTGATCTAAACTATAGGGAAGGGGATTCAAACTCAGGTAAAGAGTAGGAATATATTTGTTTTAACAAACTTGACTAAACCCATGTCTATATTTTTCATTTTGTTTTATGGCATACTAATCACATTATAAAAATAAAAAAAAAGTAATTTTTATTGTTCATAGCCAAAATTTAGTCCATAAATTCATTAATGTCAGTTTTTACAAAAACATTCAAATATAATCAAAATCATACTTAAATAGACACAAAAACCCTCAAAAATAAAAATTAAATAAACCTATAAATATTGTGCAATTCCACCATGACAACCCACCAAGTTGCATCAACGACGAAAGAACAAAAAGAAGAATATTGGAGGATCTTCCGATGGCATTAGCAATAAAGAACATCTAATATGTCGCAGATGCAAAAGCATCACCACTTGCTGAAGCCCAAGAGTATCCATACCAATCCCTGAATGCTGAATGAATTTAGAATAAATAAATTACATTCTGATTTTTTCAGTTCGAGTTTTGACCAACAAAGACCATATTTTCCTGGTGCGAAACTAATCCTTATTGTCTCAAATAAGGCCAACACAAGCACACATGTCTACATATTACATGAGATACTAGGTAATTACACTCTGCTCTAACTATAAGCTCAGTTCAAAAGAAATACTTCACTGGCATATCTTCAAGCACCGTCAACCATACTAAGACGAACAGTACATTCATGGTTGCCAAGGGTACAGCCATGTCAAAGTTTCAAATTAACTTCGCGATGTTTCTTTTATCAATGGCAACAAAGCCGGATCTACATCATCTTTAGACAATAAATCAACAATCAATTCCATAGTTGATGCATCCGCAGAGAAACCCCCCTCCACCATTTGTTGAATAAAAACCATAGCCCTTGATGTCTCATTACTATTGATAAACCCTCGGATAATTGTATTATAGGTGCAACCATCTGGAGAACATCCATTCTCTTCCATTTCTCCAACCAACTTTTCCGCTTCACTAATTAGGCCTACATTACAAAACCCACTGATCATTATATTATATGTCCTGACATTAGGTTGATGTCCTTTTGATGATAAACCATAGAAAATGTCCAGTGCAGATTCAATTTTTCCAGCTATGCATGAACCTTCAATAAGAATATTGTAAATCACAATGTTAATATCCAACTTCTTTCCTTCCATCACTCTAAAAAGTTTCATCGCCATAGGAAGTTGTTGGGTTTTACAGAGGCCATGCAGTAAAACTGCATAAGTTTGAACATCAGGAAGATGGCCACAACCTTGCATTTGAGAGAACAACTTTTGTGCATCACGTATTCTCCCCACTTTGCAGAAACCATCCATAAGAGTGGTATAAGTGATCGTATCAGGAACCATTCCCTTACGAGACATTTCCCGAAAAAGCATCATGGCATCATCAATGTTTTTACACTTACAATATCCGTTTATCAATATGCTATAACTACGATCATTAGTCATGGAGTCCTTGCAAAGCATTAGTTCAAAAACCTTTTTCGCCTTGTCCATTTCTCCTCGTAAACAGTAACCATCCATAAGTGAATTGTACGTAACTGTATTAGGTTCAATATCTCTTTCAATCATCATTTCGACCACAGTTTGCGCTTCCTCAGCCATCCCCTCCTTACAAAGTGCGTCTACCAAGATATTGAAGGTGTGCACATCTGGAGAGATATTTCTACACACCATTTCATTCAACAACCTTGTAGCTGCTTTCCACTTGCCTAATCTGCAAACCCCATGAATCAAGGATGTATAGGTGATGACATTTGGGGAAATACCGTTGCTCATCATTTCAGAGAAGAGGTTCAATGCATCCACAGTTAGTGTATCCTTACAAAGACTGTCTATGATCGTGTTATAGATAACTAGGTCAGGGTTGCAAGGTCCTTCCTCCATCTTCCTCAGCAATTGGATAGCTGCACTGTTGTTACCCATTCTACAGAAACCCTTTATTAGTGTGCCGAAAGTAACCATATTAGGAAGATGGCCACAACCTTGCATTTGAGATAACAACTTCTGTGCATCATGTATTCTCCCTAGTTTGCAGAAACCATGTATAAGAGTGGTATATGTAACGGTATCAGAAACCAATCCTCTACGAGACATTTCCAAGAAAATCATCATGGCCTCATCCATCATTTTACGTTTACAATATCCATTTATCAATGTGGTATAACTACGAACATCAGTCATGGAGTCCTTGCAAAGCATTAGTTCAAAAACCTTTTTCGCCTTGTCCATTTCTCCTCGTAAACAGTAACCATCCATAAGTGAATTGTACGTAACTATATTAGGTTCAATATCTCTTTCAATCATCATTTCGACCACAGTTTGCGCTTCCTCAGCCATCCCCTCCTTACAAAGTGTGTCTACCAAGATACTGAAGGTGTGCACATCTGGAGAGATATTTCTACTCACCATTTCATTCAACAACCTTGTAGCTGCTTTCCACTTGCCTAATCTGCAAACCCCATGAATCAAGGATGTATAGGTGATGACATTTGGGGAAATACCGTTGCTCATCATTTCAGAGAAGAGGTTCAATGCATCCACAGTTAGTGTATCCTTACAAAGACTGTCTATGATCGTGTTATAGATAACTACGTTAGGGTTGCAAGCTCCTTCCTCCATCTTCCTCAGCAATTGGATAGCTGCACTGTTGTTACCCATTCTACAGAAACCCTTTATTAGTGTGCCGAAAGTAACCACACTAGGCTTACAATTACCTGTCTTCATCATTTTGTTGAAAATTTCTGCAGCCTCAGCCACTCTATTCTCGGTAAGAGAGCCGTTCATTAGAGTGTTGAACGTACAGACACTTGGTTCAAACCCAGATTTAAAGAGTTGTCCCAAGACAGAAAAACTAAACCCCATTTGGTTGAGATGACAATAGCAATTAATGACAATAGTTAGAGTACAAACACTAGGTCTAACTCCCGACACAGCCATTTGGTTATACATAGAGATGACGGCCGAATGATGTTTCAATTTCGCAACTTGTCCCAAGATTTGATTGAAACGGAAAACCGAAGGCAAAGGACGCTTGTGAAGCATTTCATCGAACACATTGAAAGCATGCTCAAGATTTGTGACTTTGGTTGGGTCTCTCACACCAAACTGCTTTGGCTGGGTGTTTCTAGATTTATTTGGCTTCGAATTTGAGGGTTGAGAATGAAACAAAGCTGAGTAATCGTTGAAGAGAACAACAACAGTAGAGTGGAGAGAAGGCATACCTTTGCTGCCATTAGAAGATGCAGTTGCCGTCATCATCTTCCGCATCTCAGAAACTCAGCCGATACTCAAAACTTGAATGAAAGTGGGAAGGAAGGAAGCTCTCAAACTTCGAACGGGTTTCCTTGAAAACGCTCAAGTCCCTCAACCATCACTTCCACGCTCTTTATTTCAGTTCCGAATCAGTTCCGAATTTAGGTTTAGCTAGTTTTTTAGAATTGCATAATTGGGCTTTTACTGTTTTAGGCCTGATTTGCATACTCTAAATCTAAAGAATATGTGGGCCTGGTTCAAAAGTCAGCCCAACAGTTCATATTATGCGATTGCATTCAAGACTTGTGTTCTTAACTTTTAGACTAAGGCTTAGTTTGGGGTTGCTTAACTTTTAAAAGAAGCAACTTATTTTTTAAGTTTTGAATGAAAAAGTGTTTGGTAAATCAAGATAAGGCTGCTTTTTTTCAAAATTGTTGTGACTCACAGCAGATTTCAGAAGCAGCTCAAGAGGTGCTTCTCAAAACTGCTGCGGATGGAAGCATGCGGAGCAATTAATGAAACTTTCAAAATACCTATAATACCCCCATTTATTTTAGCAAATGACATCCGTTATCCTCACTTTCTATTCTACGGCCACAACCTCCCCGGATCCAAAATGGTTTCGTCTCCCCTCTGCACACAACACACGCTTCTTCTTCCTTCTTCTCACTGCATTTTGGGCCAGTTATTGCGAGCCATAATAGACGCTGCAATTTCACCAGCAATCAGTCTGAATTAAATTGAATTCATGTGTTATTTCGTAAATTTCATTCAATTGAATAAAAATAGGGTAAAAAACCCTAAGATTGGTATTTGGGCAGTGGGTATGGCTTGGTGGATCTGAGCAGTGGGTAAGGCTTGGAGGATTTGGGCGGCGTGGGGGATCAAGTAGAGAGACGGTGGAGGCTTGGGGGGAGAAAGAGCGAGAGAGAGGTGGTGGTTGGGTGGGGTTTGTTCTGTGGGGCTGGCGTGGGGGAAGGGGTTGGGTATGGGGATATGGGATTGGGTCGGGTCGGGTGGGGTTGTTGGAGGGGTCTGGAGATTGTTTGCGGCGGGGGGATTGGTTCCTAACAGGGAAGGAGAGGAGGGAAGGGGTGAGAGTCTGGTGGTGATGGGGAAAGGGCTGCGAAGAGAAGAAGATGGGAGTTGAGAGTTTTTTTGATTTTTTGGGTAGAGACTTTTATTTGTTTTTAGACTATTTTAAATTTTTTAATATTATTTCTCTCATTTTCAATTTATTATTAAAAAAAATTATTAACATTTAATTGCTCATTTTCAACTAATTTTTTATATCTTATTGTTTTTTTTGGGTCATTATACATACTCAAAGTGCTTTTGTATAAAAGTTTACCAAACACCTTGATTACTCACAGCACTTTTTCAAATATAGTTTACCAAATGCCTAACTGATTTTTTTCACAGCTGATTATTTTTGCAGCACAGCAGAAACAGTTTTTTTTTAAAAGCACAGCAATACCAAACTAGCCCTAAAGGTCTGGGATTGTCTTAATAAACAAAGAGTTTTGTTAATTCCACCCTAAATAAATGAATTCAAATCCCACAACGAAAGAGTGGGTGAGAAAATAAGATAGGTGGGTGAAAATAACAGCACTCTAAATAAATCACAAAACACAATTTTTCTTGGGTGCTTAATTCCATGCTAAAATCCAGGCATTTTGCACAGCTATAAGACAAGAGTTGAAAAAGAAACGTGAGAATGAGATCATATCCTGGCAATTGGCATATATATGTAGATTTTCATGTCTTATTCAAATCTCCTTTTGTTTTTGTTTTTCTGCTTTCGCCAATTGTGTATTGCCGCGTCCCTCCCCTCCCTAGATATTTTATGTTATTAGTTTTTGCGGTTTTTGTTTTGTGTGTGTGTGACTTTGGTGGGTTTAAGAAAGTTAAGCAAATAGACGGCAGGTTTACATTCACCAACTAAAAGAAGCACCTCCACTGCTGGACCCTCGGTGGCCTTCGTATAATACTATTTCAAGGCCCACTTGCCAATTGCCCCCACAAAGACTTTCTTTCCCTTTTTTTTTTTAATAAATAAACAATCTTTATTTCTTTTGTATTCACATTGAAAGCATTGACTAATGTGAGACGATGGCTTGTAAGTTTTCAAAAGTCAGAAATTATTTACGTGTTCATAAACGATAATGGATTGTACATAACACACATCTTAAGAGCAAACTCAAAAGTGTTAAGCTTAAACTCCTAAATACAAGCAAATCACACATTTTCTCGTTGAGAGCATAAAACACCTAAATTTATATAATACATGCTTGCATTATTACATACCTTCTCCCATTTTAGATAGAATAAGAGTAATTTCGTTTGGAATGAATCGAGAAAGTTGTAATTTAACTAATAAAAATAAAAATGGAAGGCTTAAATTGAATGTACAACAAACTTTTTTTGGTTATATTGGAGTTTGGACTGGGGTGTCATAGGGCGAGGAAGCCACCACCAGTGTGGTGGGAACCCATTAGGAAATTTACAACATTTTGACATCAAGTAGGATGGCATTGGCAAATGCAACTGGGGTACTTCACAATTGGTGACCATATTTCTTTGGTTTTTCCCCCCTAAAATAGGGTCACTAGTTTTTAAAAAATAAATAGAAATTAATGACGTCAATTTCCATTTCTTGTTAGATCTACTTTATGGTATGATTATTTTAAAAAGTCGAGCACTTCTCGTCCATAATTAGACGTTAGGTATACACCTACATGTGTATACATAGCTTCTCTGACGGATTCATATTATTTTAGGAGTGCTATTTGAAAAGTGTAAATGACTCTAATTTATAAGGAGAAGTCGTACTCAGACATAAATAATCGACCACACTGCGTGACCAACTAACTTAATTTATATCTGCCACGTTGTGTTTTATTTTATTTATTTAATGTTTTATTCTAATTCAAAAAGAGTTTATTGAATTTATGATATAAAGTTTTTTTTTTATGCGGCTGGGATATAAAGTTGTTAAAAACTTTTCTTTGTGTGTTTTTAAAATAAAAGAAAAACAGTCGTTGAGTAAATATCCGTCTGTTATGAAATTATGACATATATTATTTTTCTTCTATTTTTTCGGACAGATATTTTTCTTTTCAGTTGCATTGCATCTTCTCTTGTCATTTTTATCCCTGGAATTTTCTTTCTCATCAAGGAGATAGATTGTATCACTCTAGTCTCTCTCCGCCAAAACAAAGTCAGCCCTCAGAAACACGGCTGGTTTGTAATTTATTTTATTAGCACTCATTTCGCCACAAATTTGACTCCGTTTCTAATTTGATTGGCATAGTTTTCGTTAATTTAATGCATAAAAGAATCTTTGAACCTGTCAGTATCCATCTAAGGTTGTCATCTAGTTCAAACCAGCTTGTGTTTTGCCAGATTTGCACACTATAACTGTTTTCCTCTATTTCGCATAATAGAGAAAAAACTGTTCTTGAACTCTGATAAAAGGGTTCATCAGATTTGTTTTTGCTTTGAGCTCAGGAATTGCACATCGCTCACTTGATCTTAAAGGTGACATCTTTTCACTTCCTCAGTCAATTCTCTTCCTGGGTTTTCATTTAATTGCTGGTTTTTTATTAGTCGAATCCCTATATTTCTTTTCCTGTATAAGAACCCAGATTATTTTGGTCCCAAATAAGCTCAAGCAAACCTAATCTCTTGGTTCCTCAGTAAATTTCCCAACTTTTTGATGATGGGTTATAGGAAATTTGATCTGTTCATCTGGGTTTTATCAGTCTTGTGTTTGGGATGGTTGTGTAGTGGATTTAATCCTGCAGACATTTACCTTATAGACTGTGGATCGCCTGCCAATACTTCAGTGGGTGACCGTGTCTATGTAGCAGATAATTTGGCTTCAAAATTTCTTTCAACCCCAAAAGATGTTGTTGCCAATATTTCTTTGAAATCAATCACTTCCTTTGATGATTCGCCGCTGTATCAAACGGCAAGAATCTTTACTGAATCCTCAAAGTACACCTTTTCCATAAGCCAGAGTGGGAGACACTGGATCCGCCTTTACTTCTATCCATTTATTTTTGGTGGTTACGATTTGAGCAAAGCGAAGTTCTCTGTTTCCACCCAAAACCATGTTCTCCTTGGTGATTTCAGTGTTCAAAACGCTTCTGTTGTCAAAGAATTTTCAGTAAATGTAACTTCAGATAGCCTTGTTATTACCTTCACCCCTTCCAACAATTCATTTGCATTCTTAAATGCCATAGAAGTTGTTTCAGTCCCCGACCAACTGATCACTGATGATGGCAACACTGGGTCAGGGAAATTCCAGGGTTTGACGACTCAGGCTTTGGAGACATCTTGGAGGGTGAATATGGGTGGACCAACAGTGTCCTTTGAGAATGATACCCTGTGGAGAACTTGGGTTCCTGATCAAAGTTTTCTAGTAAATGCGAACCTTGCCAAAGATGTCTCAAATATTGCAGCTGTTAACTATGATGTGGGTTCGGCATTGGCAACCGAGGATATTGCTCCACAAACTGTCTATGGAACCCTCACTGAGATGAAATCCGCGGGTGATCCCAACAGCAATTTCAATGTGACCTGGGAGTTCACAGTGGATCAAGGATTTCAGTACCTTGTTCGGTTTCACTTTTGTGATGTAGTAAGTAAATCTCTCAATCAGCTGTACTTCAATGTATATCTTGACTCTTGGATTGTTGCTCGAGATCTTGATCTGAGTACCGTAGCAATGAATAAGTTGGCTGTGCCATATTATATGGATTATGTCACAACATCTGCTGTCAGCAATAAGCTTAGTATTAGTATTGGCCCTTCCTCTGTAAATAATGCTTATCCCAATGCCATTCTAAATGGGCTTGAGATTATGAAATTGAACAATTCAGCAGGCAGCCTCAGTGGAGCAAACTCTCTAGTTCCTTCTTCAAATTCAAGTTCAAAAGGTAACGTCGGAGTAATAGTGGGTGCCAGCGTTGGGTCATTTATTGCAGTGGTATTGGCCGCGATTCTCTTTGTTCTTTGCAGAAGAAGTAAAAGACTGGCAGACCAGGGCCATTCTAAGACATGGCTTCCCTTTTCCATTAATGGAACCAATTCTCACACCATGGGAAGTAAATACTCATATGGAACAACTGCTAGTGCTGCTTCTAACTATAGCTATCGTTTTCCTTTTGGGGTTGTACAAGAGGCTACAAATAACTTTGATGAGAGTTGGGTTATTGGAATTGGTGGTTTTGGGAAGGTATACAAGGGAGTCTTAAATGATGGAACTAAAGTGGCTGTCAAGAGGGGAAATCCACGGTCTCAACAGGGACTTGCAGAGTTCAGGACTGAAATTGAGATGCTATCTCAATTCCGTCACCGACATCTTGTCTCATTGATTGGGTATTGTGATGACAAGAGCGAGATGATTCTGATATATGAATATATGGAGAACGGAACCCTGAAGAGTCATCTCTATGGCTCTGGTCACCCCAGCTTAAGTTGGAAGCAAAGGCTTGAAGTATGCATTGGATCAGCTAGAGGACTTCACTACCTTCACACTGGCTACGCAAAAGCAGTTATTCATCGTGATGTTAAATCTGCAAATATCTTGCTTGATGAAAACCTCATGGCCAAGGTTGCTGATTTTGGGCTTTCCAAGACGGGGCCTGAAATCGATCAAACCCATGTCAGTACAGCAGTGAAAGGGAGTTTTGGATACCTTGATCCTGAATATTTTAGAAGGCAACAACTGACAGAGAAATCAGATGTGTATTCATTTGGGGTGGTTTTGTTTGAGGTCCTTTGTGCAAGACCTGTTATAGATCCGTCCCTTCCAAGGGAAATGGTGAACTTGGCTGAATGGGCAATGAAATGGCAGAAGAAGGGGCAGTTGGAGCAAATAATAGATTCTACCCTCGCAGGAAAAATCAGACCAGATTCTCTCAGGAAATTTGGAGAAACCGCTGAGAAATGCTTGGCTGACTATGGTGTTGACAGGCCCTCCATGGGAGATGTGTTGTGGAATCTAGAGTATGCCCTTCAACTTCAAGAGGCAGAAATTCCAGGTGATGCTGAAGAAAATAGTACCAATATGATTGGCGAGCTATCCCCGCAAGTCAACAACTTCAATAATGTTGACGCAAATGATTCTGCTGCACAGTTTGAAGTCTCAAGTGTGGATGATCTTTCAGGTGTTTCTATGAGTAGAGTATTCTCACAGCTGGTGAAGTCTGAGGGTAGGTGATTTTTCTGAGAGTGTATTCTATGAGTTTTAGCTCCTCTTTTGGTAACACTTCTTTTGTGGAGTTTCCTGATGAAACTTGATGAAGCATTCTGAGTTCTCCTTTTGTACAGAAGGGGTGGTGGTTTGAGTGTGTTTTTTATATTCATAAGGATTTTATGTAACGTGTTTATTTCTTATTGATATTCCACACCATATGAAGCAAAAGTTCTGGGGTGGGATGGTTTTTGTACGCTCTCCTTCTCACAGCTATCTATCACGAGGCATTCGTATGATGAGGTGATTGTGAGAAGAAGGCGTATACGTGTCCCACTCAAGACTTTCTCCATATGAAAGCTGGTAAAAGGTTTATTTAATTTTTACTACTGTGTTGGTATTTTAGTGTCACGAGTGATTTGCACAGGATGTTTGGTTGATAAGTGGAGAAAGGAAAATGGAATACCAGAACCAACGACAAAATGGAAACTAAAATAAAGTAAGAGAGAGTAGCTTCAATTTTTCTAGCCGAAATGGTCAAAATTGTCCATTTGTTTGAACGAAGGAATTGAAAATTGCATTGAATTCTTAAAGAGTAATGCTATTTAGACACACAACATTCACCACCTTAGCTGACCACCTTATATGGCAACTGATGTATCATGCCAAGTCAATTAATGAATGTCGCCATGTCAATTAAAAAACAAATTAAAAAACCCTAGCTTTCCTAGTAATTGTTGTAATTATAATTGTATTTTCCTATTGAATAATTTTTTAAAATAATTTGTGGACCAAATTGCCCCTCCAAAACTAATAGAAGTTTAAAAAATTTGATGGAAATTGAGGATTGTCTCTGAATTGCTTCAAATTGAAATCATATGGACAAAATTGACAAAATTGAAACGACAAAGACCAAAGTGATAAAAGTGGCAAACTACAGAGTCCAAAAGGGACTTTTTGCCTATATTAATTGGCAAATGGCAAATTCCATGAAAATAGCTTTCCAAGTTCTTCATTGGAGGCAATTTTACAAAGGAAGAGGAGTGTCAACATTGGGCTGCAACACTGACTCTATTAACAAGCATGAGCAATTTTTGATATTCTAATAATTATATTCATAGAATTTCTATGTATTGGTAAAATAAGTGACCAATTATCACAAAACTTCTTGATTCAAAACCGAGTCTGCAAGAGATACTGGGTAATTACACTCTGCTCTAACTATAAGCTCAGTTCAAAAGAAATACTTCCCGGCATATCTTCAAGCACCGTCAACCATACTAAGACGAGCAGTACATTCATGGTTGCCAAGGGTACAGTCATGTCAAAGTTCCAAATTAGCTTCGCGATGTTTCTTTTATCAATGGCAACAAAGCCGGATCTACATCATCTTTAGACAACAAATCAACAATCAATTCCATAGTTGATGCATCCGCAGAGAAACCCCTCTCCACCATTTGTTGAATAAAAACCATTGCCCTCGATGTCTCGTTACTATTGATGAGCCCTCGGATAATTGTATAATAGGTGCAATCATCTGGAGAACATCCATTCTCTTCCATTTCTCCAACCAACTTTTCCGCTTCACTAATAAGGCCTCCATTACAAAGTCCACTGATCATTGTAGTATATATCCTGACATCAAGTTGAAGTCCTTTTGATGATAAATCATAAAAAAGGTTTTTTGCAGATTCAATTTTTCCAGCTATGCACAAACCTTTAATAAGAATATTGTAAATCACAATATTAATATCCAACTTCTTTCCTTCCATCACTCTAAAAAGTTCCATCGCCATAGGAAGTTGTTGGGTTTTACAGAGGCCATGCAGTAAAACTGCATAAGTTTCAACATCAGGAAGATGGCCATAACCTTGCATTTGAGAGAACAACTTTTGTGCATCACGTATTCTCCCCACTTTGCAGAAACCACCCACAAGAGTGGTATAAGTGATGGTATGAGGAACCATTCCCTTACGAGACATTTCCCGAAAAAGCATCATGGCATCATCAACGTTTTTACACTTACAATATCCGTTTATCAATATGCTATAACTACGAACATCAGTCATGGAGTCCTTGCAAAGCATTAGTTCAAAAACCTTTTTCGCCTTGTCCATTTCTCCTCATAAACAGTAACCAAAGTGAATTGTATGTAAACGCATTAGGTTCAATATCTCTTTCAATCATCATTTCGACCACAGTTTGCGCTTCCTCAGCCATCCCCTCCTTACAAAGTGTGTCTACCAAGATACTGTAGGTGTGCAAATCTGGAAAGATACTTTCAGTTCAATTAAGCAGTATGCCGATCATTCTGATTACCTCTATTTTGGGGTGGTTGACCCCTTTTATAGGCCTTGGGAGATGTGCACTCTTTGTAGTTTTTCGATGTGGGACTGTGGACGTCGATTCTGAGCATGCCACGTGTCCAAAAGGTGGGCGTTGCCCTAATGGAGCGATCGGTAGGCCGGGTGCCGAAGGCTACCCTGATCATGCTCGATCTCCTCCACGTGTCCTGTCTTTATTGGCTGTTCATTTTGGGTATAAATAGGAGTCCCCTAAGCCTTTATCCGAGGACATTCGGGTGAGGGCTTGATTTGTTTTCTTTTGGCAGTCCCCTGGTAGCCCTACCGTTCGGTAGTCTGCCAGGGAGCTAAGGAGTCGCCGTTGAGTGGGCTACCGTTCGGTAGTTCGCCAGGAGGAGGCGCTTGGCCCTTTTCTCCTTGTTTGTTCATTCGGAAGTCTTGCCAGAGAGCTCATGAGTCGCCGCTGAGTGGGCTACCGTTCGGTAGTTCCTGGAGTTCAGAACGGAGCCCGACTCGGACTTACCGATAGGTTCTTGACTTGGGCAAATTTTGATTATTTCCTCGCGCCCCGAGTCATGCGAGGGATTTGATGGGACAGAGTGACGCCTCGTCTTATGAGATCCGCGTGCTGTCAGAACCCCCATTCGTTGTGTGACGCGTGGCATGCCAAATCGCGCAGAGCAGAGTCATTAATGCGTCGTTCCGTGTCTCGAGGTGTACCATCACAACTCCTGCCTTATAAATAGGAGTGACCTCTGAGGTAGAAGTCACTTTGCATTTGTGAGAGATGCGGAAGCTCTGTCTAGGCGATTTCCGGCGAGAACTAACGGCAATCAAGGCGATTTCTGACGCAGTCAATCGGTACCAGAGGCGATTTTCGGCGTGAGCGATCTGTAGTCGAACCTGTCCTTCCTTCCACAGCTCTAGCCAAGGTACCGTTCGGCATCCCTTTAAAGTTTTCTTTTACTTCGCGTACGTCCTTCCTTGGTTTTGAACTAGACTAGAACTTCATGCAAGTGGGGTGTAGTTCGGTAGTCTGGTTACCATAGGTAGAGACGTAGGCATCGGTAAGCTAGTCCCTTTGCATGGCCCTTAGTTTCCCTCCCTTGTTTTTGTAGATGTCTGATAGCGAGTCTGGATTCGAGAGTGAGCCCTACGCATTCGAGGGGGAGTCTCCAGATAGGCAAAGGGAGACTGAGAGTGAGGAGTTGAGTGGGGATACCGTGGAAGATGGAGATTCTGACATTGAGATCGTCGGTGAGAGGGTTCATTCGGTACTAACCCACGGCATCGGTAAAGTGTTGATGACCAGCCAGCCTCAACCGTTGGCCGTGGTGTACCGAGATGGCTCCCATATTGGTCTAAGCCCGCCGTCTGAGCCCCAGGTGGAGGAGTTCCAGGTTTTGGATCGGCAAGTCTCTTACCGTTCGGAAGCGTCCCCTTCGTGTCGACCAGAACCCTCCACCTCCGAACGCGAGGGAGCTGCTACCGGATCATCTTCCCAGCTGAAGGTGACGATAGTTAACCGGGGGAGACCCAGGGTGCCTATGGGGGTGCCGAAGGAGGATCTCTTCGGCGTAGACTATTTAGATCCCAATAAAGTGACCAAACAGGAGATAGCTAGGATCCGCTGTGAGTACGGTATCCCCGATTCGGTAGGGATGCGGATCCCAGGTCCTACCGAATCCCTCAGCAAGCCGAAGGACGGTGAGGTTGCTTTTTTCACGCCTGTCCTCCAGCATGGCGTGAGACTGTCGTTGCAGTATGCCTTTCAGAGGATTCTCGCCCAGATCGGGTACGCTCCTGGTCAGTATAACCCCAACTTTTGGGTGGCTCTGATGGGGGTGATTACCGCTTTCGGGCTTGGCGAGGAGGGGGAGCCTTCTAATGAGCAGTTCTCTTACCTATACAGCATAACCAAATCTAAGAAGACTGATCATGGAGGTTGGGTCCAGGCGAATTGCCTCAAGGCTTCCGAACGTGGGCACTTTATTAGTTATGTGCCGACGTCCCAGAAGACTTGGAGGAATTGGCGGGTGCTGCTTTCGGGCGATTGGGAATCGCCGTCTGGGACGCCCGTCCGCTTTCATATCCCCAAGACCTTCCAGTTAACCGGTAGGTTGTCTCCCTACCGTTCGGTAGGTTAGCTAATTTTTATTTTCGGCAGTTCTAACGGTTCCTTTTCCTTTTGCAGGCAAGCTGAAACAATCGGTTCCGAGCCGATCAGAGATCCAGCAGATCGATCGAGTGAGGCTTAGGGTTCCTGCTGCCGAGAGGGTGTATCCCGAGTTTTTCTTCACCAAGAACCTCGTCAGAGCTCGACTTGTCAGCCCTACCGAGAGTAAGTATACTTATTTTCTGTTTTGATTTAGCGCTCTGTCCTCGTCTTACCGGTGCTTCATTTTTCGCAGTGACTAACGCTAGGCAATCTGCCGAGGCCAAAAAGATGGCCAAGTCTACCAAACGGCGCCTCGCGATGGGGCTGCAGGGGAAGAAGAGGAGTCGGCAGGGTGAGGCTGCCTCGGAGTCGTCGGCACCGGTGGTTGATCCGGACAACCAGACCCTTGCCGATCGGAAGAAGGCCATGGCTTCTGAGACACCTGCGACCCGATCGGCGCCCAAGGAAGGGCAGGGTGCAGAAGATGTCCCCTCCAAGGCTTCCGGGAAGCGGCTTCTGACCGTGGAATCGGAAGCCGAGATAATGCCGAAGCGTCGTCGGCAGTCTGAAACTCCGAGGGCGACGCTGGCTGTGGAGGAGGAAGGGGCCCTATCGAACCGGTTACCCTTGCCTGTCCTTCGAAGACGGTTCAGTTCGCGAACCATATGATCCTTGGTTCGCAGATGGAGCTGTCCGAGATAGACGAGCTCCCGAAGAAGCAGCTTCCGGATGAGGCGGGGCGCTCCTTCCGTCTTCAAGCTTCTGTAAGTATCTCGTTCTCTCCTTCTTCCCTGGTTTCCGTTCGTCTTATCACTTAACTGACTGACCGGTTCCTTTGCAGGCATCCATGGATATGTGGCTCTGCATGAAGAAGGCCATTGCCAATGCCGAGCACTCGAAGAAGCTGTATGAGGACGGCAAGGCTAAGGTTGCCGAGGCTGGCAAAGCGCTGCAGAGTCATGCCAACCTCCTGTTGGACTTAAAGGCTGCCGAACAGCAGGTCAAGGCTCTGGAGGCAAAAATGGCGGAAATGAGGGCGGCTCTGGATGAAGCGACGACGGCGGCGAGGGATGCCGAAGTGGCTAAGGAGGCCGTGCAGGTCGCTCTGGAAGAGTCGGAGCGGGCAAAGGCATCCGAGCTTGAGGCTGCCGTTCGGGAGGCGGTCAAGGCCTACCGTTCCTCTACAGAGTTTTCCAACCTACTGGATCGTGAGGTGGGTTCGGAGATGGCGGACCTTGTCTACCGCTTCAAACGGTATAATCCTGGCCGGAAGCTCAACCTCAACTTTATTGCCGATCCACCTCCCCTTCCCGAGGGAATCACTGAAGAAATGATAGAGGATTATGAAGGGGAGGATGCTCCAGTGGACGATGCAGATGCCGAAGACGGTCCAGCCGAGGTCGCTGATGTCCCTGCCGAAGCTGCCGAGGGTGATCAGCCTGCCGGTCGTGATACTGCTTAAGCTCGTTTTTAATATTCATTCTGTAATTTTATTCGCCGTAGGCGAAAGTTCTGAACACATTAATGCCGAGGGCATTTAACTTATATAATATTTTGTTTTTTATCGCTTGTGTTTTTATGTTTGAATTTTTATCCATGCTTGCTACTGCCGTAGGCTAATAACTGCGTAGGACAATCATTCTTGCTGTCAAGTGTTGTAGATATCGATAGGGACAAGGTCCCAATAGCATTTTCTCTATAGAGATGCCGTGGGCAAGTTCTGGATACCGATAGTTGAGTAGGGTGTAAGAGCGTAGCCTTTGATTGTCGTGGCTCACGTTAATGAGCCATGCCGAAACAATTTATTTGAATAATTACCGATAGGCCTTTACGATCTGGATAATCTCGTTTTATATATATAAGTGCCGTAGGCAAACAAATACAAATTCCGCCCTGCCGTTGGCTAGGGGGCTTACTTAAAATAACTCTTGAGATGTTCCACATTCCATGGGTGACCGAGGGTCTTCCCGTCCGTGCCTTGGAGCCTGTAGGTGCTGGATCTAAGGATGCCAATGACTTCATAGGGCCCTTCCTAGGAAGGTCCGAGGGTTCCCTCCGTTGGGTTTTTGGTTGCAAGCGAGACCTTGCGCATAACCCAGTCTCCGATTCTGAAGGAGCGGGGTCTGACCCTCGAGTCATAGTACCGAGAGACTCGCTGCTTGTACGCCTCGTTCCGAAGGTTAGCTACCTTTCGACATTCTTCGATTAAGTCTAGGCTCAATGAAAGTGCGGTTTCATTCTGCCTTGGCTCAAAAACTTCCGTTCGGTACGATGATTCGCCAATTTCGACCGGGATGACGGCTTTTGAACCGAATGCAAGGCTTAAGGGTGTCTCCCCAGTGGAGGTTCGGTAGGACGTCCGGATGGCCCATGTTCGGTTCATTTTTACACATGATTTTTCATGTTATTCCCCTTTTATTTTGAGTTAGTTTTTGACATTTTATAGCTTTTTACTTCCTTTTTGTGTTTTCTTAGATTTTACCTTGGTTAGATTGAAAATGAGCTAAAAGTGCACTACTTGTTATAATTTCTGTTTTAGTTCATTTTCGTAGGTCAACTTCTTGGCCTGGGATCAGCATGCTCCGGTGCTCGGATGAGGTCATGATCTTCTTGAGACTTGTTCCAATGGATGTTAACTACAACATATCCAAATTTGAGCTCCATTGGACAAGTATTGCCCATCCAACCGATCCTGCATGTTACCACAGCTCTGAAATCCGAATTTGGCCAGCTTTTACCTCCTTTGTGTTATCTTGATTTTCTTGTTACCATAACTCTTGGTAACAAGAAGTTACCTTAGCTTTGAGATATTTTCTGAAGCAATTGGCATCTTATTGAGGACAAAGCTTCATCATGGCAAGGGGACAATGGGCTAAGGCTTTATCAAAGGTGGTAGTTTAATACTAAAAGTAAAAGCTGGAAAGGAGGAGAGAGGGAAGCAAAAGGGAATTGCAATCTGAAGTTGGGGAGCCTTTTGAACGTGGGGAAGGAAGTCATTGAGAGATTACACAGAGAAGAGCAGATTTTGGAGAGCTTGGAGCTTGGAGAAGGCCAAGATGCAGCCAAGCTAAGTGGAGAAGAAAGCTTCCACCATTGATGACCTTGAAGCTTTCATCATTTTCTCAAAATCTGTAAACTCTTTCTAATTTTATTTTGAGTTTGTATTTGGAATGAGTATGAGCAACTAAACTCCATAGCTAGGGCTTAGGTTGAAGCCCTAAACATGATTACCTTATTGTTTTGATGCTTGAGTGTATGAATTTCTAGATATTGTTGATGAATTCCAATTCACCAAATTAATCTATCCTTGATGTGTGTTTTTCCTTGGTTGGCCATCTTTGAAAGCATGCTTCTTGAGATTGTTGGGATTATGTGTATCTTCATGTTATCCTAAGCAATAAATGGATGAAGTAAGAATCATCCATGTGATTTGGTTTCTTGAATACCTAATGTAAACACCATGCTATTAGGATTCTTGTGATGTTCATATTCTCTTTGAACTTAATGGGTTCTCCTTGTAATTGAATCGAAGTACGAACCATACCTAGGTTCGGTTATGGGGAGGGCACAAGTATTGTAGCACGAACCATGCACTTTACGTATATTAGACAGAATCAATGCGTCTTGAGCCACGACCCATGGTCTTGATTGCGAACATCTTCATCAACAAGTTTAGAGTTCATCACTTGAGTATCCATGAACATAGGTAGAATTGTTTAGGGTGGATTCCGAAACCCTAGTGTTTGTTACTTGGTACTTTCATATTTTGATAATTCATCTCTGCCATTCTCATTTAAATTCAAAGTCCATTTACTTTCATGCAATAGAATTAGGTCACTTGAACCAAACCAAAACCCCCCCCCAATGTGTGTGTGAGTTGTGTGTTTGTTACATGGTGTGTCTTTGTTACTGAATTTTATTTGTTTCTGTAATTGTTTTGGACTTTTGGTCCGCGTTGTGTTCTTCCATTTTCTGTGCTGAATCCAACCGTATAAAGAACTTGAATTTTGGACGTACGGTTGGAAAGTTATAGGCAAAACACTGGACAGAGGTCGAAACTGGAAAAATAGAGAAACGAATCTGTCCAAATGGTGATAAAAGGGTGATAGAAAGTGCTGTTTGTGTTTTTCTCTAGTTTTCTTCTATTGTTTCATTTCTTTTACACTTCTTTACTCATTTTTAGTTTCCATTTTGCATTTGTGGTGTGTCAATTAAGTGTTCTTTACGTACTCAAATTAGAACTTATAGGAAGCCGACAAGTTCTTCGTGGGATCGACCCCGTACTTACATAATCTATACTTCATTAGATTCGTGCACTTGCGGGTATTTTTAATTGGTTGTTTGCACATTAATTTGTGTCCTCTTAGGAATGCAACAGCCCACAGAGCTTCGGGCAATTTCTCCGGCCATGCTCCCTTGGCACTGTTGAGCTTCCGTTTTAAGAGTTTCTTGATAATTTTGTTCACGGCTTCTACCTGACCGTTCGACTGAGGGTGAGCTAGGGAGGCGAAGAATAGGTTGATTTTGAGGCGAATGCAGAACTGTCTGAAGAGCTATGAATCAAACTGTCTTCCGTTATCGGTGATGATGGCGTACGGGATGCCGAACCGACAACAGATGTTGGTCCAGACGAATTCTTCGATCCTTGCAGCAGTAATGGTGGCCAGGGCTTCGGCCTCGACCCATTTTGTGAAATAGTCCACTGCAACAACTGCGTATTTAACATGTCCCTTGCCTTGCGGCATGGGCCCGATTAGGTCGAGTCCCCACTGGGCGAATGGCCATGGGCTTACGATCGGTGTAAGAGGTTCGGCAGGTATGTGTGGAATGTTGTCGAACCGCTGACACTTGTCGCACCGCTTTACCATCGCAATCGCATCCCGATGCATGGACGGCCAGTAGTAGCCCTGCCGGAAGGCCTTGTGGGCCAAGGATCTGGAACCGGAATGGTCACCACAGACCCCGCTGTGGATCTCCCGAAGGACATACTCGCCCTGCTCTTCGGTGATGCATTTCATGTAGGGGGTTGTGTTGCCGCGTTTGTACAGAACGTCGTTGACGACAATGTACCTTGCCGATCGGTAACGGAGCTTCCTTGCCTGGGCCTTTTCCGCCGATAGGGTACCGTTCGTTAAGTATGTGTATATTGGCAACATCCAGGTGTCCTCGTACCGTACGGCACATATGTCAACGGTGGTGGTGCTTGGCTGGGCCAATATCTCGACAGGGACCTTTCGGCCAATCTTATCGTTAATTGCCGAAGCCAGTCTAGCTAAAGCGTCGGCATGACTGTTTTCCGATCGAGGTACCTGCCGAATTTCATATGCTTTAAATTGCCGAAGCAATTGATGTGCTGATGATAGGTAGGCGGTCATCGATACGTCTTTTGCCGCGAAATCGGCAGTGACCTGGTTTACGATGAGTTGCAAATCGCTGTATATGCTGACTTGCCCTGCCCCCATGCTCTTAGCTAGCCGTAGGCCGGCTAGAATGGCTTCGTACTCTGCTTCGTTATTAGACGTTCGGAAGCCGAATCTGATGGCGTATTCCATCTTGGTTCCATTGGGAGAGGTGAGTACCAGGCCGGCTCCACATCTCTGCTGGTTTGCCGAGCCGTCTACATGCAGGACCCAGATGGGAATCGAAAGGTCGAAGCAGCTACCGTTCAGCAGGTCTATCTGTGGAGAGTCACTGTTAGAAATGTGCCCTAAGAGCCAATACATTTGATGTAATCTCCTTAGAATACATTTCGTATATGATAAATAAAGGGCAATATTATTTTGTTATCTTTTATGTCGCGTAAAGAAACAAAAGTCCAAGGTATACTAAATAAGAGATAAAGTAATCTAAAGAAGTTTAGATTCGGGAGACCTTTAATCTCTAATTGTAGTATCCCAAAATGTTCCTAATTATAGGGTTATCAAATGGGCATTAATAAACCGTCAAGATTGGCACATACTATGTATGCTCAATAATGAGGATGGTTGGTCTCAAACCATTTGTGTAGTTGACACTAATACAAGTATGTGGGTGCTCATTAGTGAATGAGTACACTGAACGCGATCAATTGCAATTCTCGTATGGAGTATCTATCTATATGTCAAACGAGAACTCATAGTTGCAATAATGCAAATTAGTCCTTAGACCTGAGGCATCATGGTTGTCTTGTGGTGCGTTATTGATCTTTGATAGCTCGCAAAGGCAAGTCGTAAAAGATTTTCCTTATGTGTTATTGGGATCTCTTAATTCATCATGGAGGCATGTGAATGTACAATAAGGAATCTCTACCTTTGATAAGCAAAGGAGAATGTTTCAAGATATGATTCAGTGAATCTTCGGCCGAAGTACTTGAACATGATTAAGAAAGTGGTTTTTTAATTATGTTCTATTGAATCACATGATGTTAATTATATTAGGGGGTTTGACATTATCAATCCGTACCCTAACAATATGATTGGAAACATTGTATAAGAGAAGGATCGTATTGCATTGCAATTCCAACTGAATAGGTTCTTTATCTATTCTAATTAGCTTGGGTAGCCATGATATATTGCTAGATGTCACTCTTGGCTTGTGGAAGTCCTAGGATTGATTGTGATCAATCCAAATAAAGGAAGAATTAAAAGGGGGTTTTAATTCCAGTTGGTTAGAAAGAGTTCTAATGTTTTCCCACTGCCTTGCTAAATTAGAACCTAATGGATCGCACACCTTAAATGGTTAACTTTGAGTAATACAAATGAGAATGAGGAAATCAATTTGATTGATTTGATGTGGATGATTTACTACGTGTAAAAATGTATTTGGGCCTCGGTAATAGTTAATGAGAAACCCAAATGGTTGGGTATCAAGCCCAAGGACTTAAGACATCTAAATATTATGGTTTAAGTGTCATAAGGCCCATTTTGGAAGCCCAATGGGGTTTGGCCGAAAATGCTTAAGTAGATGTGTATGGAAATTGTTTCTATAAGCTCATTTTACACACAAACACAATCCAACATCAACCAAATAGGTTTGGGAGATCAAAGAGAGATAATTGTGAGTTTTCAAGAGTGAAAATACTATCATCTTTCAAAGGGGTTTAGATTGAAACCAATCTTGAGGATCTTGCACTAGCATCCTTGTATTCTCAAGATAATTCTTCTCATCTCAAGGTTCCATTGGTGTGGAGACTTAGAGGCCATATCCTTTTGTGGCTCACAAGGAGGAGAAAGATCAATGAGGAGATCAACAAAGGGAAATCATCAAGAGAAGACCAAGAACACAACTTGGTTCATATTATAGCTTCAAGGGTAATGAGAACTTATCCTTTCTCTTGTACTTTCACTTTATGAAATCATATCAATGTTCATAGCTTAAGATACTTGGAGAAGTTTTGTTTTGAATTTAAACAACCACCATATTCTTCCGCTGCGATTAATTTGATTAATTGTATGTTTAATGTTCAAATCAATTCTTAAAATTGTTTTAAAACCAACAACTCCCACGTTCTGGTGCGGCTGATGGTGTTAGTTCGGAGATGAAGTCCGCTACGGCCTGACCCTTCTCGGCAGGTCTGGGTTTGAACTGAACGTTGAACTCTCCTAGCTCGATTGCCCACTTCACCAGCCTACCGGACGTTTCTGGTTTTTGAAAAACCTGCCGCAGAGGCTGGTTGGTCAAGACGATGATGGTATAGGCTTGAAAATAAGGTCGTAGCCTTCGGGCGGAGACGACCAGAGCCAAAGCCAGCTGCTCGAGCGGGGGGTACCGAGACTCTACGCCCTGTAAGGCCTTGCTGATATAAAAAATCGGAAGTTCTAGCTTCTCCGGTATCCGGATTAATACTGAGCTGACGGCAGTGCTGGATACCGATAGATACAGGGAGAGTATTTCCCCAGGGAGGGGTTTGGAAAGTAGTGGCGCCCTTCTCATGTAGTCCTTCAAGTCTTGAAATGCCTTATCGCATTCGGCAGTCCACTCTATATGGTGTTTGCCCCATTTCAAGGCTTTGAAGAACGGTGCACACTTGTCTGTAGCCTTTGAGATGAAGCGAGTGAGGGCTGCCACTCGTCCGGTAAGGCTCTGAATGTCCTTTTGTGTCTTCGACACCTTCATGTTGATTATGGCTTTGATTTTGTCGGGGTTTGCCTCGATACCCCTCTAGCTGATCATGAAACCGAGGAATCTCCCAGAAGAAATGCTGAAGGCACACTTCGTTGGGTTGAGTCTCATTCGGTATTCCTTCAAGATGCCGAACATGAGGGAAAGGTTCACCAAATACTCTCCTGCCGTTCGGCTCTTTACTAGCATGTCATCCACGTAAACCTCCATCGTGCTGCCGATCTGCTCGGCGAAGATTCGGTTGACCAGTCGCTGATAGGTTGCCCCTGCGTTCTTCAGGCCGAACGGCATGACGTTATAGTAGTAGAGGCCTTTGTCTGTTATGAATGTCGTGTGCCCGCTATCGGCAGGGTGCATGAAGATCTGGTTGTATCCAGAGTATGCGTCCATGAAGCTGAGCAACTCGTGACCGGCAGTGGCGTCAACCAGCTGGTTGATGCGTGGCAACGGGAAGCTATCCTTCGGGCAGGCCTTATTGAGGTCGGTATAGTCTTGGCACATTCGCCACCCGCCTTTTGCCTTCCGAACCATGACAGAGTTGGCCAGCCATTCCGGGTATATGGCCTCCCGGATGAAGCCAATGGTCATCAGCTTATCCACCTCGTTTTTCATAACCTCATACCGTTCGGCATCGTAGGATCGGCGTTTTTTCCTAACCGGTTTGAAGGCTGGTGATATGCTCAGTTTGTGGCTAATGATGTCAGGGGATATGCCCGGCATATCGTTATAGGACCAGGCGAAAACCTCTGAGTTCTGCAGAAGGAATTGGATGAACTCGGCTCGGAGGACAGCGTTGAGCATGATGCCAATCTGTACGCACCGGTCATGCCGACTTTCATCCAGCGCCACGGTCTCCAGATCCTCGGAAGGTTGTGCCACTGGAGTGGTTGCTTCCTCTCTAGGATCATCCACCGCTTCATTACCGTTCGGCATATCCACCAATGTGAAGGTCTCTTTTTGCTTCTGAGGAGCTGCTGATTTCAATGCCGTGGCATAGCAGTTCCGAGCGCTCAGCTGATCGCCCCGGATTGCTCCAGTGCTGTAACAGGTGGGGAACTTCATGAAGAGCATGTGGGGGGACAAATGGGCCTTTATCGCTGTGAGTGCCGTTCGGCCGACTATAACATTATATGCCATGGGACAGTCCACTACGAGGAACTGGTCGTAGACCATGGTTCTTCGTGGAGCCACGCCGAAGGCAATTGGCAGGCTCACACTACCGATTGGCTGGATTAAGTCCCCTGAAAAACTTAGAAGGGGGGAGAGTTGCCGATTGATTTGGCTCTCATCCACTTGTTCGGTTCATTTTTACACATGATTTTTCATGTTATTCACCCACTATTTTGAGTTAGTTCTTGACATTTTATAGCTTTTTACTTCCTTTTTGTGTTTTCTTAGATTTTACCTTGGTTGGAATGAAAATGAGCTAAAAGTGCATTATTGGTTATAAACTTTGTTTTTGTTCATTTTCGTAGGTCAACTTCTTGGCCTAGGATCAACATGCTCTGGTGCTCGGATGAGGTCATGATCTTCATGAGACTTGTTCCAATGGATGTTAACTACAACATATCCAAATTTGAGCTCCATTGGACAAGTATTGCCTATCCAACCAATCCAGCATGTTACCACAGCTCTGGAAATCCGGAATTGGCCAGCTTTTACCCCCATTGTGTCATTTTGATTATTCTTGTTACCATAACACTTGGTAACAAGAATTTACCTTAGTAGATGAGATATTTTCTGAAGCATTTGGCATCTTTGTGAGGACAAGGCTTCATCATTTGCAAGGGGACAAGAAGACAATGGGTCAAGACTTTGCATTAGAATACTAAAAGTAAAAGCTGGAAAGGAGGAGAGAGGGAAGCAAAAGGAGTGCAAAGAGCATCAGCCATTGCAATCAGGATCATTCCACAATTTGCAGAGATTTTGGAGCTGGAGATGAAGCTTGGAGCTAGGGAGCTCAAGGAGGAAGACAAGGGCAACAAAGCAAGAAGTGGAAGAGATTTCCACCATTGAAGACCTTGAGCTCCCATGTTCACAAAATCTGTAACTTCTTTCTAGTTTTGTTTTGAGTTTGTATTTGAAATAAGTATGAGGAACTAAACTCCATAGCTAGGGCTTAGGTTGAAGCCCTAAACATGATTACCTTATTGTTTTGATGCTTGAGTGTATGAATTTCTAGATATTGTTGATGAATTCCAATTCACCAAATTAATCTATCCTTGATGTATGTTCTTCTTTGATTGATCACCTTTGAAAGCATGCTTCTTGAGATTGTTGGGATTATGTGTATCTTCATGTTATCCTAAGCAATAAATGGATGAAGTAAGAATCATCCATGTGAATTGGTTTCTTGAATACCTAATGTAAACACCATGCTATTAGGGTTCTTGTGAAAAGCACAGAGGTCGAAACTGAAAAGCAGAGAATTTCGACTCTGTGCAAAACGACCGGTCGCTTTCACCTAACGACCGGTCGCTCATCACGTCCAAATTTGAGTTTCGACTCTGCCAAACACGACCGGTCGTCACTGTTCATTTTTCACTGTTCACGACACTATTCACAGCACTGTTCACAGGTGATAAATAGGTGATAAAAGGGCGATAGAAAGTGCTGTTTGTGTTTTTCTTTAGTTTTCTTGTGTTGTTTCATTTCTTTTACACTTCCTTACTTATTTTTAGTTTCCATTTTGCATTTGTGCATTTGTGGTGTGTCAATTAAGTGTTCTTTACGTACTCAAATTAGAACTTATAGGAAGCCGACAAGTTCTTCGTGGGATCGACCCCGTACTTACATAATCTATACTTCAATAGATTCGTGCACTTGCGGGTATTTTTAATTGGTTGTTTGCACATTAATTTGTGTCCTCTTAGGAATGCAACAATTTTTGGCGCCGTTGCCGGGGAACTGGCACGGTTGCTTATCTGTTTTGTTTGAGTATGTTTAGAGTACTTAGTTTTATTTTTGTTTATTGATTGTTGTTTCATTTTATCTTGATTTGTTTTTTGTTTCTTTTTCTTACAGGAACATCCAAGGAGTCACCTTCACCATCACCAATGGCAGCCGCAACTGAAATTGTGGAACTTACTATGCAAGAATACTCCAATAAATTTGGGATGGAGGAAGCAAATGCTTTTGGCTCATTTCAGAATGAGTTGACTATGAATGAATATTTCCAACAAACATACAATCCGGAGTGGAGAAATCATTCGAACTTCTGGTGGACCGACAATCCAAATTTTCAACAAGGGTCATATCAACCATATCAAGGCCAACATAATACTTGTCCACCTCATGATCAACCTCAACATTACACTCCACCACAATCTACAGGAAAATCTTTGGAAGAACTTGTTGCTTCCATGGCTAGAAACACAGATAGTTTCATCACTGAGACAAAAAGCTACATGCAGAGGAATGACACCCACATGCAGAAAACGGATAAGGCCATTGCCAATCTAGAAACTCAAGTGGGACAAATTGCTACAGCTTTGAGTCAAAGGGAACCTGGTATGATGCCTAGCCAACCAGTGATTAATCCAACCGGGCGGGAGCATGTTCAAGCAGTTACCTTGAGAACTGGTAAGGTAATTGGTGAAATTGATGGTTCTAAAGATTTGATTCAAAATGTTGATGACATGCAGGTTGAACAAGTGACTGAGCCTAAAGGAAAGGATGAAAGCAACAAAGAGAAAGATAAGCAAGCAGCTTCTTCATCCGAGTGGATCCCAAAGCATGAAATTGCAAGAAGGGCAAGGAAGGAGAAGGTATGTCGTGAACCTACTGATGAAGATATCTTACATGCTCCTTTTCCTCACAGGTTGATGAGTTCTAGGAATATTCAACATACCAAGGACATATTGGAAACTTTCAAGAAGGTGCAAGTCAACATTCCTCTCTTGGATGCAAACAAGTTCAAGGAATGCGAAACTGTTGCATTAACGGAAGAGATTTCTGTTGTTTTGCAAAGGAAGCTTCCTCCCAAGTTGGAAGATCCAGGAAGTTTCACAATTCCTTGTATCATTGGTGATAAATTGTTTGAAAAACCTTTAATTGATTTAGGTGCTTCAATTAATCTAATGTCTTATTCTATTTTTGAAGTACTAGAGGAAGACAAGCTGAACATCCATGTTCCAAGTACCAACCATATGTTCAATGTCATTCCTTCTACTCAAGTGAGAAGGCCACCCGATCCTAAATATGTGCCTCCTCCATCTAATCCACATATTAAAGAGCGCTTAAAATTGCTTTTGAAATCTACTCATGTGGGTAAAAAGAAAAGAATACGAAAGGGGTTGATTAGATGGCAAAGAGATTTGAAGAAACTTCATGTTCGGCATAAGGAGGCAATTGAGCCAAAACCCCCCAAGTGACCATAGTATGCTGGAAGTCCGGCAAAAGACTTTAAACTTAGCGCTTCTTGGGAGGCAACCCAAGGTGAATAGAAGAAGTTTGTTGTCGTCCTAATCGCTTCAAAGTGGAGTTTCTCTAGACTCAAACTTTCTTTTATTTTATTTTATTTTATTTTGAGTTAGGGTTACATTTTTCCAACCAAGGTAATTAAGATTTTCTTGTTGTTTCTCTTTGTTTTTCTTACTCTTTCTTTCTTTTATTTGTTTGTGTTTCTATTTTGTTGTTAAGTTTGGGAAGTGTTTTCAATTCATTAATGCACAATCAGGAATTGGGCGTGAATGCTTATTCTATTTCATAACATGTGATTACATACACAATAGTGAAAATGCGTACATTAAATTCCTAATCACATGTTCATTGTTGCATTCTGCGCCACCTGAGGCTTCTGCTAATTGCCTCTGTCTGTTCTTGCTTGTAGAATCTGCAGCAGCTCTACATGATCATCATTCCTTTTTTGCAGCATCTCTACATGCTGGTTGGCGCTGTAGAGCCGCTTCTGCAGGTCCGCCACCAGAGCTTTCAGGGCCGCCACCTCCTCACTCAGTGCCCCGCACTCCCGTGTTCTCACCAGTAGGCGCATGCCCAAATTTGTGGCCGAGACCGCGTTGAGCACGGTTAGATTGTGGGACTCGTCCACTGCCATCTGGTCAGACCTCTGCGCCACATGCAGATGATCTGCAACTGTCAGTCTGCTGACAGTCATGCCCTCCGGCAATACTGCCCTACGCGGCACCACCTCAGAGAAGTTTGAGGCCGAGCCATGATGGTATGAGGAGTTTGGGAAGATAGGGTTTGGAGGAGCCCGTGTCTGGGCATTTGGTGGTGCAAGGGACAACTCAAGGTTAAGGTCATCAACAAGCATATCTGGGGATGCCATTGATTTTTCTGTCTGGGCTTTTTGATGGTTTTTCTTGAGTTTGCAGGTTGAAATGCAGGGTACTCCTTCTTTCAACCGAGAAGTGGTTTAAATAGCCATATGCTCATAAGGGAGCCGACACCACTTTGCATTTCCTGCGCAATTTGCGGTTGCGTCCGGTTAAAAGGGGAAGCATTTCTACTTTCGCTTTGTTTTCTTTTCCTCCCTGTTTTCTGGTGCATTTTGTTTTGATTTCTTTTCAGTTTGTCGTTTTTGTTTTATTTCAGTTGGGGAAGTGTGATTTGTGTCTTTTTCGTTTGTCGCATTCCTTTTATTCCGGTTTGGGGAAGTGCGTTTTGTTTTTCCTCTTTGTCTTTTGCAAACTTTCTTTTCTTTTATTTCTGGAAACGAGAAATTTAATTTTTTAAAAAACAAAAAAAACAAAAAAACAAAAAAACAAATACACGGAAAGGGCAAAGACAACCAGGCACACCACTAATACATTAGAAATTATTCTTTCACAGTGCTCGGTGTCTCGGCCATTGGACCTTTGAGTTTAGCCCTATGGCTATCCTCTTCCGGGGCTTCACGCACAGCCTCTTGGGGCTCATCACTCGAGCTCCCAAAGATCGCACTCTTAGCTTGAGCGTACCTACTCTCGCGATCTGTTTTCTTGCGTTTACCCGGTTGGTCCAGGTCCTCCAGCTGCTTTCTCAAGTCATGGGCGTAAACACTTACCATCTTTGAGAGATTTTTGTTCTCTTCCCGCAACGCCTCTAGCTGGTGTCGATTCACCTCCACTATCCTTGCCCTTTCCCTTTTTAAACTTTTAATAATACTCTGGCATTCTTCCACCATACTTCGCTCCGCCGCCAACTGACCTCTCAGCACCTCTACCTCATGGGACTTCGCAAGTAGGCGATGACCCACACTTGCGACTGTTGCGGTGCTTTGCACGCTTAGTGCCAGAGCATCGCTCACGACCCGGTTGTCATCCCTTGATCCCAGCACCCGTATATCCTTGGGAGTTACTAGATTTCTAGCAACTCCAAGGGCAACATCGTTGTCCAGCAGTATCGAGTCATTCACTGTCACGTGCCCCCGTGCAGAGGCAAAGTAGGGCATCCACACTGGTGCCACTGCTTGGCCCCGAGTCTGAGTCGGTGGAGCTAGGTTGAGATCCAGCGAGAATGGGTAGGAAGAAGCCACTTGAACTTTCTTTTCTTTTGTTCTTTCTTTTCTCTGTTGTGTGTTTCTGCGTTTGTGTGTTTTTTTTTTCCCCAACTCTTTCTCTTCTTCTTTTATAGAGTTAGTTTTTACGTAACCCTAGCCACTGCGCTTCTGCGTTTTGCGCGGCCCTTACGGCCTATCCCCTTAGGTCACCTCACCTGGTCCCCAACCCCTTTAATTACAGTTCCGCCTTTTAGCGCTTTTGAGAAACGAAAGTCGTCACGCCTTCCTATGAAGCCAATAATTCTGGCTTTAGGACTTGAGAGGGACCTCTGCTTGTCGACACGTCTCTCACTTTGTATCCCGTGACTCACAGGTGCCGAGACTTCAGGGCCCACTTTTTCTATTTTACTGAGTCCTCGCTCTTTGTGCTTCTGACTTGGTTTCTTTGTTTTATATACTTTCTTCGCTTTTGGGCTTTCGTTTGGGTTGGGCTTTCATTTGGTTTGTGCGTTTCATTGAGTTGGATTTCTGCATGTGTAAGACTGTTGTTAGGGCTTACTGTTTTATTTGTTTCTGTTTGGTTTCGTTTTTGTTTTTGTTTTTGCAACCGTGTTGTAGTTGTTTTTCGTGTTTGTTCTTGTATTTACTTGCTTTATTCCCTTTAATTCTTGTTATAACGTTGTTGATGCCTGAATTCTTTAACATTGAGGACAATGTTTGTTTCTAAGTTTGGGAAGGGATAGCAAGTCTTTTTCGTTTCACTTAAATTCTTACTTTCTTTTCTTTTGTTTTCTTTTCTGTTTTGAGTCTTTTTTGTTCTTAAGTCACTTTCCGGACATATATGATGAGATTGTGATGAATGTTTAAATGACTTGATTGAAAATGCTTTAAAAATAATAATAATAATTTGTTATTCACTAAATGGCATCGTTCTAGCATGATATGTTTGAAACCCTCTACGCACTTGCCATTTGTTTCATAATTCTCTAGTTGAGGGACTTGCATGATCCAAAGAATTGTATCAAGCATGAATTAGACTTGTATAACCATATAATGTGAGCTTTGAGCCTTATGCTTCAATTCATGAGTGTTATACACATATTCTTACTTTTCTTGTCATCTGAGTTGTTGTTTGATCTCATTATTCATTGATTTGGTTGAGCACTTAAAAGTTACTCATTCTTGTGCAATTTGATTACATGACATTTGAGAAATGATATTAAGGCCCTCTTTGGACCGTTTGTGCCTTTCAAGCTAACCCTATGCATGCTTAAGCATGATTTTCCATTGTTAACCACCTTGAGCCTATATGTATGCCTTTTCTTTCAAGTAACCAGTTATTACTTCTAGCCTTAGCCTGAAAAACAAGAATTTACCTTTCTAAGGAACTCGTGAGCTTTAATTTAGATGTGTTTTTCATGCTAAGTTTGGGAAGGGTTATTACACCAAATTGAAAAAAAAAAAAAAAAAAAAAAAAAAAGTACTTCACTAAAAGGGTGAAAGAAAAGAGAAAAGTTGTGGTTAAGTGGCAATGGTCTCAAATTCAATTCCATGATTCTTGGTTGTTCGAATGGAAGGAAGGAGTGTGAATCATAATTAGTGGAGGTATAAGGCTTTGTGGTCTATTTGATCACCAAAAAAATGAGTGAAAATCTCAAGCGTGATGTTTCAAAGTCTTTTAGTCAACGATTATATGCTCTTACATTGTGAGTTCCTTGGACTTTGTTGTATCCATATCCTTCATTTCTTACTCACCTTACACCCTTAGCCCCATTACAACCTATAATAAAGACCTAAATTGATCCTAAATGTCATGTAGTTGATTTGCACACATTTTTCAACTTTTAAGTGTTTAGCATCCTTCTTGAGATCATATTCATGCATGTTTTTCATCTTGCTAATTTTGAGTTAAGTCCCTTATGGTTTAACTCTATTCTCATATTTACTATTGAGTGATGCATTGTAACCCTCTTCCGAGTGATTCATTTGTGAGAGGACAACTTTGGTGAGATTTGAAGTTACATTTGTGCTTGGTATGATTTTTGAAGTTGTGTGAAAACTGAAATTGGAGAATGAGTTTCATTTGGCCATCACACTACTACACTTGAGCATGTTGTGTTCTGAACTTTGCCGCCTTGTGACTAATGTCTAAACTGAGTTTTTCTTGTGAAAACTTTTGAGTCGTTTGCATGAGTCGCTCTCTCTTTGGAAAGTGTTCGGAAAGTTTGTTTCGAGTCTTGTTTTAGTTTCTGTTTTGCTCGAGGACTAGCAAAAGATAAGTTTGGGAAGTTTGTTCGGTTCATTTTTACACATGATTTTTCATGTTATTCACCCACTATTTTGAGTTAGTTCTTGACATTTTATAGCTTTTTACTTCCTTTTTGTGTTTTCTTAGATTTTACCTTGGTTGGAATGAAAATGAGCTAAAAGTGCATTATTGGTTATAAACTTTGTTTTTGTTCATTTTTCGTAGGTCAACTTCTTGGCCTGGGATCAACATGCTTTGGTGCTCGGATGAGGTCATGATCTTCATAAGACTTGTTCCAATGGATGTTAACTACAACATATCCAAATTTGAGCTCCATTGGACAAGTATTGCCTATCCAACCAATCCAGCATGTTACCACAGCTCTGGAAATCCGGAATTGGCCAGCTTTTACCCCCATTGTGTCATCTTGATTATTCTTGTTACCATAACACTTGGTAACAAGAATTTACCTTAGTAGATGAGATATTTTCTGAAGCATTTGGCATCTTTGTGAGGACAAGGCTTCATCATTTGCAAGGGGACAAGAAGACAATGAGTGAAGACTTTGCATTAGAATACTAAAAGTAAAAGCTGGAAAGGAGGAGAGAGGGAAGCAAAAGGAGTGCAAAGAGCATCAGCCATTGCAATCAGGATCATTCCACAATTTGCAGAGATTTTGGAGCTGGAGATGAAGCTTGGAGCTAGGGAGCTCAAGGAGGAAGACAAGGGCAACAAAGCAAGAAGTGGAAGAGATTTCCACCATTGAAGACCTTGAGCTCCCATGTTCACAAAATCTGTAACTTCTTTCTAGTTTTGTTTTGAGTTTGTATTTGAAATAAGTATGAGGAACTAAACTCCATAGCTAGGGCTTAGGTTGAAGCCCTAAACATGATTACCTTATTGTTTTGATGCTTGAGTGTATGAATTTCTAGATATTGTTGATGAATTCCAATTCACCAAATTAATCTATCCTTGATGTATGTTCTTCTTTGATTGATCACCTTTGAAAGCATGCTTCTTGAGATTGTTGGGATTATGTGTATCTTCATGTTATCCTAAGCAATAAATGGATGAAGTAAGAATCATCCATGTGAATTGGTTTCTTGAATACCTAATGTAAACACCATGCTATTAGGGTTCTTGTGATGTTCATATTCTCTTTGAACTTAATGGGTTTTTCTTGTAATTGAATCAAAGTACTAAGCACACCTAGATTCGATTATAGGGAAGGCACAAGTATTGTAGCACTCGTACTGCACTTTACGTACATTAGAGAGAATCAATGCGTCTTGAGCCACTCGTACTGGTCTTGATTGCGAACATCTTCATCAACACGTTTAGAGTTCATCACTTGAGTATTCATGAACATTGGTAGAATTGTTTAGGGTGGATTCCGAAACCCTAGTGTTTGTTACATCTTGATTCCACTCTTTGATAATTCATCTCTGCCTTTCTTATTCAATTTTAAAGTCCATTTACTTTCATGCAATAGAAATAGGTCACTTCAAACAAATCAAAACCCCCCCCCCCCCCAATGTGTGTGTGAGTTGTGTGTTCGACACGTTATGTGTCTTTGTTACTGAATTTTATTTGTTTCTGTAATTGTTTTGGACTTTTGGTCCGCGTAGTGTTCTTGAATTTTCTGTGCTGAATCCAACCGTATAAAGAACGTGAATTTTGGACAAACGGTTGGAAAGTTATAGGCAAAACACTGGACAGAGGTCGAAACTGAAAAGCAGAGAATTTCGACTCTGTGCAAACGACCGGTCGCTTTCACCTAACGACCGGTCGCTCATCACGTCCAAATTTGAGTTTCGACTCTGCCAAAAACGACCGGCCGTCACTGTTCATGTGACCGGTCGTCACTGTTCATTTTTCACTGTTCACGACACTATTCACAGCACTGTTCACATGTGATAAATAGGTGATAAAAGGGCGATAGAAAGTGCTGTTTGTGTTTTTCTTTAGTTTTCTTGTGTTGTTTCATTTCTTTTACACTTCCTTACTTATTTTTAGTTTCCATTTTGCATTTGTGCATTTGTGGTGTGTCAATTAAGTGTTCTTTACGTACTCAAATTAGAACTTATAGGAAGCCGACAAGTTCTTCGTGGGATCGACCCCGTACTTACATAATCTATACTTCAATAGATTCGTGCACTCGCGGGTATTTTTAATTGGTTGTTTGCACATTAATTTGTGTCCTCTTAGGAATGCAACACCACTCCGAGCTCCTTGAATGCATCGGCGAAAATGACATTTACCGAGCTGCCGGTGTCGATCAGGATTCGGCCAACATCAAACTCGGCAATCTCGGCTCGGATGATCATGGGGTCGTCATGAGGGAATAGTATCCCTTCTTCCTCTTCTACGGAGAAAGTAATGGGTTCCCAACGTACCTTCGGCATCTTGGTGTGCCGACTGCTCTCGATGCCGAGGACTTTGGGGAACTGTGCCGCCCTGACATACTGTTTCCTTGACCGGTTACTCGCTCCTGCGAGGGTCGGGCCACCGCTGATGGTGCTGATCATGTTGATCTGACGATTGGCGTTCGGTACCGGAGCCTGCTGGGGCCTGGCGATATACTGGTCCAACTTGCCCTCCTGAATGAGCCTCTCGACGATCTTCCGCAGGCTTATGCAGTCCTCGGTGTTGTGGCTGTTCTGCTGGTGATACCGACAGAATTTTCCCGTATCGCGGCCGTCCTGTCGATTGGGCTTCCGGAAGGCTGGCTTTGGGATGATTTCATTTTCGTTCATCAGGAGCGCTTCGTAGGAGGCGTTGAGTAGGGTGAACACCTCTGTTCCCAGATTGTGCGCAGGTAGCGGCGCTCGGTAGCTGTCCCTGCCGTATCTGTCCTTATTCTTCTTGGAATGCCCCTTTTGAGAGCTTCCGGTGTCTTTGCGCTTGTGGCTCTCAGTGTATTCGGCAGGTCGCGCAAAAAGTATTCGGCTTTTGCATGGATTGCCGCTTGCTTCATGAGCTCGTCATACGTACGCCAATTGCTGCTGTGTACCAGATACCGAAAGGCCACTCTTGAAGGTGCCGTAGGCTGCCCTGTCGTCGGTATCTGGACACCTCGAATATTCATGGCTGAAACGCGCGGCGTACTCGCGCAACGGCTCGTCCTCTCTCTGCCGGACGGTATACAGGTCGTCGGCAGAGTACAGTCTGTCCGTTTGAATCATGAAGTGGTTGAGGAAGACCTGCTTCAGCTCATCAAAAGAATCTACCGTCCCTGGCTCTAATCGGTAGAACCAATTCAGGGCCGCCTCCGTGAGTGAAGAGGGGAAAAGCAGGCACTGCCCTTCGTCGCTTAATCCTCGGCACCCAACTGCCGATTGGAAAGAGTGAAGGTGGGTCAAAGGGTCTTCCACTCCCGTGTAGGCGGATATGCGCAGAGGTTGACCGTCCCTATCCTGCCGTGAGCGCCTTATGCGTTCGGTGAAAGGTCCCGGCCGAAGCCTTCCCCAGTCGGGCTCCTGCGAACGAGTCTGGTCATCCTCCATCTTCTGTACCCTCTGAAGAAGGAGGCGAATGACCGGGTCCCGATCAGGTATCTCCTCGTCTTGGTGTGCCATTGGACGCTTCCAGGGTCCGGTAGGATTCACCTCGGAGCACCTCGTATGGGTTTCCGATCGGTAGGATGACGACTGTTCGGTGGAAGGCTCATATGCGCGGTCAGTTTCTGCCGTTGACTCTATGCCTTGTATCCTTCGTATGGGGGACTTGTCCCTCATTGCCCCCATTCGCGGGTCGCTGAGGTTCGCATTGATCCTGATTGGCGATTTCTGCCGTTCGTTTTCTCGCTCCAAGAGCCTGTGGCGGCAATCGGAGTAAACCTTCTTCGGCACATGGGGCCTATCTCTCGGCGCTGGGACTACCAATTGTTTGGAGGGCGCAGGCGTTGCCTTTGCCACCTCCTTTCCCCTTCTCTGCCGATGGGGAGTCTGCAGGCTCTGAGAAGTATGCCTGGTCTGAATATTTTGAGTATGCTGCTAGTTAAGCAGCTGTTGTGTTTCGTTCACTCTGGATGAGAGGAGGTTGTTGTGTTCCTGTAGCATGACCATGTCCTGCCGAAGGGTCGTGACCTGAGCGAGCAGCTTAGCTTTGGCAGCGGTTCGGCCTACAGACGGATTACCGGCTGGCGTGATAGGGGATGGTGCGGGGCTAGCTCCAACTTCTCTGCCGAACGGTATCCCTTCTTGCGTTAGGAACGTAGCTTTCGATGTGGTTCCCATTTTGTTGGGATAAAGGGTCGATTGTTTATCGGTTCCCACAGACGGCGCCAAACTGTTGACTCCAAAAAGTGGTCTTCCGACTTAGAGGGTCAACTTAGTAATTATGATGCCTTCGGTACCTGGTGCCTCGGAAGGGAGCGTGACCTGCAAAATAGAGGAACGCTCGGTAAGGCCAAGGGCACCGGTGTGGTACCGGCCGAAGGCTCTCCGAAGCTTAAGTAAGTTCGGGATTTAGTAAGTTTTACTTTCAGTTCAATTAAGCAGTATGCCGATCGTTCTGATTACCTCTATTTTGGGGTGGTTGACCCCTTTTATAGGCCTTGGGAGATGTGCACTCTTTGTAGTTTTTCGATGTGGGACTGTGGACGTCAATTCTGAGCGTGCCACGTGTCCAGAAGGTGGGCGTTGCCCTAATGGAGCGATCGGTAGGCCGGGTGCCGAGGGCTACCCTGATCATGCTCGATCTCCTCCACGTCTCCTGTCTTTATTGGCTGTTCATTTTGGGTATAAACATCATTCAACAACCTTGTAGCTGCTTTCCACTTGCCTAATCTGCAAACCTCATGAATCAAGGATGTATAGGTGATGACATTTGGGGAAATACCGTTGCTCATCATTTCAGAGAAGAGGTTCAATGCATCCACAATTAGTGTATCCTTACAAAGACTGTCTATGATCGTGTTATAGATGACTAGGTCAGGGTTGCAAGCTCCTTCCTCCATCTTCCTCAGCAATTGGATAGCTGCATTGTTGTTACCCATTCTACAGAAACCCTTTATTAGTGTACCGAAAGTAACCACACTAGGCTTACAATTACCTGTCTTCATCATTTTGTTGAAAATTTCTGCAGCCTCAGCCACTCTATTCTCGGTAAGAGAGCCGTTGCTTAGAGTGTTGAACGTATAGAAATTTGGTTCAAACCCAGATTTAAAGAGTTGTCCCAAGACAGAAAAACTAAACCCCATTCGGTTGAGATGACAATAGCAATTAATGACAATAGTTAGAGTACAAACACTAGGTCCAACTCCCGACACACCCATTTGGTTATACATGGAGATGACGGCCGAATGATGTTTCAATTTCGCAACTTGTCCCAAGATTTGATTGAAACGGAAAACCGAAGGCAAAGGACGCTTGTGAAGCATTTCATCGAACACATTGAAAGCATGCTCAAGATTTGCGACAGTGGTTGGGTCTCTCACACCAAACTGCTTTGGCTGGGTGTTTCTAGATTTATTTGGCTTCGAATTTGAGGGTTGAAAATGAAACAAGGCTGAGTAATTGTTGAAGAGAACAACAACAGTAGAGTGAAGAGAAGGCATACGTTTGCTGCCATTAGAAGATGCAGTTGCCGTCATCATCTTCAGCATCTCGGAGACTCAGGCGATACTCAAACTTGAATGAAAGTGGGAAGGAAGGAAGCTCTCAAACTTCGAACCGGTTTCTTTGAAAACGCTCAAGTCCCTCAACCATCACTTCCACGCTCTTTATTTCAGTTCCAAATCACGAAGGAGGTGGATTCGAACTCGGGTAAAGAGGGGGAATATATCTGTTTTAACAAACTTGACTAAGAGCAAGTCCATCAATAAGGTTTGGACTGAGGCAAGGGGGGTTTGGGAGAAAAAGGGCCTCCAGCAGCAAGGTTTGGCTCGAGTTGGTGGTGGGGTCCAGGAAGTCGGGCTGGCTCGAGGGCAGATCCAGCCCCAGGTCCAAAACTTCGGGGAGTTGACGGCATTGCACACGCCAACGGTAAAAAAATTTGAGTTGCGCGTGCTGACGTCATCGATGCCGTCAGCCCTGCGCGCGCCCAACGGCTCTGGGACAGCTGGCGCAATCTGGGCTTTTCGATCTCCTCTCTCTCTCCAATCCAAAGGCAGCCAATATTTTTGCTATAAAAAATTGAAAAAAAATATGAATTTTTTTAAAAAAAATACACAAAAATACAGTAATTTTTTTCTATAAATACCTACCACTACTCTTCACTTTCAACACCAAATCCTCATACATTTTCTTCTACTTCTACTATTATTTACTTTTTACTCAACACTTTATTCACTTTCAAGTTTTATTTTTCTTTATCATCTTTATGGCTTCTTCTATTGACGGTGTTGGGGCATGGAGCACTATAGAAGATATTGTGTAAGTGTTGGGTCCAAATTTCTCATTGTCCCGTCACGGGCAATGAGATAAAAAATTTTCAAATGTGGAAAAAAATTCATTCCGAATTTTGTGAAAGATCGGGTTCGACCCGTACGAAAATGGCATTGTCTAGTAGGTGGAAAATTCTCAATAAAGAGTTTGGAAGGATGACACGTGACGCAATTTTAGAGGGTGAAAATCTTCTTTGAAATTTGAAATTCAGATGAAAAAGCATTGATATATGTTTGTAATGTGAACTTCAGCCACATTACCACAGGAAGGAACAATGGGGTCGGTCAGTAACCTCCATGGGTTCCAAGTTTGATCATAGTCCATTTATTTTGCGAATGAGCTCCTCAGTTTTAAAGAGCCAATTTTATTTAACAAAAGAATTATAAAGAAATTCATCTCATTATAAAAGACACAACATAAATAGTAGCACTCAGCAAAGTAGATTTTCATGTCTTATTCAAATCTCCTTTTGTTTTTGTTTCTCTGCTTTTGCCAATTGTGTATTGCCGCGTCCCTCCCCTCCCTAGATATTTTATGTTATTAGTTTTTGCGGTTTTTGTTTTGTTTGTGTGACCTTGGTGGGTTTAAGAAAGTTAAGCAAATATTGCCAACCAAAAGAAGCACCTCCACTGCTGGACTCCCGGTGGCCTTCGTATAATACTATTTCCAGGCCCACTTTCCAATTGCCCCCACAAAGACTTTCTTTCCCTTCTTTTTTAATAAATAAACAATCTTTATTTCTTTTGTAAGAATTGACACTGAAAGCAGTGATTAATGTGAAACGTACCTACCAGAGATTCTGCACCGTTCCGTTTCCAAGCCATGTGGTTAAGCCACCCCAATTTTACTGATTTTATTACTGACCTTTGGCAGTCGGGGCAAGGTCATGCAGCCCAAAAAACTGCTAGTCTAGTTGTCCCTTTACATGCCTGGAATAAACATGTGTTTGGTTGTTTATTTCAAAAGAAAAGAAAAATAATGGCTAGACTTGCTGGTATTCAAAGGAACCTCTGTTTGGGTGCTGATATCTTTCTCAGTAAGCTTGAATCTGATTTATTGAAAGAGTACAACACCATTCTTGAACAGGAAGAATTGTTATGGCTCCAGAAATCGAGAAATACTTGGCTTAAGGAAGGGATAGGAACACCAAATTCTTTCATTTGTCAACTATTATCCGTCGGAGGAGAAACAAACTTGAGGGTTTGAATAACGCTGATGGTGTGTGGATCACTGAAAAATCTGGTATGAAACAAATTATTACTGATTATTTCCAAGACCTTTTCTGTGGAAATACCGAGATTGGTGATTATTCTTTGTTACCGCAATTGTTCCTGAAGCCTGATGAAACTGTTTTGGTGGGGTTGAATGCTCCTGTCTCTGATTTTGAAATAAAAGATAGCTTGTTTACTATTGGTGGCTTAAAAACTCCTGGTCCTGATGGCTTTCCTGCGGTGTTCTATCAAACTTATTGGGACCTTTGTTCTAATGACATTACTTCCCTCATTAAGGATTGTTTTGCTACAGCCTCGCTTCCTGACCAATTGAATTCTACCCTAATTGCCTTGGTCCCTAAAGTTGAAAGACCTGTGACTATGTCTCAACTGAGGCCTATTAGTCTGTGTAACACCCTTTACAAGGTAGTCTCCAAGATCCTCGTTGCCAGGCTCAGACCTCTTATGTCCAAATTGGTTAGCCCCACCCAAGTGAGTTTCGTTCCGGGAAGGCAAATTGTTGATAATATTGTTGTTGCTCAGGAAGTCTTGCATAAATTCAAAATGACGAAAGGAAAAACTGGCTTCATTGCCTGGAAAGTTGATCTCTCCAAGGCTTATGATCGTCTAAGTTGGAGGTTTATCAAAGATGTGTTGTGGGAGATTGGTTTGAGAGGCAGATTCCTTGAGTTGATAATGCAATGTATCAACTCTGTGGATTATAAAGCTATCCTTAATGGTGAATTAACAGCTGCTTTCTCTCCTACTTGTGGCATTCGTCAAGGAGATCCTCTTTCTCCCTACATCTTTGTTTTATGCATGGAAAAGCTTTCTCATATCATCCAAAAGAAGATTCATGATCATGACTGGAAGCCTCTTTAGGTTAGTCGGGGTGGACCCTTTATCTCCCACCTTTTCTTTGCTGATGACCTTATTTTGTTTGGTAAAGCTTCCACTAATCAAGCTTTTTTAATGAAGAACTGCTTGGATGAGTTTTGTCATCTCTCTGGCCAAAGGGTGAGCTTTGAAAAGTCTGTTATTTGTGTCTCTCCTAACGTTTCTGCTGATTTGGCTCATTCTATTGCTATCATTAGTGGGTCCCCCCTTACCAATTGTCTTGGTAAGTACCTTGGAGTTCCTCTTATCCATAAAAGAGTTACTAAAGACACTTATCATGAGATCCTTGATAAAGTCCAGAAAAGGCTCTCTTCCTGGAAGAGTCACACTCTATCCATGGCTGGCAGAATTACCTTAGTGCAATCTGTCACCTCAGCCATCCCTATCTACACTATGCAAACTGCTCAATTGCCTATGTCGGTGTGTAACAAGCTTGACCAGTTGAACCGGAACTTTCTTTGGGGTCATACTGATGATAAGGCCAAGGTTCACTTAGTCAATTGGAAGACTGTTTGTAATCCAAAAGCCACTGGTGGTTTGGGTCTAAAAAGTGCTGCCTTGATGAATAAGGCCTTACTGGCTAAAAATGCTTGGAGACTGCATCAAGATGATCATGGTCTCTGGGCTCAAGTGTTTAAAGCCAAATATCTCAGGAATTGTGATATTCTGGCTGCCAATGATAGCTATACTTCTTGTAGCTCTAGTGCGTGGAGGGGTATCCTCTTTGGTGCTCAGATTATTCCTCATGGTACCAAATGGAGGGTGGGTTCTGGTGATACTATCAGATTCTGGACTGATAATTGGCTTAGCTGTGGGCCTTTGATCCAATATGCTACTATTGACATTTCTGAAGATATGCTCCTTCTTAAGGTTAGTGACTTTTTTGCATACAACACATGGAATGTTAATTGCTTACTGGAGCGTCTGCCTGCTCATATTGTCCACTTGATCCTTTGTGTGCATGCTGGTTTTCAAGACAGTGGTCCTGATAGATGCATCTGGAATCTCACTACTAATGGTAAGTTTTCTGTTAAAACAGCCTATGACATTTCCACCATTAATGATGATCCTTTGACGTGGTCTTGGAACTTTATTTGGAAGCTTCACATTCCTATTAGAATTAAAACCTTCCTTTGGGTTCTTTGTCATAAGAAACTTCTTACCAATGTTCAAAGACAGAAGAGGGGGATTGGTCAGGACACTTCCTGTCCGAGGTGCTCCTCTCATGTGGAATCCCTTGATCATCTGTTTATTGATTGCACTACTACTCAATTAATTGGGAAGGATTTTTGGGAGGATGTTGAGGCTCCTAATTTCCCAATGGTTGACTTTGATTCTTGGCTTCTTAAAAACTTAAAATCCCACAGAACCTTTCATAGTATTCCTTGGTCGTTGGTCTTCACAGTTTATATTTGGTTTGTTTGGAAATGGCGTTGTAAGGTGGTCTTTGAACAGAATTTTTCGACTCCGCCTAACTCTCGTCAAATAATTTTGAATTATGCTATGGACTGGTTTACTGTTTGTAATCATACTCCTGATTCTGTTGTGATGCGTCTGATTCAGTTACATTGGATTGCTCCCAGGCATGGGATCTGTAAAATCAATACTGATGGTAGCAGGAAAACTGAAACGGGTTGTATTGGTGCTGGTGGTATCTTGAGAGACTCCACTGGCAAGTGGTTAAATGGTTTTTCTGTGAATCTTGGGGTTGGGACAATCCTAGAGGCTAAACTGTGGGGTGTTTTTTGGGGCCTCAAGTTGGCTTGGAATATGGGTTTCAGAGTTGTGGAAGTTGAATGTGATGCTAGCTCTGTGGTGGCCCTCCTTCAGAATGCTCCTATGTATGATCATCCTCTTTTTAGTCTTCTAAACTGCTGTCATCTGAAGCTTCATGATGACTGGACTTGCTCTCTTACCCATATCTACCGTGAGCAAAATCGTGCTGCTGATCTTCTGGCTACCAAAAGCTATGATCTCCCTCTTGGACCTCATATTTTTGACTCGGAGCCTGCCTTTCTTAGTACTGTCCTTGCTGCTGATACTAGCAATGTGGCTAGTCCTCGTTTAATTCCCTTATAGTTGCTGTTTCTTTTTTTGGGCGTTAGCCCTCCTTTGCACCAAAAAAAAAAAAAAAAAAAGTGAAACGTACAGTTAATTCAATAATTTATTTACAAACTAAGACAAAGAGAAGAAACCAGAAACTTATAAGTGTTAGGCTTAAGCTCCTAGTTACGAGCAAATCACTTTTTTTTTTTGGTCGAGAGCATAGAACACTTAAATTTATTAATTTGATTATTTATTAATAATTGAAGAAACATGCTTGCATTATTACATACCTTCTCCCATTTTAGATAGAATAAGAGTAATTTCGTTTGGAATGAATTGAGAAAGTTGTAATTTAACTAATAAAAATAAAAATGGAAGGCTTAAATTGAATGTACAACAATTTTTTTTGGTTATATTGGAGTTTGGACTTGGGTTTCAACTTTCAAGGGGCGAGGAAGCCACCACCACTGTGGTGGAAATCCATTAGGAAATTTACAACATTTTGACATCGAGTAAGATGGCATTGGCAAATGCAACTGGGGTACTTCACAATTGGTGACCATATTTCTTTGTAGGGCCACTAGTTTTTAAAAAATAAATAAAAATTAATGACGTCAATTTCCATTTCTTGTTAGATCTACTATATGGTATGATTATTTTAAAAAGTCGAGCACTTCTCGTCCTTAATTAGACATTAGGTATACGCCTACATATGTGTATACATAGCTTCTCTAATGGATTCATATAATTTTAGGAGTGTTATTTGAAAAGTGTAAATGACTCTAATAAGGTGAAGTCGTACTTAGACGTACTCAGACATAAATAATCGAGCACACTGCTTGACCAATTAACCTAATTTATATATGTTATGTTGTGTTTTATTTTATTTATTTAAAATGTTTTATTCTAAATCAAAAAGAGTTTATTAAATTTATGATATAAAGTTTTAAAATAAAAGAAAAACAGTCGTAGAGTACATATCCGTCTGTTAGACCATCTCCAACCCATGAGAGGCTAAATCCAAATTTTCCCCCTCTAAAAAGTGATTATTTGGGTTTTGCCCCGACTTAAATAGTTTTTTCTCCCAATCCTCCGGACCCAAATTTTAAGTCCGCAACTTTATTAAATTGTTTAAGAATGGTTTAAGTCTAATTTTTTTTTTATGGATAACTTTTCTTCATTCAATCTTTTTAAATGACATAATAATTTAATTTTTTGAACAATTTAACCTAAAAAAATTGAAATTCCATAAATTTAATTTTATTCCAAAAGTAAACACACAACATAAAAACACACACAACATAATTGAAACACAAAATGAGGATCTGATTTGGATTAATTTAAAATATTATTTTGACCGTTGAATTTAAATTTCAGCTATCGGATATTTTTTTATACTGTTAAAATAGCTTAGATTTAATCCCATCATTCATTTAAGTTATATGTGTATATATATATATATATATATATATATATATATATATATATATATTTATTTATTTATTTTTAAAAAAAAACAACAAACATTAATTATTCAAATGTTGCAACGGCAACTTCATGGGGTGCTGACAAGTAGCGGAAAGAGAAGGGAAAAGGCAGCTGCAAAAATGGAGGTGGGGCCTAGGTCAGCATCTTTGCACATGGGGCAATATTTTGGGTTTGGGGTTGGCAATATTTTGTATGAACTTATAACTCATTGCCAAAAATAATCCTATCATAAAATATAGAAACAAAAGACCCCTTATATTATTTTTCTTCTATTTTTTCGGACAGATATTTTTCTTTTCAGTTGCATTGCATCTTCTCTTGTCCTTTTTATCCCTGGAATTTACTTTCCCATCAAGGATATAGATTGTATCTCTCTAGTCTCTCTCTACCGGAACAAAGTCAGCCCTCAGAACACACAGATGGTTTGTAATTTATTTTATTAGCACTCATTTCGCCACAAATTTTATTTGACGCCGTTTCTAATTTGATTGGTATCGTTTTCGTTAGTTCAATGCATAAACGAATCTTTGAACCTGTCAGTATCCATCTAAGGTTGTCATCTAGTATAAGAACCCAGATCATTTTGGTCCCAAATAAGCTCAACCAAACCTAATATCTTGGTTCCTCAGTAAATTTCCCAACTTTTTGATGATGGGTTATAGGAAATTTGATCTGTTCATCTGGGTTTTATCAGTCTTGTGTTTGGGATGGTTTTGTAGTGCATTTAATCCTGCAGACAATTACCTTATAGACTGTGGATCGCCTGCCAATACTTCAGTGGGTGACCGTGTCTATGTAGCAGATAATTTGGCTTCAAAATTTCTTTCAACCCCAAAAGATGTTGTTGCCAATAGTTCTTTGAAATCAATCACTTCCTTTGATGATTCGCCGCTGTATCAAACGGCAAGAATCTTTACTGAATCCTCAAAGTACAACTTTTCCATAAGCCAGAGTGGGAGACACTGGATCCGCCTTTACTTCTATCCATTTATTTTTGGTGGTTACGATTTGAGCAAAGCGAAGTTCTCTGTTTCCACCCAAAACCATGTTCTCCTTGGTGACTTCAGTGTTCAAAACGCTTCTGTTGTCAAAGAATTTTCAGTAAATGTAACTTCAGATAGCCTTGTTATTACCTTCACTCCTTCCGAGAATTCATTTGCATTCTTAAATGCCATAGAAGTTGTTTCAGTCCCCGACCAACTGATCACTGATGATGCCAGCACTGGGTCAGTGGGTTTGACGAGTCAGGCTTTGGAGACATCTTGGAGGGTGAATATGGGTGGACCAACAGTGTCCTTTGAGAATGATACCCTGTGGAGAACTTGGGTTCCTGATCAAAGTTTTCTAGTAAATGAGAACCTTGCCCAAGATTTCTCAAATATTACAGCTGTTAACTATGATGTGGGTTCGGCATTGGCAACCAAGGATATTGCTCCACAAACTGTCTATGGAACCCTCACTGAGATGAAATCCGCGGGTGATCCCAACAGCAATTTCAATGTGAGCTGGGAGTTCACTGTGGATCCAGGATTTCAGTACCTTGTTCGGTTTCACTTTTGTAATGTAGTAAGTAAATCTCTCAATCAGCTGTACTTCAATGTATATCTTGACTCTTGGATTGTTGCTCCAAATCTTGATCTGAGTGAGTTGGCTGTGCCATATTATATGGATTATGTCACAACATCTGCTGCTGTCAGCAATAAGCTTCGTATTAGTATTGGCCCTTCCTCTTTAAATAATGGTCATCCCAATGCCATTCTAAATGGGCTTGAGATTATGAAATTGAACAATTCAGCAGGCAGCCTCAGTGGAGCAAACTCAAGTTCAAAAAGTAACGTCGGAGTAATAGTGGGTGCCAGCGTTGGGTCATTTATTGCAGTGGTATTGGCTGCGATTCTCTTTGTTCTTTGCAGAAGAAGGAAAAGACTGGCAGACCAGGGCCATTCTAAGACATGTCTTCCCTTTCCCATTAATGGAACCAATTCTCACGCCATGGGAAGTAAATACTCATATGGAACAACTGCTAGGGCTGCTTCTAACTATAGCCATCGTTTTCCTTTTGGGGTAGTACAAGAGGCTACAAATAACTTTGATGAGAGTTGGGTTATTGGAATCGGTGGTTTTGGGAAGGTATACAAGGGAGTCTTAAATGATGGAACTAAAGTGGCTGTCAAGAGGGGAAATCCACGGTCTCGACAGGGACTTGCAGAGTTCAGGACTGAAATTGAGATGCTATCTCAATTCCGTCACCGCCATCTTGTCTCATTGATTGGGTATTGTGATGACAAGAGTGAGATGATTCTGATATATGAATATATGGAGAACGGAACCCTGAAGAGTCATCTATATGGCTCAGGTCACCCCAGCTTAAGTTGGAAGCAAAGGCTTGAAGTATGCATTGGATCAGCTAGAGGACTTCACTACCTTCACACTGGCTATGCAAAAGCAATTATTCATCGTGACGTGAAATCTGCAAATATCTTGCTCGATGAAAACCTTATGGCCAAGGTTGCTGATTTTGGGATTTCCAAGATGGGGCCTGAAATCGATCAAACACATGTCAGTACAGCAGTGAAAGGGAGTTTTGGATACCTTGATCCTGAATATTTTAGAAGGCAACAACTGACAGAGAAATCAGATGTGTATTCATTTGGGGTGGTTTTGTTTGAGGTCCTTTGTGCAAGACCTGTTCTAGATCCGTCCCTTCCAATGGAAATGAACTTGGCTTTATGGGCAATGGAATGGCAGAAGAAGCGGCAGTTGGAGCAAATAATAGATTCTACCCTTGCAGGAAAAATCAGACCAGATTCTCTCCGGAAATTTGGAGAAACCGCCGAGAAATGCTTGGCTGACTATGGTGTTGACAGGCCCTCCATGGGAGATGTGTTGTGGAATCTAGAGTATGCCCTTCAACTTCAAGAGGCAGAAATTCCAGGTGATGCTGAAGAAAATAGTACCAATATGATTGGCGAGCTATCCCCGCAAGTCAACAACTTCAATAATGTATTGGCTCGAGTTTGTGAATTTGACGAGATCATAGACATTTATTTGTCCTAAGTGAGAACGTATTGACTGTACATGTAAGTGACATCACTATTTAGATCTTGGCTTATTTATATAGATGCCCCATGTGCTTTCAAAGTTGTCTCAGATTACCATATGTGCTTTGAAACGTTTCAAAATACCCCTACACTTTTAAAAACTGTCTCACGTTACCCTTTTCGTCAGTATTAAGGACATTCCGTTACATGGTGTGGGCCCCACTTTTTTGAAATCGCTTAATAATATTTTCATGACCAGAAAAACCACTCTCATTTCATCTCCAGGCTTCTGTAATCCAAAACCCCACTTGCCCAAGAAATCATAACCAACATTGGTGGTACCACTGGTGGTGCTGCTGCCAATAGTGTCAATTCCACAGCTGCAATTCTTTGCATCTTGAAGCCCCATACTGCAAGGAAAGCAAACCCCCCTGCCTCCACTCTTCAAAGGCTCACTGGGTTCTTCAAGATCTTCAAGTATTTGGATGTTCAAGTTTGGTTTCTTTTACAGAAGTTGGTCTACCTCCTTCCCTTGAAGTCATAAGCATTAAGGAGTGCAATTCGTTGATGTATTTCGCAAAATACCAAATTCCCCCAAATCTAAGAAGAAAAGAGATATGGATGTGTAAAAGTTTGAAATCATTAGTAGAGAAAGAAGAGGATAGTTCTTCGTCTTCCTCTTCTTCTCATCAGGAGAAAGAGGAGGATTGTCTTGAATATATTAGCATCAGTTCTTGCCCAAATCTGAAATTGCAAAAGTGAAAATCTGGGGTAAGAAAACAAAACCCAGAAATTCTAGCTTTAAAGTCCAATGCCAAACAATGATTTCTTCTCCAAATTCTCCCAAAATCGAACCCCACCTCAAATTTTCATAAATCCTAGCCCTCTTCTTCCAATTTCCTCTTCTCACCCAATTTTCCCTTTTCTAAAACTGAATAACCCATATTCTCCATTGTTAAGCGATTTAAAAGAAGTGGGGCCCGCACCACGTAACGGAATTTCTCTTAATACTGACGGAATGGGTAACGTGAGACAGTTTTTAAAAGTATAGGGGGTATTTTGAGACGTTTCAAAACACAGATAGTAATCGGAGACAACTTTGAAAGCACAGGGGGCATGTACATAAATAAGTCTTAGATCTTTAATAAGTTTAGTGTTTTGAATTTATGTATGTCAATTTTTGTGAATGACATAAATTACAGTGAAAAATGAATTCCTATTCAATATAAATTGTGAAATGACGTATCTTTTAACGAAAATTAAACTTGGAAATCTCTTTTGGCATGCACAATTCACATCAAGCAATCTATAGATGGGACACTTATCGCAATTCCAAAAATATTCACACTTTCAGTATCACAAATGTGCCTTTTTAGTAGTTTGTTCTTAAAAGAATGGGCGCCTTTTGTAAACTTTAATTTTTGTGAATGTCAATCCTTAAACTTTGTTCAGTAGGTTTTAAATTTTTTTTTTTGGTTGAAAAATTTCCAAATACACACAACATTCAACAACTTGATCGGTGTATCAAGCTCTTCATTTCATAAAAACTTGTATACCGAGGGTTCGAATTCCTCACTTTTCGTACTCATCAACTAATTCACCAGTGTTAAAGTTTAATTATTTGTTCATAGAATTCAACTTAAAATATATATGTATATACAGTTTAAAATATATATATATATATATATATATATATATATATATATATATATATTCAAATTTAGTCTAATTTCTAAGAGCATTTCCAGCAGTTAGTCCCTTGCCATGGCGGCGGCGGGGGGGGGGATTAGGGCAGCTACTATTCACGTGAATAGTGGCTGCCCTTACCAAAAGCAATGTTGGTTTCCAACAGTTGCCAACATGGCAAAGGGCAAACACTCATTTTATTGTTTTTTTCACAAATTTGTTTACCTAAATAATTAATTTGGACAATATTTTCGGATCAGATTTTTGGTTTCCTACGTGTTAATACTATTCATATCTCATAATTTTTGGGTATTTTTATAATAAAAAATTGGAATTTTTTTGGTAGGTATTTGTAGAAATTAATTCCATTATTTTTTGGTAATTTTTAAACTTTTTTTCGGATTTTTTTTTCATATTTTATTGCAAAAATATTGGCTGCCGTTGGATTGGAGGAGAGAATCACGATTGGAGTGCCCAGACAACGCCACGTGTCCCAGAGCTACGCGTCAAAGGTAAAAAAATTTGAACTCCTCTCGCCGACGTCAGCCCCCCTCTTTTTGGATCTCGGGCTCGACCTGCCTTTGGGCCAGCCCGTCTTCGTGGCCCCCACCTCCAGCTCGGGCCAGCCTGAACTGATGGAATCAATTTTTGTTCCAAAAGTCCCCTACCCCAAGTCCAGCCTGAGCTGCTGGACTTGCTCTAAGTGGATTGATGATAAATTTTTTTGAAATAGAATCCAAACATTTAAAAAGAAAAAGAAAACCAGTCTTAGAAAAATTGTTGAAGCAAGTTTAGAAAGTTTTAAGAAATTTAAACCAACGAAACCTGTTATTAGCGGCCCATGCAGGTCTCAAATCTGCGACCTTCGCGTTATTAGCACAACGCTCTAACCAACTGACCTAATAGGCCAATTGATCTTTCCTAATTCCAATATTATTTTTAAATTATAGACTCTCTTTGACACATAGATCTCATTTATGAATTTTTCATGTCTCCGCTCCACATGAAGAATCAGTTTTTTTTCTGAGTAAATTTTGTCTAAATCTGAACTCACTAGTTCATTCATTGGGGTAATTATTGGGAAAAAATAAGGAACATTTTATTATTAGTGATTATTATTATTATTTTCTATATTCCTCTCCTCCGGTAAGAAGAATAAATGAAAAGAGAAAAGACTTCTAACTCCTCCTAATTCATCCCTTAAACCCTAAACCTCCGAAAAACCATCTTCAATCTCTCTCCTTGTTTATCCTGCCATGGCCTTCTTCGACCTCAGCATACCCTACACAGATCCCTCGCCACCCGACCGGTCGTCAATAACACGTGCAAAGCTCGTGACTAAGGCCTTGGAGCTAGGCTACTCCGGCGTCGCCTACAACCGTATGATCAAGGGCGTGATGTCCGATCGCGACCGTTGCTCGATCCCCCTCCTCACCATCGCTTCCTTCCTCAAACACTCTCCTCTCCTCCTCTCCAACGTTAACTTCCACCGCGACCTCCTCGGCCTCCCACGCGCCTCCCCTTTCCACCAGTACACGCGCCTCACTGTCTGCACCGAGACCCCGGCCCAGTCCCAGGCCCTCAATTCCGGTAATCCCATTTTGAAAACCTACGATTTGGTCGCTGTCAAGCCCTTGAATCAGTCCGCCTTCGAACTCGCCTGTGAAAAATTGGAGGTTCGTTCATCTTTTTGTTTGTTTTGTTTTTGTTTTTATTTTATTATTATTTTTAAAATTTGTACTTCTTTTGTGAAATTGTGTTTGGTTGCTCGCATAATTGAGGAAGAATGTAAGCATTTCGTTTTAATTGTTTTCTTGTTTGTTTTTGTTTTGGCGTAGGTAGATATAATTGCGATTGATTTCTCGGACAAGTTACCTTTTCGTTTGAAGATGCCTATGGTTAAAGCTGCAATTGAGGTTTGATCTCAGAGATTTTGTTTGCTTCCTTATTTCAATTTATTTAATTAGATGGTAAGAATTTAATTTTATTGGCTATGCAGCGTGGAGTGTATTTCGAGATCACATACGCTAATATCATTGCCGATGATCAAGCGAGAAAGCAAATAATAACCAATGCTAAGGTGAGGATTTGTAAAGTTAATTGGATATTAATCAGATTGGATCCCGAATAGCTGAAGCAGTAGGCAATGATGGTTTGTAATTTATTTCCCAAAGATATTATGACATGGGTTAAAATTAAATTTTGAAAAGAATATTGTCATATAGTGAATTTTACTTTCCACTACACAATGTTGTAGGGTCAGAACATGGCATTACAAGCACCTCCCCGTTCAGCCAGTACTTGCAAAATTTACTACTGGACTTTTATGTTGGTTGCATATCTTGTAGAAGTATGCCAATGCTAAACCAGAATAATAATAAGCTACAATTCTCTATGAAGTCTGTTATTATCATTTAGCGTCCTTCGAGAGCATTCATAACTCTAGCTGGGTGACAACTTTTTAGTTATTTCCAGAATTAAAAATGATCCTTGTAATGAAGTTTTGCATTTTTGTAATCAGTGCTAAGGAATGCATGGATAATGTCCTTGTTTGTTTGAATTCTGAAAGGTATTTTTTCTTGGAAATGAATGAGGATTGAGTATGCTTTGATTCTAAGATATGAGAAATGGTTTGAATATAGCGCAAGGTGTAGTTCCTATGTCTGTAATACACATGTACACAAGCGCACATGTGTGTGTGCATGTGCATGTGTACAGCCTGGGAAGACTTTTCACTGTAACATAGTTGTGTAATTGTTTGTGTTTTAATTAGCTTCTAAGAGATACGGCGACTCATCATCTCCCTCATTGTTCTTCAGTTACTGGTAGATTGGACTCGAGGAAGGAATCTAATAGTTTCAAGTGCTGCCCCAACTGCAAATGAATTTAGGGGGCCATATGATGTTGCAAACTTAATGTCATTGCTTGGTCTCTCAATGGAGCGAGCTAAAATGGCTATTTCAAGAAATTGTAGGTATGATAGCTTTCCTAAATGTCAGTCTTGAAGATATGATGTTTAATTCATCCAAATTTTATTTTTCATTAATGTCTTGCAGGACTATAATATCTAATGCTATGAGAAAGAAACACTTTTTCAAGGAAGCCATAAGAGTCGAAGTGGTATCATCAGGTCAAGAAACTGACACGAACAAACCTCGGTCTATTGACTCGTTTAAATGGGATCCCATCTCTAGTGGGGATGGTGACATTCTATTAGATGATTTGGCTAAGTCTTTCACTACCTCCATTAATAAAGTATCCAAGACTACAAAAGCCATTGATTTTGCTTCAGTCATTGACAGCATGCCATCACTTGGATTTCAAGTCAAGGATCTGATATCTGGATCTGGTGTGGTTGCGTCCCAATCAATGGGTACTTGTAAAAGCATTGTTTCTGCTTCTGAGGCAATTGAGCAATCAGTCGTGACTGCTGGAGTGCCAGAACGGCCTGCCAGGCTATGTTTTCCTCAATCAGGTCAAACTTCTCTGGGTGATAGTCTGTTGGAGCAACAAATGTTTGACTGTCGAAATCCTCAGAAATCATATTCATCTTCTGATACTACCAATGCTTTTATTGATGCTATGGAAATTGAAGCTCCTGCAATAGCCACTGAAGCAAAACCAAAGAATCCAGATGGCACAGATGGTAATTTTGACTTGATTACAACGGAAATTCATGATTTTCAACCACAGAAGTGTGTGACTAATCGCGAATTGAATGTTGTGCCAGCTAATGATAATTTAACATTTCCCACATTTGAGATTGGGTTAGATGCTGCTTGTAATGCTAATTCTGAAGTTGAAATTTCCACTAATTATCAGGATTCAGATATTCCTGCTCCTCATAATGAAGAGGCTAAGTGTGTTAAAGGTTCTGATACCCAAAGTGATATGATGGACGGAATTTTAACAGTGGTAGATGTGGAAAGTAAAGAAGAAAAGTCTTTGTCATTGAATTCATCATCGTTGCCTACTTCAGAGAATGAACAATTTAGGGAATCTGGGGATGATGCAGTTATACTTGCAAATCAAGTTCCTGTTCTGGAGTCTAATGATGATATGACGATAATTGGTGATTATTCAGTTGCAACTCACCCCTCAGCAGAGGTGACAATGGAAGGGGAAGAACATGGGAAAGCTGATACTGAAATGAACGATCTAGCCTTAATTCAATCCATACAAGGTACGGCTTCTTTCAGTATGCACATCTTCAGCTCAACCTTTTTCTTTTCATTTGTATTTTCATTTTCATTATATATTGGTATTTAGTGTTCCAATCTGCCTGGTTATCGGTTTCTTTGCTATGAAGACGGACTTATGAGAATTACTATTCTGTTTCAAAGTAGGAATTTAAACATAAACTTTGGAAACATATAAGTATTGCCTTTCCTCCTGGTCCTTCACGTTTGGGTTGGTTGGCCTTAAGGACTTGTGTGATTATGTACTGTCTACGACTACGATTCCAGTATGTCACCACCACCATATAGAGAATGTGTTCCTGAGAAGCTGACTAAAACCATAAATTGTGCATTACAAAGATTCAAACTCAGTGCTTGACTATAGCAGAAGAGGGGTCACTGTTAGAGGTTTCTTTGCTCAATGAATCTTCAGGGTGATTTTTTCTCTTTAGCTATCTATCAAATGACTTTTGCCAAAATTATTAATCAATATACATCAGTTTCACCTACTATATCTTCCACCCCAACTTTTTTTTATATCTTTGTACTACAGAAATTTTCTTATCCATCCATGGCTCATACATGTCTGTTAGATGATGCAGGGAAATCTAGACCGAAAAGGAAGACACCTTATCAAGCGAAGACCCTTCCTCTCAAGCGATTGTTGCATACTATACCTTTCAAGAAGACTCGGAAAAGTAAAAGAAAAATCAAGATGGCATGACTGTGTGCAATGATCGGCATAATGAGTTATCCCAAAAAAAGAGAGGAAAGTTTTGATCGGCATATGTGAAGGTGAGGAAAGTTGCATATTCATCTTGGTTTTTTTGGCATGCATTCATGTTTAATGGCCCTAGATTTGTCAACGGCCCCCACTGGGTCTATTCTAAATTTTGTTTATGTTTGTATGGAATCTTCTGTGAAGAAAATTCTTTTTGTCAATGATCATATAGGAAATGTCAAATTTAATCCTAATTATTTATTGACAATAAAATTAGAAGTTGTAGATAGTGCAGTATTTAGACATTTTTTCTAATTACACGCATCGTGAGTGCTTTATTCTTCCAGCATTAAACTTAAAACTTTTTTTTTTAAAACAAAAAAGATAATAACTGTTTAAAATAGGAAGAAAACAAGGTTGGTCCAAATTACGTTATGCTGGAATATTTGTAAGGGATAGTTTCAGGTAAATGAACAGCTCCGTGGTGTGCACTGTGTCCTTTATCTATTTCAGTTTTCTGTTCAATGTAGTACTTTGTTTTATCAGCACTACCTTATTCTAACTTTTATGACCAACTAGTTTGACATGTAACATGATCGTTATTTACTGGTTATAAATAAAGTGCATAATAGGCATAAATATAAACAAATAAAATGTTGTCACATCTGTCTTGTATTGGATTTTCGATAAGCTTCCATTTGTATGAGGGATCTAGATCCTCTACTTGGATTTTCTCTGCTACGATTTGCTTGACTTCCTTCCTAGTCCTACATATGCCACCTCATTAAAATATCATCTAAGGGACTTTAAGTTGACACGTCGTCTTCAAATCATAGGATTTGGATCATCTGCTTGGATTTTCTCTGCCATGATCCATTTAGGAGGTTTAATGTTGTGATTCTTTTTTCTTCATTTGTGTCCTTTAATCAAGTCAAAAAGAGAATGTGAGGTGCTGCCTCATTTTTTCACTCGTTTCACATAAGGAAAAAATTAATACAACTTTAGAGAATTCTTTTGTATTTTCTTTAACATTTTAGTTTTTTTATGTATTGCTTTTTAACTTCTCTCATCTTCATCGTTCATTTTACCCATATCTTTCCCTTGATACCTTTAACTAAAGAAAATTGAAAACCAATTCTAACAATGTGCTACCGCATAAGCTTGGTAGCTAAATGACTTGCGCTTATGCTATTTCTATTGGCCCAACTGAGCCCAATTGGGCCGTTACCATCAACTTGGGGCTTAGCCTGTGAACCCCATTTTTTTTAATATTGCAATTAACCCGAAATTTAGTATCTTTTTCTGTTAGTATTTTATGTATTAGTGAAATACAATACGGAGTGGGCCTTTTAAGAGTGTCTCTCAAATAAAGGATCCCTCAACTGCAGCTCTATATATAATTTTTTTCTTTTCTGAAACTATTTTATGTACAGTACAGTATTGTACATAAATTGTAGCTATAGTTTATAAATTCTGAAGAGAAGTTGAGTAAATAAATTAATCTAATTAAAAAAAAAAGGAATCATACGCTCCTATATCCGAAAAACAAATGTACCACATCAAGATAGGTGTGAAATAATTTCATTGATCATACTTTATTGGGCTTAGGCCTTTTTTTTGGGGTCAAACTCCATGCGGCGTTGATACTTCATAGAATGTTCGTTGTTCTTATAATCGCTCAATTCAATTTTATGTAATTGAAAAGAAAAGAAAATTTTAAACATTTAAAGGAAAGTAATTGACTAATTCTAAGTACTAAATTACAACTTTACGATGCATATGGTTAAACATATTCACATTGAGTGGATATTATCATGACCAAATATCATTTTAGTATCAACATGTAGAATGGTAAATAAATATTAGTAGTATGCAGAAAGAAAAGGTCATGTGTTCAAATTTGATTGACGTTACGGTGGTTGTTTGTGTTCGAATTCCCCTCTGTCAATATGGCTTGGATAAAAAAAATTATAAAATTGTCGTCCTAGTTGGGAGAGGTCGTTTGTTTAAATTTGATTGAAGATAGAATCAAAAGATCTACTCAAGAATAGAGCGGGGGTGAAGGAAACTCACTCTAACAAAACAATGGATTTTTCATGCTCCACATAGGGTGGTGCAAAAGGGAACGTTTTGGTGGCATCTGGAAGCTATGTTAAAAGTCTCATAATCATAGACTTGATAGTCTTACAAAATTTTGTTACGGCTCTTCATGTGCCATTGCACTTCTTGTTTCTGGTGTCTTTATTGTCAGTTGAATAGTGTTGTTATTTTATCACAAAGTAATGGCCTTACGGTGGTGACTAGATCCCTCTTGTCTATCCTGCTGAATCATCCCACCATGATCGCCATCATTAAGCTTTGCCTTTGTCCTTTTACAAACCAGTCGGGGGCAGCACTTCAATTCAAACCCATTCTTCTATTTTGTTTAATTACTGAGCACAGAAGTTTAAGAGTAATAAATTTATCGGGCCCATTTGGAATGCAATTTACCACACATTGCTACGTTGTTGATCAAATATGAAACGCGCACAAGAATCAATCTGATGAGTAATTTCAACTTACTATATGACAACATAAGTACAGTTCTGCAAGAAAACGCTTTTCTAAAATTATATATGCACAGTTATCTATTTGGCCATACATGATTCTCTTAATAGAAAAAATAAACCTCCAAAAGTAATTTCAATCTTCAAATATCTACTTAAAGCATTCAGTGTTGAGTGAACTTTTTGGGCTACAAGTGCAGCATTGTTTTTTTTACCAAAGTAATGATTGGCAATTCCTATATTGGAGCTAATGAGATATTATTTAAAATTAATGTGGTTTTTTAATCCTTGTTTAACATAATGGTTTAGCCATGGCCGGCCGACAAAAAATCAAGAGCGCCGTCCTAGAGTTTTCCTCAAGAACCATAGCCTTTGGTTAAAGAAAAAAGTGGGATAATTGAGTTTATAATAATTCTAACTTTGAAACTTAATAGTAATTAAGTATCTCTCATCATTCAGTAACATGAACGACCAAATGATTAGCACAAAGATTGATTAAAAAAATTGGTACTTTTATAGACAAATTAAGTGGTGTATGGCTTGTAAAGAGGATGGAAGTGGATTTTAGGAGGTGATTGAGCCTTTTGGCCATACGCGGTCTATATGCCCCCTATAAGATGCATGATGGAGCTTTTCGTGCTAGTTGGGTTAGTGCCCTAAAGTTTAATTTAGCTCATAAGGATTAATTCCACTATTAAATTGGTCACATACCGTGTTTACAGTGGAAACAAATTCATATGCAATGACATGATTCATGGCTTATTCGTAGTCAACTCATTTTGGCTACCACGAGACGAGCATATTGCGGTTCTTTTTATGATTTTGTAGAAGACACGTCTTATTAAAAGTCACATTTGTAAATGATAGAGTTGATGTACTTTTTCCTCGTCCATTCACCCAAGAAATTAGGTGGCATATTTACATCCGTAAATAGGGGTTTAACTTTTGTTTACACATGTTGGTAATATGAGGTTGATTGAGAGATGACATTGATAAGTATAAATCATGCCCATTTTCCCTCTTAGTCGATCTTGTGACAAAACTGATGATCACAATGTGGTGAAGTAACTGATTCATTCATTGCCTCAAATAAAACAGAAAATGATTGATTGATTGATTGATTTGCAAGGCATATTTATTGGTCTTGTGCCTCTCTACATCTCCAACTACTCTAATGATCCAAGACTGCAACTTCAATAGTTTAACCATCAAACAATACGCAATTTTCTTTAGAGGTCAGTTGATTTTCTCACGGAAATTATAGAAACCTTGTTGATCCTTCAACTGAATTCCAAGAAAACGAAGAAAAAAACAATCTTATTTTAGTTAATGAACCAAATTTGTCTTCAAGAGGCTGCAAAACAACACCTGAAGAGTACACAATTTATTGATCGAAGAGTCATAAGGGAGAAAAAAACATTATAGAATTTTCTGGCCTTTATTCTACATGTGCTACATGTTCTACACTGGAGTGTTAATAATCGTCGAAATTACAAAAAGTGTAATATTACATGTATCATATTTACTAATTATACTGCTAATCACTTGTGTGAAAAACCTAAGTAAATTTGATAAGAATTTTATCATTGCAAACAACACAAGAAAACTTAGACAATTTAAGGTAGGGTGTACAAGATCCAACTCAATATGCCCAAATTGACCAATCCAATCTAATCCAATCCAATTTCAATCTGTTTTGATGATTTGGCGAATTGGATTGGATATGTAATTTTGAATAGAATAATACTACTCTTACCACATTTGTATACCACATCTTTATACCATCTTATATGGTAGCTGAGGTGGACAACCACATCAATTAAAATTATTTAATATTTTCTTTTCTTTTATGATTTATTCCAGTATTTGTTTTTCTAATTGTCTTAATTAAAATACACTTCATTGATTTAATTGATGTGGCATATAATATGGACATGCCACATCATGTGGTATAGAAATGTGGGATAAAAATGTGGTAAGTGTAGCATTACTCTTTTGAAAACCGACATGATTGGATCGGATGACGGATTTGCTAATGAGAATCCAATCCAATCTAGTTAGTTTTATGCTTATTTTGCTCTTTAGGTATTTGTAGTTGAAAAGTTATGAATATTTAAAGTCATTTAATGAAGTTATGTTTAATGTATTATATAATCAAAAAAAATTTCTCTAGTATTTCATTTATATTTTACATTTACGTCTATTAATATGTTTGGTTAGATTAAACCTAAGGATAAATGTTTAATATATCATTACTCTTTTTCCATTATCAAACCTAGGCCTCATCATTTGGCCCGCGGGCTCATGGGCCGATGGGGGCCCGCCCGGCCCATCGAAAAAAAGCCCGGCCCGGCCCGTTATGGGCTTTGAGATGGCCCGGCCCGTCTTGGGCCGGGCCGGGCTTGGGCTTGAGTGTTTGAAGCCCGGCCCGACCCATAGGCCCGGCCCGATTAGGCCCAAGAAAGCTCGGCCCGGCCCGCCCACAAAAGCCCGGCCCGTTAGGCCCGCATACATATATAATTATGTATAAATAAGAGTTTAGGATTAGGATTATATCACTTAAATCACATATATAATTTGTTTCATTTCATTTACTTTTCTTTATTCATTCCTAGTTTTATAATTGGATGATTAGCACATTAATTTAATTTGTGTCAATTATTAATACAACAATTATATATATATATATATATATATATATAAATAAGATGAACAACATATCATATCACCAAATATAATCATATCACGAAACATAATCGTACCACCAAATATAATCATGCTTTTTGAACACATCACCAAACATTTGCATATTTATTCATACCATCCTTTAAAAAAAAAAAAAATTTATACTTATTATTTTTAAAAATTATTTCTTAAAACGTATTATGGTCTAATTATGTAATAACCTCAAAAACAATACTTGGATTTATTATTTTTGTAGAAAATCTTATTAAGTTGTGTGACTTTATTAGGTGTTTTATGAATTTGGTTTGATGTGAAAATATTGGAATTAAGTGAGTTTAATCTCAAATTTGGACTAAAATGCCCTTATGATTAAGTTTATGATTTTTTTCGATTGAAGTAGGCCCATTTTGGCCCGGCCCGATGGGCTTTCTCAAGCCCGGCTCATGGGTCGGGCTTGGGCTTTGAATTTTCTAAAAAAACCCGGCCCGGCCCAACTCGCTATTTTCTCTCTCCTCTTTAAAGCCCGGCCCGGCCAGGCCCAAGCCCATTAAATTTGGGCCGGGCTAGCCCGGCCCGGCCCATTGACGAGCCCTAATCAAACCTAATCATCCGATCTAATCCAATCTAATATCAATTGGATCATATCATATTGAATTTAAATAGATAATATGATTAGATCGGATTAAAAAAATCATGATCCAATCTATATTGGATCGAATATGGATTGACTAAATTATATTGGTTTCAAACCAATATACACCTGACATGCCCTTACATGTCAATATGAAAACTTGGCTGTGGCCAATAGGTAACTTGCGCCCCACTTTACTTTGCAGCACCATATAGTTAAGAACCGAGGTCCTAGCATTTAAGCTTTACAGAACATCCTATAAATAGATGACCTTAAGGAAAGAAAATATAGAAAAGCACAAAAATTTGTGCTACTTAGAAGTTTGAACATATAGGCTGCATATAACTTGATGGGCTCTATCGCATATTCACACTTAAAATGGTGACTGTTATCACATGCAAAATTCTATAGTGAGGGTGCCATATATGGACCTCTCATGTGGACCTTTATATTAGCCATAAGATCATTTCATTAAACTTAAGTGAAGTTACCATTCAAATGAATCCTGTAGCTAATATAAAGGTCCACATCTATGATCCATATATGACACCCTCACCATATGCCTATTTAATCAGTTCTTTTTCCCTCTTCTTTTTCAATGAAATGACTTTGTTTTCATCTTTTTCCAATCAGTAGTCACTAAAGTAAAGCTTGAACATGACCTCATGTAAAGCCAAATTAGGCAAATCTAAAACTCAACCCTTGATTAATTAAAGTCTTAATTAAAAAATCCACATTGTCATTCCAAATCACCTATATTTACATCACCTACTTCAAGCTAAATAGCACTTAAGTGTGGCATTCTGCATAATAATAGTAATATGATTGGATTGGATTTAAACATCTAATATGATTGGATATCGGATTGAAAAAATCACAATCCAATCTATATTGAATCATATGTGGATTAAATAAATTGTATTGGTTTCGAACCGATATACACCCGGCATGCCCCTACATGTCAATATCAAAACTTGGCAATGGCCAACAGGTAACTTGCGACCCACTTTACTCTATAGCACCATATAGTTAAGAACTGAGGTCCTAGCATTTAGGCTTTACAGAACATCCTATAAATATATGACCTCAAGGAAAGAAAATATAGAAAAGCACAAAAATTTGTGCTACTTTGAAGTTTGAATATATAGGCTGCATATAACTCGATGGGCTCTATCTCATATTGACACTTAAGATGGTGACTGTTATCACATGCGAAATTCTATAATGAGGGTGCCATATATGGATCTCTCATGTGGACCTTCATATTAGCCATAAGATCATTTCATTAAATTTAAGTGAAGTTACTTCAGATGAATCATGTGGCTAATATAAAGGTCCACATCTATGATCCATATATGACACCCTCACCATAGAATGACTCGTTACAATATGCCTATTTAATCAACTCTTTTTTCCTCTTCTTTTTCAATGAAATGACTTTGTTTTCATCTTTTTCCAATCAGTAGTCACTAAAGTAAAGCTTGAACATGACCTCATGTAAAGCCAATTTAGGCAAATCTAAGACTCAACCCTCGATTAATTAAAGTCTTAATTAAAAAATCCACATTGTCATTCCAAATCACCTATATTTACATCACCTACTTCAAGCTAAATAGCACTTAAGTGTGGCATTCTGCATAATAATAGTAATATGATTGGATTGGATTTAAACATCTAATATGATTGGATATCGGATTGAAAAAATCACAATCCAATCTATATTGAATCATATGTGGATTAAATAAATTGTATTGGTTTCGAACCGATATACACCCGGCATGCCCCTACATGTCAATATCAAAACTTGGCAATGGCCAACAGGTAACTTGCGACCCACTTTACTCTATAGCACCATATAGTTAAGAACTGAGGTCCTAGCATTTAGGCTTTACAGAACATCCTATAAATATATGACCTCAAGGAAAGAAAATATAGAAAAGCACAAAAATTTGTGCTACTTTGAAGTTTGAATATATAGGCTGCATATAACTCGATGGGCTCTATCTCATATTGACACTTAAGATGGTGACTGTTATCACATGCGAAATTCTATAATGAGGGTGCCATATATGGATCTCTCATGTGGACCTTCATATTAGCCATAAGATCATTTCATTAAACTTAAGTGAAGTTACTTCAGATGAATCATGTGGCTAATATAAAGGTCCACATCTATGATCCATATATGACACCCTCACCATAGAATGACTCGTTACGATATGCCTATTTAATCAACTCTTTTTTCCTCTTCTTTTTCAATGAAATGACTTTGTTTTCATCTTTTTCCAATCAGTAGTCACTAAAGTAAAGCTTGAACATGACCTCATATAAAGCCAAATTAGGCAAATCTAAAACTTAACCCTTGATTATTTAAAGTCTTAATTAAAAATTGCACATTGTCATTCCAAATCACCTATATTTACATCACCTACTTCAAGCTAAATAGCGCTTAAAGTGCGGCATTCTGCATAATAATAGTAATAACAATAATAATTAAAGTTCAAACCAAGCAGCCTAAAATTTTCCTAGCTACTTGCTAAAACATGACACATAGAGTGGTCCTTTATGTTACTAGATCATGGAATTAGATTCAATCGAAGAGAATGCATCCAGAAGGTTGATCCAACTGTCGTCGTCCTCCTCGTCTTCCTCCCCACTTATGCGACTCCACTGAACAGGAGACTCCTCCCCACTTATGTGACTCCACTGAACAGGAGAGTTCTTCTCAATTTCGTCATTCCTTGCAAATCGTCCTCTGATGCGCGGCCGGCTGTCCGCCAACGTCTTCCGGCAAGCATACTGAATTCAGGAATGCTATATTAGTGCTTGTATAAGAAAGGGTAAAAGAAAAAGTTCAGGATGAAATGCACTGACATAAATACAAAAGTAGCATGGTTCTATATTACTACTATCATTTGACATATATTATTCTTTATGACAACCAATACCCTTTTCTTAAGGAAACAAGGACTTGTCATGATCATGAGAAGTGGTTGAGACACATTACAAGTTACCAGAACATTTTGTGTGGCTGTTTGGTCAATTTATTATTCAATCAAAAGGGGGTTCATGCTTTTGCAATTCAGAGTTAGTTTCCAAATAGAAGAAGTTAATTGATCTAGCACTAGTGCAAAAAACCAAAATTGATGTACCACTCTCTCTTGGGAAAGTTTACAATTTCAAACAGACGTCCAAAGGGTAAGACAATAGAAGGTTGAACGTCTGTTATTACGACCTGCATAGACATAAAGATGGAGTGAAAGTTGATCTGCAAACAGGATTAGTTAATCATTACATAATTAAAAAGACATTAACCAGCAGAAAGGTAAAAAAAATTTGGATTGTCGATATAATTAAAATTTTATGTGATAATTAAAGAATATTGATCTAAATTGGAATTAACTTACTCAATTGCATCACATACCATAGATAGTGACAACCCTCGTGAAAAATCACAACATACAGTCGGTGTTAGTAATATATATCATTAGCATTCTTCACGTAACTTTCTGTACTTCAAAATAAGTATTCTATATTTCTTTCGCACGTTACACATTGAAATGAAAGAAGTTAAAACGGAGTACGAATTCTAACTATTATACGGATTAGTAACGAACAATTAATTGACTCCAGGTATAACAATTTCCTTGCATAAATCATTCAACTGCACAGATAGAATATCATTTCATCCAATTTTTCAAACAATTGTGGAGCTAGCTATAGCTATTCTATTGTATCCAAAAGACCACTAAAACTATCAACAGCGTGTATGTCAAACGTGCACTAGTATATCTTTTACTAGTTGAAAATGAAATAAAAGCAATGTAGGATGTGACACACACCAAAGCTTGGAATGATATATATAGTAAGCAAAAATTTTACATAAAAATATAATTGATGTGAGCAATTGTGGGCCAAAAAGCAACAAGATAACTATATACACACTCATGCCATAAAGCTTAAAGTAGAGCCAGCTAGTGGGTCATCGGGTCAAGCAGCAACTAGTCAAAAAAATTCGAATGATCTATTATATTTTGAAGCAAATTAAAAAATATATATATAATATTGAAGCAAATAAATAAAAAAATAAAAAAATAATTGAAGTAACCTTAATGGTCTTGTTGAAGTTCCTGAGGTTGCGCTTGTTTCTATACCTCTCAATTCTCTCTTTCTTCTCCTCGGGATTATATCGACAGGCTTTGCTCATCCCTTCTATGATCATACTGCTCTCACTCGACAAGGGACTAGTTTCTGATGATGATCTATTGTAACCACAATATTGCAATTGCTGTGGCATTCCATTGTTCACATTATTTATCAGCTGCATGCATCCACAATATATATTATGGCACGAAACACAAATAATTCCACTCAAACTCAACAACCCCACAAGTAATATTTAGGAAGTAAAATCGCGTAAATGTTATTTTGTCAAACTGTTTTAAGAATATTTTAAACTACTAATTATGCTAACTTTTGTCGGCAATATTTGGGAAGCAAAATCGCACAAATGTTATCTCGTTGCACTGTTTGAAGAATTTTCTAAAGTATTAATCATGTTAATTTTTGTCTGATTGTAGGATCATACACACTAAATTTGAACTATTCACATCATATCAAATTTTGTATGTATGTGTCGAAGTCCGTTAGCATATATACAAACTATTGATTATGTTAATTGTTGCTACGACTAATATAAACATTTATCGTACAACATATTGTTAAATCACTCTCATGCACCTAAAACTTGATTTTGCATTGTGATTAGTTTTTATGCGTATTTGTGAGGGTGTGAAATGGTAGAGAAAGAAATTAATTAATGTGGGCATTTGAGTCACTTTAGTTGAAGTAACTAAATTAACTAACTCTCTGTACATATCGAACCTGCAAATCCAAGTCTCCGGTGCTGTAAACCCTGCGGACGGGGCCGGTCTCTGACTCGAGCAAGTCGGAGACCAGCCTGTGGGTCCCGCAAGAGGTCTTCTGGAGCGAATGGCTGCTGACGCTGCGCTGAATCAGCGTAGCACCACCACCAGTCCCGCTGCTGATCGGGGAGGCGCCGTAGCTGCTGGAGCAGCTGCTGCAGCTGTTGCTGAACTCAGCTGAGACGAGCAGCTGCTCATGATAAAGCAACGGGTGAGCCGGTGGCGAGCCCTGGAACTGGAAGTCGGCGGCGCGTGGGAATGCGGTGCTGTTGTGTCCGTACATTAGCGCGTGGGTTTAGGGTTTTAGGAAGGGTTTGGGAGATTTTTGATGAGTGGAGTGCAGGAGTGAAAGATGAAATTTATGAACGTGGGCTGGAAGGCTGGGACTTTGCAGGGGTACTTAAAGAGAGAAGAGGGAGGAGGGAGGAGGGAGGATGGGAAGGTGGGGCCCAGAGAGCAGAGAAGAGATGGGACAGGTCTGCAGGATGACGTGGACGATGACGTCATGCTATTGGGGGAAAGCGTTGACCTGCTTCCTTCTTTTACCTACTTATGTTGTGTAACTGTGTTCTGCTGCTACTGGGGGTTGGGGGTGGGGGTCTCAGACTGGGACGAGACGTTAGCCTACCAGTAGAGTGCCCTATGAAGTTTTAAAGAATTTCTTCAAAGCAAATATCAAATGAGCCCATAATTCTATCTTGTATCTTGTAAATCAAGAATTTAATTCAAAGTCTAACAACATATACATCGAGAATTTCATTCATAGTCCGACAACATATACAACGAGATTTTGATAACTATGTTTTATAATGGAGGAATAAAAGATTACTGCAATGTTCTCTCTATCTCTAGCCACTCAACTTCTGAATTTTTGGCTCTGAAAGTTTTGATGAAGTTTATCCTTCTAAATTGAAAAAACAGGATAAAAATGAAAAAGAAGAAAGGAAACCTAACACAATGCACACCGGGAACCTCATCTGCTAAATCGGCAGGGTGGCAAATTTGTTCAAAAAGTTGGTGACTGGTGACCGCCCTTTGTATAACCTGTGTTGGCATGGGCCATACTTTTTGGTTTTGGGTTTGCCAAATTTTTGTGTTTGTTTTCTCTATCAACGGAGTTCGTCGACCAAAAAAGAAGAACGGAGTTCTTCAACAACCAAAAACAACATGTCAGATTTAGATAATAATGACATAATCTTTCTTATTTAAAAAGGAAAACATTTCTTTGATCACTTATTAGGTACCACTTTTGAAAATGAACTTATCTATTCTGGAAATGTAACCTGTGTGACAAGTGATAAGTTAGAAAGAGAGCGATGATATATTCCCGATACATAGAAGTTTTCCTTTGGCTTCAGATTGGGTTTCACCAAAATCAAAATTCAACACTATGAGATTCCAATAATGTAATTAATTATTTCCCCTATATATTGATGAAGCAATAATGTTATATGGCATAAGTGGTAAGTTTCTTGTAACTAAGTGTGAAGTATGGGAAGCCTATGGAGGCCCCGCGTTGTGTATATGATCATATGAATGAATCTGGGGAAGCAGAAATGCAGAATCTCCAAGCCTAATACAAAAGATACGAATTACCCCCCCACCCCCAACATAATTCATTTACTATATACGACACAGTCCAATCCAGTACAATCATACCCCACACAAAATAAAATAGTAAATAGTAAATAGTAAATAGTAAATATCAAAACCAATGGAGGATATCGCTGCATGATGTGCTTACTCAATTGTTTCTTAGGTTTCTGCATATATAATATGAACTAATGTGTACGCCTAGATATTTATTTGTGGTTATACACTGTTTTGGCTAGCTACTTGTCAAAACTTATAAACATGAGTATTAAAAGGACATGCACTACTTAGCATGCAATGAACTTAATTAGGTTTTAAATGTCAACTCTCAGCCTGTGAGTATTAATTAGGACATGCACTACTTAGCGTGCAATGAACTTAATTAGAGGTCTTCTGGGTCCTATAAGGGTGTTCATCAAATAAGCATATTTAAGGGATCTCTCAATTGAAACTCCCTATATATATACATATCAATCCCCTTCTATTGAGGGATCCCCCACAATGTTTTTTCAACGATCCAAACCATCTATTTTTTAAGTTTACATTCATAGATCATCCTTGTAAAAAATTAGGCAAATTGGAAACCGTTTCGACATCCAATTGTGTCATACAAAATCAGTGAACACGGTCCTTCAATAGAGTATTAAAATTTCAATATTTCAATTCAGTGGTCAAATGATATCAGATTCAAGTGATTTTTTTGTAGAGATGATCTTTGAATGCATATTTACAAAATAGACGGTTTGGATTAGTGAAATATAATACAAAGTGGGCTCTATAAAGGTGTACTTCAAATAAACTTATTTGAGGAATCCCTCAACTGAAGCTCCTTATATATATATATATATATATATATATATATATATATAAGTCTATCCAGGTTAGGTTTCATGGGGATTTTTTAGCCCAATTTTAATTTTGGCTGTCGTTTTCATTTTGTATATTTATAATTTATTTTTTTTGGGCTAAAGATAATATTCACTTGGATGGAGGTCGGTCCTTCTAATTAGATTTCGTGGACCTGAGCTTTGGAGACCAGGTTTACTGTGGAAAATATATTGTAATATTATTAGTTTTTTCTCATGATTTTGTGAAGTGTGAACCAATTGGGGAAGTTCCACTAACCCAACACATTCGGTCAAACAATGAAGTTGCTAGCAAGTAGCAAGAATTGGGCGGTACTTTTTCAAAAGTGGTCCTATTTGTGCCTATATATTTCTTTCCTGCCTCTCCTAGTTTGTGAAATTATGATAAACACACTGCCAGCGAGAGATCTAAAAAATCTTACCCAACTTGTTGCATTTTGACAACAAATAAAAAGATTGACCCCACCACCAATTAGATCCACATGAGAGCTACAGAGAAATAGTTATTTAACACATCTAGCTCCATGTGAGGAGCATACAGTACTCCCAATCATATGAATCAAGTGCAGGAAATATATACCTATTATATACAAATTTTCTTTTATGTGGACGTTCGGATATTATTATCGTGTGAACATTATGTATTTTTTACTATCCTCCTTATTAATATTATCCTTTCTGTTTATAGCATCCCCATGGTATGTCCGGATGCGTGAAGAACTACTATTATATATATATATATATATTCATTCTAAAGACAAGCCTACCAACCCTCTTGTTAGCTAGGGAGGATATTATAGTTAGGATCTTCATATAATTATGATCATCAAAGTGTCATTGTCTTGCTACTAACACATTAGAACCTTACTTTTCAATTGGGTGTGTCTCATGCTCAACTTAAAATAGGAATCTATTTCAATCTTTTACATTGAACCCATTTCTCAAAATGGGAAGTGGATAAGAAAGCGCCATGGAGATGGAGTGCTGATTTTCTTAAAGCAAAGCTCTTGAGAAGCTATTGCACAAAATAGGGTAATTCTAGAGTAGTGCAAGTGGCGCTACCGCACACGACCTCCGAATTTTTAGGGCCCCAAATTTTTTTTCGTGTGTATGTTAATATTATACATATAGTATATATCAAACATTCAGGACATTTACACAAGCGCTTGTTTGGTTGTATTGATTTGCGAAGCTACTTGTTTCATTTGTGGCAAAGGTTTGAAGCTAGTGAGTGCGCATCAATGGTTATATTTTTACGCTGTTATTTTTTTTATTCAGTAATCCAAAAAAACAAAAAAAAATCAGGCTGTTTGGACTCTCATGTGGGCCTTTAGATAGTAAGTTTTTTCTTTTTTCCTTTTTCCTTTTCTTTTTCTTTTAAGGCTTGGGATTTCTTTTTCTTTCTAGTAAGAGGTTTCATATTTGACACTTTTCCCATTATTACAAAAAAGAAAAAGAAAAAAAGGAAACACATAAAAAAATAGAAGAATTATGCGGTATTTAACTTTCTCAAATTAAAACGTTAAATCCTTTCATAAATTTGTGCTAATTAATGATGATTGTTAGTTTTAAAAAAATTTGTTCTCTTGCATTAAGTAATAGTATTTCTTTCTTTGTATTTTTGTGTTAGATTATATGAAGGCTCTAATGTAAGTTTCGCACAGGGCCCTCAAAATTTGAAGACCGACTTCTTTCGTTTATATATGAACATGTTGACACTACTAGGTCTAAGTATGCAGAGTTTTTATTAATATGTAAAATAAAAATAAAACCAAGGAAAAACAAACATCACTAAAGGTCTATGGTTTAATTTGAAAATGGGATGATAAATTTACTTATATGTTTATTTTTGTGTATAATAGCGTTCTTATGACCAAATTGACTTGGTTGAAAAGTTTGGAGTTTAGTAAATGGAAAAAAAAATTACTTAAATGTTAGCCTAAAAAACACAAGAAAAGGAGCCGGGTAAACTTTAGTTTGAAAGGGTTCAAAAAATGTTCGGCTTTTGACATCAAAGAAGAACTCTACAAAATCTTGCGTATTGGTTTCACAACTGCACCCCTTTGAAGCCCTCTAAAAGAAATGGACATCCGCTAAACCTAAATTTTATATATATTTTTTTTGCGTAAACTAATTATTACCAAACTTAGTGTCATTAATCACCTTAGGCACAAAGGTTGGAGCCACCCTTAGGCTGCTGAATTGAGCTCGAGCCCAGTGCAAATGGTAAAAAGTGATGAGTTTAGCGCTGACGTTTACACCCTCTGATCTGATTCCTAATTTTGAATGTATTTGATTAGAGATTTCAACATGAAATTCTAATAATTTTTCATTCCTTAGGTGTAAGTCAACGGGTGGGAAGTAAGGGAAGAAGGAATTGGAATGATTCTAATACCCATTATTGATATGTAAACATATTAGGCTATCTCATACGAGCATTTTTTTTTAAATAGCATATTCCTATAGAATTTCCTGACTCTACCCTTGCTCAGGCATAATTTAAATTTGGTTAATTATGGGCTCCGATCAAGAGATATTAAATGCTTAACCCAAAATCTCTTATGTATGATGATGCAAACTTTGAAAACTTTGACAAGGTAATCAATGAAGATGTACATTGACCATGCGAGGGAGAGGGGACCTCTTTAGCATCTTCTACTTAATTGTAGGTCCATGAGAATCATCTATATCACTTCAAAAAGGGGTATCTGTCTGTCCTTGAGAAAACTCAGTCACACCAAAATTCAAATCGATTGCCTTGAAGACCCTTATATATATATATATATATATATATATATATATTGATGCAAGCAAACAACAACAACAACAAAGTAACTAACTGGGCAGGGCATATACAAAAAAACGTTTCGTTACTCGGTTGGTCAACAACTAGGTTGAAGCCAATGGCAGCCAATTGGGTCGAACTACTATAATTCTGTGCACTGTTGCATTCAGAAAACAACATATTATTGCAATGCCATTGCGTAACGTAAACAACGTATGCAACAGTCTTTTCTACCAACTTGATGTACCTTGTCCCCATATGTCGCTTCTTGTTTTTCCCTTCTCCCATCATTACTTGTATATACCTATGTATATAGTACTTCAGTCCTCAAATAATGTTATCTAAGCGATTCAGTAAAAACATTATATTATTTTTCGATAGATAGAAGGGAACTATATATATATAATGGAGTTTGAAGGTATTAATTTGCACGATTCAGGTTTTATTTATTATAATCGTGTGAGACTAGTGTTTTCTTGTTAAAGAGCAAAACAGCTCCAATCTAATAAGTTTAGATGAAAGTATACTCTTGTTAATAAGCCATTTTTTCTTATTATTATAATAGTATAGATAAAAAAAAGTCAGTTTTCCAAGCAATTTTGCAATACAACCGCGTAAGACTCAAATATATGCAAGTGATAACAATATTATAGGCCAGACGTAGGAATAATTTTTCTGTTTTCTTCTAGCTTCTTTTTATTTATTTATTTATCTTTTCAAATTTATATGGTTATTGCAAGGAAGGAGAAGAAAAGAAAAGAAAAGCATCTTTAATTAGTATCCAAGTAGTTCTTGTCACAAAAAAGTAAAAGAAAAAGAAAAAGTAGTTCTGCTAGGCTATGAGATGGAAATAATGCATGCCTATAACCTAGTAGGCAAATTGTGCTCTTATTCATGTGGTGGACCTCTGGAAAATGCAGGTGGGGTTTCTTCTAGATAACGAAATTGGGAAGCTTGTGGGTTTGTGATCAAATGGGGTCAACAACAAGAAATTAGAACAGTTTCCCCACTAGCATATGAGTGATTTTGTGACCATATGGTTAACGTTATATCACCCTCAAGTCAAGCCCACATGTGATATGCCAGTACCTAAATTATTCACAACAAAATAATATATATTTTTATTATATATATAACACATTCTGTCTGTGTTTCAGTGATTTCCCGTAAGCGGGACAACAATAGTGAAAACCTTGAAAGTTTACAGACAGGTTAGTCAAGTACTGTCAATAATGAAGGCTCTAATGATTTGCTTACCTCAATTTCGTATTAGTAAACATGTTCTTAATGAGTTCATTTCATCAAGAACTGTGATACAATTTCGATGGTCTGTTGCTTACTCGTTTACTTCATCAAAAACATTTGTCACTACAGTAATAGAGAATGCAAAAGAGTTCTAGTATACCTATTACTTAGCGGTATTGGTGGGCTTCGCCTTTATTAGAGAGGTAGTACATAATGCAGTATATAAATGCGGTAAGCCTAGCATTACCCTAATGAAAATATAAAATCAGTATAATACTATAGCTGCCTCTAGTTTTTCTTTTTCTTTTTCTAGTCATTAACTAATGATGTGGTAAATCCCTATTTAAAAATAATAATTTTGTTGATAGGCTTTATTGCAATGATGTGGTTAATGACATGTATTTGGGATTCATAATTTTGATGTCTATATAAGAATAAGACCCAGCCTAACTCAAAAAAATTGTTTCTCCTAGCGTGTTCTAAACTCTATAAACCGACAACCAATTTCATCCCACGTTGAAGGCCCAATCCTTAGCCCAAATGAACTTCCTTTCTATTGTATAAAATAACTCTAAATGAGCTTTCAGCTGGTCCCATTTATACAAGGGAAATTGGGGAAATGGGGAGTCGAACGCATGCCCCTTGAGTCAGATAATTCTTGATTCATCGCGGGATAATGCAAAACCTAAACTCTTGTCATGTGTCTGAGTGGATAAACGCTCTACCGCAAACTTTGTAACCTGACATAACAATTTTCTTCTTCTTGCTCGAATTCCTTCCAACAATAAGAAGAAAAAAAACTGTCTTCATCATATGTGTGACTTCAAAGGATAAGGAAACCTCAAAGTTAAATAAATGCCTAAATTTAGACCATATTTGAAAAATTAAGGCTGATATTGTTGGGGTCATTAATTAGTCTTTTGACCTAGTTGGCAAAAATCAGTCACACTTCTAAACCAGAAGCAATTTTAACTGCTTACCGCGTCGAGTTTCCACGTCAATGTCATTTCCAATTATTAACACTCACTTCTTCTTTTTCACTCCCAAAGTCTTCAAAGGTTGAGTGGTAAGTTGACCATTATGATAAGAGAAAGACAAAGACAAAGAGAAAGAGAAAGTTAAGATAAGGGAGGGAGGCAATGGTAGTAAGTAAGCATTATGGTCCTTTTCATGTAGAAGATAGAGAGATGAGCATTGAGAGAGAGAGAGAGAGAGAGAGAGCAACGAGAGGCCGATCGATGTGTCTAAGTTATAATCAGCTCTGTTGGATTAGTGTTGAGGGCTCTCTCTCGTTGTCCTTGAAAATAAAAAGACAAAGGGTCAATTCACATATTACCTTTTCTCTTAGTTGGTTAGGTCTTTAATCATGGGGTGCCATCAAGAATATGGAGGAACATGAACCGCATTAATCTTCCATCGCCAAGTACCACCTAGCTTGGCACTTGGCACCTGGCAAGACTAGTGCCAAGCTAAAAGGTTCGATTTGATATACATATTTGTCAAATTTCGAATGCTTTTCATAAGTTTATGGGTAGTAAATTCGTGATTGGACATATTTGTTTTACAATAATAAACCCTTCAAAACCCCCCCAAAAAAAAGAAGAAGAAAAAAATAAAGGACAATGAAAACTTCCTGTTGGCTTTAAGTATGGTTTATCATCAATTGCCAATAGTTTGCAACCATTTTATGGGTTGGGATCCATGGGGATGTGTAGTGCGCTAAGTCCATTCGAAGAAAGAAAAGCCCTCATGCCTGGGACTCAAAGATTTAGATTTTAGATTTCTTGTCAAGTCCAAATAGTTGGGCTGTCTTTTTGCTTGCACTTTGTTTTGATTGTTTTTCTCTTCAAAATTTGCAACTATATTAACCTAACACTTCATTACTCATAGGCTTCGAAATCCAGTTCCAAAACTCAACATCACCAACTTCATTTGGTATATATAGCGGCACATAATTTCCATTTTATTGAAGAGCTCTTAAAGGATATATCAAATTGCCACGTGGATATGAATAGTGGCCCAGCTGTGAGATTTTAGGGGTTTTGGAATGCTTTGGTGTACTCCTTCAATCTTCCCTTCGTTTTTCTTGTTTTTTTCATTGTGTTCTTTCTCTTGCTTTTTTGATTCTTTGCAAGCTGATTATTTCCTACGTCGTGCGAAGAACTATGATTGCTATCATGGGAGGTTTTCTTTAAGAGGTCCTGGGAGGAGTTTGTGTGCTCTTATGGGGTTGTTCTGTGTTGCCTCCTCTGTGTTTTTCTTGGTGTGTTTCTTGTGGCTCTGACCCTTTGTGTTCTGAATAATTCTTGCGTTGGATAAAGGAATATGACTGTTCTCATAGAAGGCTTTCTTTGACAATTTAGGATGGTTTTGGTGTGCTTTCCTGCAGGGTCCTTTGTGTTGGTCTTCTAGTAGTTTGGTAGTCTGTTTTTCTTTATTTGCAATGGTTTGGTGATTCGGGGTTGGACTCTTCTGTTAATCCATGGCATTTGTGGTACTTTTTCTACCCTAAGGTTTTCCCATACGGTTTTCCTACAAAGGTTTTAACAAGGCCACTGTTTTTATATTATCCTATATATGTATAGACCTATTGGATTATGAATGAAATCCTTTTTTCTCTTTTTTTTTTTTAAAAAAAAAAAAAAAAAAGCGTCTTATACACAAGGTTGTTGTTCCAAGTGTATTTCAACCCAAAACAAACTAGATGTGCACTAAATTACAGCCGAGTACAAGTTAAATTAGGCAAGGAATTGGATACATAATAGGCATTTATTTTTATTCATCATTTGGAATTTAAATGTAGTACACAAACGCAATACAAAAATGTGATCTCTTTAATATTGTACACAAATAACAATCCCATTATTGAAGGAAACAAATAAGGAAAGAGGGAAGTGATCCACTTAATCGTTTATATTGTGAATAATAGGACTTCTTCAGTATTTGTTTAGGAAACTTTTGAACCAGTGTACTTAGAGTTTTGGGAGCCTTTTCAACCCATTATTGTAATCCACAAAGTTGATATCAAATCGAACAGTGTATCCAACACTCCATTCGAAGTTGTCTAGCAATGACCATAAAAAATATTCCTTTACTTTGACACCATTTCTAGACAAAAAAGAAAAAACATCAAAAAATCAAATGTATTGATTTCAATGTAATGGTTTAATACCCAAATGTAAAGCATGTGGTAGTCAATTAGAACTTACTTGATTGCACTTTGAACATAAAAGAGGTGAAGGATGTGGTAGTCAACTCTCTTGGTATCATAAAGGGCTTCCTTAAGTGATAATTTTGGATCATTCAACTCATCAATGCCTATACAATATGCCCATTATTATATGGTATTGAATTAGACATTATAGCAATTAATTGTATTTTACACGATATGTATGTGAAACATTGATGAAGAAATTAATTAAGGCTAAAAAATTATTACCATTCTCGGTAATGTAAATGATTGGATCATTGTACTTTTTCTTTGTGTAGAGTAAAAAATCTTGAATTCCTATTGGGTAAACATTTAACCAGTCTGAAGCACCCTGCACTCCCATTTGAAGATAATTGAGATTTTTAGGAGTTACATTTATAAATGAAAATGATTAATCATGCAATTTCTAATAGCTTAAGTTAAAACTTCACTATTTATTACCTTTGCACCAATAGGGACTCCATTGCACTCAGTTGCCACAACATATATTAATGTTAAAATCTGATTATTCTAGAAACTTAGATTGCTTGAGATAAGTTTTCAATTTGTACTCACATGTAACATTCACGCGAGTATCTGTTATGTGGCTTGCATGTACAGAAATATTATGAGATGCATCACTTGCATAGAAACCAGTATAGTAATTTTGTCCAAGAAAATCAAATGACCCAATTAGTAACTTGGATTGCTCTTCTGTGAATTTTGGTAATCGTCCTTGAACAAGAGACTGCACGATGTACGGATAGTTACCACTTGCTAATGGCTCCATAAACCTACAAAACAATGGAATTCCCAAACATTTAACTGAGTTGATATATAGATGACAAAAAGTCAATTTTCATCAATGTGTTCGTCGGATTTTCCACCTTGGTCTATGTGGTTTCAATTATGACGATTTGACCCATGTAGTTTGATATCTATCTCAATTAAAGGACACATTCAAATTTCATCCAATTATGCATTTGAGTAAGCACGTGTCCCTTACGTAGATAGATATTTTAGACAGAAATTTTGCTGTTTCCTTAAATAGCAATCGATATCAAACTACAGAGATCAAGTCCCCTGAATTAAAATCACATGGATCGAAGTGAAAAATCTGGCAATCTACTATAGGATCAAAGTGACCTTTGCCCTATATACTTGCCATCCAAAAGTAAAGTCCAAAGCTCGTAATGCAGCCCTTTGATCTTCATTTGCCTTTGAAAGAGGCACAAACCAGATTGACACAAGCGTAATTCCTGTCACACCTTTTTGAGATGCCTGCAAAAGAGCATCAATCTTAGTTTATTTAGAGCTAGAAAAATGGATAACCTTTGTTTACCTCACTGTACAAAATTTTCCCTCTTATATTTCAATTTAATACCACTCGTATAGAATTCTCAATTAGGACCCAACATTCTGGAAAAAAAAATAAAGAACTAATGGATTGGACCTGAAATTTATTCTTATACAAGTGTGGTTCGTCTCGTAAAGTCTTTACAAGTGTGGTTCGTCTCGTAAAGTCTTTACAAAAATAAAGAAAATAAAAAATTATTTGTAAACATCTTTCATGACTTTGCGCGACGAAAAAATAAAATTCGGTGCACAAAATATTGCGCGACAAAGTGTGTTTTGTCTCGCAAAGTCTTTACAAAAATAAATAAAATAATTTTTTTTATAAAAATCTTTGCATGACTTTGCGCGACGAATTTCTAAACTTCGTCTCGCAAAGTCTTTACAAAAATAAAAATAAATAAAATAAAAAAATTATTTTGTTAGAAAAATATAATATTTTAAATGTATTATATTTTAAATTGACGATCAAATTGGTTCATTGTATTCATATAGGGTCAAGGAGTGTAGCTGTAAAAAATCATCAAAATCGAAATTGAAATAACCGTTAAATCGTGATTTTTCGTTTATAACCGTCGAAAAGTTTTGTCCAATTACTTGATCTCTGAATGTTTATTTTTTCCGATTTTTGGCGTATATGATCTCGAAGTATAAACAAACAAGTTTGATGGTTGGATCTTTGAAACTAGTTTCGTAGAATGCGTATGCCATCAAAACATTATATTCACTAACAATTAAGAGTTTATTTATACTTTCATTAAATACAACATAAGATTTTGTGGTATCCACTAGTGTAAATATTTTAAATTGACGATCAAATGGAGTCATTGTATTCATATAGGGTCAAGGAGTGTAGCTGTAAAAAATCATCAAAATCAGAGTTGAAATAACCGTTAAATCGTGATTTTTCATTTATAACCGTCGAAAAGTTTTGTCATATTACTTAATCTCTGAATGTTTATTTTTTCCGATTTTTGGCGTATATGATCTCGAAGTGTAAACAAACAAGTTTGACGGTTGGATTATTGAAACTAGTTTCGTAGAATGCATATGCCATCAAAACAATATATTCACTAACAATTAAGAGATTATTTATACTTTTATTAAATATAACATAAGATTTTGTGGTATCCACTAGTGTAAATATTTTAAATTGACGATCGAATGCAGTCATTGTATTCATATAGGGTCAAGGAGTGTAGCTGTAAAAAAATCATCAAAATCAGAGTTGAAATAACCGTTAAATCTTGATTTTTCGTTTATAACCGTCAAAATGTTTTGTCCCATTACTTGATCTCTGAAAAAAAAAAAATTCCTGATTTTTGGCGTATATGATCTCGATGTGTAAACAAACAAGTTTGATGGTTGGATCGTTGAAACTAGTTTCGTAGAATGTGTATGCCATCAAAACAATATATTCACTAACAATTAAGAGTTTATTTATACTTTCATTAAATATAACATAAGATTTTGTGGTATCCACTAGTGTAAATATTTTCAATTGATGATCGAATGCAGTCATTGTATTCATATAGGGTCAAGGAGTGTGGCTGTAAAAAATCATCAAAATCAGAGTTGAAATAATCGTTAAATCTTGATTTTTCTTTTATAACCGTCGAAATGTTTTGTCCCATTACTTGATCTCTTAATGTTAATTTTTTCTGAATTTTGGCGTATATGATTTCGAATTATAAACAAACAAGTTTGACGGTTGGATCGTTGAGTAGCTTTAAAATTGTTTATTTTGTACGTATAACACTTAAGAAATTGAATAGTATATATATTTATTAGTAGCTTTAAATTTTTTTAAGACTTTGCGCGACCAATATAATAATTCGTCGCGCAAAGTATACTCTAAAAATTTCGGCGGGTACCAAAAATGGGAATTTAAAAAAAAAAAATTACGACTTTGCGGGACGAATATATCGTTCGTCGCGCAAAGTTTTGTGGGACCAATATATAGTCGTTCGTCGAGCAAAGTATACCCGAAAGATTTGGGCGGGTACCAAAAATGCGAATTTAAAAAAAAAAAAAATTCCAACTTTGCGCGACCAATATATAGTAGTTCGTCGCGCAAAGTATACTCTAAAAATTTGGCGGGTACCAAAAATGGGAATTTAAAAAAAAAATTACGACTTTGCGGGACCAATATATAGTTCGTCGCGCAAAGTATACCCGAAAAATTTGGGCGGGTACCAAAAATGGGAAGCGGGAATATTGTGGTCGCGCAAAACTTTGAGCGACCAAAATTTCGTCGCGCAAAACCCTAAAAATTTGGGCGCGCACCAAAAATTGGAATTTTTTTAAAAAAAAATTTTCGAGACTTTGCGCGACCAATATATTGTTTCGTCGCGCAAAGTGATACGGTTTTTAAAACCAAAATAACACCTCCACCATTTTCTCAATGTCTTCTACTCTTACCTCTCCTCTCTCTTTCCTTCTCCCCAAATCCTACCCTTTCTCTCACACTCACTCCTCTCACTTAATCTCTCATCTCTCTCTTCACTATCTATCACTCTCACTCACTCTCTTATCTCTCTTTTCATCATCTCTCACTCTCACTCACTCTTTCATCTCTCTCTCACTATCTTCTCTATTCTCTCACACTCACTTCTCCCTCTCATTCTCACTCACTCAAAATCTTGCCAAAAGGTATATTCTCTCCAAACTTTAATTTTTTTTTCATTAATATGTGTTTTTGGAGTTAGTTTTGAGTTTATTCTAATTTTTTGTTATTTTGTTGTTATTTGACAATATTTGTTTTTTTTTTGTGTAGGGAATCGTCGAGACTTTGACGGCTAAAGTTGAGGATTTGGACGCTATCGAAACATATCCTCCGCCACTATCACCACAATAGGCTTGTAGATTTTATTATTGTACTTTGTTAATTTATGTGTACATTTTGAATATTATATATATTGGATAATTTGACCACTATTTTTCATATGTAATTTTATTTTGAATATTTCAATTTAAATTAAAGTAATTAAAAAAAATAAAATCATACAATTAAATTAAATTTAAAAAGTAAAAATTTGAAAAATTAATATAATGAAATTGATATAAGAGAAATAATAAAAAAAAAATGTCAAAAACCTTGGGTGACAAAATATTTCGTCGAGCAAACTATTAAACTAGTTTATTTTAATTAAAAAGTTTAAAAAAACAAAAAATTTAAAAATTTGAATATTTCGTCGCACAAAGATTTGCGCGACATTAGGATTCGTCGCGCAAAGATTTGCGCGACATTAACTTTCGTCGCGCAAAGTAATTAATATTCGTCGCGCAAAGTTGATAGTATTCGTCGCGCAAAGTAGTTATAATTCGTCGCGCAAAGTTGTTATCGTTCGTCGCGCAAAGTGTTCGTCGCGCAAAGTAATTAATATTCGTCGCGCAAAGTTGATAGTATTCGTCGTGCAAAGTAGTTATAATTCGTCGCGCAAAGTATCTTTGAGCGACGTTAGTATTTGTCGCGCAAAGTTGTTATCGTTCGTCGCGCAAAGTATCTTTGCGAGACAAAAAAAAATTTTCGTCGCGCAAAACCTTTCTTTACGATCTTTGCGCGACAGAACTTGCGCGACCAAAATTTCGTCGCGCAAACTTTGCGCGACGAAATTGTACTTTACGCAACAAAATTATTTCGTCGCGCAAAGTGTTTTTTGTAGTAATGAGTTCATTGATTAGATTGTTGTAGTATGTGATTCCATCCTCGTTCACACCATCACTTAACTTTCCACCTAATAATAATTATAACAAAAGGCAAGCAAATAAGGAAGTAACTCAATCTACAAATAGAAATTAAACTAATATTCGTGGCCTTGAAGTTCGACTCTAATTCAATTTGTTTCAATTCTTTCAATGAACCCCTTTTCATTGAGAACAAAATCTTGGTTATATTCTACGTACTGTGGACAATAGGATACATTACTTGAGCTAAAAACACAAAGGGAGAGTAAGTGTACGCAGGAAAAAAAAAACAAGAAGAAAAAAGTACAAGGAATTGTTATGGATAATAGATGATGAACTAATTACTTAACAATCTGGACCACGAGATAGAGAATCTATAAGCGTCTAACCCCATATCTTTCATAATACCCACATCTTCCTGCAGTACAAAACACAAAAGATAGCGTAAGAAATAAGGTAAAAATGAAGGATCTCACATCTTCAGGCTTCAAAGCTCAATTAGTATGTAAACAATGCGACCTTCAAGTACAAAAGGGGAAGAGAACATTTGAACCTTATACTTGTGATATTGATCTAGAGCAATGTCTCCATTACTGTGATCAGCAATTCTTTCTGCAATTAATCGTAATTTTTTTTCAATTATTTGGGAAAATCATATCATCTAATAGTACTATACTGTATATCATTTATGTTTTTCTCACGTATAATAATATAGCGGGGGGAAATAGATTTCCAAGAGAGGAAAATAAAGACAAAAATAAAATAGGGTATGGGAGTAGGGTAATTTTTAATCCATTCATCAAGACATGAACATCAGACAAATAATGCTATTGCAATTTCCTCTTCAGCTTTCTGTATAGGTTCTTGCCATGTTCTTTCCACCCAAATAAAATGTCTAACTACAATGATGAAGGCATAGAGATCATCCTTTCCTTTATTTGTATTCTTTCTGCAAATTTTGGGTTTATTTCTTAGGTTTAATTTTTTTTTATTTTTATACAAGCAATATTAGGGAAGGGAGGAATCGAACTTAGGACCTTAGATACAGGGATAAATGCTCTTAATCACTTGAGCTACACGTCCCTTGGATTTCTTATAGGTTCCTTTGCTCAGAACAAATATTCAAATATGCCCAAAACATTTCTTCACAAAAGAAAAAAAGTAGCTTAACTAATTGATTATTTGATTAGATATAGACCTGAATGATTGTGGGTGTAGGTATCCCATATGCTTGGTCCTCTACCACCTTCACTTGCAGCACCTTCATACTGAATGTTACACACACTGAACATGTCAATATATATGTCATGCATGGATGCTAATTAATTGGTCTTACATTGAAAGAAAATTAAACTTATAAGTAATTATATAAAAGAAAGACTAGATGGATGCTAATTCGTGTTCATTGAAACTTTTTTTAGAAGTGATTATTTTTATATAAAAAAAAAGTAGGGAAAGTGCCAAAGAGGAAGGGGTAGTTAGTTATGCACATGGTTCCTTCGTGTTTCATTGAAGCTTGTTTTAGTAGTGATTAGTTCGGTAAAAGGGGGAGGGATTACTTTAGAGGCGAGAAACTCTCATACAATGAAGATATCACTTTTTGGCCATTCGTGACTAATAACACAATAACACAAGGAATAATTTTTCCACGTATTATTATGTTATTGATCGGGAATAACAAAAAATGTTATTCCCGTTACAAGAAAGTTTTTTTCTACCTTAGACTTAGAGGCCAAGTGTGGCCCCGGCCATGCACCTAAACAAATGGGTTGCATGAGGGAGAAAACTTTGTTATTGTAAGTAGGTGCATTTAAAATTTAGCTACCTAAAAAGTTTAGGGAAGTAGAATTCTACTTAGGTATCTAAAATGCGCCTGCTTTCAATTTAGGTTTGTTAGAATTCTACTTAGGTACTTTCAGTTTAGAGGTGCTTAATAATAAACACATGCCCATGTGAGGGACATATTTGAGGGTAAAGTAGTCTCTTTTCCATGGTGTCAAAACACCAACACACACAAGCCTCTCAATTGCTAGTCATCGTTTGGTGGGCTTGAGTGTTTGTCATGATTTTTTCGGGTGAAATTCAATGTTCTGATAGATTAGGTTGTGAGAATCTTTGCATCTTCTACGTTATGGAAGCTAGGAAATCGACAGATTCTGGATTAAGTACATAATGCTCCGCACTCATTGTTGCATTCCTAAGAGGACACAAATTAATGTGCAAACAACCAATTAAAAATACCCGCAAGTGCACGAATCTAATGAAGTAAAGATTATGTAAGTACGGGGTCGATCCCACGAAGAACTTGTCGGCTTCCTATAAGTTCTAGTTTGAGTACGTAAAGAACACTAATTTAACACACCACAAATACACAAATGCAAATTGGAAACTAAAAATGAGTCAAGAAAAGTAAAAGAAATGAAACAACACAAGAAATCAAAGAAAAACAGAAACAACACTTTCTATCACCCTTTTATCACCTATTTATCACCTGTGAACAGTGTCATGAACAGTGAAAATGAACAGTGACGACCGGTCGTAAACAGTGACGACCGGTCGTTTTTGGGCAGATTCATGTGCGACCGGTCGCCTGAACAGTGACGACCGGTCGTTTTTGGGCAGATTCGTTTCTCTGTTTTTTCCAGTTTCGACCTCTGTCTAGTGTTTTGCCTATAACTTTCCAACCGTTTATCCAAATTTCACGTTCTTTATACGGTTGGATTCAGCACACAAAAACGAAGAACACAACGCGGACCAAAAGTCCAAAACAGTTACGAAAATAAACAGAATTCAGTAAACAAGACACACAACGTATCAAACACACAACTCACACACACATTGGGGGGGGGTTTTGGTTTGGTTCAAGTGACCTATTTCTATTGCATGAAAGTAAATGGACTTTGAATTTAAATGAGAATGGCAGAGATGAATTATCAAATTGTGAAATTAAAATGTAACAAACACTAGGGTTTCAGAATCCACCCTAAACAATTCTACCCAAGTTCATGAATACTCAAATGATGAACTCTAAACGTGTTGATGAAGATGTTCGCAATCAAGACCAGTACGAGTGGCTCAAGACGCATTGATTCTCTCTAATGTACGTAAAGTGCAGTACGAGTGCTACAATACTTGTGCCTTCCCTATAATCGAATCTAGGTGTGCTTAGTACTTTGATTCAATTACAAGAAAAACCCATTAAGTTCAAAGAGAATATGAACATCACAAGAACCCTAATAGCATGGTGTTTACATTAGGTATTCAAGAAACCAATTCACATGGATGATTCTTACTTCATCCATTTATTGCTTAGGATAACATGAAGATACACATAATCCCAACAATCTCAAGAAGCATGCTTTCAAAGGTGATCAATCAAAGAAGAACATACATCAAGGATAGATTAATTTGGTGAATTGGAATTCATCAACAATATCTAGAAATTCATACACTCAAGCATCAAAACAATAAGGTAATCATGTTTATGGCTTCAACCTAAGCCCTAGCTATGGAATTTAGTTGCTCATACTTATTCCAAATACAAACTCAAAATGAAATTAGAAAGAGTTTACAGATTTTCAGAAATTGATGAAAGCTTCAAGATCATCAATGGTGGAAGTCTTCTTCTCCACTTTTCTTGGCTGCACCTTGGCTTTCTCCTAGCTCCCAGCTCTCCAAAATCTGCTCTCCTCTGTGTAATCTAATGAATGACTTTCTTTCCCACGTTCAAAAGGCTCCTCAACTTCAGATTGCAATTCCTTTGCTTCCCTCTCTCCTCCTTTCCAGCTTTTACCTTTTAATATTAAACTACCACCTTTGATAAAGCCTTAGCCCATTGTCCCCTTGCCATGATGAAGCTTTGTCCTCAATAAGATGTCAATTGCTTCAGAAAATATCTCAAAGCCAAAGTAATTTCTTGTTACCAAGTGTTATGGTAACAAGAAGAATCAAGATAACATTATGGAGATAAAAGCTGGAGCACTTCGGATTTCCAGAGCTGTGGTAACATGCTGGATTGGTTGGATAGGCAATACTTGTCCAATGAAGCTCAAATTTGGATATGTTGTAGTTAACATCCATTGGAACAAGTTTCATGAAGATCTTCACCTCATCCGAGTACCAGAGCATGTTGATCCAAGGCCAAGAAGTTGACCTACGAAAATGAACAAAATCAGAATTTATAACCAATAATGCACTTTTAGCTAATTTTCATTCTAACCAAGGTAAAATCTAAGAAAACACAAAAAGGAAGTAAAAAGCTATAAAATGTCAAGAACTAACTCAAAATAATAGGTGAATAACATGAAAAATCATGTGTAAAAATGAACCGAACACTCATGCCACTTGACTTGATTGCTTGTTGATCGGTTCATAATTGTATATCATTTTGTACCCTTCTAGCTTATGATTTGGTTATGTTTTTGAGTTAAACTTGTGCTTTGAATCCTTTTTGTGTTTATCTTTCAGCTTTAGGTAACAATGATGGCTTTGGATAGGAAATGATGCAATCCATGCATGTTAAAGCCTGATTTGGATAAAGGGAAGAAGTGCTTAAAGACAAACTCATTTTGGCTACAGCCCCCTGCCAGTCCAGTTCTGTAGGTCATATTGCAAGCTTTGTTTCAGCAACCTACACAACTCGGATGAGGCAGCATTTTTCATGAAAGTTGTTCCAATGGGTGTATAATATAACATATCCGAAATTCAGCCCCATTGGATAATTGTGGAGTCTGTTACCTAGCAAACACAGAGTCATGCTCAGGATGGATTTTATCAGCGCGCAAAATGAGTTAGCAATTTGTTTTGGCCTTAACTTCCTCCTCCGACCTTGGATTGGCCCAAATGATATATGGCTGGAAAGAAGACATTCTGAACTTCAAGTTTGAGTGCTTAAAGTCTTAATTTGCTTAAGGGAAGCCCAATTCGTAAGCTCTTGAAGTTGCTGGTCATGCTGACCTCAGGATGAGCTATTATTTCTGGTTGGAAGCTTGGTCATGGTGACATGAAGATGAGCTAGGGCTGCTGGTGGGATTTATTAGTGAAGTGCATCAACCATTTCAGATTTTATAATGCAAGTGTTGTATGCATTAGTGAAGTGCATCAACCATTTCAGATTTTATAAAACAAGTGTTGTATGCATTAGCCATACTTAATTCAGATTTTCAGCTTCCTTAGGCCTATATATAGTGAGGTTTCCCAAGCTTGTAAACACACCCCAAGGGGGGGAGCTCTCAAACACTTCTCTAGAGCTCCCTTCCCTTCTCTCCCTCAAATTCTCTTAGTTTTGCTTTCTAGTTCTCAATTCTAGCTTTCTTTAATGTTTTCTTAGTTGTAATTTATTTTTCTTGTAATGTACATTCTTTCTTAAGTATTCAAGTTTAATTAGTTTCCAAGTTTCAATTATGGTTTTTGTTCTTATTCATTATGCTTATAAGTTAATATGCTAGTTTGAATGATTGATCACCATTTAGGCTTGCATGTTAGCTATCTTGGTTTGAATTAAGAGTATACACCATGCTTTAATTCGAATTGAACTATGAATAGGAAGAGTATGTATGGACATTCGACAACAGGGATTAGATACATGCTTGGTTGTTTAAATTGTTCTTCTATGCTTAATGGGTTCCTAATGCTTAATTTTAGGTTAGACAACAAATGATCAAATTAGGGAATTAGGAACACAAGGTTATGACCACACACCATGGCTTAACCATACTTTAGCTAGAATCAATCCATTAATCTAATTGAACTTGGGAACTTATTTGCTTGAGTTACTTTCTTATTTTCTTTTTTCCTTCTTTCATGTTCTTTGTTTTTGTTTTTGTTTTGTATAGGGAAAATGAATTGGATCATTCAATCACCAATCCTCGTGGGATCGACCTCGCACTTACATATGCTATACTACCAAACGGCTCGTACACTTGCGAGTATCACAAGTTGAGGATGCAACTGAATCCATTTTGGTGCAGCTGTATCTACACAACACTTGTCCTGCTAGAGTTGCGTCTTCAAAACTCAGTCACTCCAAATCGTTGTTTCAAGTTATGCCTTGAGCTTGAGCTAGGCTTGATTAACTTGATTTTATCACGATATAGTATGTTTGCAAATAACAAAAGCATTATGTACTGCTAAATATGGTTATATGAAGATACTAATTTATCATGAACTGAAGCTAAGTCCGGGATCTACCATCTTAAGTATAGGCAATTAACCAACTATCTATTAGTTTAGTGGTACTTCTCTTCTCAATATTGAAAGAGGTCCTAAGTTCGAATTTCTCATTTTACTTGAGAAGAAAAAAGATATATATATTGGCAAATTATGGGGTCTTAGACCAATGAAAATACATTTGCACCAATAGGATTAGCAAACCTGCAAGGTTATTTTGACATGGTATGTGGTCAAAGGGCTAGAATCAATTTTTTATATTACATAAGTGATTAATCTAACCTATATCTTATTCAGGGATTAAGATCTAGTTTCTTGTCTTTTTGGTAAAAAAGAGGTCACAAGTGAGCTCGTCCATTTGATTTAGTGGCATTTAGTTTCCACTTTGTTTGAGAATGTCCGAGTTCAAATCTCATGTACCATAGTCGTTGAATAAATAAAAAAGAAGGTAGAAGGAAAGTGAGCATTCAGAACTCTGTTCTTGGTGTAAGGCTATATGAAAGAAGAAAGTTGAATTATGTATAGAGGCCAGTGCTAGAGTAGCTAGCATGTGAAACAAGAAAATATACTCAAACAACACAATCTGAAATATGTATATAACTCCAGGTACATAGAAGTACAACAAGCATTACAATACCCAGGAATCCAATTCCAGAGCCTACTTCTTAATCATATTCATATAGAAGCTAAATATATAAGATAATATAGTACTAGCGGGGGGTTGCTAAGAGAGCCTGTGATTGCTTTTCATAGCGGAAACCGATTTTCTTGGAATCATCTGCAGACCAAACAAAGATACCATGAAGTTGTTGCTCACTCTTGAGCCTGTGACAGGCAGTGAAAAAACCATTCTCAGGGGACAGTCCACCACTCCCATCAGTGCTAAAGCTTGCCAAGACCTTCCCACCATTGTAATTGGAGCTTTGTGTCTTGAAGTAATTGATGAACTGAGACACTGTGGTTCCCTGATCGTATGCATAAAACTGGAAATTCACATAGTCTATCAAGTGGCCATAGCTCTTCCACAAGGCCAAGTAGTGGCTCTGAACTTGGTCATCATCAAAGGGAGCAATGGAAGCAAATGAGATCACTCCATTGTTCTTGAGGGTTGTTATAAGCCTCCCAATGCACTCTGAAAAGGTATCGGGATCTGCGCTGAAGTGCTCGTAATCAATGTCAATTCCATCCAAATTGTACTGCTGGATGATGCTTGTGAGAGAAGAAACAGCATTGGAAACCCATGAGTCAATTGAGGAAGGCTTGAAGTAAGCAGAGCCACTATTCACACTGTCTCCTCCTAGGCTCAAGGCCACTTTGACATTTGAATGCTGGCTTTTGATGGAGGAAACTTGGGAAGGGCTAAGATTATCAGAGTCCCAGAAGACATTGAATTTTCCATTGGTAGGAGAGGAGCCTGAGGGGTCATAATCTATGGCAAATGAGAGAATGAAGTGGAATTCAACATTTGGGTTAATGGGGACATCAGAAAACTTGACATTGTTGAATTCAGCTCCTATGTATTCTCTGAAGATATCTGAGTTTGCTGGGGCTGCTTGGATTGATGTGGGGGATGTGAGGAAGGCTTGAAGGAAGAAAAGGGTGAAGATGAGCTTAAGCTTTGGGAGTGCCATATTGCTCATATAATGTTGAAGACTGCTAGATGCTTTCGTGTTTATGTTTATGAGTGAAATTGAAACTTGTTAGCTGCCAGTTATATAGTGTAGCACTCAGTGTGAATATGCAGATAAGGGATATGTGGAAACAAGCTAGTTGATCTGGTTGTGTGTGCAGTGCCGTTACAATAAGTTTGTTTGTGTAGAGCTTTGTCTTGGCAGGATTGCAAGAGACAAAATTGAGGTAGTCATCTAGATTGTGTATAATTTTTATATTATCTCTTGCTGGTAAAGCCCATCAATTGCCAAAGTCATTTGAATTATGCAGTTTAGAAATTTAATATAGGAAATAATCGCCGACAATGTCACGAGAGGTCCCAAATTCGATCCCTCTTGCCCATAATACTTAAAGCGTTCAGTGTATCTGATGATTCATATATGCTCAACATGCTTTATGTATTTTTTTGATCCCATTGCTGAAAGTGAAGGACAATCTTTGGATTAGTAGGAGGTATAACTCATTCCTAAGCTAATCAAATAACTCTAAATATTGAGGTGGAATTGTATTTGCTTTGTGGTTTTTACACTGATAGAATTTTCTCTCTCAGATAAAGCTTTCTAACTCTCAGATTTCTCTCTCTCTTTTCTCTTCGGATTGGTGTCTCTCAAAGCCTGAAGATTGCCTTTATTTATAAGCAGATGATATATGCTTCACCACCAGAGCATTCACTCTTCAACATTAACTCATAATTGCTTCTTACTATTTGTAAATAGTGACTAAGCCTCTAAATCTTCAACTTTCCGTAAAACATGGTATTTCACTCAATGTTGCTACTCATTTTCAACATGTGGGCCATCCATCATTTACAACAAGAAAGATGAATTTTGGGCCATAAAATTCACCAAGCCCAAAACATATAAATCAAACTGAAACAGGGCCCAGAGGAATTTGATAAGTGCCCAAGATACAAGCATGTACATACAAATAGTTCACAAATGATATCAACTATCATGCTATCTTATGTGAGGAATATGACTGATTGAATTAAGAAGGTCAAGTATATAGGATCTCTCATTCTCTCTTCCTTTTTTTTTTGTCCAAATCTTAACAATAGTGGGAATGTACGAACACCCGATCTCGAATGCATAGGCATACAAGACCTCTCATTTTTCGATTTTAAAGTTGTATCAAAAGTCTTTTGAATTGAAATCTCACATTTATAAATTAAACCCACTTCATAGTTAAGTTCATATGAAAACAGACTCAATAGTTAATAATAAACCGAGGTGCTCAAATCATTCAATTGTTGTGAGAGGTACAGTTATTAGAAACTCAAATCCATTTCCATGCCTTATCCAACTATGTTTTTGAGAAAGAACCAATATTAAATCCATGAAGCACATGCAGTTACGCTAGTAGGAAAAGCAAGTGCAGAAAAAAAAAATCCCATCTGTAAGCAGTAAGCCATGTATATTGGCATGTGGAGAAGAGAATAAAGAGGATGTATGCACATGCATTGCAGTGTTTCATAACTAAGCACTTTAGTTAGTCACCATGAAGCTGGACGTCCAGTCAAAATTAAGCGAGATGAAGGTCCGACTAAATTCACATCAGCATTGATATTATCCTCAACTTAGTTACCTAAGTTCAATGCATTAGGTGAGATGGAGGTTCGACTATTGCACCCATTCAAGTGCATGGTAAGATTTTAATTCAAAAGATCTTAATTCAAAAGATCTCGATACAATTAGTAGTGAATCACTCACTTTTAACTTGTAACTCAATATCATACTTTTTAGAATGTCGGATTATGTATATCCACGTCTATATAGCTTGTATCGATTCAAACTACTCCAGCAATATATTTCAAAAAGGTAATGTCTTATTGTGTGTATTGTCAGATTTAAATTCCAAAAAAGAAAACATCATTAATGATAAAAACATGGCTGAAAACATAGACGGTACCAACCTTTACTATTTTTTTTGCATGGATAGAAACATCATTAATGTATATATCATTAGCAAACTTTAATTAATGTATTTTAATACTTTTATTTCTAATTTTGTTCAACATCAAAGGCCATATATATGATTATTACTTTATATATGTTTCCTCTTTAGTAATTGAATCAAATTCGTGGGGTCTCATTAGTGCGAATGAGAGATCCTATGACGAAGTAACATGGATGCAATGATCTGTGCTGTCCAAAAGCTGAGGCTCCGATGCTTTCTTTTTATCATAAATCATGGGACCTCATCTCTAGCTATCTTTTACCTTCCAAGCAATTACAAACCATGTTTCTCGGTACACTTTCTTTTTCTCTGCCTTTTTTCTGTTTGTGTTGATCATCAATAGTCTTGAGCTTGGGGTATAATTAAGTTTTATATCATTTGTTTTTTTCCTTTTAACACATGGTACGTCCATATTTAAGTGCATTTTGCTCAAATAGGATTTCTCAATCATTTTTTAAAAACCTTGAAATCGTTGAGAATATAGGAACAAAAGTCTTTGCATTACAAGATCTCGGGCATCTCTACTTATTATCAATTGATTTTGAATTAAATGTTTTAGCTCTATCATAATATTAGGAGCAGATAGTGCATTCTATGTGTCAAGCGATACTGATATAAGATCTTGTGTGTCTCTTCACTAAAATCGTCAGTCTAAATTAGAAATTGAAATAAAATCACGTATTATATACGCCACATTAGTAGGCCTAGTCTACCTTGAGAAATCTTTAATTATATGCCTGAATCGATATGTGTGAATTCAATATCCGTCACAACCTTGCTAGTCTTTTTTTTTTTTTATTGGAAGTGCAACACTTTCCAAACACTTATTGAAGAAGGAACTATTTGGGGCTGGAGTGATTATGGAGTGTGAGAGGCGTGGTTTCATAGTGGAAAGAATCCATGGAAACCTCCTTTTCAGTGTAACTGTCAGTGGAAAGAATCGAAACCTCTTTCAAAGTAAAATGTGTAGTCTTCTTCTTCTTGTATATAGAGATGGAGATAAAATAAGTAAAGTAAAGCCCACGCAGAATATAAAGACATGGAGTAAGTCCCAAGTCAACACTTACACTTCACTGAATGTAAACAAATTAATAAAATATTGAAAAGAGAGAAGGTGGGTATGATCCAATAGCCCTGATCCCACATGGGCTAGCGTGCGGGTCCAAGAGTATGGGATTTTCCAACTGCTTAAGAATGAACTAGTACATATTTTAGGCACTTCTTAGTTTTTTTTTATTGTCTAAGATTGTTGAGCAATCTTTTCATTTATTAGGTGAACAAATTGTTTATGTATAGAGTGAAGTAATCACGTGCTTGGATGAAGCGGCTGGTTTGGAATTAAAGTAGATTTAGCTGGTCTAAAGAAAATGAAAGAAAAAAGATCCAAACTCTCGTATCATTCATCGTTATCGTCATAACAGAACGAATAAATTTGTTTAAAATCGTTCATGTACATGGTTGATGATTGTGAATACATATGAAATTACGTTGAGATCCGTATGCATTAATCCTAAACGATTGTGATTAGCATTCACATACATAAAACAAATTATATAATATCTTTAATTGGAAGGGGGCATGTATTGCGTACTTATGGCTTGTAGATAGCACATAAAACCTCAATTTTCGTACAGTTAGTGACATCATATGATAAAAATTCAAGTAACAAAGTTCGAAAGCAACTCCTTCCAATGTGGCATTTTTCTCCTAGTCAAATGAGAAATCAATAACCACTATTGCACCAACCAATTCCATATGGAAAAAATGTAGGTCACCCTTTGGGGTGACAACCCAATTATTCCTACAAACAATGACAAATATTCGTACGCACCACAACTTCTACTTGGAAGCTTTAAACATAAAAGTGGCAAGAGGGGTCAAGTTAGGGAGAATGGGAGCAACTAGAATAATTTCTAGGGTTTGGGCAAGAATTAGGAATTGGAAGGTTTTCATTTGAAGTCACAAGGCATGCATTAGGCACCAACACCATGTGCCTCCTCACATCACTCTTTATCACGTGGGGCAACTTTGCCACCACACACATACCCACTTTGTCTTCCTTTTAATCATCTTCGAATTTGTTTTCCCTTCCTGTCCCAATCTTTTGACATTTTTACCAGTATGCTAGTGACTCGTTGTACTTCTTACTTCTCTAATCAAAATGGTGTGTTAAAACATTTGATTAAACTTTCCTTTTGTAAATTTATTTTATACAAAGCAATATTGAGGGAGGAGAGGAGTTCAACCCAGGACATCGGATGTAAAGATAAATGCTCTTAAATGCTTGAATTACAAGCTTTTTGCAATTACTGTTTTTTTTTTTTTTTTAATAGAGAACCTCGACGGAACGAGGGAGACTTTATTGATAAAACGAAAAATTACAACCGGGGGGGGGGGGGGGTACAAGACGCCTGACCCTGACTCAACAAATCACATAATAGGGCGTCCTGAATAAGATCAAGGGGCACCTCAAACCAAAAATAGTTGTCCACATTATGCAGACCAAAACGAGCAAGTCAGTGTGCAACACCATTTGCTTCCTTGTCTCATGTCGCAACTCACTCACAAGGGTGTGATAAGGTGGAGTTCAAATGCAAGGGGTCTCACTCCATTGTGAGTGAGTTGCGGCATGAGACAATCTCATCTAAGAATTTCTTATTTGTTAGACTCATACACGATAGGTTTTTAAGTTTTATAATCTAACATCTATTTAAAACGTGCTCATTAGTTATCTATTATCTTTATGATTCGTATCAATGTTGATTTGCAAAATACATTTTGACTTGCCAATGAAGCTTGTTAGGCAAAACCTTACACCCTTAATTTTCTTACACTCTTATTTTCGTGTTAGACAAATCGTGACTACTTGTACACCAACCTAACTCTGATGTCCCGTCAAGCTGGAAGCAACTTTCTTTTAGACCAAATCAGACTCAGTTGTCTCTAATAAAATTCAAAATTTTCAAATTTAAACAAACTAAAATGAATCCCTTGTCTCTTTTTCTTGTTGATTGGGAAGCAAACCCAAAATTATAGAGCACTTCACTGACAAATATTTGAATGGCCCATTACATTGAATTGAGTGGAGCCCAGCTTTTTGGTCATTAACAAGAAACCCACTCTTAGTTTAAATGCAGATTAACAGTAATTAAAATAGGTTAGTAGCAAGGGGGTACTGTTCGTAATATCTGGTAAAGTAAGGGGCAGTAATTTAAACAAAGGGTTCCGTTTCAAAATTATTCAAAAGATCAGTGAGGTGAGGCCTCTTTGTCGATTTATAACGGTCGGAAATTACTCTCTCTGCAAACGGATCTTTTTTGTTTGACGGCGTTAACTGGACGCGTCGATGCCGTCCTCAGAATTTCAAACGCCCCGTAACGTCTCTTAAAAATTAGTCCAAATATATTATTTTAAATTTATTTTAGTTTTTACGCTCTTATATCCAAAATCCAAACTGAAAACAAAACCCACAAACACACACTCCTCGTTAGTCTTTCTTTTCTTGTTTCTCACACCTCACTTTCTCTCAGCTCCCTTTCTCTCATTAAAATACAATACAATTGACACAGAAACAGTCTCACACTCTCTCTCTACTCTACGACTTTCTCTCTCTACGAACCTCCATCGCCATTGCTTCAAGAATCTCTCTGAACTTGTAGGCTGGCCGGCAATTCGATTTGACTGTAAGTTTCTTTTTTTGAATATTTTTTTTATTGGTTCTGAATTTTGTTTGGTGTTTTGATTTTCTTCGGTATGAATCGCGCACATTCCGATTTCGATCGTTCATTTACGATCCATTTCCGATTCATCGCCGCACATCTGTGTGAATTCAGAATTGCATTGCTCAAATTTGTCTCGTTCGTTGACTCACAGATAATTAGTTACTAAATTAATATGTACTAATCTTGATTCTCTATAATTATATAGATATATGTATGTATATAGACTGTTACTGATGAGTGAAGGTTTTTGAGATTCAGAGAGCAAGAGAGCTATGGATTCATCACAGTCACAACAGAGAAGAGGAGGATTGGTATCGCTATCCCCGTCACAGACACCGCGGTCGAGCGACAAGTCGGTGCGAGATCTGCGATCCGGGGATTCGAATTCGATAAACAGGCATGAAAAGGACAAGGGTGTCAATGTGCAGGTGCTTGTGCGTTGCAGGTGAGTCGGAATCCGAGTTGGGTGTGTGGCCGAGTTCAGTTAGGTGTTGTTGTCTGAGGGAATGATCAGCTCATGAATTGGTTTGCATTTGTAGGCCTTTGAGTGAAGATGAAATGAGGGTACATACGCCCGTGGTGATTTCTTGTCATGAGAGTAGAAGGGAAGTGTCTGCAATTCAGAATATAGCTAACAAGCAGATTGATAGAACCTTTGCGTTTGACAAGGTTTGTTGATTAGAATGCTGAAAGTCAAAATCTTGTGTTTCATCTTGTTCTACTTCAAAAGTGGCACTAAGGTCTTATTAGATGAAAGGAATTCATGGGTTTTAATCTGTTTTGGCTCCTGAAGTTCCAAAATTTGAATAATGATTTTTCCTCAATTTTAGTGAAGTAAAATTGAAATATGTTGCTGTTGTTGTGCTACCTGTTGTTACTTTCTTTGCACTGGGAAATGATCAGAAAGCTGGATAATGTTGTTTAGGTCTTTGGTCCCGCATCCCAACAGAAGGAATTGTATGACCAGGCTGTGTCTCCTATTGTAAATGAAGTACTTGAGGGCTATAACTGTACTATATTTGCCTATGGTCAGACAGGGACGGGGAAAACATACACAATGGAAGGAGGAGCAAGAAAGAAGGTTTGGTGTTTTCGACTTTCAAATAGACTTCAGCCTATGTATTATTTTATGATTTTCTTCACATAGCTTGCTGACTGAATTTTGTGATTTTTGTAGAATGGGGAGTTTCCAAGTGATGCCGGTGTTATCCCACGAGCTGTTAAACAAATTTTTGACATATTAGAAGCTCAGGTTGCTGAGTATAGCATGAAAGTCACATTTCTAGAGCTGTACAATGAGGAGATAAGTGATCTTCTGGCCCCAGACGAGAGCACGAAATTTATAGATGACAAATCTAAGAAACCCATTGCTCTCATGGAAGATGGGAAGGGGGGTGTCTTTGTAAGAGGCTTGGAAGAAGAGATAGTGTGCACAGCAAATGAAATTTATAAAATCTTGGAGAAGGGATCTGCAAAAAGACGTACAGCTGAGACTCTTCTCAACAAACAAAGCAGTCGTTCACACTCTATATTTTCCATCACAATCCACATCAAGGAATGCACTCCAGAAGGAGAGGAAATGATTAAGTGTGGGAAGCTAAATCTTGTTGACCTTGCTGGTTCTGAGAACATTTCACGCTCAGGTGCAAGAGAGGTAAGGCACAGAAGTAGTTTATAATCAATATAATGATGGTGTTGTCTTACTACATGATCTTCTTACTGCCATATTTCCAAAAAAGTTTGTGTTTTGAGTTTATTTAATCCTTACAGTGCGTTAAGAGTCCCATATCAAAAAGCAAATGTAATTTTTATAATGAATTATGGTAGGACATTTTCTTATCTGCATCTGATTGAAAAGAAATTTTCACTTGCAGGGTAGAGCAAGGGAAGCAGGGGAGATAAATAAAAGCTTGCTTACTCTTGGCCGTGTCATTAATGCTCTAGTTGAACACTCTGGTCATGTTCCATATAGGTATTGTTTAATAAATATCCCTTGGTGTTTTTTTTCCTGTATTTGCAAACCCCAGAAAGTAAATTTAATCACAATGATATTGTTTGGAATATCAGGGATAGTAAACTAACAAGATTGTTGAGGGACTCCTTAGGAGGGAAAACAAAGACGTGCATAATTGCCACGGTATCACCCTCCATCCATTGTTTGGAAGAAACACTCAGCACCTTAGACTATGCGCACCGTGCCAAAAACATAAAGAATAAACCAGAGGTCAGAAGTTTGCTCACCCCCTGTTCTCACAAATCATAAAGGGGAATTGTCTTTCATTCTGACCCTTGCTATGGTTTGTTGTTGCTCATTGTTTCAGGTCAATCAAAAAATGATGAAATCTGCTTTGATCAAGGATTTATATTCTGAGATTGATCGGCTTAAGCAAGGTTGTTAACTGATTTCATCGTTGCTCCTCTCTCTCTCTCTCTCTCTCTCCTCAGAAGCTTTTTCTAGTGGATAATATTATTTAATGATTTTTTGATAGTTTATTGCAAGCTAAATTGTATGACATGTTTCTTATGTTTATTCAGAGGTATATGCTGCAAGAGAGAAGAATGGAATCTATATACCACGAGATCGTTATCTTAATGAAGAAGCAGAGAAGAAGGTCTGATTGTTGCCATTTAACTGAATGATGCAATTCTTTTCCTACATAAGTTCACACAATGCACTGGTTACTGACCTCATTCCTCTCTTTTTACCCTAGGCAATGGCTGAAAAAATAGAGCGGATGGAACTTGATTCTGAATCCAAAGACAAGGTATTTCCATGAAGATTGCATTCCTTTCTTTGTAAGTATTACCAGACTACAGCGTAGGAACTAATATAATTGTTATGTGGTGGTGACCTAAGCGCAGCAACTGATGGAGCTTCAGGAACTTTACAGTTCTCAGCAACTTTTGACTGTAGACTTGAGTGATAAACTTGAAAAAACTGAGGTAGTACATTTGGGAAATCCAATTACATAGTCTCCCTTTGTTCTTTCTGCTTTCATCCTGATAAAATTCAACACTTTATACTTCAGAAAAAGCTTGAGGAAACTGGAAATGCACTGTTTGATCTCGAGGAAAAACATCGACAGGCAAATGCAACCATTAAAGAGAAGGAATTTCTGATTGCAAACCTCCTCAGATCGGGTGAGCAAAGTGCCTGCTACAACGAATTTTGTTGTACATTCTAAATATTCAGATCAGATATTCATACTTGCCATTTCATTTTACCTTCAGTTTATATAGTCGACATTTGATGGATCAAATAGCTTTTCCTAAGGACTTCCCTTTTAAACTTGTTCGTCTTCTAGTTTATGCACACGTAAAGTCTAATGCTTTCCAGATGATACAATGTGATGCCTCTGTATGTTCCTTACAATAATATGCACTGTTAACTTTCAGAGAAATCACTGGTTGAGCGTGCATTTGAGCTTCGAGGAGAGCTAGAGAATGCTGCATCAGATGTGTCCAGTTTATTTGCCAAGATTGGTTTGTCTCATTATTTTGGATATTTTTATTGGGTCTTCCTCAAAACTTCTGGTGCTTTATTGCTAACCATGGCTGGTTTTCCAGAGCGCAAGGATAAAATTGAAGATGGAAATCGGATACTAGTTCAGAAATTCCAGTCCGAATTAACTCAACAGCTTGAAATCTTGCATAAGACTGTCGCAGTTGCAGTGACACAACAGGAGCAACAATTGAAAGGTATGGAGGAGGATATGCAGTCCTTTGTATCAACCAAGGCAGAGGTAAGATCTAGACAGGAAGATGATTGTCTTTGATTGTCAGTCTATACTCTCTACAACCTAATTATTTGCCATGCTTTTGAAGGCTACTGAAGAACTTCGAGGAAGACTAGGAAAGCTTAAAAATATGTATGGTTCTGGTATTAAAGCTCTGGATGGTATAGCCGGGGACCTTGAAGGAAATTCTCAGTCAACTTTTTGTCATCTAAATTCGGAAGTTTCTAGCCATTCTTCTGCTCTGGAAGATGTAAGTATTAGTTTACTGTTTTTCAGTATTCACTTTTCTTTTACTATTTCTGTACTTAACTTTGTTCATATGATTTAGCTCTTCAAAGGAATTGCTTCAGAAGCTGATGAATTACTCAATGATCTTCAAGGTAATCTTCACAACCAAGCAGAGAAGCTAAGTGCATATGCACAACAACAGCGTGAGGTTCGTAATATATTGTTGCTTTCATGGTTATTTGTTTTATTTTCTTCAAGAGTAAAATTCAAAAATCACTTTTTGGAGTAAAAAACTTGGTCTTCAATTTTGTACAGGCTCATGCCAGAGCAGTTGAAACTGCACGGTCAACTTCTAAAGTTACTGTGGACTTCTTCAAGACTCTAGACTTGCATGCATCCAATCTGACCCAAATCGTGGAAGAAGCACAAACTGTCAACAATAAGAAATTGTCTGAACTTGAAGAGAAGTTTGAGGTGGTTGCAGTGTACTTTCTACACTAAATGGGCCATTAACAACCTTATTAACAAAATTGAACGCTTGTTTTTTTAATTTATTTGTAGGAGTGTGCTGCTAATGAAGAAAGGCAGTTGCTAGAAAAGGTGGCAGAGTTGCTGGCAAGTTCAAATGCTAGGAAGAAAAAACTGGTTTGTCTTGTTCTTAAGCTGCTGCCAATTACTTATTCCTTGTTCCTAAGGTTTTATGACAGTAACAAATTTTTTTATTTAGGCTCAATTAGTAACATTCTTTATCTATTAAATAGGTCCAAACAGCAGTAAATGATCTTCGAGAGAGTACAACAAGCAGAACCAGCAAACTACAGCAAGAAATGTCAACCATGCAAGATTCAACATCTTCTATCAAAGCAAAATGGACAATTCACATGGAAAAAACAGAATCCCATTACCTTGAAGATACATTTGCTGTGGAAAGTGGAAAGAAAGACATGGAAGAGGTTCTACAGAATTGGTACATATTCTGGATATTAGGAATTTAAACTTTGATCTGGCCATGATTCTGCTACCTGAATTTTTCTAGCCCATTACTTACACAAAAACAACTTGTGCAGTTTGAAGCAGGCAACAATGGGTGCAGAACAATGGAAGAATGCTCAGGGTTCCTTGCTCGGTCTAGAAAAGAGTAATGTTGCTTCTGTGGACTCCATTGTTAGGTATGCTCATTCCTTATAAGAAAGAAATACTGCAGGTTTTAATTGAAGATTATTCATTCATTTTTTTTTCTCTTCAACTAGGAGGGGAACGGAAGCCAATCAAGCTCTACGTGAGAGGTTTTCCTCAGCTGTATCAGCTGCACTAGAAGATGTAGACGCTGCAGACAAGAATCTCCTGTCTTCTATTGATCGTGAGTGTCAAGTTTCACATATTGATTTCACGTTTGTCTTGCTAGGTTATATATTGGATTGCATGTTAACTGAAACAAATACTTGCAGATTCATTACAACTTGACCATGAGGCATGTGGAAATCTTAACTCAATGATCGTTCCATGTTGTGGGGATTTGAGGGAACTGAAGGGAGGTCACTACCACAATATTGTCGAAATCACAGAGAATGCAGGAAAATTTCTTCTGGATGAATATGTGGTAAGACTGCTAGAGTGGTTTTGTACAATATAAGTGTTTTTTACTCAATGACATTATGTTCTTTAATGAGTTCTTCAACTCTGCAACACTCAGGTGGATGAACCATCATGTTCCACGCCAAGAAAGAGGTCGTTCAATCTTCCAAGCATTGCATCCATTGAAGAACTCAGAACTCCCGCCTTCGAAGAATTGTTGAGATCATTCTGGGATGGAAGATCTGCAAAGCAGCAGGCAAATGGAGACTTAAAACACATCGCAGCGGCGTACGAGGCTGCCCAGTCTATTAGAGACTCCAGAGTTCCTCTCACTGCTATTAACTGAAGAGGGGGGAATCAAAGATTTAGAGGTCAGAGAAACACGTGTGTACATAACATGTATGGCGTATATATGTACTCTTGTAGTCACTGTGCTACGCTACCTTATTCGTTCATTGTTTCTGGAGACGGTGGATGAAAAATGATTGTGGATGGAAAAATCTATATAGTAGGCTTCTTGGGGGAACTTCAAAACTTGAGTTCATTGAATTTCCCACTCTGTAACGAACTGCTATTGGATTATTGATGAGGACTTACTGAGTGTTTTGGTTTGAGTGCTTTCGAAGCTTCATCTTTACAGCCATCTTCTATTTACACCCAAAAGGATGCATCCAGGAGATTAATTCTTTTTGTGTAGATTAGATTAATTAGAATAATTAGGCTATCAGTTGTATTTAAAAATAAAAATACCTTCTATAAATTATCACAAAGTCACACTTTGTATTCTGTGCGAGTGAAAACCAATCTATTCATTAAACCAATATGACTCGCATATCATTCAAATAGAAGGGTTTAGGGCGGACGGAATTAAGAAAGGACACTTATTAAAGTGGTTAAAGTAATGAGCAAAATATTGCCGGAAAAAAAAGGCTTATAAAATATCAAGTTTAGGAACTAAACGAAGTGGACTCTTAAACGAAAGGTACGGAACTTTTTATCGAAGTTTAGAAAAAGGAAGGTTTTTGTGGAATTCATGATAACACTAGGGCTGTGCAGGATCCAAACCAATCCACTAAAACCGACCAATCCAATCCAATCCAATCCAATTTTCATTGGTTTCGACAACATTGATGGATTGGATTGGATTAGAAAAATAAAAATCCAATTGGATTGGATCGGATGGCGGATCAAGAATTGAAAATCCAACCTAAACCGAACCAATCTAATATACACATTAATATACTTTCATATTGTATAATATTTACATTTCATCTTGTTTCTCACTAATATACTAATATATTAATCTTACTTTCGAAAAAATCAAAACGTTAACATATTAAATATAATATTATATTAATTTATATTAAAAATTAATATATTAATGTCATATCTTTCATCATATTGAATTTTGAATTAAATGTTATGAAAGATTATGAAGTTTTTGTTATCATAATTATTTTTTCATACAAACCGATCATCCAATCCAATCCAATCCAATCCAATGTACATTGGATCGGACAATGTACATTGGATCGGATTGGATTGGATCCTGACATCCAAACACATTGGATTGGATTGTAAAATTTGTAATCCAATAGAAGATTGGATTGGATTGGATTGGTAAAAAACCATTGGTTTCGAACCGATGCTCACCCCTAGATAACACGGACTTGAGCTTTCTCGAGGAAACCAGTTGGAGGGAGGTTTGAGCGCCCTTTTACTCGGAGATGCTGAAGATGATGATACGGACAACAACTGCTGCTACTTCTTCTTCTTGTTATTGCTGGGGCAGCAGAGGTATGAATTGTCTTCACTCTAACTCCACTTTTCTCGTTTTCGTCAACAATCACTTTGCTTTCTTTCACTCTCAACCTTCGAAACCGATCAAATCTACAAGAACCCAACTAGAGCAGCCAAAAAGAGACTTACCCAAAATCACAAATGTTGAGGATGCTTTCAATGTGTTCGATAGAATGCTTCAAATGCGCCCTCTGCCTTCTGTTGTCCGTTTCAATAAAATCTTGTGTCAAGTTGCAAAATTGAAACATTACTCGGCCGTCATCTCATTGTATAACCAAATGGGTGTGTCGAGAATTGGACATGATGTTTATACCCTAACCATTCTCATAAATTGTTATTGTCATCTAAACCAAATGGGGATTAGTTTATCTGTATTGGGAAAATTCTTCAAACTTGGTCTTGAACCAGATGTCTTTACCTTCACCACTCTAATCAACGGCTTTCTTCTTGAGAATAGAGTGGCGGAGGCGGCAGAAATTTTCAACAAAATGATGAAGGCAGGTAATTGTAAGCCTGATGTGGTTACTTTCGGCACACTAATAAAGGTTTTCTGCATGACGGGTAACAACAGTGCAGCTATCCAGTTGCTTAGGAAGATGGAGGAAGGAGCTTGCAAGCCTGGCCTAGTTGTCTATAGCACGATCATCGACAGTCTTTGTAAGGATACACTAGTTGTTGATGCATTGAATCTCTTCTCAGAAATGATGAGCAAGGGTATTGCCCCAGATGTCATTACCTATAACTCTTTGATGAATGGAGTTTGCAAATTCGGCGAGTGGAAAGAAGCTGCAAGGTTGTTGAATGAAATGGTGAGTAAAAATATCTTTCCAAATATGCACACATTCAGTGTCCTGGTAGACACTTTGTAAGGAGGGGATGGTTGGAGAAGCAGAAGGCGTGGTCGAAATGATGATTGAAAGAGATATTGAACCTGATAGGGTTACATACACTTCACTTATGGATGGTTACTGCTTGCTAGGAGAAATGAGCAGGGCTAGAAAAGTTTTTAAACTAATGCTTAGCAAGGGCTCGATGGTTAATGTTGTTAGTTACACCGCATTGATAAATGGATATTGTAAGCATAAGATGATGGATGAGGCCATGATGCTACTTCGGGAAATGACTTGTAAGGGACTGGTTCCAAATACTGTTACTTATAACACTCTTGTGGGTGGTTTTTGCAAAGTGGGCAAAACATGTGATGCACAAAAGTTGTTCTCTGAGATGCAAGCTTGTGGCCAACTTCCAGATGTTCATACTTATGCTATTCTACTGGATGGCCTGTGTAAAAACCAACAACTTTCTACAGCAATCCAACTGTTTAAAGAGATGGAAGACAAGAAGTTGGATGTAAATATTGTGGTTTACACTATTCTTATTGAAGGTTTGTGCATAGCTGAAAAAATTGAATCTGCAAAGGAACTCTTTTGTGGTTTATCATCGAGAGGGCTTCAACCGAATGTAAGGACATATACCATAATGATTAATGGACTCTGTATTGGGGGCCTAACAAGTGAAGCAGAAAAGCTGCTTACTGAAATGGAAGAGAAAGGTTGTCCTCCAAATGATTGTACGTATAACATAATTATTCGAGGGTTCATCAATAACAATGAGACAGTAAGGGCTATGGAACTTATTCAACAAATGGTGGAGAAGGGTTTCTCAGTAGATGCATGGACTACAGAATTGTTAGTTGATCTATTGTGTAAAGATAAAGTAGATCCTGCATTGTTGCCATTGATGCAAAAAGAGAATTATAAACTTAATTTGCCTCAGTTAAAGTTGAACAGATCGTCTGACCATCCCAATAAATGTTGAAGCTCTTCCACGTCGGGCAACCATGGATGTGTTTTATCTGTTATCTCTTAATCCATCATGTGACAATGTTGAGTAGTAGATATAACTTCATCGATAATCGTAACATCTTTGAAGCAATTGGCTTGTGTTTTTGTACGCAGGTCTTTTTTAGTTTCTTTCGCACAAACATTGTGCAATTGACTGACTCTGCATGTTTTTGTTATTTTGCGGTATACAGATTTGGTTATATAAAGATATCACTGGGGGATATCCTGTGATCATTATTGAGAAATTTCTATGTTACTCTTTTAAGGTTGTTAAATTTATTAGAGAGAAGCAGGGTATTTGGATTGATATAATCAGCTTTTTCAGCTGACCAAGACTTTGCAGTTTCGGCAAAAACCAGCCTTTGATTAAGGGGCCTTCTACAACTTCTTTTCAATTGTTTTGATTTGTAATAATTTTGTTAAGGACATGGTGAAATTTGCTAACCCTTGATTGGGTCTGAATGCTCGTTTGGGAGTGATTCAAGATTGGGCAGAATCATTTATGGGTTGAAACACCTCAAATGTGCTTATTGAAGTGATTATACGGAGAAGTGATTTTCCATAGAGGGGATTATTGGCCCATCCAAAATCACAGCCAAAACGCAATCCATCCAAAATCACAGCCAAAACGCACCCTTTGGTCCTTTGGTGGTGAAGCGAAGTTACATTGTGTTTTATTTTGAGTCTAGCTTTTCTTGTCAGAAGCCTCTGAAGTTGAGACTTGGCTTAATTGATTTGCCTATGGTTCTTTTATTCATCGGTCAATCAAATTTTTAGATGAAGCCAAATTTTTACCAAGGCTTCTATTAGCCAAAAAGCAAGGAATGGTTGGGAAACCTTGGAAATGGACACAATATTGTTGATAGGCCAGGACATGGTTTTTGTCATCATGGAATTATTCATTTGGCCGTTAATAAATACGAGGTTCTCTAATGAAGAGAGTTTTTGGTCATTTCGCAAAATGAAGAGAATTATTCATTATGCCTGCAATCTAAACCATATGCATAAACAACCCATATATTGGATCGGCCATATTTTTTTTATGAACTACTTTTTTTTATCTTTTTTATTTATTTGTCATAATCTACATATAAAGACCAAAAAAATTTATTTCTGGAAGGCAGAACTATATATAGATATCCACCTGTATCAGCCCATGATGAGCCTCAAACAAGACTAAATTTCTCTTCTACATTTCCTGATAGAATCAATATATATATGCAAAAATACTGACTGTCAGCCTGATGCTGTTACTTTCAGGACGCTAGTAATTGATGCATTGTACCTCCTCTCAGAAATGATGAAATGATGAATGGAGTTTGCAAACTACGCGAGTGGAAAGAAGCTACAAGGTTGTTGAATGAAATGGTGAGTAATAATATCTATCCAAATGTGCACACATTCAGTGTCTTGGTAGGCACACTTTGTAAGGAGGGGATGGTTGGGGAAGCAAAAATCGTGGTCGAAATGATGAATGAAAGGGATATTCAACCAAATACCGTTACAGACAATTCACTTATGGATGGTTACTGTTTGCGAGGAGAAATTGTTTGTGCCTAATAAATCACGACCATGAACTGACCGAAGGAGCCCCTTTTTTCGGCCTTGGCATTTGCTCAAACGCAGCGTTTCGCCAAGATATTTGGCCCTCCTGAAGACAAAAGAAAGTTGCTAAGGCACGATCATCTCGGCCTCGATAATAGGCCGAGGCCGAGGCCGAACAAAATCATGGCCAATGATATTAAAAAATCAAATCATCACGTGATAGCAGGGTCCCATGCTTCATTTAATGAAGTAATGCCTCTGTTTATTGCAGCAAACCCACTGGCCACAAATAAGCATTTAATGCACGAGGGAAGGTGGGAAGTGACTGAAGTCAGGTTGTAGTGACTGAAGTCAGGTTGTGGCGACAGGAAACAGAGTGATTAGACGCAGACATTCTCACAAGAATTCTTGCAGCTTGAGAGATTGGGTGACCAACTATCAGAACAATAAATGCGTCCCCACGGCCAGAGGCGCAGAACCCACGATCAGGGCGGCGGCCGAGATTCACCAGGATTTATGGGGTCACACCACCATACTTCACGATCCCAAATGTCGATTGGACTACCCACTTGCTCTAATCAGACTCCACTATGTAGGATTTCAGCCTCGATTACTCCTTCAGGAACTCTTCCTATAAATACAAGGCTCAAGACTACTTTCAAGGGGTTCAAACACCAAACAAAAGCCTCCCACGGAGCAAATTATATTTTCCTGTAATGCACTTTCAATATCTTTACTTGCTTTCCTAGGAGTAGTGTTATTTTGTAAGGAAAATCCATTCATCAATATATCATACAACCCTTGATTTTCAAGGCACCGGAGCACCATCTATGTTACTCATTCATTCACCCCATATATCATACGACCGCCGCTCACTGAGCAGCGCGCCGGAGCACCGCCCAAAACCCACCATCAGCACCACCCCTAAACGGCCTTGTAGCTCAAGCCGTGAACCTTACAGCCGAGATCAGTTCCTCTCTCGGCTACAGTCGTTTGATTAGAAGACGAGTTCAAACAGGCGCACCACTTAACCATTTCCATCCACATCAACCTCTCGACACACGGTAGACCGTGCTGGCACGCCCGTGCACAACCGCACCGCATCCAAAAGCAGGAAGCCACGTGTCAACGCACATCCCCTCGGCCCGGAACCCCAGGCCGTGAGATCTGCGCAGCCGACAGAAATGAGCAAGGCTAGAAAAGTTTTTAAACTAATGCTTAGCAAGGGCTCGATGGTTGACGTTGTTAGTTACAACACATTGATAAATGGATATTGTAAGCATAAGATGATGGATGAGGCCATGATGCTACCTCGGGAAATGACTTGTAAGGGACTGGTTCCAGATATCGTTACTTCTAACGCTCTTGTGGGCGGCTATTGCAAAGTGGGGAAATTAGGTGATGCACAACAACTGTTCTCTAAGATGCAAGCTTATGGTCAACATCCAGATCATGTTCAAACTTATGTTGTTCTACTGGATGGCTTGTGTAAAAATCGACAACTTTCTACAGCAATCCAATTGTTTAGAGAGATGGAAGGCAAGAAGTTGGATGTAAATATTGTGATTTACACTATTCTTATTGAAGGTTTGTGCCTAGCTGGGAAAATTGAATCTGCGAGGGTTCTCTTTCGTGGGTTATCATCAAAAGGACTTCAACCAAATGCGAGGACATATACCATAACAATTAATGGACTCTGTATTGGGGGCCGAACAAGTGAAGCAGAAAAGCTTCTTATCGAAATGGAAGAGAAAGGTGGTTCTCCAAATGGTTGGACCTACAACGTAATTATTCGAGGGTTTATCAAACACAATGAGACAGTAAGGGCGATGGAACTTTTTCAACAAATGGTGGAGAAGGGTTTCTATGCAGATGCTTCAACTACAGAATTGATAGTTGATGTATTGTGTAAAGATAAAGTAGATCCTGCATTGTTGCCATTGATAAAAAGAGAATTTGTGTAGTTAAGTGAGATCATTTGACTATCATAATATTGATTTCACGTTTGTCTTGTGAGTGTCAAGTTTCACATATTGATTTCACGTTTGTCTTGTGAGTGTCAAGTTTCACATATTGATTTCACATTTGTCTTGAACCCTCATATTTGAGAGACACCCTTATAGTCCCCACCACGCATTGTATTTCAATAATCTTAACTGTCTAGTATATGAAACCATTTGACCATTTGAATATGAAACCATTTGACCACTCAATTGAATATGAAACCATTTGACCACTCAATTAGATGGTTGTTATTATTCTTTTCTTGAAGCATCGTGTTCGTTTATTTTGTTGGTCCCAATTAGATGCCTTAATGATTTTCAATTTGAATGATTTTTTTGCAAGGATAATCTATGAATGAAGACTTGGAAAATTAGATGGTTTGAATTATGCTTAGGGGACCCTAAGGGGTGTCCCTCAATGGAAGGAGACTGCCTTAACCAAAGTCTTCTCTCTCTCTCTCTCTCTCTCTCTCTCTCTCATATTCTTTTTTTGTTCTTTGGACAAATATCTCTCTCTCCTATCATTCATACCAAAAGCCACACTTTTTGGGCTGTTGGAGCAAAAAAACAAAGATATGCATGTGACCCCATTTACATCATTAACGTCCACAAATTCCAATTCATCATATTGGGATCCTTACAAGCATAAATAGGGAATTACCATAATATGGATTAGGGTTGACCGTGATATGGTAAACTATATGCATAAACATGTAAATTGTCACATAAATCTTGTAATTTATTAGATTTAGGATCTAGTTCACAATGTCAAGGTACCTTAGATCCCCAATATTGTAATATTAGTCCTTTTCTTTTAAATAAACCAAAGGATTAGGTGAGATTAGCTCCTCAGTATCAGTCATCAGATGCACAAACATCCACCACCCTCAAAGAGGGGACCAACACTCCGTAAGCCCCTCGTCCGTCCCCTTGATCATAATTTATTAATAAGAAACAAAAAGGAGATACAAGAACAACAAGGGGGACCAAACCAAACCCTGCAGAAGAGAAAGACTGACAGAAATGCACAACAATATGCTAACCTAAGAGACCAAAACTCTGAAAGAGTAAACAAAAGAGACTAGGAGAACCGGTAATTAGGCATGCCCAGCCAGTTCCGTTGACAAAAAGGCAAAGTAAAAGAAGGTGCAGTATCCCACCAAATTAAACTAGAGCCCAAAGCACCGTGGTTTGCCAAAGCATCAACATCATGATTACCCTCATGAAAGATATGAGAAATCTTGAATGACATGTGTTGGAGACGATGCAAGCAATTTTGCCAATCAACTCGTAGAAGCCAAGGGACCAAATGTGGGGAGCGAAAGAATTTAGTAACTAACAACAAATCAGTTTCAATCCAAACATTATGCCAAGCATGGAGCCAAGCAAGCTTAATCGCCTTAATGACCGCTAAAACTTCAACATGAACTGCACTAGGAACATCTAAATTGGCCAAAAATGCCCCAAGAACATGGCCCTGATAATCGCGAAACACTCCACCACTACCTGCTTTACCAGAGTTGCTTTTGCAAGCGCCATTAATATTATTTTTGACAGAGCCAAAACAAGGGAGATGCCACATAACCTCAACAATTTTGGGATTAGGGCGGGGACGACATCGCACCCCAATGGAACGAATAGTACGCAGATCAAGCACCTTATTCGACATATGACCCATGGCCAGAGGACTAGAGGCACACACATGATTAATAATGGTACGACAAGCAGAAGAAACCGTAGAAACCTTCTCCTCAAACTGCAACTTATTCCTTAAATCCCAAATTAGCCACACAGTAGTTCCGAACATAAGAAGCCACATATCCATGAGCCGAGGGCTAAAATGAACGAATGGGCAAGAAGAAAGAATAACCGCTAAAAGCCTCGGAGTAAAGTGCAGACAAAAAATAATATATAGAACTCCATATGGAACAAGTAAAGGGGCACTCGGAAAATAAATGATTAATATTCTCCAAAGCCGTCCTGCAAAATAAGCACATAGAAGAAAGGGAAATACCACTCTTTTGAAGAAAATCCTCTGTGAGAAGCCTGCCATGCATAACTTTCCACACTAAAAATGATTTCCAGGGCGTAATAAAAGGTTTACAAATTAACTTACACCAAGGAACCTCGGCAAACTTAGGCCGTGTGAATTCATAAGTGTCATTTGCAGAAAGGGCGCCAGACGAGGATGGTGCCCAAACTAACAAATCACCTGCAGCAGGATCATGAAAAGAAGAAATATCCATAATATGCTCACAAACACCTGGAAAGTGCAAAGTTAGGAGAGACGGAAGGTGCCAGACACTATTTACATGATACTAAGAAACCAATTCCCCCATGCGCGGCCGTAGAGAAGGGTGAAGACCAAAATAATTAGCCAAAGGTTGACCAATAAAGTTATCCCACCAGAAAGAAGTGCTCCTACCATCTCTAAGAAGAGAGCGAATATAGCTGAGTAAATCTAGCCAAATACGCTTGAGGCTGGGCCAAATGGAGGATGGGACATAAGCAGAACAAATCTTACCCCCTCGCCAAAACTTATCCCGAAGAAACTGGCAGCTCGAAGAAGAAGATGAAAGAGCATCCAAGCCTTTCTTTTAAGCAAAAATGCTCGATTTAAAACCACTAGCTACTTAAGGCCAAGACCACCTTCTACCATAGGAGCACAACATCGACACTAAGAAACTAGAGGAACCCCACGTTTGTCAAAGGCGCCAGACCAAAGGAAATTACGACACCAAGTCTCAATTTTCCGAAGCAGAGATATTGGCCACTCATAGATCTGAAAACTGTAAACAAGCATACTAGCTACAACATACTTAAGTAGCTGAAGTCTACCCGCCACAGAAAGCTGAGACCCTTTCCATGAAGAAAGCTGAGATATGATTTTGTCTATAATACCCTGAAAATATATTGCACAAGGCTTGCCCTTGAAAATAGGAACACCCAAATAATTAAAGGGATACGACCCTACCTTGATGCCCAGAACATTTGAAATCAAACGATGGCAGTGCTGGAGACTCTTATCCAGAAAAACATTAGACTTTGTTTTGTTGATAACTTGGCCAGAATTAAGCTCATATTCTTTCAAAAAAATCCATAAGGATTGAGAGATTTTTCCTGGAGCCTCTATAGAACACAATGATATCATCTGCAAAAAGAACATGGGAAATTGTTTGCACCCCGCAGGGCAAAGATATTGGAATGAGCTTACCAGAATTAATCAAATCTGAAATACCACGACTAAGCACCTCTTCAGCCAGACAAAATAGCAGCGGAGACAAAGGATCACCTTGACGAACTCCAACCCACAAGAAAATTAACAAGAAACTTGTCCATTAACAAGAATAGAAAGCTTGGCAGAATGCAAAAGGATATGAACCCACTCAACATACACACTATGAAAACCAAACGAAGTCAAAACACGCAGTAGGAAATCCCATGACAAAGCATCGAAAGCCTTTGCCAAATCCAACTTAAGGGCCACATTACCTCTAGCACATGCATTGTCTAACAAATTGCAACATTCATAAGTAAGGATAATACCATCAACAATATTCCTACCTGGAGCAAAAGCATGTTGTTGAGGGGAAATAATCCGAGAGGCAATTGGAGCAAGCCGCATAGAGAGAATTTTAGGAATAATCTTGAACAAAAAAATTTCCAAAGCAATGGACCGATACTGCCCCATCAAAACAGCATTATCAACCTTAGGAATGAGGATCATGAAGCTAGAATTAAATGTCACTGGAAGGTAACCATCCCGAAAAAATTGTTGAACGAAACACACGACCTCTTTGCCCACAATATCCCAACACTCTGAGAAAAAGTGACCACTAAAACCATCAGCACCAGGGGCACTAGAAGGGTTCATTTGTTTTACAACAACAAAAATTTCCTCAGCGCTAGGAAAAGCAATCAAACTCAAGTTTTCCTCAGCTGTAACTAAAGAAGGGATAACTTTTTCCACTAACCTAGTATCAGTAATCAATTTAGTGGCAAAAAGATCATAATAAAATTGTACAACATGTGATTGAATGGCGCACGGATCCTCCAGAATAGTGGATCCATTTTTTAGGAGAGAAATAGAAAAGCGGGCTTTCCGAATTTTACACATAGAGTGGAAAAAAGAAGTATTTCTATCCCCATCCGCGAGCCATTTAGTTCTGGATTTCTCCTTCCAAAAAATCTCCTGAACACGAAAGGCTTCAGTTAACGAAGCCTACAGATCACTCTCCTTGCTAAATAAAAAATCTGACCCCCCATCACGTGCTATTACCTCATGAAAAGCATCAAGTTCCATCAGGCGCGCAGTCACATTATGATTAACATCCCCAAAAACCTCCCAATTCCAAGCACGCAAAGCTTTACGGAGAATCTTCAGTTTGTGAGTGAGATTAAAATTAGGTCCATAGAAGAGTGAGTGGCTGCCCATGTAGACTTAACAAACTGATGAAATTCTTTATGTGTTAACCAAGCTCTCTGAAAATGAAAAAGGGAAGCACGGGGACGAGCCAGCTTGCCAAAACTCTAGGGATTATGATCCGAGCAAAGTCTAGGGAGAGTATAACAATCCAAATAATCCCAAGTGTCAAGCCAAAGAGTATTCCCAAGGCACCGATCAAGACGCCGTTCCATACGGAGTTAATGGTCAACCCTTTTGCCCATGTGAATTTAGTAGTGAACACCCATTTACATCTTTAACGTCCACCATTTCCAATTCATCGCGATGTGATCCTTACAAGCATACTTATTGAGTACCGATACACCATCTGTTTTTAATAAAGCATGTGCGTTGCACATGCTAATTGAGTTTTTTTTATAGATAAAAAATACCGACTATAACAGGTTAAGATGCTGGGGGATTTTAACGTTAACATGACTCTTTTTTTCTTGCTCTTCAAAAGTCATTGTATTGCTCTTCTATTATTAAAGAAAACAATACTTAAAATAGTTTTGTGATGCATGATCAATATAAATCCATTCCACATAATTCATTGAAATAGTTTTATGAGTTTACATGTTAGCTTTCAATTGACTTTATTCATAGGAAAAATTGTTCCCCCATCATATACGTTTGTGTGTTGTCCATAATTTTTTTGCTGTAATAGCAAGGGTCTCTGAGTTGAAAATCGTAGATTCGTAGGTCACATTTTTTAGCAGGGTCTGTAGAAGTAGACTATTGTATATCGATTTGTCAGTTACCGTATATCCATTTGGCAATTGTTGGGTATCGATGTGGCAATTGATAGTTACCCATTTGGCAATTGTTGGCAATCGATTTTGGCAATTGTTAATCTACAAATAAGCAAAGAAATACTGTTAATAAAAAGAAAAAAAACAATCTCCTCTATTAAACTCAACACAACCCTTTCAATCCTTGTTACCAATGTGGGAGACAGTTTCGCATTCTTCTTTAGTTTGGCTTACTCATCTAAGAGCCACGACCACATGAAGATGATGACCACGACAAGTCAAGTGATCAACTCAATTCCACTAGCTCAGCGAGGACGACTAAAGAAGTTTTGACGAATCCCTAGATCATGAATAAGAGCCACCACCACGTGCTATGTACTTGTCCTCTCAATAGTGCTAGTGCAATGACAACACCAACAAAACGAGTTCTAATGGAGAAGAAGAGGAGTCAAGATAGAGATTTAATGGAGAAGAATAACTGCAAAGAGCGTATTCACATTATAATTTATCAGTTTTCTGGTTCTCGCGTGGTCTTTATTATTATTTATCAAATGTATATTGATTTTAACCTACAATAACAGGTTTTTAGGTTACTCCAAATTGAATGGTGTAGATTAGTTTATATTTTGTTTTTCTCAATCCAATAATCTATATCCTTTGGTATATCCATACACTAAAGGACGGTAGAATTTTCCATTAACTAAGTATAGAGGATGCATTGCACCCAAAAGGAGGCACCCACAATCGAAGTGGTTTGGGTAACATGTGCTATAATGGAGCTAAGAATCAGGTTGAGTTCATGTTGGGCATGCACTAGTAAGGCCTTAACCCAACATATTTTTTTTGGTCGAAACCTCAACCCAACATATATGATCGAGTTGAAAGATAAAAGGGGTTGTTCCATAAAAATAGGATACATGTTCTAATTTTGTTTTTTATTTTGAAATTTTTAATAAGAAAATGTATAAATTTATTATATTATTTTTATTTATTTAATATTTTCAATTCTTACTATTATCATTAATCAAAGGTATTTTTTGATATTTTGAATTTTTGACAATTCTCTACCTTGGTATGAAGAGAGGTAGAGATAAGAGGGAGACTCGGTTAGAAGAGAGAGAGAGAGTCAATGAGAAGAGAAAGAGGGAGAGATGAGAAAGAAGAAGAGGACTTTGAGTTGCAGAGGGAAACAAGAACAGTGGAGTAGGCGTAAAAAAAACAAATTAGAAGTGTCAAAAGTGTTTGACAGCTGTCAAGAGTTAATTGGCTGGGGATACTAAAGGACCATCTTATCAACTGAGTTCTTTTTCGTCTTTCGAATATAAGATTATCATAACTACCTCTCTTTAATTGTTCGATCAGTTTTGTTTTTTGTTGATGTAAAATATACAGTTTTCAGGGGTCTTTTTCTTTCGGGTTAATGACCTAAATGGTTCCCAAATTATTGCCCCAATATCATTTTGGTCTATCAACTAAAATTTTCAATTCAAACGTCCTTAAGCTTTTTATTTTGTACCAAGATAGTCCATCCGTCAAAGTCTGTTTATTATTCCGTGAAATCAAGGGACAAAACTGTATTTTTAGGTGAGTATCCTCTTGAGCACCATTGGAACCACAGCTTCGTCCAACAATGAGGCGGTGAAAGGTTGAAGGCGGTGACTGGTGCCGAGGGGTTGGGGTTGGGGAGCTGCGGGCAGCGGCGGACCTAGGAATTTTTCAACGGAGGTGCAATTTTTAAAAGTTAAGAGCTCCCAAAAAAAAAAAAAAAAAAAAAAAAAGGGCTAAACATCCTTATCATTTAAACAATACTGATTTTATTCATAATTAATTAAAAAAATAACATTAAAATTAACTTACAATTGTTGCCGACGAGGTTTCATATCATGAAAACGTCACATTATATTTGCATTACTAATACAAGAAAAAACATTTTTCTCAATGTAAACAACCAAGCTATCACTCAACCATTGGTTCCCTATTTTGTTCCGCAATGGTGTTTTCACAATATTCATAGTTGAAAAAGCTCTCTCAACCGAAGCAGTTGCAATGGGTAAAACTAAAGCTAATGAAAGAAGTAAATACACATAGTTGTATATTCTACTCCTTCTTGTTTTCACAATATTCATAAATGGATTATTTGAAGGAGGATTTAAATTTTTTCTCTGAAAGTACCGTTCCATAACTGTACAATTAAAATAAAATAAGGATTTTATATCTATTATTATATTAAAAGAAGAATAAACAAAAAAAAAACCAAAAAAAAATGCACAGAGAGCAGAGAGAGCTAAATAACCAAAATATACATATATTAAAAGAAGAATAAACAAAATTGGAGTTTGGTCAAGAAAAAAAAAATGCATTCGACTTACTTTGGATTGGCGTACTCAAGAAGGAAAAAAGAACACGGGATTCTTGTGATGCACACACACTTTGATGAAATTGGGTGATGTTAAATTGGTCTTTTATAAAGAGAATTCTCAATCCTACTTAATTAAGGAATTCCCAAAACCCAATTGAATAAAGAGATCCCAATTGAGTAAGGAAATAAAACCCAATTAAGTAAGGAAATAAAACCCATTTGAAAAGCCCACAAAAAGCCTGGTCCGTTTACAGCATCAGTTTCCCTTTCTTTTTAATTTAAAAATCCTGGTCCAAAACGACGTCATTTTGGCCAGGCATCTTTAAAAAAAAATAGGCGCGCAGCAACAGCGCAGCAAGCCCAGTGACTTGCGCATTTCGTCGAACACCTTCTGTGCATCGCATGTCTGGAGCAGAGGCGCAACTCCAGCACCTCTAATGGTGATTTCCGGCGACCGGAGGTGCAGGTGCACCTCCTTGCGCCTGCACAGGTCCGCCACAGGCTGCGGGGGATGGGGATTGAGGGATTTGGCGCATCTTGAGCACCAAAACGACAAAAAGACTGAAACTTTCTGAATTGCTAACAGTAAATCTTGCAACATGAGTAATTCTATAGAAACTCAATTCGCATCTAGGTCCCAACTCAAAAGCTTAAGGTGGTATTGGATTTAGTCCATTTTCTTTTTCTATATTGGTTCGAGTCCAATGAGTTTTTAACAGATAATCCAATGTTGCAGTTGGGAGGGAGGAGGAAGAAGAAGAAAATGGGAGTTTTGGGGACCAAAATGATACCGGAGCAATAGTTGGGGGACCATTGAAATCAATAACCCGGGAGTTTTGTGTTAGCTTCTCAAAAAGTCGTATATACCTTTCAAAACTCAGTCACGTGGCTATCGCGTGATCAGAAGTCATGGAATCTGTAACGGATGGACCATCCTGGTACAAAATAAAAAGTTTAAGGACATTTGAATTGAAAATTTTAGTTGGTGGACCAAAATGATACTGGGGCAATAGTTTGGGGACCATTTAGGTCATTAACCCTTTTCTTTCTAATAAGTTTGAAGGGGACCTGAAAGCTGATGGTTCATTCCAAATCCATGGAGGAGGCTGTCCTGTGCACACTCCAACAAGTAGAAGATGTCAAAAAGCGTGTTTAAATAGAGTTGGCTAGTTTTGCACATTTTCTTACTCAGTGCTGTTATTCGAGAGATGCTGAAGATGATGATGCGGAATATAGCTGCTTCTTCTTCTTCTTCTTATTGCAGCAGCAGGAGATGGAGAGGTATGTCTTGTCTTCACTCTAATTCCACTGTTATTTTTTTCGCCAACGATTACTTTGCTTTCCTTCACTCTCAACCTTCTAAACCAATCAAATCTACAAGAGCCCAACTAGAGCAGCCAGTGAGAAACTCACCCAAAATCACAACTGTTGAGGATGCTTTCAATGTGTTTGATAGAATGCTTCAAATGCGTCCTCTGCCTTCAGTTGTTCGTTTCAATAAAATATTGTGTCAAGTTGCGAAATTGAAACATTATTCGGCCGTCATCTCCTTGTATAACCAAATGGATGTATCGGGAATTAGACCTAATGTTTATACTCTAAGCATTCTCGTTAATTGTTATTGTCATTTGGACCAAATGGGTTTTAGTTTATCTGTATTGGGAAAATTCTTCAAACTTGGTCTTGAACCAGATGTCGTTACCTTCAACACTCTAATAAACGGCTTTCTTCTCGAGAATAGAGTGGCGGAGGCGGCAGGAATTTTCAACAAAATGATTGCGGGAGGTAATTGTCAGCCTAATGTGGTTACTTACGGCACACTAGTGAAGGGCTTTTGCATTAAAGGTGACAATAGTGCTGCTATTCAGTTGCTTAGGAAGATGGAGGAAGGAGCTTGCAAGCCTAACCTAGTTGTCTATAACACAATCATCGATAGTCTTTGTAAGGATACACTAGTTGATGATGCATTAAACCTCTTCTCAGAAATGATGTGCAAGGGTATTGGCCCAAATGTCATTACCTATACATCCTTGATTCATGGAGTTTGCAAATTAGGTAAGTGGAAAGAAGCTGCCAGGTTGTTGAATGAAATGGTGAGTAAAAATATCTTTCCAGATATGCACACATTCAGTGTCTTGGTAGACACATTTTGTAAGGAGGGAATGGTCGTGGAAGCAGAAGGCGTGGTTGAAATGATGATTCAAAGAGGTATTGAACCAGATACGGTTACGTACAGTTCACTCATGGATGGTTACTGTTTGCGAGGAGAAATGGGCAAGGCACAAAATGTTTTTGAACTAATGCTTAGCAAGGGCTCGGTGGTTAATGTTGTTAGTTACAACACATTGATAAATGGATATTGTAAGAATAAAAAGATTGATGAGGCCATGATGCTTTTTCTGGACATGTCTTGTAAGGGACTAATTCCAAATACCGTTACTTATAACACTCTTCTGGATGGTTTTTGAAAAGCTGGTAGAGTGCAGAATGCACAAAAGTTGTTCTACGAGATGCAAGCTTGTGCCCAGCTTCCAAATTTTCAAACTTATGCTATTCTACTGGATGGCCTGTGTAAAAACCGACAACTTTCTACAGCAATCCAACTGTTTAAAGAGATGGAAGGCAAGAAGTTGGATGTAAATATTGTGGTTTACACTATTCTTATTGAAGGTTTGTGCATAGCTGAAAAAATTGAATCTGCAAAGGAACTCTTTTGTGGTTTATCATCGAGAGGGCTTCAACCGAATGTAAGGACATATAACATAATGATTAATGGACTCTGTACGGGGGGGCGAACAAGTGAAGCAGAAAAGCTGCTTATCGAAATGGAAGAGAAAGGTTGTTCTCCAAATGGTTGGACCTACAACATAATTATTCGAGGGTTTATCAATAACAATGAGACAGTAAGGGCGATGGAATTTATTCAACAAATGGTGGAGAAGGGTTTCTCTGCAGATGCTTCAACTACAGAATTGATAATTGATCATTTGTGTAAAGATAAAGTAGATCCTGCATTGTTGCCGTTGTTGCAAAAAGAGAATTATGAACTTAATTTGCCTCAGTTAAAGTTGAACAGATCTTCTGACCATCCCAATAAACATTGAAGCCCCTCCACCTCTGGCAACCATGGATGTGTTATATTTGTTGTCTTAATCCATCATGTGACAATGTTGAGTAGTAGATATAACTTTACCGATAATTGTACATCTTTGAAACAATTGGCTTGTGTTTTTGTACGCAGGTCTTTTTAAGTTTCTTTCACACAAACATTGTGCAATTGACTGACTCTGCATGTTTTTGTTATTTTGCTGTATACAGACTTGGTTATATAAAGATATGATTGGGGGATATCCTGTGATCATGATAGAGAAATTTCAATGTCACTCTTTTAAGGTTGTTAAATTTATTAGAAAGAAGCAGGGTATTTGGACTGATATAATCAGATTTTTCAGCTGACCAAGACTTCGCAGTTTCGGCAAAAACCAACCAGCCTTTGATTAAGGGGCCTTCTACGTGAAAAATAACACACATCTTCACTTGAAAAATCATATGATATTTTCATCTTTTTCTCCCTAGGGTTCTTCTCCACAGGTTAATACTATCTGACAAAAATTAATCAGTACAATCCGATGTACCAAACGAGCCCTATATTCTTTGGTATATCCATACACTAAAGGACGGTAGAATTTTCCATTAACTGAGTATAGAGGATGCATTGCACCCAAAAGGAGGCACCCACTATCGAAGTGGTTTGGGTAACATGTGCTATAATGGAGCTAAGAATCAGGTTGAGTTCATGTTGGGCATGCACTAGTAAGGCCTTAACCCAACATATTTTTTTTGGTCGAAACCTCAACCCAACATATATGATCGAGTTGAAAGATAAAAGGGGTTGTTCCATCTAAAAACACCTGAATCCGGATTGTAAGAGACCAAAAAATCAAAATCAACAAACTCATGTAAGGCTTAAAAGTCAATGTCAATTGCAGACATACAAAAAACATCTATCTCAATTTGAATGTTCAAAAGCACAGAGTGTATGATTCATATTACATATATGACTAATGTAATGTGACGAACCGATGACTACTCAACACAACCACAAAAAAAAAGGGGACACGTTATCTAATAGATAAGCTAGACTACTCAACACAACCGCAAAAAAGACTAAAATTTGGCATGTTTTGGTGCCAAACCAATGACTAAGCATGTCATTAGTCCTCCAATGAAGCAACTCTTGAGAAACCCACCACTACCTTTGTCTCGAATGCCCATGTGGTAGCCAAGATCAAAATCAAGAATTGCATTACCACCCCATTGCATAACCTAACTGAGTGCCACATTTTAGCAAACAGTTGGAGTGCATGTTGTGCTATGGACTTTTGCCCAACACCAGAAGCATTAAGCCCCAAACCCAATTCTTCAAAGATTGAAACCTATGAATCTTATGAACAAAAACCAATGGACTCTGAACCAGCAATAATGGCAACAAAATAAGACAAAGAAACAAGCAAACCTTTCGTGCATTTGGGTTCAGGAATTTGCGATGTCGCTGATATCCACGATTTAAAACCGACAAAGCCCACTTCAAGTACAAACAGAGTCGTTCAATTGGTTGATGACCATGTTGTTCACAGCATCCATAGGCTCTGTAATTTCAGGTGGCCTAAAAGCATCATCAGAAACAAGAAATTCACTCTTGCAATCAAGACCCACATGGATGGTGCCCTTAGAATGGAGAAATATTTCAAGTGCTTCTCACTCCTGCAATCAAATCCGTCGTGAAGGTCAATGCCAGAATTGTGTGGCAGAGTCGATACACACTGCACCAAGATATCACGAAGCAGGACAAGAAGAAGAAGAAACTGGTTTGCGTTGTGTCGGACGCGCTTGTTCTATTCAGCGAGAGCGCTATTTAGCGAACCAATTTTCAGCCGCGCTATATTAGAAGGGCGAGTGAGCCCTTTTTTAACTGTTTGGGCTATATAGTCTCATTATTATTTTGTCCAGTCCAGTTTAGTGAGACCTCTAAACAAGGCCTATAATTGTTCGATCAGTTTTGTTTTTTTCAACTAGCTGGTCTCTCTTAAATGTTTCGTTGTTGTAAAATATACATTTTTCAGGGGTTTTTTTCTTTACTTTCTAATAAGTTTGAAGGGGACCTGAAAGCTGATGGTTCATTCCAAATCCATGGAGGAGGCTGTCCTGTGCACACTCCAACAAGTAGAAGATGTCAAAAAGCGTGTTTAAATAAAGTTGGCTAGTTTTGCACATTTTCTTACTCAGTGCTATTATTCGGGAGATGCTGAAGATGATGATGCGGAATATAGCTGCTTCTTCTTCTTCTTATTGCACCAGCAGGAGATGGAGAGGTATGCCTTGTCTTCACTCTAACTCCACTCTTATTGTTTTCGCCAACGATTACTTTGCTTTCCTTCACTCTCAACCTTCTAAACCAATCAAATCTACAAGAACCCAACTAGAGCAGCCAGTGAGAAACTCACCCACAATCACAACTGTTGAGGATGCTTTCAATGTGTTTGATAGAATGCTTCAAATGCGTCCTCTGCCTTCAGTTGTTCGTTTCAATAAAATATTGTGTCAAGTTGCGAAATTGAAACATTATTTGCCAGTCATCTCCTTGTATAACCAAATGGATGTGTCGGGAATTGGACCTGATGTTTATACCCTAACCATTCTCATTAATTGTTATTTATTGTCATTTGGACTAAATGGGTTTTAGTTTATCTGTCTTGGGAAAATCTTCAAAGTTGGTCTTGAACCAAATGTCTTTACCTTCACCACTCTTATCAACGGCTTTCTTCTCGAGAACAGAGTGGCAGAGGCGGCAGGAATTTTCAACAAAATGATTGTGGGAGGTAATTGTCAGCCTAATGTGGCTACTTACGGCACACTAGTAAAGGGCTTTTGCATGAAAGGTAACAATAGTGCTGCTATTCAGTTGCTTAGGAAGATGGAGGAAGGAGCTTGCAAGCCTAACCTAGTTGTCTATATCACAATCATCGACAGTCTTTGTAAGGATACACTAGTTGATGATGCATTAAACCTCTTCTCAGAAATGATGTGCAAGGGTATTGCCCCAAATGTCATTAGCCAAAATTTCTCTCAACAGTCTCTTGCCAATGAAACCCAACTCTTTTCCATCACCAAAGGTTCTAAAACCATTTCTGCTTATCTTTCTCATGCCAAACATCTTGCTGATCAATTAGCTGCCATTAATGCTTCCGTCTCCAATACTGACTTGGTTGCCTATGTGCTTCGAGGCCTTAGTCCTGATTACCAAATGTTTGTCACTGCCATTCTGAATTTTTCACCCCTACCCTCCTTCTCGGATCTTCATGCACGTCTCCTTGCCTTTGAAGGGCAGCAACCTATTGCCACTCAAATGGCTCCTACTCCTGCGCCCACAGCTTTCCTTGCTGCTCAACCTCGTGGTCACCGCTTCCGTAGTGGCCGTCCCAGAGACACTCCGGCTCACTCCTCTCCTGCTAGCTCTTCTCTATTTTACACACATGGCTCTTCTCCTACTTTCCCTTGGACTCCGCGTGGCTCTTCTAATTTAGGTGCTCCTCCCACCTCTCGACCCCCACCGCAGTGTTGGACTTGCCATCAATTTGGTCACATTGCTGCTCATTGTCCCCAGTCCCGTACCTTTGCCGGAATGCATATTACCTGCTCCAGCTATATGTCCACAGCCCAACACACAAGCCCACACACAAATCCCGATCCCACCCTCACAGCCCAACCTGCCTCTCATCCCTATCACCTCTCTTCCACAATCGACCCCACCTCTCTCTGTGCCATCTTCTTCCCAGCCACATGCTAGAACACCAGACCGCACTCCATCACCTCTGCCGCCAGATCAGACTCGTTCTCTCTCTCCTTCCTCAATCGCTGATCCTGTGTCACAATCTCCATCTTCCTTATACCCCAACCTGCAATTGCCACCAACTCCACCATGTTCCGACGAATTGGTCCAGCCCATTACTAGTCGCCTCAGTCAGATCCGCACTCACTCCAGATCGGGTATTTCCAAACCAAATCCTAAATATGCCAACTTTTCTACACGATACCCTCTTCCTCATGCCTTCACAGCTCTCCTCGACATTGATGTCGAACCCACATTCTTTACCCAAGCTTCTCGCTCCTCAGAATGGATGCACGCCATGCATGATGAATTTAATGCCCTCCTCAAACAGGGTACTTGGTCTTTGGTCCCACCTTCCTCTACTCAAAACATTGTTGGATGCAAATGGATTTTAAAAATCAAACGACGATCTGATGGTACGATTGAGCGCTACAAGGTACGCCTTGTCGCAAAAGGCTTCCACCAACAGTTTGGGATTGACTATTTTGATACATTTAGCCCAGTTGTTAAACCCACCACAATTCGGACTGTTCTTAGCATTGCAGTAAGTTCAGGTTGGCCTATTCAACAGCTCGACGTCAAGAATGCCTTCCTTCATGACACCCTATCCGAAACAGTTTATATGCAACAACCCCCCGAGTTTGTTGATCCAAGTCGGCCTCATCATGTCTGCAAACTTCACAAAGCTATTTATGGCCTTAAGCAAGCACCCCGTGCTTGGTTCAACTGCTTTAGCTCATTCTTACTTCGTATTGGTTTTACTCAAAGTCAATCTGATGATTCTATGTTTGTCTATCAGGATCAATTTCATATGATGATTTTGCTTGTTTATGTTGATGACATCATACTCACTGGGAGCTGAGTTTGACATCAAAGACCTTGGCAGGTTAAATTATTTTCTTGGCATTGCGGTTACATATCACACTGATTTTATCCACCTCCATCAGACCAAATATGCACTTGAAATTCTCAAAAGACACAGCATGATGGATTGTAAACCGGTCTCTACCCCTATGGCTTCCAAGGGAAGACTTTCTTGCACACATGGAGCCCCATTACCTGACCCGACTACATATCGCCAACTTGTGGGGTCCCTTCAGTATCTAACCATGATGTCCATTTCCTATGCAGTACAACATGTCTCTCAGTTTGTTGGTTCTCCCACTGATGTTCATTATGAAGCTGTCAAACGCATTTTGCGATACCTCAAAGGCACCCTTGGTCATGGCCTTCCTATTCGTCACTCTACCGACTCATCATTCCTTGTTGCCTTTTCAGATGCTGACTGGGCTGGTTGCCCAAATACCAGACGCTCTACCAATGGGTACTGTGTCTTTTTAGGCTCCAATTTAATTTCTTAGAGTGCAAAGAAGCAACGCACAGTCTCTCGTTCCAGTGCCGAAGCTGAGTATCACTCCTTAGCCTCTGCATGTGCAGATACTATCTGGATTCAAGGTCTACTCCATGAACTTCACTATCCTATACAACATCCTGTCATCATTAATTGTGACAATCTCTCAGCCACATATCTTGCTGCAAATCCAGTTTTCCACTCCAGGACCAAACACATAGCTCTTTATTATCACTTCGTTCGGGAACGTGTTGCCTCCGGCAGTCATAGGGTTCGTTTCATTCCCTCTTCTCATCAACTTGCAGATGTCTTCATCAAAGGATTAACGACAGCCCGGTTTGACAACTTGATTTCCAAACTTGTCTCCTCCCCGGTGTCAAGTTCGCGGGGGAGTGTTAGGGAGTTACAAATTCCTCCTTCCCGTTACAGTAGTTAATTCCATTAATAATAGGCAATGGTCAGTCATATGTTTTGCTGTTATTAGCTCATAAATTCAAATTCATGTTTGTGTTGTTATTAGGGCCTACGGTTACAACACAGCCACTTGTATATATACCCTATATTGTAAATCTTGTGAATCAATGAAAATCAGTTTCTACAGTTGCCATTGATAAAAAGATAATTGTGTAGTTAAGTGAGATCATCTGACTATCATAATATTGATTTCACGTTTGTCTTGTTAGTGAGTGTCAAGTTTCACATATTGATTTCACGTTTGTCTTGAACCCTCATATTTGAGAGACACCCACGTAGTCCCCATCACGCATTGTATTTCCATAATCTTAACTGTCTAGTTTTTAGATATTCCCTTAAAAATCATCTCTGCAAAAAAAATCAGTTGATTAACCACGCAATTAGATGGTTGTTATTAGTCTTTTCTTGAAGCACCATGTTCGTTTATTTTGTTGATCCCAATTAGATGCCTTAATGATTTTCAATTTGCATGATCTTTTTGCAAGGATGATCTATGAATAAAGACTTTAAAAAAAAAAAACGGTTTGAATTATGCTTAGGGGACCCTAAAGGGTGTCCCTCAATATGGAAGGGGATTGCCTTAACCAAAGTCCTCTCTCTCTCTCTCTCTCTCATATTCCTTTTTTTTTTGTTCTTTGGACAAATCTCTCTCTCCTACTACCGTATCATTCAAACCAAAAGCCACACTTTTTGGGATGACGGAGCGGAAAAAAAAGAAGATATGCATGGGACCCCATTTACATCTTTAACATTCACCAATTCCAATTCATCATATTAGGATCCTTACAAGCATAAATACGGAATTACCATAATATGGATTAGGGTTGACCATGATATGGTAAACCATATGCATAAACATGTAAATTGACACATAAATCTTGTAATTTATTATATTTAGGTAGTTCACAACATCATGGCACCTTAGTTCCCCAACATTGTAATGTTAGTCCTTACTTTAGTAAACACCCATTTACATCTTTAACATTCACTATTTTCAAGTCATTGCAATGGGATCCTTACAAGCATACAATAGTAATGGGTCCTTATTGTGTACCAATACACCATCTGTTTTTAATGAAGCATGTGCGTTGCACATGCTAATTGAGTTTATATATATATAAAATACCGACTATAACAGGTTAAGATGCTGAGGGATTTTAACGTTAACATGACTCTCTTTTTCTTGCTCTTCAAAAAGTCATTATATTGCTCTTCTATTATTAAAGAAAACGATCATTAAAATAGTTTTGTGATGCATGATCAATATAAATCCGTTCCACATAATTCATTGAAATAGTTTTATGAGTTTACATGTTAGCTTTCAATTGACTTTATTCATAGGAAAAATTGTTCCCACATCATATACATTTGTGTGTCGTCCATAATGTTTTTGTAGTAATAGCACGGGTCTCTGAGTTGAAAATTGTAGGTCACGATTTGGAGCAGGGTTTGTAGGAGTAGCCTATTGTACATTGATTTGTCAGTTACTGTATATCCATTTGGCAATTGTTGGGTATCGATGTGGCCAATGATAGTTACCCATTTGGCAATTGTTGGCAATCGATTTTGGCAATTGTTAATCTAAGAAAAAAAATATCCTCTATGAAACTCAACACAACCCTTTCAATTCTTGTTTAATCCTTACCAATGTGGGAGACAGTTTTGCATTCTTCTTTAGTTTGGCTTACTCATCTAAGAGCCACGACCACGTGAAGATGATGACCACGACAAGCCAAGTGATCAAGTCAATTCCACCAGCTCAGCGATGACGACTAAAGAAGTTTTGATGAAGCCCTAGATCATGAATAAGAGCCACCACCACGTGCTATGTACTTGTCCTCTCAATAGTGATAGTGCAATGACAACACCAACAAAACGAGTTCTAAGGGAAAAGAAGAGGAGTCAAGATAGAGTTTTAATGGAGAAAAATAACTGCAAAGAGCGTATTCACATTATGATTTATAAGTTTTCTAGTTCTATTCTAGTGTGGTTTTTATTATTATTTACCAAATGTATTTTGATTTTAACCTACAATAACAGGTTTTTAGGTTACTAAGAATCAGGTTGAGTTCATGTCGGGCATGCACTAGTAAGGTCTTAAGCCATAAAAGGGGTTGTTCCATAAAAATAAGATACATGTTCTGATTTTGTTTTTTATTTTGAAATTTTTAATACGAAAATGTATAAATTTATTATATTATTTTTATTTGTTTAATATTTTCAATTCTTACTATTATCATTAATCAAAGTAGAGAGGTAGATATTTTGAATTTTGCACAATTCTCTACCTTTCCCTTTTATATAAGTAGAGAGGTAGAGATGAGAGGGAGACTAGATTAGAAGAGAGAGAGAGAGTCAATGCAAAGAGAAAGAGGGAGAAATGAGAGAGAAGAAGAGGACCTTTTTTTTTGGTTGATAAAATGGGGGGACTCTCTGAAAAAAAACAAATAACAAGTGTTAAAAGTGTTTGACTGCTGTCAAGAGTTAATTGGTTGGGGATACTGAAGGACCAACTTATCAACTGGGTTGTTTTCTTCACTTTAGTTTGAAGGGGACCTGAACGCCATGGAGGAGGCTGTCCTGTGCACACTCCAACAAGTAGAAGATGTCAAAAAGCGTGTTTAAATAAAGTTGGCTAGTTTTGCACATTTTCTTACTCAGTGCTATTATTCGGGAGATGCTGAAAATGATGATGCGGAATAGAGCTGCTGCTTCTTCTTCTTATTGCAGCAGCAGGAGATGGAGAGGTATGCCTTGTCCTCACTCTAACTCCACTCTTGTTGTTTTCACCAGCAATTACTTTGCTTTCTTTCACTCTCAGCCTTAGAAACCAATCAAATCTACAAGAACCCAAATAGACCAGGCAGTGAGAAACGTACCCACAATCACAACTGTTGAGGATGCTTTCAATTTGTTTGATAGAATGCTTCAAATGCGTCCTCCGCCTTCAGTTGTTCGTTTCAATCAAATATTGGGTCAAGTTGTGAAATTGAAACATTATTCAGCAGTCATCTCCTTGTATAACCAAATGGATGTGTCGGGAATTGGACCATATGTTTATACTCTAAACATTCTCATAAATAGCTATTGTCATCTAAACCAAATGGGGTTTAGTTTATCTGTATTGGGAAAATTCTTCAAACTTGGTCTTGAACCAGATGTCTTTACCTTCACCACTCTAATCAACGGCTTTCTTCTTGAGAATAGAGTGGCGGAGGCGGCAGAAATTTTCAACAAAATGATGAAGGCAGGTAATTGTAAGCCTGATGTGGTTACTTTCGGCACACTAATAAAGGGTTTCTGCATGACGGGTAACAACAGTGCAGCTATCCAGTTGCTTAGGAAGATGGAGGAAGGAGCTTGCAAGCCTGGCCTAGTTGTCTATAGCACAATCATCGACAGTCTTTGTAAGGATACACTAGTTGATGATGCATTAAACCTCTTCTCAGAAATGATGTGCAAGGGTATTGCCCCAAATGTCATTACCTATACATCCTTGATTCATGGAGTTTGCAAATTAGGCGAGTGGAAAGAAGCTACAAGGTTGTAGAATGAAATGGTGAGTAAAAACATCTTTCCAAATGTGTACACGTTCAATGTCTTGGTAGACACACTTTGTAAGGAGGGGATGGTTGGAGAAGCAGAAGGCGTGGTTGAAATGATGATTGAAAGAGATATTGAACCTGATAGGGTTACATACACTTCACTTATGGATGGTTTCTGTTTGCGAGGACAAATGGGCAAGGCGAAAAATATTTTTGAACTAATGCTTAGCAAGGGCTCCATGGTTAATGTTATTTGTTATACCACATTGATAAATGGATATTGTAAGCATAAAATGATGGATGAGGCCATGATGCTTCTTCGGGAAATGTCTCGTAAGGGACTGGTTCCAAATACTGTTACTTATAACACTCTCGTGGATGGTTGTTGCAAAGTGGGCGAAACACGTGATGCACAAAAGTTGTTCTCTGAGATGCAAGCTTGTGGCCAACTTCCAGATGTTCAAACTTATGCTATTCTACTGGATGGTCTGTGTAAAAACCGACAACTTTCTACAGCAATCCAACTGTTTAAAGAGATGGAAGGCAAGAAGTTGGATGTAAATATTGTGGTTTACACTATTCTTATTGAAGGTTTGTGCATAGCTGAAAAAATTGAGTCTGCGAAGGAGCTCTTTTGTGGTTTATCATCGAGAGGGCTTCAACCAAATGTAAGGACATATACCATAATGATTAATGGACTCTGTATTGGGGGCCTAACAAGTGAAGCAGAAAAGCTGCTTACTGAAATGGAAGAGAAAGGTTGTCCTCCAAATGATTGTACGTATAACGTAATTATTCGAGGGTTTATCAATAACAATGAGACAGTAAGGGTGACAGGACTTATTCAACAAATGGTGGAGAAGGGTTTCTCAGCAGATGCATGGACTACAGAATTGATAGTTGATCTATTGGGTAAAGATAAAGTAGATCCTACATTTTTGCCATTGATTCAAAAAGAGAATTATGAACTTAATTTGCCTCAGTTAAAGTTGAACAGATCTTCTGACCATCCCAATAAACATTGAAGCTCTTCCACCTCGGGCAACCATGGATGTGTTATATCTGTTATCTCTTAATCCATCATGTGACAATGTTGAGTAGTATATATAACTTTACCGATAATCGTAACATCTTTGACCCAATTGGCTTGTTTTTTTGTACGCAGGTCTTTTTTAGTTTCTTTCACACAAACATTGTGCAATTGACTGACTCTGCACCATTTTGTTAGTTTGCGGTATACAGACTTGGTTATATAAAGGTATCATTTGGGTATATCCTGTGATCATGATAGAGAAATTTCTATGTTATTCTTTTAAGGTTGTTAAATTTATTAGAGAGAAGCAGGGTTTGGACTGATATAATCAGATTTTTCAGCTGACCGAGACTTTGCAGTTTCGGCAAAAACCAGCCTTTGATTAAGGGGCCTTCTACAACTTCTTTTCAATTTTTTTGATTTGTAATAATTTTGCGAAGGACATGGCTTGATTGGGTCTGAATACTCATTTGGGAGTGATTCGAGATGGAACAGAATCATTTTTTTGATTTGTAATAATTTTGCGAAGGACATGGCTTGATTGGGTCTGAATACTCATTTGGGAGTGATTCGAGATGGAACAGAATCATTTATGGGTAGAAGCACCTCAAACGTACTTATTGAAGTGATTTTCCATAGAAATTATTATTGACCCATCCAAAATCAGTCAAAACACGCCCTTTTGTCCTTCGGTGGTGAAGCAAAGTTACATTGTGTTTCATTTTGAGTCTAGCTTTTCTGGTCAGGAGCATCCGAAGTTGAGACTTGGTTTAATTGATTTGCCTATGGTTCTTTTATTCATCAGTCGATCAAATTTTTACCAGAGCTTCTATTAGCCAAAGAGCAAAGAATGGTTGGGAAACCTTGGAAATGGACACAATATTGTTGATAGGCCAGGACATGGTTTTTGTCATCATGGAATTATTCATTTGGCCGTGAATAAATACGAGGTTCTCTAATGAAGAGAGTTTTTGGTCATTTCGCAAAATGAAAAGAAACTAAAGAAACCCCATGGAGATATTATGCCTGCAATCTAAACCATATGCATAAACAACCCAAATATTGGATCGGCCATATTGCTCAATCTACATTATGAACTACTTTTCTTTTTCCTTTTTTTAGCATAATCTACATATAAAAACCAAAAAAAATTATTTATGAAAGGCAGAACTATATATAGATATCCACCTGTATCAACCCATGATGAGCCTCAAACAAGACTAAATTTCTATTCTACATTTCCTGATAGAATCAATATATATATATATATATATATATATATATATATATATATATATATATGCAAAAATACTGCACCTTCAATGTATAACACACTCCTTGACTTGGGAACGACAAGGCGATCTGATGCCTGCAAAACATATCAATTTTCTGATTTTGATTTTATGTACCACCACATGCTATGTACTTGTCCTCTCAATAGTGCTAGTGCAATGACAACACCAACAAAACGAGTTCTAATGGAGAAGAAGAGGAGTCAAAATAGAGTTTTAATGGAGAAGAATAACTACAAAGAGCGTATTCACATTATCATTTATAAGTTTTCTGGTTCTAGTGTCGTTTTTATTATTATTTACCAAATGTATTTTGATTTTAACCTACAATAACAGGTTTTTAGGTTACTAAGAATCAGGTTGAGTTCATATTGGGCATGCACTAGTAAGGTCTTAAGCCATAAAAGGGGTTGTTCCATAAAAATAGTATACATGTTCTGATTTTGTTTTTTATTTGGAAAATTTTTAATACGAAAATGTATAAATTTATTATATTATTTTTATTTGTTTAATATTTTCAATTCTTACTATTATCATTAATCAAAGATATTTTTTGATATTTTGAATTTTTCACAATTCTCTACTTTGATATGAAGAGAGGTAGAGATGAGAGGGAGACTCGGTTAGAAGAGAGAGAGAGTCAACGCGAGGAGAAAGAGGGAGAGATGAGAGAGAAGAAGAGACCTTGAGAACAAGAAGTAAGAACGGTGGAGTAGGTGTGAAAAAAAAACAAATAACAAGTGTTAAAAGTGTTTGACAGCTGTCAAGAGTTAATTGGCTGGGGATACTGAAGGACCAACTTATCAACTGGGTTTTTTTCTTCGCTTTAGTTTGAAGGGGACCTGAACGCCATGGAGGAGGCTGTCCTGTGCACACTCCAACAAGTAGACGATGTCAAAAAGCGTGTTTAAACAAAGTTGGCTAGTTTTGCACATTTTCTTACTCATTGCCATTATTCGGGAGATGCTGAAGATGATGATGCGGAATATAGCTGCTTCTTCTTCTTCTTATTGCACCAGCAGGAGATGGAGAGGTATGCCTTGTCTTCAATCTAACTCCACTCTGGTTGTTTTCGCCAACGATTACTTTGCTTTACTTCACTCTCAACCTTCTAAACCAATCAACTCTACAAGAACCCAACTAGAGCAGCCAGTGAGAAACTCACCCACAATCACAACTGTTGAGCATGCTTTCAATGTGTTTGATAGAATGCTTCAAATGCGTCCTCCGCCTTCAGTTGTTCGTTTCAATCAAATATTGGGTCAAGTTGCGAAATTGAAACATTATTCGGCCGTCATCTCCTTGTATAACCAAATGGATGTGTCGGGAATTGGACCTGATGTTTATACTCTAACCATTCTAATAAATTGTTATTCTCATTTGAACCAAATGGAGTTTAGTTTATCTGTATTGGGAAAATTCTTCAAACTTGGTCTTGAACCAAATGTCTTTACCTTCACCACTCTAATCAACGGCTTTCTTCTCGAGAATAGAGTGGCGGAGGCGGCAGGAATTTTCAACAAAATGATTGAGGGAGGTAATTGTCAGCCTAATGTGGTTACTTACGGCACACTAGTAAAGGGCTTTTGCATGAAAGGTAACAATAGTGCTGCTATTCAGTTGCTTAGGAAGATGGAGGAAGGAGCTTGCAAGCCTAACCTAGTTGTCTATAACACAATCATTGACAGTCTTTGTAAGGATACACTAGTTGATGATGCATTAAACCTCTTCTCAGAAATGATGAGCAAGGGTATTGCCCCAGATGTCATTACCTATACATCCTTGATTCATGGAGTTTGCAAATTAGGCGAGTGGAAAGAAGCTACAAGGTTGTTGAATGAAATGGTGAGTAAAAACATCTTTCCAAATGTGTGCATGTTCAATGTCTTGGTAGACACACTTTGTAAGGAGGGGATGGTTGGAGAAGCAGAAGGCGTGGTCGAAATGATGATTGAAAGGGATATTCAACCTAATACCTTTACATACAATTCACTTGTGGATGGTTACTGTTTGCGAGGAGAAATGAGCAAGGCTAGAGAAGTTTTTAAACTAATGCTTAGCAAGGGCTCGATGGTTGATGTTGTTAGTTACAACACATTGATAAATGGATATTGTAAGCATAAGATGATGGATGAGGCCATGATGCTACTTCGGGAAATGACTTGTAATAGACTGGTTCCAGATATCGTTACTTATAGCACTGTTGTCGACGGTTGTTGCAAAGTGGGGAAATTAGGTGATGCACAACAGTTGTTCTCAGAGATGCAAGCTTGTGGCCAACTTCCAGATGTTCAAACGTATACTATTCTACTGGATGGGTTGTGTAAAAATGGACAACTTTCTACAGCAATCCAATTGTTTAGAGAGATGGAAGGCAAGAAGTTGAATGTAAATATTGTGATTTACACTATTCTTATTGCAGGTTTGTGCCTAGCTGGGAAAATTGAATCTGCAAGGTTTCTCTTTCGTGGGTTATCATCAAAAGGACTTCAACCAGATGCGAGGGCATATAACATAATGATTTATGGACTATGTGTTGGGGGCCTAACAAGTGAAGCAGAAAAGCTGCTTATCGAAATGGAAGAGAAACGTTGTTCTCCAAATGATTATACGTATAACATAATTATTCGAGGGTTCATCAATAACAATGAGACAGTTAGGGCGATGGAACTTATTCAACAAATGGTGGAGAAGGGTTTCTCAGCAGATGCATGGACTACAGAATTGATAGTTGATCTATTGTGTAAAGATAAAGTAGATCCTGCATTGTTGCCATTGATGCAAAAAGAGAATTATGAACTTAATTTGCCTCAGTTAAAGTTGAACAGATCTTCTGACCATCCCAATAAACGTTGAAGCTCTTCCACCTCGGGCAACCATGGATGTGTTATATCTGTTATCTCTTAATCCATCATGGGACAATGTTGAGTAGTGGATATAACTTTTCTGATAATCGTAACATCTTTGAAGCAATTGGCTTGTTTTTTTGTACGCAGGTCTTTTTTAGTTTCTTTCACACAAACATTGTGCAATTGACTGACTCTGCATGTTTTTGTTAGTTTGCGGTATACAGACTTGGTTATATAAAGGTATCATTGGGGGATATCCTGTGATCATGATAGAGAAATTTCTATGTTATTCTTTTAAGGTTGCTAAATTTATTAGAGAGAAGCAGGGTATTTGGACTGATATAATCAGATTTTTCAGCGGCAAAAACCAGCCTTTGATTAAGGGGCCTTCTACAACTTCTTTTCAACTTTTTTGATTTGTAATAATTTTGCGAAGGACATGGCTTGATTGGGTCTGAATACTCATTTGGGAGTGATTCGAGATGGAACAGAATCATTTATGGGTAGAAGCACCTCAAACGTACTTATTGAAGTGATTATATGGAGAAGTGATTTTCCATAGAAATTATTATTGACCTATCCAAAATCAGTCAAAACGCGCCCTTTTGTCCTTCGGTGGTGAAGCAAAGTTACATTGTGTTTCATTTTGAGTCTAGCTTTTCTGGTCAGGAGCATCCGAAGTTGAGACTTGGTTTAATTGATTTGCCTATGGTTCTTTTATTCATCAGTCGATCAAATTTTTACCAGAGCTTCTATTTGCCAAAAAGCAAAGAATGGTTGGGAAACCTTGGAAATGGACACAATATTGTGGAATTATTCATTTGGCCGTTAATAAATACGAGGTTCTCCAATGAAGAGAGTTTTTGGTCATTTCGCAAAATGAAAAGAAACCAAAGAAACCCCATGGAGATATTATGCCTGCAATCTAAACCATATGCATAAACAACCCAAATATTGGATCGGCCATATTGCTCAATCTACATTATGAACTACTTTTCTTTTTCCTTTTTTTAGCATAATCTACATATAAAAACCAAAAAAATTTATTTATGAAAGGCAGAACTATATATAGATATCCACCTGTATCAACCCATGATGAGCCTCAAACAAGACTAAATTTCTATTCTACATTTCCTGATAGAATCAATATATATATATGCAAAAATACTGCACCTTCAATGTATAACACACTCCTTGACTTGGGAACGACAAGGCGATCTGATGCCTGCAAAACATATCAATTTTCTACTCTGTCAGAAACCCACAGGGCGGATGCCAAAGTACAGCAAATGTATACATGAAACCTTAGAATATATTAGATTTTAACATTTCAAGGTTAAAGGGTGCCAGTTTCTGTATTTGAAGTTATCACCCTCATGCTTCTTGACTGAAAGGCTTCGAATTTAAACTATCTAATGTAATCCTTCCATCTATCATAAAGATGTACATTTTCGTTTTTTCCCCCCAATATAGAGCATATCACTTGATAACATGGAAAGACAAAAGTCAAAAGAAATTAGGGTTACATCCTCTATTGATGTAACTGTTAAACTCAAGATCCCTATTTCAGATTACTTCTTACAAAGGAGAAAAGACATCTTTATATGACAATGAACTTTCAACTTATATTGCATAACATACTTTGATCATATTTTAAATAAATAAAAAAACCATAAAGACGTGTGAAAAAATTAATAATACAGGAGAAGGGACGGAAATGGTGAACGCTAAAATCAATCGGACCCAAAATAGGTGGGGAAAAAAACATGACTAGAAGTGCACCATTAGCTGATTTTTACAATGCTACTACCAGGAAGCCACAGTTCCATTATAAGTCATGTGATCTGACATAAGTATGCAAGAATATGAAAAATAAACAATTCAATTTAAAAGCGTAAATTTCCAACACCAAAACACAAAGAAGAGCAACTGCATATCGGAGAGTGAATAATGCTATTGACAACTACCTGAAGAAGACCTCATAGTAAGCTTGCACTCAAGAGCCCAACTGTCCTTTCTCTCCCAAACGTTTCATCATCAAAATCTTCATTCGTGGAATTTTCCTGACATAGCAATTTGTTTTCTCGCATTGGATTTAAGCCCAGACCCTCCTCCCAAAGAATTGGATCATCTTGGTGCATTTCATCTTGTTCAGACCCGTGATTGGTATCAACATTATCCTCCTCAACTTCTTGCCTCACATCATCCAAACATGATGATGGCTCAACATTGAGATCAGAGCACAAATCATATCCAGCTTGTTCCCCAGTCCCATGATAAGCCACTGTTACTGCTCCTTGGTCAGGTTGCTCGGCAGAATCCTTTTTCTGCCTCTTCCATTTCTTTGTAGATGAAGTACCGTCATCTTCAAAATCTTCTTCTTCTCTTTCTCTATGCAAATAGACCCATAATTTTCTTTCCCCATCAAATTGCACACAAGGATCACGCTCATAATGCAAACGGTCCAGGGCTCCACTAACAACTTGATTAACTTGGGCATCAGAGACGTCTTCAACAATGTACTGAGAATCTCTTATCAAAGTACAAACATCTGCTCTGGTGCCAATACTTCCAGGCAATCTTGCAGCTGCATCTCTCACAAGACAAAGAATTGTAACATGTGGTGGTCGATCACGTTTCAGCATAAAGTGATCTCGAGCTTTTGATGTTGGCTTACCGCCACACCTTCTTAATGGGGCAACAATGGATTTTTTACCATCAGCTGCTGTGTAAGAGAAGGCCCTGTCTGGAATTGAATACCTGAGAACTTCCTCCTTACGGAAATAAGCTCTCACTTCTTCAGAACTTGGGTTAATGGTGTTAAGACTCTTTTGAGCTCTTAGGTCCCTGAACCGTTCTTTCTCATCCAGGTTGAGCTGCATCAACTCCAAGGGCGGTTCCGGAAGAATTCCGATTTGTTGAAGGGTCTCTTGCCCACATTTGAGCCAATTAGCAAACGAATCAACCAACTTGACAAGCATTTTGTGAGGAAGACCCCACGCTTCAGGAGATGTCACCTCATCACTGGTTTCATGATCTGATGAACCATGAGAAACTGGACCAGTCCATGCCCAGCTTTTTGTAGCTTTTTCATAGGCGGCCAGTGTCTTCCAACCCTTTGCTCCTAAAGGTGCTGTTTTTGAAGAAAATATCTTTAGAACTCCTCTCACCAGATCCTGAAGTGGCTCTTGTGTCTCAAGAATACAAGGATCTCCTGGATTCGATCTAACACGGTTCACAATCTCCTGAACTGTTAGAGAAGGCATATTCACTTCTCCAGCAAGCTCTGAGTTATTGGCATCCACCTTTTGACGAGAAAGAACCCCATTTACACAACCCTCGTGATTTTTGTTCTGCTCATCTATAGGTCCCCCAACATCAAAAGCATCTTCCGAAAGTGGAGTGATCATTGCCAAGCGAACAGCTGAAAGAAGATGTACAATCGAGAATGAGAAGCCAGTATGAACCGTAGGTGTAATTGGAATAAATGGTTTTTTCTGGGGCTTGGTTTCCGGCTCCATATCTGTTGCTCCCATTTCTGTAATTGGTGGATCAGAAATTTCTACATCTGAGCTGACGTCATTCTCCACCTTCCTCTTTGCCTTTTTTTTCAAGGAATTGGAATCAACACTACGTTGCAAATGGTTAGACTGTAAGTCACCATCGTCATCTCCTCTCCCAGTGTCTGAATCCTCCTTACCTTTCCGCTTCTTTGTCATCAAATTGCACCCTAATAGTGGGACCTCAATTCGTTCATGGCGATCACTCACATATGCTTCAGTGTTCTGACCTTTCTTCCTGAATCTACCATGTCCACTACCATTAGCTAGCGATCGCATTTCAAGTGAGTCATCCTCCTCATCAACAAAATAACGAGACTGTGGTACAGAATGATCATGGCCAACTTCTCTTTTCTGCTTTCCCGTAGTAGGGTAGGTCTTCCATGAAGGTATGTGCAACCTTTCACCAGCTTCCCCTTCAAATTGGGCATTCTTGCCCAATTTGTAGATTTGTTTCTGTTCATCATAATCATCATCCTCATCATGAAATTTACCCAAGCCCGAGATATAGCGTTCTTCCAAAACTCTGGTCGAAGAATTATGCATGGGACTATTGTCTCGCATCTTACCCTTTTGTTTTGCTTTGGCAGTATAGGTTTCTAGACTACGCATATGTCCATGTTCAACAAAACCACCCATCTTGTTGGAGGGGTAATTGATCCCATCAAGGGCCCGTAAACTATCTTTCGCCTCTTTCTTCACATATTTGCCTCTTTTTGCATCTAGAGCAGGCTTCAACAAAGAAGATGGTGAAGCCTCCATAACACCACTAGGATAAGCCAGCTTACTCCTCAACAAAGGGTTGCTATCCTCATCATCCTCAAATTGCTCTGATGAGTCTGATTCTGTATCTTCATTTTTAACAAACATTCTATTACTTTTCAATGCCACCATGTCTGATCCTCCATTTTGTACTCTATTCCCTCTTATCTTCTCTTGAAATGGTTTTGCTCTAAATTCAGAAGACAAAAATCTATCATTCATCTGTGGTGGGGAAGCTCTATATGATTTGTAATTTAAATCAGGAGACTCCCTCCCAATCTTCCATTTCTTGCTCCTAACATTCCAGTCATCCGCTCTTAAGGGTGAATCCATAGGAAAAGTCTCCCCTTCATTCCTGTTATGCCAGAATAGTTCTGCGCGATCTGACGAGTCAGCTCGATCTCCTCTTAGTGGTGGTTGTGGAAGTCTGCTTTTCAAGGACTTCATCTGATCCCCAACTGTAAATTGCTGAACATTTTCTGGATACTTGGCCTTTTTACCAAAATCATAGGGGGTCCTCAAGTTAGGAGGTTTTGCTGTTATTACCTTTGACTCTGACAAAAGGTTTGCATTGCGGTTCCTACCATAGGCATGTACATCAGTCTTTGAGGAGACAGGCACACCCAGCAAGGTGTCAGTGATTAATTCATCACCTCTTGATAGGTCCAGCTTCTTTCCCACTTTGAAAACACCAGACTTGTCCATCAAGCTACTACGAGTCACACTTCTATCTCGCTGGACACCAATTCCATATGTTGTGTCTTCAACATCATCACCACTTATCAACTGATCCCTCATTCTGAGTGTTGCCCTGGAATCATACCCTCCGGCCTTAATCTGCTGAGGAAGAGTGACTGCTGAACTGTATGGTCCAGAATGGCTTGCTAGTTCTTTTGCTGAAGAAGTCTTCGACCCAGCCATCTTCAGTATACCTTTTGGATTCTGCTTTCCATATTTTGCCAGTTCCATAGCCGATGACCGCCCTCTTGATGCAAAATCCACATTTGTACCCACCCCGTATGGAGAATAACGAGCGATTTTCTGTGCAACTTTCCTGTCCTTGATCTTGTTGATCTGTAAGCCTTCACCCGACTCCCTTTCTGAGGAGTCAGTCTCCATATCTTCCATCTTCTCACCCATCAAACTCTTCTGGATTCTCATAATATTCAACACCCGGAGCCTCTCCTCAATACTATATCCCTTGCAATTAAGCCAAGCATCCCTTATCTGACAGAGATTACTAACCATATTATTCTGATGCTTCCTCAAAATATTATAGTGTTGCCGCTTCTGAAAGAAATTCAAACCCTCCCGGTAAAGAGCAACTCTCGGCTCACACAAACCTCCCTTCAACATATCAAACAACTTCTTAACAGGGCTCCCAAAATGGAAGTTACAACCTGTAAAAAGCTCTTTCAAGGTAATCATAAAGGTCTCCTGGTCCAAATCAGGCAGATACTTAGTGAGGCCAAACTGCTCCTCCTCACTCAAGCACTCATTCCATACATCCACTGACAGTATATCTTCAAGACTTGGAATATCATACAGCTCAAAAGGAATGCTGCAAGTCTGACTCCCAACTTGGCAAAACTCCACACCAGTTTCCCCCAATTCCAACAAATCAAAGTCATCAGACCCCGCCCCCGAGTCCGCATCATCAAATTCATCATCATCATCAGATTCAGCAGCAGAGCTACGCTGTTGTAGCTCATCCTCGTCACTAGACATACTCTTCCTACTACCGGGAGAAAACTCTGAATCAAACCTCGAAACCTTGAAGTTGTTCTTCTCAATAGCCATGAATTCTAACAACCAAAACCCAACCCGCCAAAAGCAAACAGATTCACAATTTTACACTAGAACCACCTCCAAATTCACCGAATCCCCAAATTTCAAACCATCACCGAATAAAAAACCCTAATTCAAACAACAAAAAACGAAAACCTCAAAATTTGTGACTACCAAAACGAAAAAAATATAAAAATCGAAGCAAAAGCAACGAGATTCGCAAACGAAACTAAAACTTAACCTAATATAAACAAAATTACAAGGACTGAGATTTGAACGAAGAATAGTAGAATACCTGGAACAAGCTTCAATGGCGAAATTGACCAGCAGAGCACTAAGTCTGAGACATGAAGGGCTCGAGAATTTGAAGGTTCGTAGAGCGAGCGGGGGAGAGAGGAAAGAGAGATTGTGTTTGGGTGAAGATGAGAGAAACCCTAAGGCTAGAGGTAAAAGACGAAGCGGTTATTTTATGTAAATATATAATAAAATTATTATAGATGTATGTGTGTGTAGGAGAGGTCGCAGTGGGGATGAAGAAGACGATGGTGACGTGGAGGAAAGTGCGCCGTCTGATTTTGCGAGGAGGAAGATGGAGAGCGAAAAGACGAAAATGGGCACCGAGCGGGAAAGAGAAAAGCGTAAGCGTGTGTGTGCAGCGCAGAGGTAGAGAAAAGAAAGAGAAGAGGAAGGAAAGCAACAGCAGCCAACAGAGGGAGAGCGAGTTCACTCAGTGAGTCAAGTAACCGTTGCGACTTGCGAGTCATGGTCTTCTTTCATGCCTGGCTTGAGGGGCGGGCCCAAGTTTTGTAAAATTCCCGGCCGGGCCCCTTTTTTTGCATCCGTGACCCACTTGCCTCTTACGACGTCGTCTGGTTATCGTTTTTTCTTTTTAATTTGCAGATGGATAAACTCATAAAACTGCATGCAGGGACTTTGCCGCTGTAATGTGAGCCCGGCGTAGTAACATAATTAACGAGCCGCGCACCTACATTTGAATATTTTTAAAGTATAATCGTAGTTATATTTTTAAAATATATTAATATTTGAAGAATATAATCACTATAATAATAACAGAATGGTAGATAATGAAGAAGATGAACCAAATTCATATGTGGATCAATCAGAGACGAATCTAAAATTATAAAATTGGGTGGGCTAAATTTGCCTTATATACACACTAAAAAATAGAACATAAAAGTGAAGATACTACAACGTACTAATTCGTTCTTTTATTTATTTAATTTTTTTTCGGGTTTTTAGGTCTAATTGTCCTTGAACTTTGACCCGATTCGCATTTTTGTCCCTCAATTTCCAAAATCATTCTCGTGGTCCTTCAACTTCAATTTCGTTAGAATAAATGGTCCTATCGTCAATTTTGTTATCTTTTCTGTTAAATGCAAGGGTAAAATGGTATTTTTGTATTACAAATAAATCTCTCTCTCTCTCCTCTCCCTCTATCCAGATTTCTTCCCCAAATTTCTTCTCCCCCTCAACCCAGATTTAGCCTCTCCCTCTATCATGAACATGGAAGCTTGCCTGCATACTCAAGATTCAGATGAAAGGAAGAGAGAGCAAAGAGGGCAACCCACAGCCGCCCTTCACCTAGTGCCCCCTCCCCTTCGATTTTCTTTTCCCCCATGACCACCGGCCTCCAACCCCCAATGAACCCAGAACCCCAACCCATATTCCCTCCTCCTCCCCCCTCCCCAATACCCTTTTTGTGGATTTCGGAACCCGAATTCTGCTATTCTGCCTTGACCTTTGTACAAAAATCGAAGAGGGGCGCTGGGTGGAGGGTGGCTGTGGGGGAAGAAATCAAGAGAGAGAGAGAGAGAGAGAGAGATATATATATATATATATTTATTTATTTATTTTTGTTTTTTTAATACAAAAATATCATTTTGCCCCTGCATTTAACAGAAAAAGTTAACAAAATTGACGGCAGGACCATTTGTCTTAACGAAACTGAAGTTGAAGGACCACGGGAACGATTTTGGAAATTGAGTGACCAAAATGCGAATTGAGTCAAAATTCGGGGACCATTAGACCTAAAAACCCATTTTTTTTCACTTAAAGGGATTATGTGTGAAGAGGGTTATCAGTGAAAGGAAAATTAGCAATAGACTGTTCACAAATATATATATATATATTTCCATCTTGTTATTACTTTTTTAGCCTAATGCCAACTTCTTTATATATATATAAAGAAGTTGGCATTAGGCTAAAAAAGTAATAACAAGACGGAAATACTTTTCATTTTAGAGTGAACTTTACAGAGATGTCTTGCACAATAATGTCCTGGAATAGTCAAAGAGAATTCAATTTATTAGTTTGTGTCATCTTCTTTTCTTTGAGTGTATTGTTGGATGAGCGATGAACCTGTGAGTCTTTAGATGTGATCGTGGCATGATTGTCATTAGTAGGCATGGGTAGGCTAAATTAAATTTTAAGCTGATAAAATAACAACTCACTTGGACTATAAGCAAAACAAAGAGATTACTTAACCAATAGTTCTTCTCTAACACCCTACGCATAACCAACTTTACACAGCAAGAATCCAAATTTTGGAGGATTCGAATATTTAAAGTACATGCATGGAGATTAGTAAGACTATAAATTATGGTTGAGACATACCAAACTTCAAACCCATATTCCTCAAAGATAGCCCTTAAAATAGTTAAACCTTTATCATTGTGAATTTTGCAAGCACTGATTTTATTTTACGTATTTTATGTTTAATGTGGGCTTTATGCTGAATGCAGTCGTAATGCCTTTTGTGGGCTATATGCCTTTTTGTTGGCTTTTGACGTTTTAATTTTTGGCGCAGGAACCTGATCTTCATGCTATATTATACTGGTTTTAGCTAGATTTGTTCCTGTTGGTTTTCTGGCTGGTGCTTTTGTACTGTTCTCTGCTCTTTTGGGCTCGCGAATTAGTAGTGACATATGATAGGCAACTGAGAAACAGTTGATACAAATATGAATATGAGGAATTATAGGCTTCTGATATATATTTGGAACAACTGAACTGGATTTCGTGGATGGATGAGCGAATGGACCACCTACAGGACAATTACTGGACACATGCAACTTTTACCTTCCTCAACATATCTTCTACCTACATATCGCACTTCGCATGCCGATGAATATTTGATTAAGCAAGAACATGAAAATAGAGTGAAAGACACTAAGAACCACTAGCATCAATGCCATATGCATAAGCACTCAAAAGAAAAAAAAAAAAGAAAAAACCTGGTTTTGATGCTTTACCCTAGCTAGGAATACTTTTTGGGAAGCATTGGTGCAACCTTCTCTGTAAACTGATGAGCACAAAAAGTCAGAAAAGGCCAAAAGAAGAACCTGATGTGCACAAATCGTACATCTCATGTTTAAAGACATGATTAAGAACAACATCAAAACCTGAATAATAGGCCGGTATATAGATGTTTCTAGATACATGCCTTTTTCACGCAAGATAGCTGCGATAACCTTGTTGTGATACACTTGAACCCTTCCTACTCCAGCCTTGATGAATGAGATCAACCCCTGCAGAATGGAAGATATGCAGGCCACGATAACATGTTAATAACTAATAGAAATGTCAGACACACAACATGTTGAAAAACAATCAGCAAGTACCATATCAATCTATTGTGCCTATCATGAAAAACAAAAGACCTTATTAGGACCTTAGAAGTAAAAATCCTCTGTCATCAGATTTCTGATGTGAATTTTATGCTTCTCATATACATAAAAAGTAGTTCATCAACTAACTATGCAAATAGAACTCATTTCCTAAAGAGTTCGTGCAATCACATATGTTACATGAACTTGGGTATGGGAGTCAGACGAGGGTTGATGCCCAAGTATATCAGGGTTGTCTTTCTCCGAGGGACGGACCTACAGCCCATGAACTTGGTCATTCATTTTGTTTTGTTTTTGGACTTTTTCTTCTTCTTTTTTTTCTTTTTTTTTTCTTTTGCAATTTTGCACTAGAAATATTAAGATATAAGTCAGGGTCAGTTACTCAACCCTAAACCTTCTCCTTTTTTATTTATTTTTGGTACAAAAAGGGCCAAAGGCTAAGCCCCCATTTTTTGGTTGAAAATACCCCTATTTTCTTTTTTGATAGAAAATAACATATTCTTCACTTCACACACTCCTACTCGTAGAAAACCAAAAAGAGACATGTACTAGATGAATTTTATGGGGTAAAACTCATTATGTCCTCTTGATTAGGATATTTTTTTTTTGTGATCAATGAAATTCACTCGAGTCGAGTTTTCTAGGTTTGTGCATAATGTAAATTTAACCCATCCCAATTTGAAATCCTGGGTCCGTCTCCGAAGGTCTTCTATGCATCTGCAATTCCTAGTGCCCCTTACCACTTACTTGTGTCATGTCTTAGTGACACATGTGTAAGCAACAAGATGAAGTGAAGAGTCCACGTAACCTTGCAAACATTCATCACTCATATTTAATTATTTATTAAACCATTACAGAGAAATGCCTTTAAATTAAACGTCTCTTGATATTGGATTAAGTCAATTGTTACCTTAATACGTTGTTATTATACTTTTTTTTATATACTTAAATAATTATAACTTTAAATGTTGTGCAATTTTTTATGGGTTCGGATCCTCTGCTCTATTAGGATCCGTTTGACTTTTATTATTTACATGTTCGAGCCTAATCGAGTCCTTAGTATTCTAAAAATGGATTTTAGCCTCCAAACCCTAAATCCAAGTGACAACGTGATTGGATAATATCAACTACTTGATAGAGTTTGAATGAAATACATGAACTTGAGTCATACATTGGAAAAGAAGACAAAGTATCTACTCCTTATAAGTGGGGAGTCTTCCCACACGTGCCATTTGGAAGGTGGGCCCAGTGGAGTGGCACTTGGGACTCACCTTTTGATTGGTTTGGGATTATATATACATAATAAAACATATTTAATAATTAATATAATTAAATAAGGCTAAGATATTACTTAAGTGCAAATATTAAACTAAACAAACTAATTTTGTGTAAAATTAAAGTGCACAAATATATTTCACGAGTATAGCTGACTAGCTATACGTTTAAAATATTCGTATATTTAAAGAGTATAGGCGCTTGGCTATACTCTTTAAATTTTAATATGTAAGAGCTATCACAATTTTACAAACAATCACACCAATTTATGAAAGGTTGTGATACAATTGTAATTTGCTTGAATAATGTAAATCCAATTAAAATAGGCAAGAGAATATAAGTTAGCTTTAAAATAAATTATAATTTATTAAGTAATTTATGAAATTAATTAAAATACTTAAAAACTAATTATTCATTAAATAATTAATAATTAATATAATTAAATAAGGCTAAAATATTACTTAAGTGCAAATATTAAACTAAACAAACTAATTTTGTATCAAAAATAAAAAAATAAAAAAAATCATTTAAAATAATGAATTACTATTTATTGATTAAATTATGAATTTAGTAAAATTTTTAAATAATAATTACAAATTAAAGTAATTAAAAAAGGAAATAAGTAAAAACCATTTTGTGCAGTATAGCCGAGCGGCTATACTTCTGAAATATTCAAATATATTTCGTGGGTATAGCCGCAAGCCCATGCGTTTAAACTATTCGTATATTTAAACAGTATAGCCGCTCGGCTATACGCTTTAAATATTAATATATGTTAACAGTATAGACACACGGCTATACCTTTAAAATATGCAAATATATTTCACGCCTATAGCCGCTCGGCTATACTCGTTAAATATTAATATGTAATTCACTATCACAATTTTACAAACAATAACACCAATTTATGAAATATTGTGATAGAATTTTAATTTGCCTGAATATAAATTGAATTAAAATAGGCAAAAGAAGTATAAGTTATCTTTAAGATATGTAAATATAATAAATTATATTTTATTAAGTTCTTTACGAAATTAATTAAAATACTTAAAAACTAATTATTAATTAAATAAAGAATAATTAAAACATAATTAATAATTAATAATTAATATAATTAAATAAGGCTAAGATATTACTTAAGTGCAAATATTAAACTAAACAAACTAATTTTGTATTAAAAAAAAATTAAAGTACACAAAAGCATTTAAAATAATTTATTACTATTTAATAAGTAATTTATTAAATTAGTAGAATATTTAAGTACTAATTATTCACTCAATAAATAATAATTAAAACATAATTACAAATTAAAGTAATTAAAAAAGGCAATAAGTAAAAACTAATTTGTGTAGTATAGCCGCCCGGCTATACGCTTAAAATATGCAAATATATTTCACAAGTATAGCCACCCGGCTTTACGCTTTAAATATTAATATGTAATTCACTATCACAATTTTACAAACAATGACACCAATTTATGAAAGATTGTGAGAAAATTTTAATTTGCCTGAATATAACGAACTGAACCTTCAATTACTAATTGATATTGATTTCCTATTATTAGACAAAGAGCTAACAAAACGAACTGAACCTTCAATTACTCTTCCCTCCTTGCAACACCCCTTTGACCCTTTCAGCTCTGTCTTCTCCCCACAACCCACCAGCGCCTTCTTTCTCTGTCTTTCCCTTTACTCAGATCTTAAGGGACATGTAAATGTTTGAAGGTAATAATTTCATGTTGGCAATGAACCTCTCAGAAAATGATGACCAGCAAGACCCAAACAAATGGATGCTTCAAAGAATTGATATCGACCCCATGGTGGATGTGCCTTTAAATAGCAATGACACAGGAGGCAATGCAAGCAAAAGTTCCAATGAGACTACATTGAAGAGGAACAACAGCAGTGTAAGGAAGAGAAATGGGGCTCAAGGAAGCAGTCATGGTGGCATGGGACTTAGGGTGGAACCAGGAGGGAAAGAAGGGATTAAGAGCCTGCGATTTCTCGATAGGACCGCTACGGGGAAAGAAGGGGAGGCATGGAAGCAGATTGAGAGGCGATTTAATCAATATGGAGGTGATGGTAGGCTCTCTAAGGACAAATTTGGAGCCTGCATTGGTAATTGAGTCTTATGCTTATTTACCCCTTTGTAAGTTGTTTTTTGTGTATTATGAAATGGAACAATGGAACACAATGTATGTGAGGTTTTAGAAGCTTTTGTTTCGTAGGAATGGGAGGAGATTCGAAGGACTTTGCCAGCGAATTGTATGATGCATTGGCCAGGAGGAGAAAAATATGTGCAGAAGATGGGATAACTCTTGAAGAATTGAGGTTGTTTTGGGAAGACATGACAAATGAAGATATGGAAGCTAGACTTCAGATATTCTTTGACATGTAAGGAAAACTCTTCTTTCTTAAGCTCACATGCTTCAACACAAACTAGAATAAGCAAAGCTGATGATTTTGTTAGGTGTGACAAGAATGGTGATGGGATGCTCTCAGAGGAAGAGGTAACAGAGGTGAGCACAGAGACCCCGTTACATGTTCTTTATCATTTGTTTTCCATGTTTGTGAATCAGATTTCCAAAATTTCTTATGGAAAAGGTTATAGTTTTGAGTGCCTCCGCGAACAAGCTGGCGAAATTTAAGCAGCAAGCAGAGTCATATGCAGCTTTGATCATGGAAGAGCTTGACCCTGACCACCTTGGATATATAGAGGTGAAGATAATAGCTTGTTCATGGCTTTAGCTATTGCTTCTCACCTTCATCATCTTCTTATATTCTATTTTCACAGATGTGGCAGTTAGAAACTCTACTGAGGGAAATGGTTGTGTCCGAAGAAAATCAAAAGTTGGGCAAGAGAACCCAAACCCTCACAAGAGCCATGATCCCCAGAAGATACAGAACTCCTGTTAGCAAATTCCTATCTACAACGGCAGAACATCTACACGAAAACTGGAAGAAAATATGGATTGTCACATTGTGGTTAGCAGTAAACATAGGCCTCTTTACTTGGAAATACAAGCAATACCAGCAGAAAGGATTATACAAAATCATGGGTCAATGCCTCTGCTTTGCAAAGGGTTCTGCTGAGACTCTAAAGTTCAACATGGCTCTTGTTCTCATTCCAGTTTGTAGGGGAACTCTTACCAAGCTGCGATCGACATTTCTCAGCCACTTAATCCCTTTTGATAACAATATCAATTTCCATAAGTTGATTGCACTTGGAATAACAATTGGGACAAGTATACATGCAGTCTTGCACCTAACTTGTGACTTCCCAAGATTGATATCATACCCACAAGATCAATTCTTCGACATTGCGGGGAAATATTTCTTTTATTTGCAGCCAACTTACATGGACTTGGTTAACAGTATTGTAGGCATAAGCGGGATTCTGATGGTTATTCTTATGGCTTTTTCCTTTGTACTTGCAACGAACGCAATGAGAAAAAATGTCAAGTTACCATGGCCGCTCCACCTTTTGTCAGGGTTCAATTCCTTCTGGTATGCACATCATTTGCTGGCAATGGTATATATGCTATTTGTTACACATGGTTACTTCCTAATTTTCACGGATGACTGGCGCAAGAAGACGGTATGTATGCTACTTGATTGTGATCAATGAACTAGAGAATTGTAAATAGACCTGTCATCTGTGACATCATTATAAAATATTTTATATATTTTCTTGCAGACATGGATGTATGTCATGGCTCCAGTATTACTGTACACTACTGAGAGACTTATTATACTCATTAACGAAATTAATCACCCTGTCTCTGTTATTAAGGTCAGTACCAGAAACTTTTATCTTTCACTAAAATATCTCAAAAACTTGATCCAATTCATCATGTTGCTGTCATACTTCAGGCAGTAATATATACAGGAAATGTTCTGGCTCTGTACATGAGCAAACCTCCTGGATTCAGGTACAAAAGTGGAATGTACCTCTTTGTGAAGTGTCCTGATATATCAAGTTTTGAATGGTAAGAAATTATATAGTTCCTGATCATGATCAGAAATTGTAATATCTTTATACTCAAACACTTCACTCAACACAGGCACCCCTTCACCATCACTTCTGCCCCGGGAGACGACTACTTGAGTGTCCACATACGAAGCTTGGGAGACTGGACGACGGAGCTTAGAAACAGATTTGAAAAGGTGGTATATTTACATCAGTAGTATTGTGTCTAAACCATAATACTTATCAGACCTTATGTTCTAATTTATGGTTTCTAATACCATAGTCATACTAGTCTATTTTCTTAGGCTACTTGATAAATCATTTCTTTTAAATTGTCTTGAACACACTTTTCCTTTTATCTCTTCTTAGGCTACTTGATAAATCATTTCTTTTAAATTGTCTTGAACACACTTTTCCTTTTATCTCTTCTGCATATTTAATCAAAAATTTGCAGGCCTGCAGTGAGCTTCAAAGTACACAAACTAGAAGGGGAAATCTTGTTAGGATGGAAACTAAAGCGAATTCAAACTTTCAGCACGATCAAGCAGGGTGAGCAGAATCTTAGCTAAAACAGCTTCACAGTTTTACTGTAGCATCATATATCAGTAAATCCTTTTTTTTTTTCTTTTTCTTTTTTTCTTTTCTTGACAGATATCCAAGGATCCTCATAAAGGGACCTTATGGAGCCCCTGCTCAAAACTACAGAAAGTTTGACATCTTGTTGCTCATAGGTCTGGGAATTGGAGCAACTCCCTTCATCAGCATTATAAAAGATATCATAAACCAAATAAACCACAGATTTGCTTCTCCTCCTGTGAGCCAAGAACCAAAAGACTTAAATTTTTTGGAAATGTGATGTAAATGGTAACTAACACTTCAAATTAGTTCATTCATGCAGGATTCAGTACACAGCAATTCAGAAAAATCTACAGAACCCCAATTAAAGGGCCATCCAAGGGCAGCTCATAGAAAGAGTCCAGAAAGAGCGTATTTTTATTGGGTAACAAGGGAACAAGCTTCCTTTGAATGGTTTAAAGGTGTCATGGATGACATTTCAGAGTGTGACCACAATGTGAGTTTCAAACTAAAAGTCAGATATTCAACTTTACCTCACTTGCTCATTCTTTCTGTAACATGAACCACATTTACTAACATTTGCTGCAGCATATGATAGAAATGCACAACTACTTGACCAGCGTGTACGAAGAAGGAGACGCTCGGTCTGCTCTTATCGCCATGGTGCAGAAACTACAACATGCTAAGACTGGAGTTGATGTTGTCTCCGAAAGCCGGGTACTCACTAGGCCACATTACCACACAAAGCATTGTTAATGGAGTCACACTAGTTCTGTATCTCATTTCTGAGTTTAACTGTGGCAGATAAGAACACATTTTGCTAGGCCTAATTGGAGAAAGGTGTTTTCAGACTTGGCTGCCACACACCAATCTTCTAGAATAGGTAAGGCTATTTCTGTTGAAGTCTTTGAAGCTACAAAGTTTTGGACATTTTAAGCATAAGAGATGTTTATGTTTCTCTTGTTTGTTGCAGGTGTCTTCTACTGTGGAAGTCCAATACTTACCAAAACACTAAGGCAGCTCTGCCTAGAATTTAGCCTAAATTCATCAACCCGCTTCCAATTCCACAAGGAGAACTTCTAGAATAACTTGCTGTCCACATTGCACCAATCTTTGTAGAAATACTACTCTTCTTTTTCTTTACATGCTCCTCTTGTTATTCACTATTGTAAATTTAGAAGAAAAGGAAAATTATATACATTAATTATATACAAAAACTGAGAACAAATTAATTAAAGTTTGCTGAAATTTTTTTTACCTCCTACTTAAATTGTGGTTTCAATATTCCATCTTCCTTGTAGCCATGGAGAGTCATCTCACAAATCTTTTTTTTCTGGTGTTAGTTTGTTCAGAAGTGTCAACCCAAACAAATGGTTAGTGCTGCTCAAAACCATTCAGATAACCGGTTAGTAAGTTAATGTGGCAAGACGTCAAATTTCTTGTTAGTATCAATTAAACCCATTTGGACACGATTATATCTAATCACACGGTTCTAAATAATAATCAAGCAACATAACATAATTTAACTCTAACCCTATTGTTCTTTTTTAATGAATGAAAAACATATTTTCATAAATGTAAATTCTCATTGCCATTGTCTTCATCGTGGTTTATCATAGAAGGTACTCGAATGATTATTTGATTGACAGGGAGGTTTCTTTCCACTCAGATTGAAGGTTCTTTCCATCACATATAATTAATTACATGTCTTTTTGCCACTGTCTGTTTTGTCTCGTTTGGGGTCATAGGATATATATCATTTTGTAGAGTCGTTTAGTCCATTTCATCAAACACGCCCTTGGTTTCAACTTCATTATAGTATTAGTATGTCGTCTTCTTGTCTGACACAGTCGTTTGGAACATTGTGACCTGACAAACAAGGATTGTCGTGGCCTTCAAATTACTCAATGAAAATATATATATATATATACTTTATGCATGTTATACATCCAGTATTTATTGCCAATTTCCCATGCATTAGTTACTAGCAGTTTCTTTTTTCTTTCAATTAGATTTCTATTAGCAAACGTGGATTAGGCTAGTTGGTGAGAAGTTTGACCCCATTAATTAACGGTTTGTTTGATAACCATTTAAATTTTAGTTTTTCATTTTCATTTTGTGTGCTAGAGTATAGAGGAAAAAGAGGGAGAATGGAAGTGAGAATGAGAGTGGAGATGAGATTTTGAGGGAAGATGAGAGGGAATGATGGGAAAGATGAGTAATGAAATGAAAATAAAAACTAAAAACAGAAATCTATTTGAAATTATTTTCACTTTCAAGTTTTTGTTTTCACTTTTGTTACTCCTCCATCCTCCCTCATTTTCCTATATATTCTAGCACAAAAAATGAAAACTAAAAACTAAAATTGAAATGGTTATCAAACGGGCCCTAAAGTTTAGACTATCAGTTGTATGAAATAAATATTCCTATTTAAGATTACTTCTCTCTCACAGTGCTAGTGGTGAGATAAATTAGATTGAGCTGAATCACATTTAGAGGGAGAAAAATATGGTTGCTGATAGGCTTGCGAAGTTCAACAACTCTATGGACCCCGGTTGTATGTTCTTTGAGGGGCCTCCCTTCTTATGTTGTTTCTTCTGTTTTAGATGATCTTGCTAGTCTTTCTAGTCCCCGTGACTAAATGTGAGACTGGGATGAATCTGATCATCAAGAGACCTGGACAATTCGGACAGTTGCCAAACCCAGAAACAATTAATATGGTGGTTGTCTTATGCCTGAGCTTAATCAAGGCATGAGACTCGATATATACGCCACAACAGTGAAGGCCATTACCTACCAATTAAGATTGGATCTCAAGTACCCTAAAAAAGAAAAGGTGAGCCGCCCCTGACAAGGTTCAAGGTCCACTTTATTTTAAAAGGAGATGTGCTTGAGCATATTTTTAATGGAGTTGAGATGTTTTTGTGGAAGCTTGACTGGTTAATCTTGGAAATAAATGGAATAATACTTAACCCATACAATATATTGAATTCATTTCATGGAGTATGTATTGTGAAATATTTGAAGACACGTACCATATTTACTAATTACATTGATGATTGTATCTCTTGTAGAGCTAAAAATTTATTTGAATGTGATGTCTATTATTATCATTATGTAAATACTTTATGTTATTCGAATTTTGATTTAAAATGGAACCTTATGATATACCCTACAGACCTAGTTCTTACACCCTAACATGAGTACTACTAAGGGTAGATCCACGTAGGGGCAAGAGGGGTTAATTGACCTCTGCAAACTCGGAATCCACCATTAGAGGTGAAGATGTTGACCCCTGTAACCACAAACTGCTTGATGAAATGCTCCAGAGGGTGCAGCACACCAGCACAGCAGTTAGGCGAGCGCTGCTTGCTCGCAACGCTTCCTTTGTTTTTATTTTCCTAACATCAAAAAGACAATGTTGTACTGATTACCTTATTTCCATTACTTTGTCCTTTTACTTTCATTTATTTTATATTACTCCATTTACTTAAGTTTACAATGTAAATAAGGAAGTACCCCCATTTGGATTCAAATAAAAATACTAACAAAATAAAATTCCCACAAAATCAAAATATGAAAAATCGGTTTTAGTGCAAAATACAATTTAGGCTAAAAATGAGGGCTCATTAGGTCAATATATATTTCATACTAAAATCCCATAAAATCAAGTTTTCTTATTTGATGTGTAAGGAATAAAAGCCGCCAAAAATTATCTTGAGAAAATGATTGTTTTGAAAAACCGTTTTTCATACTTAGCCAATATTTTTACATAAAATAATTTTTCATGTATGATATGAATGCATGAAAGGACCTAAGGTCAATATAGGTAAAAAGCTTAGATATTCAATCCACAAAGAGTTTTACAAGAATAGCCTAACTCTTACATATTGAAGAAATATTTGCTTGTATAAAACTCCCCTTAAGACAGTACTCATAATGGTCCAAAGTTTGAGAGCTAGAGCCCAAAAGAAATACAGATAAAGCCCAAAATCAAAATGGTGACGGACCTCAAAAATTACGTAAATGCCCTAAAATGAGCAGGATTGTGCTAATATATGTCAGCTCTTACGTCGAATAGGACGAGACGCCTTGGGAGGCGAAGAGGATTGCACTAATTTTTTGGTTTATTATCACATTCTTAGAGATATTTCTGGTTTATTGTAGTGTGTGTCTATTTCTTGAAGTTGATGCAATTCTCTTTGATAATGAACATAAGTATTTTGTATAGTTTTATCTATTAACTATGAATTAGAATATTATCGTTTCATTTCGATGTGTCTATTTTGTATAGAAATTTTTTTAACCTTTTACACGGTGATCTCTAGAATGAAAATTTATGAATCCACCACTACGTACTACAAATGTTTATAACACCTGAAAGTAGAATATCAACCGGGTTTGAATTAAGGATTAGATTGTGACAGTTGTTTTAGTGACAATTGCTTTTTGTTATATAAAAAAACATATATTATTAAAGGATTTTTCACAAATAGGCACATTCTAACCTGACATGACATGTTATACAGTTTGCCTTACTGTATCATTATTTTCTTAATGCAGTTTTTTCCTTTCACGGCGAAACAAAAAAAGATTATAAAAATAAAAAAGTACTTCAAAATTTAAACATAATAGCATTCAGAATGTGTTGCATTGCATTGACTTGTTTCGAAAGGTCCAAAAGACCAAGTAAATACCAAACACTAAAAAGCTGACTTGTACATGACTACATACATACATACAACAGTTCAAGTACTGCGTCTGGGTCTGGGTGTGCAATATGTCAGCTTTAAGCTTAAACACAAGAGACAAAGCCAATGCTGGCTGCATGCAATGCATACACTTCTTCTAGCATTGCCAATAGTAATAACAGTACTAGTGGGGTTTTTTGTTTGAAAGGTTTAAGTATAAATATATAAATATATTTAAGTTGACAGGCTGATAGGCTGATAGGCTGAAACTGAAAGCAACCACCCTCCCTCTATAGGACCCAGAACCTACTACTACTCATTAGACAATTGAGATCTTTCATATCACAGAACAGAAGAAGAAGAGCCCAGAAAACACATAACAGAAACCAAGACACACACTAAACAAAGTCACCAGAGAGAGAGAGAGAGAGAGAGATGCATGCAGTTGAAGAAGTGGCTTGGCTTGGGGTTTTTAGTAATTTGGTGTGGGGGTGGTGGGAGGAGAGAGAGGATTGGAGGAGGAGGGTGAGGATTCTTCTTTGAGATTGGTGGCAGTGATGGGGAAGAGTTGAAGCGTCTTGAGGGGTTGTCTAGTAGTAGTAGTTCTTGTACTAGTACTGCAACATGGAGAGGGTGGGCCCATATCCTCCATCATCATCATCATCCAATCACGGCCGTACATACTCATCACGGACTTCTCCATCTCCACCCTCTGTGGGATCTCCATCTTCCACGCGTGGTTCATCAAGGCATCTTCAACTCCCACCTTCAAAGCCAAAAACAGAGTTTAAAGCCGAAACAGAGAGCATTCAAACAAAATAAAAATAAAATCAGCACCAAAATAAGATAACTTATATATATAGTTTCTGTATTTTTCTTGAACTTGCATGTGGGCTGAGGGGAATTAATCCATGTTGGCCTGCTCTTAAGTTGTCAGTAATTAATTTAGTGTTGTTATAAGAATTTAATTCATGCGAATTGAGTCTCTAGACCAATGGAAAATGGCCTTGAGTTGCAAATTAAAGTAGTCTCAGGTTCGAACCTCCGTGACATCATATTAGTGTGTGTGAGAAACCTTTTCTTGTATAGTTTAGATTATCGCTTGTACTAAAAATAAAAAAAACTAATAAAGCCTCTTTGTTTCCATGGCTAGGTAATTCATGAAATTATGAATAAAAATCTTCGATGTGACCATATCAATGTCACGTGGTATTACAGTATATTTATATTATAATAAATATATGTATATTTCTTTATTCTCTATTAGTGTGACACTCACACTAAAGAATTCTCTGTAAAATCAACTTGTGCTGGTCTTTGTATTGTAGGGCTTCCATAAAGTAATCACTATACTATGTCATGCTAATGTGGTGTTAGTAAAGTATTTATGATAAGTAGAGTGCTTTGAAATAAATTTGGAAGGGGGAAGAGACCTATATATAAGACAAAATATCTATATTTGAAAGAATTAAAGCTAAAACATTACTCAAAACCCAAATGGTAGAAACAGAACAGACCTATGATATATGCATGCATAAAGTAAAATAATTACAAGAAGGAAGAAAGAAGAAAGAAGAATATTCTCTCTTTCCCCAACTAGAACATATCTCATCATTCTGTAAATAAAAAAGGAAAAAAAATAAATGAGAGAGATATATTATTTATAATTATATAATTAATTAACCTGAGGAGGAGGAAGAAAGCCAGCTGATGAGTAATTATGACAGTTGGAAAGTTGTTGAAGAGCAGAAGAAGAAGCAGGAGGGCTGAGATGATCAAGGTACCCAAGAAGGCTCTGCTGCTGCTGCTGGTGATGATGATGATGATAAGGGTTATTATGGTAATTATGATAATTATGGTGGTGATGATAGAGAAGTTGCTGTTGCTGCAGTTGCTTACAAAGCTTCCTCCTGAGCTTCTGCCTGTCCCTGGCCTTGTGGTTCTGGAACCAGTAAAATACATTTTTGCCCTCAATCTTGCCATAGAGGGAGAGCTGGGCAGTGATGTGTTGGATTTGAGAGGCGTTGGGGGTTCTGATGCCAGCCCTGTACATCTCCTCAAGGATCATCAGTTGCTCTGGGGTTGGGCACCATCTTGATGAAGAATTTGCTGCAGGAGACATTTTACTAATTAGTTTCCCTAATTTCTTTGATAAATTAATGTTTGAGAGATTGAAGTGGTGGAGCAGCTGGTTGGTAGTGGGTTTAGTGGGTTTAGTGGGTTTAAATAGAAAATTTTGAGCAGGGTTTTGATGTTCTGGAGAGTGAAGGGGTTGAGAAGGCAGGGGAGGTATAAATAATGGTGAGGTTAAGAGAGAGAGAGAGAGAGAGAGAGAGAGAGAGAGAGAGAGAGAGGTGTTAAAAGAGAATAGTGTGGCATACCAGGAGTGAGGGTGGTCATGCTGTGCTTCCCTGAGAGGGGCATTCAAGTGTAGGTTTTCAGTCCTCGCAGAAACACACACACTCACAACTGAGAGAGAGAGAGAGAGAGAGGGGTACTTGAATGATTATGTCATCATCAACATATAATATTTACTTTGTGTACAAAATGGATAAGACACACCATGTATATATGTTGGATTCTTGAAGCAGAGAAAGCTAATTGTCTGGACTTGCAAATGGTGTGGGTGATGGACACTCTGCTCAAATTCTTGGAAAATTTTTGAGTTGACAAACTAAAAAATCGTTATGAAATTAGGAAACATTCTAAAAGGATTAATTTGAATGTTACGCATACAAATTCATAAGTATAAATGATAAAAAATGATAAAAAATGATAAACGTAAAGATTTCTTAACTCCAATGAGACTCAATTTGTACCTATCGTATTTATTAATCACATCGCCCATAAAAGTGAGATTCATTGGTCATAATCATCTGTTTTGTAAAGAGCATGCATGCATGCAACTCGGAAGAATATTCTTATTATTTTCCAATTCTGAAAAGAATCAAAGCATTTGGAAAAAGAGCTCAACTAAATGACTTTCCCCTAATTTTATCACCAGATTCTTTTTCTGGGGGGGTTTCCAATTAGGATATACATTTATATTCATTCCCAAATTCTCTTGAGATTTTTGCTTCCCAAACTGATTGAACTACCATAACCGACAATTCTCAATACTGTGGAAAACGCAAGCTTTCCATGCCACAAGAAGACATACAAAATAGACAACTAAAAAAGAAGCAGACATACAAATTTCATAAATGCATGCTGCTTTGATTGCCATGTGGTTTTCTTTGACTTTCTTGGCCTACTTCTCTCTGACAACATTCCCTCATAATCCCAATACAGACAAATTCAATCAACAGTGATTTTATCTTTCTCATGACAAAGTTCAAAAGTGAATCATTTACCAAAAGATAAGTTTAATAGTGAATATATACTACTTCTTTTTAAAAAAAAATTATTAATAGAACAATAATTCCTACTCAATACTTCTAAAAGAAAATATTTATAGAAGTCGGCGACTTGTTGGCCTCGAAATTTGTTGTTGCAACATCAATAGTGTGTTTACTAATCAGGAATTGAAATTCTCATCAGGAATTGAATTCCACCTATGAAGGATTCATGCGTTTACTTCACAGTAAGGAATTGAAAAGTAAGTGGGGCCCACAATTCCTAATTTTGAAGGAATTAAATTCTTGGGTGGAATGTGGTATTCTAATTCCTGAAGAATTAACCCATTAGGAATTCATATTTTTTACCCATTATATCCTCACACAATTTTCAAATTTTCAAATATACCATCTACTTTAACCCAACAACGAGGACATTTTAGTATCCGAAATCTAACTCCCCTCAATCCATATAATTTAGTAAACAACTTCATTAGGAATCCGAAATCTAATTCTCCTCAATCAAACTCCTTCTAAATTCAATTCATCCTCAATTCAATTCCACCTAATCCAATTACGGATTAATAAACATACCACAAATCTAGAGAAGAGTATGTCGCCGACTAAAAGAAAGAAGGGAAACGTTGAGAACCCAATATGTTAGGGAGACAACTCCGAATTGTATTTAAATCAAATTTACAACCAATCAATTTCAAGAATTTTTATTTTCTTTTATTTAGCTCTAAAGCTAATTAGGGCATTCAATAATAAGGAAAAGTTCATTCAATTCTTCGATTGAATGCCCCATATTCCCCATTTTGTAGGAATGGACCCTACTTCAGAGTGTGAATAACTAATAATGCCTTTCCACCATTCATGCACAATCTTACAAAACAGACCCCAAATCTCCACACTTTCTTCTTGGACCGATAATCAGATCTCCCTCGTTCTGTCTCCCTTTCCCTCATCTCCTGTCTCACTCTTCATTTAATTCACCCTATTGAGCAAGCTTCATACGTAGTGCAAGTCACTGTCTCATTTTCTTAAAGAATTATGATATGATGATACCAGAATAGTATAGGTAGATATGTTAGGTTTTCTTGATTTTGCAATTTTCAAATCCTTCATATCACAAACTCGCCATTTTTCAAACTCAAACAATAAGTAAAGCCAAAAATAGTGATGTCTATGCACAGATTGAATTGATATTTTTCAAATTCAAGCTGTGTTATATATTAGTCTCTTGAATTGTTTAACCAAACTCCACATTTTTTTTAATGAACCAAACTCCACATTTAAAACCAATGCACAACAATTTCGCTGTATATTAAAAAAACTCGGAGTAATGTTCATATAAAGCAAAATTGGAGGTCATAAAGGCCAAACGGCACAATACTGTTAAGTTTCAGAGAGACGGGCATGTGGCCCACCACTAACAACACCAAAGATTCATATGTTATAATCTGAGTCGGAGTCGGGTCGGGCCAATGACAACACCCAATGAGTCAAGGTGTGGCTAGTCGGTAGGGTCGATGGCCACACCCAATCAAGGTGTGGCCACTCTGGGTTGGAGTCTAGGTCTGGTCGAGGTCCCACTCTAATACCATGTTAAGTTTCAGAGAGACGAGTCTGTGACCCACCACTAGTAACACCGATATTATCTCCAACTTAACCACCTAGAAAGCCTAATAGGTGTGGATTTTTATCACAAAAGGCATCGATGTTACTAGAAGTGGAACCACTTATTATAAGTGGTAATTTATTTAGTCAAGTTTCTGATGTGAGACTTTATATTCTTCAACAAATACAAGGTTCATATTTGTTTCGAACTACTTCTATAGGTGTTTGGCAAAAAAATCTTTAAAGTGTTTATGAGTCATAAAATCGGTTTTTGGAGAAACACTTGCTAGTGCTTCTTCAGTAAAAACGCTTGAATTTGTAATACAACATGCTTCCAGTAAAATCACTTCGAGCATAAATGCTTCCTACATAAGCAGTTCTAAAACATGCCTACAACATTATCTTCCACAGTAATCAAATTACAATTTTAATAGTTTTTCCAAGATGTGAAATTTAACTACAAAGGAATTAAAAACACTCAACAATTGTCCCTCCCAAGAGCATCCCCGCGCGACAGCGCCCAACCAACCATAAACACACCTGAAAAGCTTTTTTTTTTTTCGACATCAATGATGTGTGTACAAAATTATAGCTAAGGCAAAATGAATGAGTTAGATAATTGTGCAAACACCAATATGCATGGTCACATTTATTTCTGAAGCATATTTATTAGAGGAGTGGCAGCAGCTGTTTCTTATCAAAAAAGAAAAGAGAAAGGACATGCACCTGCACTCATGCCCAGTAACTACTTGCCAACAGCCCAGAAAGCTCTGTGGATGATTCGCAGTAAAAAAAGATAAATTATGAATTCAATTACTGCTGGCTTGGAGGTTGGGGTGGAATGGAAATCGAGAAAAAACAAATTAATAAATATGGTTTAAGGCTACAATGTACTGATACACGTACGCTTTGTGTAGTGAAAGGTCTACGCATATGTACAGGTTCTTGTACCGTACTGTACTGGCTAGCTAGCAACATAAATGTTGTTAAATAATTATTTATCAAAACTTCAAAAACTTGAGCTCCGGGGAGCCCAAAGATACAATACCATCAGAGACGGAGCTAGAATTTTAAATTTAGGATCCCAAAGTATAATCCTACGGCATGTTATTGTATATGTGTCGAAAATAAATTTGGGAAGGACAGGGCCACCACTGGTGACCGATGAGTGGCTCCGCCCTTAGACACCACGTTAAATAACCATTAAACTTAAAAAAAGCATTGAATAGTTAGAGGTTTTAAACAGTGTTTATCCTATCACTGTCTTACTTTGTAGCTATTCATAGTAAATTTAGGTTTATGTGCCTCTCTTCATACAGGATAGGAGATAGGAACAAATGAAGGGCTACCTTAAGCAGTTAACTGGACTGTCTAGTCACTCATCATCTTCAGTACTTGGTCGATAGCAAAACATATTGTGGAGTAAATCAAGTCAAAAGAGAATCAGACAAAGCTTTGTCTGATCAAAGTTGATGGCGTTTTAGATTTTGCTTATATATGGTAATTATTGTAGAGCTCAAGTCATGCAAGGATCACGTTGATGAATAGTTTGTGACTCATGACACCTCCTTGTGTCGTTGCAGCAATTGGTCATATCATGTCTCCTCTCACCCTCCTCATCATTTCTTCATCATATCGTAATAAAAAGAAATAGTAAAATATGTGCCAAGGGATTTTGGATCTTGTAGCTCTATATAGCTTGGCTTTTCACAAACGCATGCCATGGATAAGAGCAAAATGTAAGCTGACAAGGGTGGCCTTTTTATTCAAAGAAAAATCCCACACATACACATGTTATGTCCTCTTTTTTTAGTATTACTTTGGCTTATGAGACACAATATTCCATACCCTTGTATTAAAGATAATCCTTTTTTTTTCTTTTTTTCTTTTGACATGTTTAGCTTCTTCTTTTTTTATAACTAAAAGTAGTTCAGACTGTCTTCGTTTCACAAAACAATTTAAAACTGTTCATGGGTCATAAGAGCACTTTTGGAGAAGCATATATTCACTTCCATCCTTACTATGTAAGTAGGAGCTCATACATTTCTGTCAATAACAATGTGACATGTGTGCAGAAATTCTTTTTGTGTTTTTAATGAATTATTTTTGCATATATGTCAAACTGTGATGCACAGAAAGATGGACGAATATCTCCTTACAGGGAATGAGACAATGCCAAAATTGTTGTAGTATTTTGAATCGCAAAGGAATTAAATTGGAAACAGAGAGAGTATAGTATGTATATAGTGGTGGCTTAAAAGGCTATAATATAAATTATTGCCCATATCTCAAAATACTGCCATTGTTGATTGAGTGAGGCAGTGAACAAAACACTCGTACGTCATATATTTAGGAGAAGACAAGACACCGCAGGCCATGTCCCTTTTAGTCAACATATCCACACCTGGGCAAAATGTGATGTTGGATGGAGAGTTAATTAACCCAAAGGCTCTTTATTTGACTTTTCAATGACTTCTCTGATCATCTACGAATGTTACGTTGTGTGGTGTCCTGAACCCTAAATCATCATCACGTGACCAAAATTATGCAGTTTACATACATCGAAGAAATAAAGAAAAACTGAAAGCCTAATCTCTTTGGATACTCAGAAAATTGAAGTTCGAGAGAAAATGTAACGTTTTTTCCTTTCTTTCTTTTTTCTCATTGATTGTAGTAATGATTATGCATTTGCACAAGAGTATGCATTTGTAATATAGGGCTCGTTTGGTGGCTCGACACATACTGAATTAGGGACTGAGTCCAATAATCTTATAAGCTTCACACTTGTAGAAGAATTATAAACCACAATATCTTGGATTATTTCTCAATTTAATAAGTCCAGTCATAACATTTATAAAATCACCAAATATCGACAACACAATAACACAATTTAATTAAAGTAGTCCAGTCCATATCAAGTCTATAATCTCACTTTCAATGTCCTTTTTCTTTTGGTCGAAAATAGAATTTCACTACCTTAGGACATTTAGAGTTACTGCCGCCATTTACTGGGGCTATCCTGTCTCTTGTGAAAATTTTTGTATTGATCGGCAAGTTTGGGATCCACTTCCAATATAAAAAAAGGTCAAATTCTAAACATCGGACCTTTAACAAGAATTTGATTTGCGTTCTTCTTCACTTTAAATCCAGATTTACTAGACCTTAAACTCTCCTTTCCACATCTTGTGTTCCAGAGGTCCTATAGTGAAGAAGAACGCAAATCGAATTTTTGTTAAAGGTCGGATGTACTTATTTTAGGAACACATAATTAATAAATGAATCCAGTACTTATTTTATATTTGTACCAAAAAGAAAATTATTGATCCATCTTTTTCACTTTTTGATTAGTACTGTATCGAAGATGTAGCTTCTCTGTCTTTTTTTTTTTTTGGGGTCATATGTAGCTTCTCTGTCTTCAAAACTGTACATGCGCACTTTCTGC